>NC_136071.1:709172743-709772743 GCF_964261635.1 Lissotriton helveticus
GACAGGTGGGTGCTGCAGATCGTCCGAAGGGGCTACTCCCTCCCCTTCAAGGCGACTCCTCCAGCCATGCCACCGCAGAACCACCGTGTATCGGGGGATCATTTGCGACTTCTGCAGGAAGAAGTTACGGCCCTCTTGGCCAAGGGGGCCATCGAGCGCGTTCCTGGGCCAGAAGTAGGGTGTGGTTGCTACTCCCACTACTTTCTGGTACCCAAGAAGGGCAAAGGGGGCCTACGCCCTATCTTGGACCTACGGAACGTCAACGGCTTCCTCCGGAAGGAGAAGTTCAAGATGCTGACACTGGCTCAGGTCCTAGCTGCCCTGGACCCAGGAGACTGGATGGTAGCGTTGGACTTGCAGGACGCTTATTTCCACATCCCCGTCCTGCCGGCCCACCGGCGCTACCTGCGGTTCACGGTTGGCCACGAGCACTTTCAGTATACCGTGCTCCCCTTCGGCCTTACCAGCGCCCCACGGGTGTTCACAAAGGTGATGGCGGTGGTCGCAGCTCATCTGCGCAGATTAGGGGTTTCAGTCTTCCCCTACCTCGACGACTGATTGTTGAAGGCGGGCTCGCCCCAGACAGTCGTCAGCCACCTCCAGACTACGGCGGATCTCCTGCATCGGCTGGGGTTCTCAATCAATGTGCCGAAGTCACACCTGTGGCCCTCTCAGAAGCTCCTTTTCATCGGAGCGGTTCTCGACTCAGCGCAGTTTCGGGTTTATCCACCCGAGCAGCGGGTCCGGGATATTCAGGCTCTGATTCCCATCTTTCAGCCGTTATCCCGGGTCTCGGTCAGGTTGACGCTGCGGCTTCTGTGGCTGATGGCCTCCTGCATCCTGCTGGTGCATCACGCCAGGTGGCGGATGCGGGCTCTGCAGTGGGACCTGAAGTTTCAGTGGGCCCAGCATCAGGGCAACCTATCCGACCACGTCCTGATCTCGGAGGGCACTGCGAGACAGCTGCAGTGGTGGCTCGCGGCCCGGATTGGGTCAGCGGCAGATTCCTCTCCCTTCCCCAACCGGAGCACGTAGTTGTGGCGGATGCGTCCCTCCAGGGCTGGGGAGGCCACATGGGAGAGGCGGAGATCAGAGGCCGCTGGTCTCCGACGGAGGCCCGGCTCCACATCAACCTGTTAGAGTTACGGGCGATTCGTCTAGCACTGAAAGCGTTCCTCCCCTCTGTCCGAGGGAGTGTAGTGCAGGTGTTCACGGACAACACCACCGCCATGTGGTACTGCAACAAACAGGGCGGGGAGGGTCGTGGACCCTTTGCCAGGAGGCTCTGCGCCTCTGGCAATGGCTGGAACGCCAGGGCGTGACCCTGGTGGCTCAACACCTGGCAGGTTCTCTGAACGCCAGGGCGGACGAGCTCAGCCGTCGGTGCATGATGGATCACGAATGGCGTCTGAACTCGGATGTGGCGCAAGGCCTCTTTCAGCAATGGGGAGAGCCTTGGTTAGATCTATTCGCCACCGAAGAGAATGCGCGTTGGAATTTCCAAGGCGGCACTCGCTCGGAGACGCTTTTCGTCGCGAGTGGAGCTGCGGTCTACTGTACGCCTTTCCGCCTATACCACTTCTGCCCAGAGTGCTGAAGAAGATCAAGCGCGACCGGGCCCAAGTCATCCTTGTGGCTCCGGACTGGGCTCGAAGGTACTGGTATCCAGAGCTACTCAGTATGTCAGTCAATCCCCCGGTTTGTCTGCCTCTTCAGGAGGACCTTCTGTCGCAGCAGCAGGGGACGGTCCTCCACCCGAACCTGTCCAGTCTCCACCTCCATGCTTGGAGATTGAGCGGCGACAGTTGAGGCCATTTGACTTGCCTCCTGAAGTCTGTAACGTCATTCTGGCAGCCAGGCGTCCCTCCACAAAGTCGGTATACACCTGCAGGTGAAACAGATTTGTGGCATGGTGCACAGCAAAGGCTGTGGATCCTCTTGCTGCCCCTCTTTCTGAGGTTCTTCTCTTCCTTCTTTCTCTTGCCCAGCAGGGCTCTGCTCTGGGCACTATCAAGGGCTACCTTTCTGCCCTTTCATCCTTTCTGAGGCTGCCTGATCAACCTTCTTTGTTCAAGTCCCCTATTGTAAATAGATTTCTTAAGGGCATCACAAACACGTTTCCTCCTGTTCCGTTTGTGATGCCTCAGTGGGACTTGAACCTGGTTCTTACATTTCTGATGTGCTCTCCCTTTGAGCCACTTCACAACTGTCCTCTACGCCTTCTAACTCTGAAGACTGCTTTCCTGGTTGCCATCACCTCTGCCAGGAGAGTGAGTGAGCTCCAGGCTCTTTCTTGTACTCCACCTTTCCTTTCTGTCCATCCGGACAAAGTGGTGTTGCGCACTAAGCCATCTTTCCTGCCCAAGGTTGTCACGGCCTTCCACATCGGGCAGTCTATCACCTTGCCAACCTTCTTCCCGCCACCGCATCCCTCTAAAGAGGAAGAGCGGCTCCACCGTCTGGACCCAAAACGTGCGCTCTCTTTTTACTTGGATCGCACACGCCAGTTCCGGGTGGATGACCAACTCTTTGTTGGTTACGTGGGCGCGAAGAAGTCAAAAGCGGTGCACAAGAGGACCATCTCCCGGTGGATCATCTTGTGTATCCAGGCATGCTACTCCTTGGCTAAAAAGGAGCCCCCTGTTGGATTGCGGGCTCACTCTACCCGAGCCACGGCGACTACGACTGCCCTGGGCCGGGGAGTGCCCTTACAAGACATCTGTCAGGCAGCTACGTGGGCATCGCTGCACACGTTTGCAAGACACTACTGCCTGGACAGCCAAGTCCGGAGGGATGGCTTCTTTGGCGGTTCTGTCCTCCAGGACTTTCTGGTGTGATTATTGGTTCGCAGACCCACCACCGTGGTTGGTAAGGAATCTAATACTAACGTGTCTCTTTCAGATGCACAAGTTACTACTTGTGTAACGATATATCTGTAAGAGACATTAGTTAGTATTAGATTCCTTACCGACCCACCCATCCTCCCCGTTCTGCGAACCGATATCTAGGGTTAGGGTTTACCCCTTTCAGGGCCCTAGTTTCAATGGCACCAGTGTTGGTTTTTTGACATGGCTCTGCGTTTCTGGCGCGGAAAAGCTGTGTCTAAGAACTGACGTCTTTTATATGCAAGGAGATAGGTCCTAAGGAGTAAGGACAGCCGGACCCTTTATACATTTTTAGACAAAAAATTGCTGACCCTACCAGAATTATACTGACTCCGTATTTAGAGTAACAAATCAGCTTTAGTTAAAGATTTGTTTGGTATTATTTATTTATACCTTTTGCTTCATTTGTTTTCAAGTTAGAAAATAGTTTAGACAAAAAGACATACCTTATATATACAATTATTCAAAATGAGAAGAAGGTGAAAAAGAAGAACAAACTTCAAATAACTGTACTAAATCACAAAAACATTTACAAAAATTACATAAATCCACAGCTATATACAATTGCACAACACGTTGTGTACCAACACAAATACTCATTTACATTTGGTTTTAAATTCCAAACATTAAGAAAATCAAGGAGAAATAAGATGGAGAAAAAGATAAATCAATATCATGCACAGTGTGGGTAAGGCTGAAATGCTCAATCAAAAAACTTTCAGTCATTCAGGGAATAAATTGATCCCAGGTCTTTAAGCGGTGCTTATCTCCATTAGGCCGACGCGTTTCGAACTCGCTAATTTAATTTGCGTGTTCTCATCAGGGCTTTTTGAATTTTCCTGCAGGTTTGTGTGCAAACAAAAAATAAAAAACACAAAATTTTGAATCATCTCCTCTAGGAATAGTAAAAAGCCTCATTTTATCGCTCCAATTGTGCATTAAGAGCAAAGGGTTTACCTTACTGGTGTAGTCGCAGTTAACTGGGGTTCAAACGATTTTATTGACGTTACCGCCGTGTTTCTGGAAGAGGAAAAACCTCATAAATACAATGTTCCATTAAAGCCGGGTGTCTGATGCCAAAATAAAGTGCACCCCTACCTTAAATCACATCTACGGGTTCCTTTCTAAAAGTCCACGTTTGATCAGCATTCAGAAAGGTTTGATCTGAAATTCCCAAATGCCCAGGGTTCCCGTTGTGAACCTGAAAGAATCGATGCAGGAGAGCTCAGACTTCTCCTTATTTTGTGATGTGAAAGCGAAACAATAATGCCATACTTAAAAAGCCGGTAATGTGTACCTCTAACTCCGGGGCTTCGTGGAGTGAATCCTCACGGCTTCAGGCGGATTCAGGCTGGGAAACCGCGGTACAGATTAAAGCGGTCCCAGTGCTGAAACATAGACGGGCGCTCAATTAGTTGCTGTTTGCCATCAGTAATTCAATAGAAATTCGGCACAACCGGGAGAGGGGTCACTTACCAGTTCTCTTCTGTTTTAGGCTATAATTGCAACTCCTAGCGACCTCGCATCAAAGCGCCATGTTTGAAAGAGGAGGCGGCGATATCTTATCAGTTCACATGACATAAGGGAATTGTGGGATATGTAGTCCCCTGAGGCACATATATTTGTGGGGCTTAGTGTAAATGCCGTGTTGGCTCTGGATCCTATTTTTTGGCGATTCTTACAGCCGTGATATCTCAGACATGGAATTTAACCCAGTCTGGAAACTATTGAATCTCAGTATCAGGTAGGCTTCTTTTTTCAGAAGGGCATCATCAACATCTTGTACTCGTTTGTTAAATCCAATTGTGTACAAAACAGTCCATCTAAAGTCCATTTCTGAATGGCCTTGTTCAATAAAATGTTGGACCATCGGGGCAGATACAACTTTATTTTTGATGCGTGATCTGTGTTGTGTTACGCGGGCATTAATTTGCTGGTTCGTTTTGCCTATATACAGTTTATTGCAACTGCACGTGATTGCATAAACCACATTTTTGGTTCTGCAGTTGCTGAAATTGTCATTCTTCCATCTTATATTCCTGTGTACAAATTCATTCCCCTCAATTGTTGAGTCACAGGACACGCAGTTACCACATCTGTGGTGGCCCGTAATCTGTTTTAGACCCCATGCTGATAGTAAGTCATGTTTAGGTTTCTCTATCTGTATATCAGCACGGACAATTTGTTGGCCTATGCTTCTGTTTTTTTTAAAAGCAAATATAGGTTTGGGGAATGGGCATTCAAGCTCTTCCAGCAAATGCCAATTTTTTAGAATGGTTTGCCGTATCTGATGGGCATTAGGGCCAAATGTTGTTACACAAATCAACTGGTCTAGTTCCTGTTTGATTTTCCGCTCGAAAAGGCACTCACGTGGAGTGTAGCGCGCCCTTTTACAGGCGTGCTTCAACAATTTCTTGGGGTATCCTCTAGTGATCATTTCCTCACAAAAATTTTTGGAATGCAAATCATAATCTTTCATATCTGAGCAGTTCCGCCTAATGCGGAGTAGCTGCCCGTACGGTAGATTAGTTCTCAAATTTCTCGGATGTGCACTCCGATGGTGTAGAATGGTATTTCTGTCCGTCTCTTTTCTAAAAAGGGACGACTTCAGGCATCCGTCACTACATCTAATTTCGACAAATGAGAACAAGTTTGTTGAGAACAACAATCCCTACAAGAAGCACATAAAACAGTGGCTCAGATATATTGATGACGTGTGGCTCCTGTGGCAGGGGAGCCACACCGAATTGATAGAATTCCATCAGTGGCTGAATAATAAGCACCAGGACATCAAATTTTCACTTGAGCAGAGTAATGTAAAAATGACATTTTTAGATGTCGAAATTAGATGTAGTGACGGATGCCTGAAGTCGTCCCTTTTTAGAAAAGAGACGGACAGAAATACCATTCTACACCATCGGAGTGCACATCCGAGAAATTTGAGAACTAATCTACCGTACGGGCAGCTACTCCGCATTAGGCGGAACTGCTCAGATATGAAAGATTATGATTTGCATTCAAAAATTTTTTGTGAGGAAATGATCACTAGAGGATACCCCAAGAAATTGTTGAAGCACGCCTGTAAAAGGGCGCGCTACACTCCACGTGAGTGCCTTTTCGAGCGGAAAATCAAACAGGAACTAGACCAGTTGGTTTGTGTAACAACATTTGGCCCTAATGCCCATCAGATACGGCAAACCATTCTAAAAAATTGGCATTTGCTGGAAGAGCTTGAATGCCCATTCCCCAAACCTATATTTGCTTTTAAAAAAAACAGAAGCATAGGCCAACAAATTGTCCGTGCTGATATACAGATAGAGAAACCTAAACATGACTTACTATCAGCATGGGGTCTAAAACAGATTACGGGCCACCACAGATGTGGTAACTGCGTGTCCTGTGACTCAACAATTGAGGGGAATGAATTTGTACACAGGAATATAAGATGGAAGAATGACAATTTCAGCAACTGCAGAACCAAAAATGTGGTTTATGCAATCACGTGCAGTTGCAATAAACTGTATATAGGCAAAACGAACCAGCAAATTAATGCCCGCGTAACACACCACAGATCACGCATCAAAAATAAAGTTGTATCTGCCCCGATGGTCCAACATTTTATTGAACAAGGCCATTCAGAAATGGACTTTAGATGGACTGTTTTGTACACAATTGGATTTAACAAACGAGTACAAGATGTTGATGATGCCCTTCTGAAAAAAGAAGCCTACCTGATACTGAGATTCAATAGTTTCCAGACTGGGTTAAATTCCATGTCTGAGATATCACGGCTGTAAGAATCGCCAAAAAATAGGATCCAGAGCCAACACGGCATTTACACTAAGTCCCACAAATATATGTGCCTCAGGGGACTACATATCCCACAATTCCCTTATGTCATGTGAACTGATAAGATATCGCCGCCTCCTCTTTCAAACATGGCGCTTTGATGCGAGGTCGCTAGGAGTTGCAATTATAGCCTAAAACAGAAGAGAACTGGTAAGTGACCCCTCTCCCGGTTGTGCCGAATTTCTATTGAATTACTGATGGCAAACAGCAACTAATTGAGCGCCCGTCTATGTTTCAGCACTGGGACCGCTTTAATCTGTACCGCGGTTTCCCAGCCTGAATCCGCCTGAAGCCGTGAGGATTCACTCCACGAAGCCCCGGAGTTAGAGGTACACATTACCGGCTTTTTAAGTATGGCATTATTGTTTCGCTTTCACATCACAAAATAAGGAGAAGTCTGAGCTCTCCTGCATCGATTCTTTCAGGTTCACAACGGGAACCCTGGGCATTTGGGAATTTCAGATCAAACCTTTCTGAATGCTGATCAAACGTGGACTTTTAGAAAGGAACCCGTAGATGTGATTTAAGGTAGGGGTGCACTTTATTTTGGCATCAGACACCCGGCTTTAATGGAACATTGTATTTATGAGGTTTTTCCTCTTCCAGAAACACGGCGGTAACGTCAATAAAATCGTTTGAACCCCAGTTAACTGCGACTACACCAGTAAGGTTAACCCTTTGCTCTTAATGCACAATTGGAGCGATAAAATGAGGCTTTTTACTATTCCTAGAGGAGATGATTCAAAATTTTGTGTTTTTTATTTTTTGTTTGCACACAAACCTGCAGGAAAATTCAAAAAGCCCTGATGAGAACACGCAAATTAAATTAGCGAGTTCGAAACGCGTCGCCTAATGGAGATAAGCACCGCTTAAAGACCTGGGATCAATTTATTCCCTGAATGACTGAAAGTTTTTTGATTGAGCATTTCAGCCTTACCCACACTGTGCATGATATTGATTTATCTTTTTCTCCATCTTATTTCTCCTTGATTTTCTTAATGTTTGGAATTTAAAACCAAATGTAAATGAGTATTTGTGTTGGTACACAACGTGTTGTGCAATTGTTTATAGCTGTGGATTTATGTAATTTTTGTAAATGTTTTTGTGATTTAGTACAGTTATTTGAAGTTTGTTCTTCTTTTTCACCTTCTTCTCATTTTGAATAATTGTATATATAAGGTATGTCTTTTTGTCTAAACTATTTTCTAACTTGAAAACAAATGAAGCAAAAGGTATAAATAGATAATACCAAACAAATCTTTAACTAAAGCTGATTTGTTACTCTAAATACGGAGTCAGTATAATTCTGGTAGGGTCAGCAATTTTTTGTCTAAAAATAAGAACTGACGTCAGCACGCGGAGGCGGCATCTAAGTACTCCGACGACGTCATCACGGCGCCGACGACGGACGCGGAGCCGCAGACGACGCCTAACGACGCACAAGGGTACTGCTACGCAAAAGTTTCCGGATCCAGTCTGACGCCTGGGGATATTCTAAGGTAAGGAATCTAATACTAATTAATGTCTCTTACAGATATATCGTTACACAAGTAGTAACTTGTGCGTCACAAACTGTGTGCATAGCCATAGGTCACTAGTTCATCTCTGAACTAAAATTAATGCTGGGAATTAGTAGGCATTGGAATGCAGAATTTAGTGCAAAAAATATATAATGTGTAGCTGAACTATACTGCTCAGTGTGCAAAAAAGCTTTCACATACAGTGCAAATATTCACGGCTAAAAAAGTGATTGAAAAAAACCTTATAGTGATAAAACCGAATCTTAGTATTGAAAATGAGTTAGTATGTTACCCTTATAAAAATTGACAATAGTCATATTCTATTACTAAAAGATAAATCTAAAACATTTGTAAAAACCCTAATTTCATCATATGTGTAAAAAACGTGATAAAACCTCATAAAAAAGACAATTCATGAAATAAAAAGATATAGAATAGAAAAGTGGAAGCAATGCATATAAATATTAAAAAATTATAGCATTGATATATAGAGGACATTCATTCAAGTGTGGAAAACAGGGAACCTGACTAACCAACATGATATACAAATAAGTATACTGTGAAGCAGGTAAAAAACCCTGAAGCAGAGATTCCAGATGGACAACAGGGAACCTGACTGCCCATCTGGAGCGGTCAATGTCAAAAACAAAGTGTCGCTCGGGAAAGATTTAACTAGTGATGACAATTGTAGTACTGTATAAGTATCAATAAGGAAACAGAGAGCATAAGGTAACTCAGCGGGTTGGTAGTACATAGCAAAGGTTATATAGGCTCACAGGAAATTGTGGATATCCTCTGTGTTATTAAGGCCGTTCGGCCACTTACTTCCAAACTTACTGTCAAATTCCAGAATAAATCTGGTTTCCAACTGCCTTAATAATAATTCCCTGTTGCCTCCTCTGCGGGGTTTTGGGACTGAAGCAATTACAAAGTAAGACAAACAATTCAAGTTTTTATCATGTTTAAGAGCAAAATGTCGCGCTACCGGATAGGCCGGATCATTGTGTAATATGGCTCTTAAGTGCTGTAGGATCTTGACGTGCACTGGTGACTTTGTGCTGCCTATGTAATTTAAATTACATGTGCATGTCAAGACGTATACAGCAAATTCAGTCTTACAAGTATGGTTACCTTTGATAGGGATATCAACTGAATCAAATGGAACATTATAGTGAGTCTTGTTAATCCCAAAATTACACGCCCTATAATGAGAGCATTTTCTGAACCCTGATTTGGGTTGTAGCCAAGAAATTTGTTGTTTAAGTTCAGGGCTACTAGTATCCAGCTCATATATACATCCATCTATCCATCCATCCAAACTATATATGGATAGACAGATGTAAACAGCACTGTGCTTAAGTCGTAACACAGAAGAAAGCTCACACTCCGAAATATCATTTGCCGTAGTAGTTTACTCAAAGGCTGACTTGTATGTGTGTGTACTTTGTGGGCTCTGGAGATCAGCCCTAGACTTGTCTACTTCCGCTTAGGGACTTTTGTTCTGTTCAACTGCCTCTATGTAACTGTCTTGATAGAAAACAACCAGCAGAGGTCCGTAAAATACCAGAATTACTTTCTGCGGTGGGACTTTCTTTTTTTAATTTTACTGGCAATTGCCTATATTTAACTTTCTTGATAGAAAACGACCAGCAGAGGTCAGTAAATTACCAGAATCACTGCAAATGCTTGTTCTATTATTGTGGATCTTGTTTTTCCTGGTCGCTAATAACTCCTGTAGAGAATTTTTAACCTTTCTGTAATTAATGTGATTAATTTTGTAACTTGTAACATGCTGTTTCCTGATCTAAAGTGCTCTAATACCCCCAGGTCTAGCCAGCGCTATATAAAACTAAATAAATAAATAAAAGAAATAAAATAATACATCAACGTAATCGTTGACAGAGGAGACACAGCAGCCCTCATTCTCCTGGACCTCTCTGCAACATTTAACAATCTCACACCCCATCAGGCACCTGTACAATATTAGTATCCAAGGACCCGCTCCCAACTGGATCTGCACCTTCTTAACAGATTGAATACAAGCTGCCAGCTTGGCACCTTACTCCTCGGAAGCTCGCAGACGCATCTGTGGAGTACCTGGATGAAAGCCAAGTGTCTCTAGCGCAACACTGACAAGACAGAAGTAGTGATCTAAGGCAAGAACACCTCACCATGGGACTTCAACTGGTGACTGGCCAAACTGACCCACACCCATAATATTATCAAAAACAACGGTTACCATCACAAATATCCTCCTGGGGACTTTTGTGGCTATGGGGATTGTCCCATGTTATTATAGCACAGAGAAGGTTTAGTTATGCTGGCAATGGACTGACATGTTTTGTGACACTGTGCTGTCTGCCTAAATGATGTCAGCTTACATAACTGTGGCACCCTGTTCATTGTCTCCTTACTTCTCGATTGTTTTTTCAAATGTTCCGTATGATTTCTGTGGCCGCGTTCGATGCCTACATCAGACATCGTATGACCACAGATTTCCTTGGGGGAGATCACAATATTGTAATTGTAAGTTTTATCTCCCCGTGACGGGCTGACTGTTACCCCTCTGGGCTCCTGTACATGGGATTGCTTCCGTCCCAAGCCTTGCTTTCAATCCCATTCATTTTTAGGTCTCGCCTAGCGAACGTAGCGCATGCGCTGCTTCTCCTTGGTGAGACTATTGTAGTTGGTTTAGTGCGCGAAGGGAGACAAACCATGTGCGCGCACAGACAGGCGACGTGCACGCGCATGACATCTCCTCCTCTCTGGCGTCTGTTAAGCTAGTTTGATTAACTCGGGTGCTCCTGCCCTGAATCTTGTCCTGAGTCCACTAGAGGGCAGCACATCAAAAGTTAACTCTGTCAATCAATGACACTGCAGCATCGCTATGCTGTGTTAACTTAATGAGACAGAACAAATTTATGACCTCTGCCAAGGGAGTGCATCTGCTTGCAGGACTGTAAAATCCAGCGTTCCTTAATGTCTGGGAAGAACCGCTGAGGACAGGGGGTGCACTTGTTCACTCAGCACGGTCGAATCATTCGCCCGTCTCTCGTTGTCACTCACTCCTTCCCTCCACGGACCTGTCCACGCTTCCCGACAGCAACACCTCCTTCTGTCAGTGACACTTCTCAAGTCCATATGCATCTCCGAATAAATTTATGACCTCTGCCTTTGGAAGGCATCTGCATCTGCTTGCAGGACTGTAAAATCCAGCGTTCTTTACTGTCTGGTAAGAGCCGCCGAGGCCAGGCGGTGCACTTGTTCACTCAGCACGATCGAGCCAATCACCCATCTCTCGTCAACACTCACTCCCTCAATGAACCTGTCCATGCTTTTCGACAGTGACCTTCTGTCAGTCACAGTTCTCAAGTCCATATGCATCTCCGAGTCATTCATGACCCTGCAGTCACGGCCATCTCCACCATCAATGTCTCCTGAGTTACCATTTCGTCAGTCACTTCTCTTTCTCGTTTTCAATGTTCAATTGTGTCCATTTGTCACTAGGACGGTCCTCTAGCACTGAAACCCAAGCAACACAACTCTCTTCCTGTGGGAAGGTGGCTAATAGCCTAACGTACGTAATCACACAAAGATTTCCCAAGAATCCTCCCCCCTCCTGCCAACACCCCTATGCAATATGCAATAGGTCTCGCATTTTGCGAGTTTGAGCTATTTGCATTGTAAATGACAATTCCTTTTATTTATGTTTTGGTTTTTAAAACATATATAGAAGACATTGTCATTTTCAATGCCAATAGCTTAAACTCGCGTAAATGCGAGACCTATTGCATTGTAAATGCTTGTTTCAGAAGTAATCTGTAATCTGTGCCTTGGAGCGAGACAGTATAATGGCCTGTGGACCTGGCAGGAGAAATATGTCATCCTTAAAGCTGCAATATCATTCTTTGAGCTCTGTGCAGAATTTTAGTTACCCAGGCATCTCCTTTGATTCCTCAAAATCCTGTTAACTCCAGGTTACATAGCGCCTATGAAACTAGGTATGGTGGACGAGTCCCTCTTCAATTTTATTCGGAAAAAGGCAGGGGCCTTATCTTCCTTACATTAAGATTTATAATCTGCAGTACGTCCCCACAGCACTTATGGAGCGGGGGTATTATAATGCTTCCCCTATTCAAGTTGAAGAAAACAGAATCTGCAGGAGGCTTTTGTATCTTCCTCCAACTAGCTCTCAATTTATCCTACACTCTGAACTTAAACTGAAATATGTTACAGATAGTTAAAGTGGCCCCACTACTGTTGTGGGTGAGTGTGTGGTTTAGTACTGAAGCTAGTTTTAATAGAAAAGTTATCATAGACTGCCTCAGTCTAGATGAGGGTCTCTCCAACCCCTGGTTGAATTATGTCTGAAGGTCTTTTACTGATATTATTCTCCTCTAAATATTTACCGCCCTGGCCTCTAAGTAAACATAAGAGGCTGGTAGGGTCCTGCCACAATTATTTTCGCGAAGAATGGAGGACGTTTTTAGTAGGCACTCCGTAATTATTGTATTTTACTAGGAGCTGGAGAAATGGCATTTTATCTTTCTTTGTAGCTCTCTCTGTTGGAGAGGTCTCTTCTTTTTAGATTTAGGGTAGGCACTGTGTGGTGTCTTTTGTGCTTCTCTAATGGGGCAAAAGCTTGGGACAATAGCCTACAGGCATGTCCTTGTGACGGGTCAGCTGAGCCATCTTTGTTGCAGTTCATGTTTTTTTGTTATTGTTGTTTTTTCCAACAATGCCTTGGGCGTATCTTGAAATCACTCCGCTTCAAGAAATGTAGGGGTGCCGTAACGTATCTCCATGTATTAGGTAGTCCTGATATTTGTTTTGATGTCAGCTGTGCCTTAAAATGTTGGTAAGAAGTACGAAATCGATGAAGGGATAACATCAGCAGAGGGATCCCTTTGCTAAGTAAACACACCTTATTGTAGCAGTTGTCATTTTGCTGTACATATGTTTTGAATCAATCTGGTTTTAATGTTTTTTAGTTCTGTGTGTGCTTTATAGCATTGCTGTGCTGAATTGTTTTTTTGCTCTTTGATGATTTTTGTCCAAAAATTGAGTAAATCTATTCTTGACTTGACTCTCAGGAAGGAGAAAAATAAGGGAATGCAGGTGTCACCTTCCTGCTGCAGGAAGACACTTTGGTGAGGTAGAAAGGCTGACACTGGAAACGGGGAGGGGAAACCAGTTCCCAGACTGGTTTCACCTGGGGCGTGTAGCCCTGAGATAGTCACACTCCAGGGGTGGACTACTGAGGTCTGGACAACAGGAAGGGGGGTGGAGCTCTCCATCTTGAGAATGGGTTGAATGGTGCGTCTTGGGATAGCCAGATGACACACTCCACAGGAAGTGGTGACCAGGTGGGAGGGAACCTAGTAGCCCATTGACTACCAAACGCATCCTGCCCTGAGGGCACTACTGGGACCCTGAAGAAGTACCTGGTGGCTAGCGAAGAGAGAGACTGTGGCTGCCTTGTCCTGCTAAGGGAAAAGCTGTTTTCCAAATCCCAGTCAACTCAAAAGAGCTCCAAGGGCCAGCCGACTGGTCTCCTGTTTGCAGCACTGGAACACAATAGCTGAAGAAGCCTCCTAGGGCAAGGTGGTAGCTCAATGCTTCAAACTGCTACCACTGCCACCATGCAGCACCAAGGACCAAGATTCGTCTCACAGAATCGCACCTAAGTATGCTGAGCCTAGGAGCGCTGTTAGAGTGCGCTGGGACCCTCAGAAGGAAAGTTATCAGCCCAGGAAGGATTGCCCTGTGACAACTGACGACTGGTAGTTTAGTGCCGACTTGACTTCGACCAGACTGGAGAGAACTACGCAGGACATAGACCCTGCAACCTTGACCCCTCACTCTCTCCTATTTCTACTGCATCACAGTCACAGCTTCCTTGGAGCTTCTTCAGTATACTTCATCCCTTGCATCAGGACCACTCCATAGGAATCCATTGCAATGCAGATAATGTACCTGGAATAGCTAAAAGACTGCTTCTTCTGTGAAGGCAACTGTTCTTGAGGACCTTGCTGGTACCCCGGACAAGCTAACTGCTGGATTTAGTCGCCCCAAGTACTTCTAACCAACCACATTGACACTTACCTTTGACAACATTTATGTCTACTTCGTTCATGGTTCAGTGAAATTGCATGGATTTATTATTTCTTGTCAAATAAATATCTCCGGAATCCTCTGTTGGATCCTTTTTGTTCTGATGTCTAATAAAAATACGGTCTATTTTTATAAATTGGTTTCTTCAGTTGTTTTAGTGTTGTTTAAATGCTTAACACTTGTTCCGCTGTGTAAGCCTTGTTGTTCAGTGCCACATCTACCCAGGGTTGAGCTGAGGGTTTTACAGACAAAACCTACTGGACCTAAAGGGGTTGGAAAATACATTACAGTGGGAGGTCGCACAACCACACCATATAATATACCCCATATACTCACAATGCCTCTTTAATTGTCCTCACCAAAGAAGACTGTCATTAATTACAAAACCTCTAGATTGATCGCTCATATACAGGTATCTGTCTGTGCAGGAGCTTTTAAACGCAAAAATGATGCTTTCTGCAAAATGTTCTCGCAAAAGAATCCAAGAAAGATTTAGCAAGGGGACTGCTATCTTTGGCACCATAAGATTTTATTTTTTTATTTTGCCAATTTTGTTCAGTACAAAGATATTCCGCAGTCTTTGTTTAGGTTGTAAATTGTTTCGACAGATTGGGGAGACTGGCACAGAATAGCTATAAAAGCTGGAACGTTGCCAGATCATGTCTCGGATCTAATACTTTTGACAAATTATTAGTCACAGTATCAGGTGTTTAGAAAGCTCACTGTATTGCTCCCAGTTCTGAGCTTGTTTTGCTTCCATATTTTAGACACAACTTTTTATCTTGGACTTCGTTTTTTTCTGCGAAAATCCACAGCATTGTTAATTATTATGGAGATGGTTTAATTTGTTTCTACTTCGTGTACGTTAACTGTCAATCAGTAATCATTTGTTTGTTCATTATAAATTCATTCATATGTTCATACGATCTCGACATTATCACCAAAGTGTACAGTTCTCCTTCACTTCTCTCTGCATTGAGCTAGTTGGCATGGAGAGCCACAAAAGGTAATATGCATAATTCAGTATAGTTAATGATATCTAGTTTTACCTGAGTCTCTTTTCCATCAAGCCGTACAACCATAAGCCTATTCCCAGACAACATTATTTGCCCTATAACTAAACCTATCCAAAACCAAGTTTTTCTTTCTATACTTTTTATCCGAAAGAGACACGTTAGTGATAGATTCCTTACCTTAGAATATCCCCAGGTGTCAGACTGGATCTGGAAAGTTTTGCTTAGCAGTACCCCTGCGTGTCAATAGGTGGTGTCCTGCGGCTCCGCTTCCGTCACTGGCGTCGACAGCATCGAGATGACGTCACGGAGGGTACTTCGGCACCACCAGTGCGCGCTGACGTCAGTTCTTTATTTTCCACGCCGAAAGCGCAGATCTGGATTGAGTAAGTACCTCCTGGTGCACGTAACGATGCCCGGCTTCAAGTCCTGTGGGTCGTGCCGCCGTAACGTGTCGGTGGCGGACCCCCACGATGTGTGCCTCTACTGCCTGGAGACCGACCATGACTCCCGGGACTGCCGAGCCATGGCCCCGAAGACCTTCCTGGAGCGGCGCCGGAATTTGCTGGAGGTCCGGTACTCCTCTCAAAGCCGCTCCGGGTCTAGGGCTTTTTGCGGGATCGCTCGCGGGACCGGAGCCGTCGCTCCTCGGGCTCTAAGTCTTCACCTTCAGATTCCGGTAAGCGACCCCATAAAAAAAAGTCGAAGACTCGTGTTCGCTCTCCGACGTCCCCCGTCGCTCCTCGGAGGTGGACGAGAGGGACAGGGGCTCCGCCCCTGCGGCTCGTCCGGAGCCTGGGAGTCCCGCAGCCTACCCGCCATACCCGGGTCCTTCTGCAACTCCCGAACAAATGCCAAAGTTTCTTGCTGCCATGGACCGCCTTTTGAGGCGTTGGGCTCCAGCCGGCGTGCCTACGGGCCCCATGGTTCCGTGTCCAGATCTTGTTGGCCCGGCAGCACCGCCACCGGCGCCACAGGATCCAGCGCAGTCAGCTCCGGTTTCACAAGGTGCAGCGCCGCTGGCTCCGACGCCACCCTTGCCTCCTGCCCCGGCGCTGTCCCTGGCTCCGCCACAGGCACCACATTGGGTGCCGTTTATCCCACCGCTGCCCCGGGTCTCGGACCATTTCGTTCCGAACTGGGATCCGCATTGGGATATGGCTCCTGCTCGGCCCCGGCTGGCTCCCTCTACTTCGGAGCTGGACGAGGACTGGGACAGCTCCGAGGACCCACTTACCCAGTGTGACTCTGAGCAGGATTGGGTGGACGACCTTCAGGATGTGGGTGTGCTTGATGTGTCTTCTGACCCGGGGTTTGCCTCTCCTCTACCTACTATGGAGGAGGGCTCTTCCTACACCGTGGTACTGCGGAGGTTCTCCATCTCGACCTCCCTACGGTAGCCCTTAAGACCAACCTCCTTACGGAGGTGCTCCCTTTCAATGAGTCTCTCACCGAAGTCCTCTTGGGCACTTGGTTGCAGCCGGCCTTGGGGGCGCTGGTGGATAAAAACGTCGCTAGGCGTCACCGCCCAGCGCCTGGTGATCCTGCCTCCTTGACCACTCACCCCACGCCTGAGAGCCTGGTCATTCAGGCTTCGACATCGCGGAGTGTCTTTCCCACGGCTCTGCCGGATCAGGACACTAAAAGGCTGGACCAATTTGGCAAGAGGTTGTTCTCCTCAGTCAGCTTGGGGTTGCGGTCAGTTAACACCGCCTGCTTATTGGGCCGTTACTCCCATGCAGTGTGGGATTCGGTAGCCGAGGTCTTGCCTCAGTGTTCTGAGGAGGTACAGACCCGTCCTTTCCCACGCTATTGCGGAAGGGAAAGATGAGGCGAAGTTTGTTATCAGGTTTGGTTTGGACACCGCTGATTCGTTAGACAGGGCGATCTCCACGACTGTGGCGTTGCGGTGTCACGCGCGTTCCACTGGGTTCTCACCCGATGTCCAGGGCTCACTCATTAACATGCCCTTTGATGGCTCCCACCTTTTTGGCGACAAAGCCAACAATGCCCCGGAGCGCTTTAAAGACTCTTGGGCCACTGTCAAGTCTTTGGGTCTTTCCACAAAGAACCCTGCCATGCCTGGCTTTCATTCCTTTCGTGGCCAGGGCGAGGGCGCCCAAGTGCGCTCCTCCACCAAGCCAGTGCAGCACCAGCCTCAGCGTGGCCGTGGATTCTGCAGGGGCGGCTCTGGTAACCAGTGCGCCTCTACCCCCGCTGCTTCCGCCTCTAAGCCTTCCTAATCCGAGCTTTAGGGAGCACCCCACGTCGGTGGGTGGCAGGATCCGCCACCACCTCAACCACTGCCGCAAAACTACATCAGACAAGTGGGCGCTGCAGATAATCTTCCACGGTTACTCGCTCCCCTTTCTGTCCTCCCCTCCAGCCATGCCACCTCGGTACCACCGCATGTCGGGGGATCATTTGGCTCTTCTCCGTCAGGAAGTTACAGCCCTCCTGGCCAAGGTGCCATCGAGTGCGTTCCCGATCAGGAAGTAGGGAGTGGTTGTTATGCCCACTACTTCTGATACCCAAGAAGGACAAGGGGGGCCTGTGCCCCATCTTGGACCTCCGGGACTTCAATCGCTTCCCCCGGAAGGAGAAATTCAAAATGCCGACTCTGGCTCAGGTCCTGGCTGCCCTCGACCCTGGAGACTGGATGGTAGTGCTTGACTTGCAGGACGCTTATTTTCACATCCCCGTCCTGCCGGCCCACTAGCTTTGCCTGCGGTTCATGGTAGTCCAGGAGCGATTTCAGTTTGCCGTGCTCCCCTTCGGCCTTACCAGCACCCCTTGGGTGTTCACGAAGGTGATGGCGGTGGTCGTGGCTCATCTGTACAGTTCAGGGGTGTCAGTCTTCTCCTACCTCGACGACTGGCTGTTGAAGGCGTGCTCGCCCCAGGCATTAGTCACCCACCTCCAGACTATGGCCGACCTCATGCATTTGCTATGGGTTCTCCATCTAAATGCCGAAGTCGCACCTGAGTCCCTCTCAGAAGCTCCCTTCATCGGAGCGGTTCTGGATTCTACGCTGTTTCGGGTTTATCCTCCCGAGCAGTGAGTCTGGGATATTAAGGCTATGATTCCGCTCTTTCAGCCTGTATCCCGGATTTCAGTCAGGATGACCCTCCGGCTTCTGGGCCTGATGGCCTCCTGCATCCTGCTGGTGACACATGCCAGATGGCATATGCGGGCACTGCAGTAGGACCTGAAGTTCCAGCGGGCACAGCATCAGGGCAACCTGTCCGATCACGTCCAGATCTTGGAGGGCGCTGCACGACGGTTGCAGTTGTGGCTCACGAATTGCGATTGGGTCAGTGGCAGATCCCTCTCCATTCCCCAACCAGAGCACACAGTGGTGAGGACGCGTCCCTCCTGGGGTGGGGAGGCCACATGGGAGAGGAAGAGATCATAGGCATCTGGTCTCCTGCGGAGTCAAGGCTCCATATCAACCTTCTGTAGCTGCGGGCGATCCGACTTGCACTCAAGGCATTCCTTGCTTCTGTCCGGGGAAGTGTAGTGCAGGTGTTCACGTATAACACCACCGCCATGTGGTATTGCAACAAACAGGGCAGGGTGGGGTTGTGGACCCTATGTCAGGAGGCTCTGCGCTTCTGGACATGGCTGGAACATCAAGGCATTACCTCGGTGGTGCAACATCTGGCAGGTTCTCTGAAAGCCAGGGCAGACAAACTCAGCCACCGGTGCATGATGGATCACGAATGGCTTCTGAACTCTGACATGGCGCACGGTCTCTTTCTACAGTGGGGAGAGCCTTCGTTAGATCTTTTCACCACCGAAGAGAATGCGCAATGTCATCAATTCTGCGCGTTGGAATTTCCAAGTCGGCACTCGGTCGGAGACACTTTTCGCCGCGAGTGGAGCTGCGGTCTATTGTACGCCTTTCCGCCTATACCACTTCTGTCCAGAGTGCTTAAGAAGATCAGGCGCGACTGGGCCCAAGTCATTCTTGTGGCTCCGGACTGGGCTCGGAGAGTATGGTATACCAAGCTACTCCGTATGAGCGTTGATCCCCCGGTCCGTCTGCCTCTTCGGGAGGATCTTTTGTCGCAGCAGCAGGGGACGGTCATCCACCCGACCCGAACCTGTCCAGCCTCCACCTCCATGCATGGAGATTGAGCGGCGACAGTTGACACCTTTCGATCTTCCTCCCGAAGTCTGTGATGTCATTTTAGCAGCCGGGCGTCCCTCCACCAAACGGTATACGCCTGCAGGTGGAACACATTTGTGGCATGGTGCACAGCGAAGACTGTGGATCCCCTTTCTGCCCCTCTTTCTGAGGATCTTCTGTTCCTTCTCTCTTTGGCCCAGCAGGGCTCTGCTCTGGGCACTATCAAAGGTTATCTTTCGGCCATCTCCGCCTTTCTAAGGCTTCCGGATCAGCCTTCTCTTTTTAAGTCCCCAGTTGTGAACCGTTCCCTTAAGGGCGTTACGCATATGTTTCCTCCCGTGCCTTTCATAATGCCTCAGTGGGACTTAAATCATGTCTTGACTTTTCTGATGTGTGCTCCCTTCGAGCCCCTTCATAACTGTCCTCTGCGTCTTCTCACCTTAAAGACTGCTTTCCTGGTTGCTATCACCTCTGCCAGAAGAGTGAGTGAGCTCCAGACTCTTTTAAACCTCCTTTCCTTTCTATTCATCCGGACAAGGTGGTTTTAAGGACCTGTCCTTCTTTTCTGCCAAAGGTTGTCACGCCCTTCCACATCGGGCAGACCATCACTTTGCCCACCTTCTTTCCGCCTCCGCATCCTTCAAGTGAAGAGGAGAGGCTCCACCGTCCGGGCCCAAAACGTGCGCTTACATTTTACCTGCAGCGTACTCAGCAGTTCCGGGTGGATGATCAGCTTTTTGTCGGCTACATGGGTGCCAAAAAAGGTCGGGCTGTGCACAAACGGACCATCTCCCGGTGGGTCGTTTTGTCCATCAAAACATGGTACTCCTTGGCCAAGAAGGAGCCTCCTGTGGGGCTGCGTGCCCATTTGACCAGGGCGACTGCAGCCACTACTGTCTTGGGACGCGGCGTGCCCGTGCAGGACCTTTGTCAGGCAGCTACGTGGGCCTCAATGCACACGTTTACCAAGCACTACTGCCTTGACAGTCCGGTCCGGAGAGACTGTTTCTTTGGCCGTTCTGTGCTCCGTGACTTTCTGGTGTAATCTTGTTCGCAGACCCACCACCAGGATTAGTATTACTGTGGTATCTATTCTAAGGTAAAGAATCAATCACTAACGTGTCTCTTTCAGATGCACAAGTTACTACTTGTGTAACGATATATCTGTAAGAGACATTAGTTAGTGATAGATACCTTACCACCCCACCCATCCTCCCCGTTCTGCTAACTGATTACTAGGGTTAAGGTCATCCCCTTTTAGGGCCCTAGTTTTATGCACCAATGGTCAGTATCATGCATGGCTCTGCGTTTTGGCACGGAAAGTCGTGTACAGAACAGACGTCAGCGCGCATGAGTGGCGCCTAAGTACCCTCCGTGACGTCATCTTGGCGCTGACGACGCCAGTGACGGACGCGGAGCCTCAGGACGCCACCTGCTGACGCGCAGGGGTACTGCTAAGCAAAACTTTCTGGATCCAGTCTGACGCCTGGGGATATTCTAAGGTAACAAATCTATCACTAACTAATGTCTCTTACAGATATATCGTTACACAAGCAGTAACTTGTGCTTTTCTGAACAACTGTGGCTCAAGCAGCTATCTTCTTGAGGCATATCCTACACATTGGTGCGATCAGATATGTTGCATAGCTTCACCACTGTCAAAAAAAATAACTGTATTAATGCCACATTTCCAAACTAGTTAAAATTGCACACTCTCAGCATAGGTCATTTAGAGCAACAGTTTAGAGCTGCAGTAAAAGCTCCAGTCTTAGTGTACCCTTAAGGCTGCAATGCACGGTTAGCCTCTTACCAAAGCCACCCTTCACCTCTCAAGGCCATTCTCCTTGTGCCTGCATTCTTCATAGAAATTGCCCCAGCAAACAGAGAGCAAAACAGGAGATTTGGAGAAAGAAAAAACTGAAATCTCAATTCACAAATTTAGCACACCGTACCAGTAAATGAAAAATTTCCTAGCTACTGTAACGGAAATTTTCAATTCCATTAAGGACTTGGAGGCGAGGATTATGCTATCCCCCTTCTTCACTTTACAGCAGCCATTTCATTTTGTTTATAGGAAAAACTACAGTTCTCATGAACCATTGAGAAATTAGTTCAAACAGTGTCTGAACAGTCCATGAACATACAATCAGGATACGTCTGCAACATAGTCCTCTGTACCTGTAAGTCGTGCCTCTTTCCTTGTGCAAATCATGCCAAGCCCCTGCTTTCCTGCGTACTGTTTCCCAGGTTCTTATCAGCAGAAATCCGAGAAACAACTTCGCAATCATAAAGTATTGTCATAAAATTCAGTTCTTACTAGGTACACGGAGGGTCTCCCAGATTATTAAACTGCGGGTGGGATATGCCTCATCTCAGAGTCCTTAATAAAATGTAAACTTTCCGATACGGTAGCTAGGACATTTTTCATTGTCAGGACCGGAACCAAGGATCATGCTAGTGTAAAGCTTACTTACCACCAATTACCAAAAAATAACACTGGCTTCAAATAACTTTTAATGGTAGGATCAGAAAGACCAGTCGGCTGCGTTCATAATATCCTCCTGGAGGGCGCCTAGGCTCCTTCAAAGCCATAAATTAGCGAGTGGAATGTGCACCAACAATCTTCAAATCCACCCAGCCTCCTACATAACCCACCTTACCCAACCGGCTATGATAGGGGAAGATACCGCTTTGTGCATTTTCCGGAAGGCGATAAAGAGTTGCCTGTTTCCTGGGGGACGAAATTCCGCAGAGATCTCCTTAGAGGCTTTCAGACACTGAACCACACACAGCTTAGGAGAATCTGGAAAGACTGGGTAGTAGATCACCCTAGTATTGTATTTAGTATGTCTGCTAACTGTGAAGGACACACCAGAGGGAGAAAAGGACCTTACCATAATATCCAGGGCCTACACATTGGAAACCCTCCTGCATGACACCAGTCAGAATAGCATAGCCAGCTCTCTGACCGTTCCTTCCGTGACAGGAACCAATTGGGTTGCCACAATAAGGGATTAAGCACCTTGTTGGCATCCAACAGTGCTGAATCACGTGGTTTCGGTGGCAGGGACAAACAAATGCCCTGAAGAAGGTGGCAAACAAAATGGGGGTTCCCCTGCTATGGCCCCTTTACTGGCCTATGGCTCGCTGAGATGGCTGAGTGAAAGGTGTTAATGGAACGAAAGGCCACATCCTGTTCTAAACTGGCCAGGAATTTAAGACTCTGAACTATATTTGCTCCCTCAGGATCACAACCCAATCAGACACACCAACTGGACCCATCTCGTACATGCAGACTTGTAGCTCTTGATGGTGCCCTCGGACCATGCCTTTGACAGGAGGTCCTCAGCGTGTTGCGAAAGTCCCGGGAGTGACCATCGATTAATGTAGTTAGCCATGCCATCAGGCGAAGAGACCCTTCCATAACCAGTTGGTGTGGTATCCGGTCCTGATTAAGAAGTAGAGTCTGAAATAGGGGGAGGTGGATTGGAAAATCCCAAGGAAATTCCAGAAGAACTTAAAACCCAATTTCAGACTTCCAAATTGGGGGGATCAAAATGACGTCCATACTCTGGCGTCTGATCTGGGCTGATGCTCTCGTGATCATTGCGATTAGTGGAGATGCATAACCCTTCTCTTGCCCCCAGTCCTGCAGTAATGCATCCGTGGCCGATGCTAGTAGATCTTGTTTCCAGCTGAAGAATTTAGGCAGTTGGTGATCCAACCTTGAGGCAAACGGGTCTACAGAGAGAGGGCCCCACTGGGCCTGAAGGGTGACGAAGATGTGCGAGTTAAGCTTCCACGGACTGGAATCCTGAAAATTATGAGATTGCTAGTTCACCACTCGATTGTCCTTGCCAGGAGGGTACTCCACCGAGACCAATATTTGATCTAGGCAGAGCTACCAGAAGTGGGTCGCCTGGTCAGAGAGTATCTTGGACGAGTGCCTCCTGGGTGACTGATCTACCTGACTGCTGAAATGTTGTCCATTTTGAGTAGTAAACAGTACTGAACCTTGTCTCTTGTCCAACATCGAACTGTTGAAGGACCCAGCCAGGAGCGCCAAACAATTGATGTGTAATTTCTGTTCTTGAGGAGACCTTAACCCTCATGTGAAAAACTTTCCACACAGAGTGTCCCAGCCAGGCCTGCTGGCGTCGGACTCTATAACAAAGTCCAGAGGTGAGCCTAATACTGCTCTCCCATTCCACACTTCCATGTGTGAAAGCCACCACTGAATCTCCTCCTGCGCATCGTCGGAAAGAACGACCACCAGGTAGTATAAGAGCCCTTTCAGCAGGTGAGCGTCCTTCAATCGCTGAAGCGCCCGATAGTGCAGGGGGCCCAGAAAAAAGCCTGGATGAAAGCCAATAAAAGTCCTATCAGGCAAATCATCTGTCGTAATGACACCCTCTGCCGGGGCAAAGTTCTCTGGAGTTTGTGCCAAATCTTGGCCACTTTTCGGGACGGAAGACTCAAGGTAGCCTCGGTGGAGTCTGACAAACCAGATAAAGTCCACTTAGTGCGAAGAAATCAGGAGAGATTTCCTTTCGTTTGTAACACAACCCAAGTTTTCTATCAAATCAACTGCCATCTGCAGCAGGATCGACAGCTGTCTGGGTCATACGCCAGGAGAAGCATATCTTCAAGTTAAACTATGAGGCGGGTCCCCAGCGCCCACATGTATTCCACGACTGGTTTGAGCTCCTTCATGCAACACAAGGGGGCAGAAGAGTACCCGAAAGGCAGGGTTGTAAAATGAAAGGTTTGTTGTTGCCAGCCGAACTGGAGAAATCTTCTGTAAGGTGGAAAGATTAGTGTAGCAAAGTAAGAGTCCTTTAGGTCCAGTTGGACCATCCAGTCTGAGGGTCAATGCACATCGTTAAGGAGGTGGGTGCCCTCCATTTTGAAATGGTGGTACACCTGCCACTCGTTGAATCTGCCCAAATTTATATCCGGGCGTTGGCCACCGACCGACTTGTCGACAAGGAAAAGGTTTCTGATAAAGCCGCCGGGATGAAGTGTAGTAGAGTATATATGGCTCATTTCTCTATGAGCGAGGTGAGCTCTGCATCCACCAATTCTGTCTCTTCAAGGGCTGGGGCCTGATGCCTGGACTGGGGAACCACATAACTCTATTTGAAACCCCTGGACTGTTGCCAGGACCCATGCATCGCTTGTGATCATTCTCCACACATGGAAATAATTCGTCAGGCAGCCCCCTACTTTTGTGAGAGAAGAAGGCCGAACTCTCACCGACAGTGGAGGAATCATGGAATCCCTATGTCCCTCTGCCTCTGAAGCGTCTGCCACAGGTTGGGTAGAAGTTTGCAAAATGGGTCTGGTCTTGATAGTAGCCGTGCATGGAGCTTTGCCCTCTAGGTGGGTACTGGGAGAAAGATTGGATAGCCAAGCAGCCCTTGCCTCGACCGGCCCTGTGGATAACCTGGGGTGAGAAAATCCTCTTGATGGAGGAGTGAATTTCATCCAATGACAGAAAAGTATTCACAAACTTGCCCAACTCCTTTATAAGTGGCTTCCCAAACAGCCTTACTTGGGCCTCCACCCCCGTCTCAGAATCAGCGTGGTCCCCTAACTTCGGTCCACTTTTATTAACAAAGAGCGGCAACGAGCCGTGGACAGTGCACAGTTGGCATTGCCCAGCAAAACTAGTGCACGCTGAGTCCTTCTGGAGAGTACCTCCGGTTAGACCAGGGAGCCTTAAGACTTGGCATCCTCCTCCATGTCAAGGATTTTGGTGATGGGGCCAAGAGTGTCCAGAAGATTATCCTGGCTACTGCAATAAATGTAGTTAAACCTTTGGACACTAAGGGCTACTGTAATAAGTGTAGTTAAATCCTTGGACACTAAGAGTCTTTTTGCATAAAGTCATTATTTCATTTTGGGAACATTATGTGTCGTTTAAATGCGTAAAGGTGACTTCAAGTCACACATCACAACTGTTTGTTTTTACTTTTTGTGATTGATTGTCATGATATTTGGGTTATTGTTAATGTAAATGCATTTTTTGGAAATGTTTGTATTATTGTATATATTTTTCATGAGATTGTACAGAATGAGACTGTCTGTCTAGTTGATTATGTGTTCTTTTTTGGAACCTAATGTAGCATAAAGAATAATTAAAACTAATCAGCCAAAATGATGGGCTAGGATAAACGCATTCATTTTCGTTTATTTCTTCATATTAGTAACAATTTTCTAAAAAATTGGAGGATACGGTACACATGTAGCTTTTTCATTAATAGGCCCTACCTGCCCTCCGCTACTTTTTTGGGCCAAACCCCTTCTTTGCACAAACAGAAGATTATCCTGGCACATCCGCCAATATCTAGCTTTGCCTTTTCTGGTGTCTTTCATGAATTTTTCAAGAAAGGTGGCCATATTGAAATCTAGCTCTGGATTTAAAGCCACCTTCCCATCTAATGAGGGGCGATGGCACTCAGCTTTAAGGCAACTATGGGCTGCTTTCCCCAAAGGAGCCCTGATACGGCTTGCTGCGTTGTTTGCTACATTCGAGGATGGTGCCCAGTCAGAGGAGCGAGGGTGGAGGATGTCCTCCGAGTCCAACATATCGGAAACGTCATTTGGAGCCATAGAGCCGGTGGCAGGGGGATTAGGCACGGGTGCTAAGGCCTGGACGGCCCTGCCTCGTCATCGGTATCTCTGTGGGTGACCTCTTCAGGGGAGACTGGGCGTGTGGTGTTACCATTAAGGCCTGTTGGAACCGCAATTGGAAGGTTGGGTGGGACTGAGCTAGAAAATCTTCTTGGAGGTGAGCAAAGGCGTCAAGATCAACCCCCAGAACCCGAAGGCGCTTGCCTGGGACAGGTTTCATTCCCGAGGGCTGAGCAGGAGGAGTTAGGTTTGGAGATGTATGCCCGAGAGTAAGACATTTAAACACATTCATGCATAATCTGTGGTGCTAGGCGCTGTTCCATCAGAGCCATAGCCTCCTCCACTGCCCTTTAGAGGCACCTACTGCCTCATAAAACTCCTCATCCCACTGTAGGTAGGCAAGGGAATCTTCCTTCGTCCTGAAAGTCACCCTCAGCCTCCATAGCCAACTGACCAGAGGTGGCACAGAATAACAGGCAAGACTGCTGTAAAGCACCATAGGTTAAGCTTGAAAGTGCTAGAAGGCTAAGCATTAAAGGGAAATGACCCTGGGTATGGCAGATTGAAGACCTGCAAATTTTATCTGGGGAGGCAGCAGATTATGGGTGGGGAGGGCCTCGCATTCAAATGGGTCTACACCCAAGAACAAAACCCCTCATCAGTGCTTAATTAATGTATATCGGGCCAGAGCCTCCCTGAGAGCATGTTCCTTGAGGCCGTCACGGCCAAAATCAAGAGACTATGGACCCTGGCGGGCATAATTACCACACACACAGTACCAACCCTGGGATCTCCCAGGGCTTCAGAATGAAATTAGTTTCAGGCGTATACTGCCTATACAGACCCCGTTGAGAGGGGTGTCACTCTCCAGGAGGCGACAGACAGGCAGCGGCGCCAATTCCAGACCAGTTTTGACAGGGTTGCTGAAATCTTGCATTGCGGAACCATAGAGCAGCAGCGCTACTGCATTGCCACCTTGTAGTTGGAGGACACCTCTGCACTCTGCCCTGCACCACGAGTCAGCAGGCAGCGTAGGAGCGCGAAGCGGTGCCGACACTCGGATAGCACCACAAAGGTTCAAATACAGTCCCAATATCATTAAAACTAGAACTACAAGACAAAAATCAGCCCAAGAAGGAAAGGTAGTGGACTTTTCTTGGCTGCGAGCAGCGAAGAAAGAGGCACTACTGACAAGAACAGAGGACTATGTTGCAGATGCTGTCTCCTGATTGGATGTTCATAGACTGTTCATGACATTGTTTTAACTAATTTCCCAATGGTTCAGGGGAACTCTAGTTTTTCTGATAAATACAATGAAAGTGATAGCGTAATCCTCGCCTCCGGTCCTGACATAGAATTGTACTACTGAGCATGTAACTCACAGTGGGATTATTTTCATGACAGTGAGGATACTGGAAAAGAAGGATCATAATTAAGGAATGATTCCAGAAGAAAGACTACTGATGTGAGTGCAACTAAATGAATGTCTCGCTTTTCTGTCGGGCTTGCACAAATCACCAGTTACCACTTATCTATTAGCAAAACATGGTTGTGATACGGTGTACGTTACATGTAAAATAGTGGTGTATGGTTGTGGGAAAGCTATTTGAAGAGCCCATTGACGCAAAATAGTTCCTTCCCTTCACTATCAGAGACTGCTGTGGAAAAGTGTTTTGTGAGGCCAAAACTGTTTTTGGGATCTTATACAATTTTTATTTTTTTATATTTTGGTAGCTCTTAAAAACTAAAGTTTTATGAAAACCATGTAAAAAGGAGCATTGAAAATACCAAACGAAAGGCAGCCAAATCCAGACCTGTTTGCTTTACCATGCTTGTTTATGTATTGAACAGTAGTACGTGCAATGACTCAGCGATTTGAGATTACGTACCAGAGTGCATCCTACACTGTCTAAACGGGATGAGGGCCTACATGCATAGGTCTCTGAATAAAGAACGCATTTTTAGTCTGTGAGGAGCATTTAGGTATTTGTTGACTGGTGCAAGTGCGTGATTGATTGCATCATAGATGTGTGTTTGGTTCTTGTAGATTGGTAGGGCATGTGTTTGGTGAATGTTTTATTCACTACTTGATGCTTCTGAAGAAACCCTCTGAGGAATGTGTACCAGCCTCTTTATGGTTAAAACTTTCTACCCTAGACGTGGTTCTCTCTAAATGTCACAAAAGAAACATGAATACCAACCAGAAACACTCAAATTATTGGAGCTATCGTAAACAGCTCATTCAGGAATATATTTCTATATCTGAAAAATGTCCATCATAGATTTTGAGGATAAACCTTTTTGGTGTCTTGAATGTTACTAGTGCCTCTTATTAGGCTTCGAAATAAAATTTATTTAGTGTCCTCTGAAGACTCAATAGTTGCTGGGTCTCGGACAAAAACTTGGTGTCTGGCTGTAGTTTTCCCCTTTTTAGGAGCCTTTTTCTAATGCAAGTAGTATACGCTGGAGCTGTGACAGTCATTAAAACGTTTTCCTAGGTCCCAGCCAGTGGGTTGAATTTTTCAACCGTGAAGAATTTGCAGAGTAAATGCATATCTGAACCAAAGATACCGAAAGTGCACAACTTGTTCTTCCATGCCTCAAAACGTGTCTCAAGCTATGAAATCTGTGTCCGATGATTACAAGATTTCACATTTGAAATCTAGGAACATATTCATAATTTGATGGATTTAGGTCACACATTGTGGTTTATGACCTGTAGGTTCATCCTACAGTGGCTGGTGTGGTTGGTGGCAAGCTGGTGTTACTTGAGTATTTACAGGTGAATGAATGTATCCAAAATAGTTGTGATATTTACAGGTCAGACATGTTTGTTTGGCGCATATTTATTATGTGAAAAGGGCTGAAACTAACCATCCCGTCTCCAGCTGCGCTGTAGATAATGGATAATGAAAAATTTAGAAGGTTCACTACTCGACTAAGGAATATAAAATATTTGCTAAGAGAGTCAATTGCCCAAGTATGTTTCATTGAGGGTGAAGTGGTTCACAGCATTTGCCACAATTGAAAACCTGGGAAACACACTTTTTCCTAAATGCACCATTGTCCCCAAAACATTTTACTAGTTTTGTTGATGCTTTTGGGAATCTCAGTGAGACATAAACTTGTCAAAGGTCACACAGGTCAGGAGCAGCGAGTTAAGGCAGTAGTTTGTGAGGATTATTAGTGTCAGATTGCCTAAACAGTGCCCATATGCTGCCATACAGCAGGAAATTAGGAGCAGGAATGTGATGTTATTTAGAAATCTACCAAACTTTATAACTTAATGATTGCAAAAACACATTGGGAGGAAGCTGAAAACTTATCAAGGAATGCATTCTGCCCATTGCTCACCATTGAGTTTGTGTTTTGTAGCTCACATTTGCTTGTATTTTGTTGGCCTGCTTTATTTGTTTTATGCCATCCAGCATGTCCTTGTCCTTCCCACGGAGCCTAGCCTCTTTACCACCTCTTTGACTGGCTCCTTGTATTCTATGAGTGCTCGCTTTCCGGGAACTCTTTTTAAAAAATATCCTTTTTGTGAGGCACTCTTATGGAGTGGTTGTGCTTTCCATTTGTCTCCCATGTATACTAGTTAATGCAGCTCAGTGAGTTGTAATGTGTTCAAGCAGTTCTGTGTTCCCCAGAGACCTTCTGCATCTCTGATTATACATATCTCTGCCACTAGGAGTTCACCATCATGCATGCCTGTGACCATCCTGGAGTTCAGAAGGGGAATAAGCTGTGAGCAGCCCTTTAAATGGTGTTTTTATCTTGGCACATTTGTTGTGTTCAAAGACATAAATCAAATGTCAAGCTATGTCTTCAGACAAATAAGTTACTGTTTACTCTTTTTTTTTAATTTTCTTTCTCTGACTACGAAACGAGAGGGTTTTGTGAAGTGAACTATGCAACAATCTTTCTGGGTCAAGGAGTGTGAAAGTAAAGTGCTGCAGGGTGTAATTTCTTTCTAGCACATAACATTTGAATACATGTATATATTACCTGTACAAATATTTATGAATATATTAGCAATTAGGAAAGCACAAATCACGCACATATTTCTTATAATTCTGAAGTGTGGTGGAAACAGATTTTAATTGGAACAAAATAAATGAATTACTTGGTGATGCACAATGCAATATTCTTTGAAACCCAAGTTCCGCACAATGTTTTGCTCTGCATACAATAGTGGCTGCTACTGGACAGGGGTGGGGGTGGTGGGGGGCAGGGGAGGGGAGAGAAATTATTTTTTAAAAAAAGGACTTGCCTTTAACGGCTGGCCGCCGTATCTCTTCCATCCATGTTCTCTTCCTGTCCCAGCCGGCAGTAGGAAGTACATGGGCAGACAGGCTCCCCAAACCCATCGCATTGTGATTGGTCTGAGTTCAGTAGATCGGCGCTGAGACGGGGAGAAGGAGCTTGTGCATGTGCCTCACCAGGCTGTAATGCAGCCTGGTAGGAACATGCAAAAATCGCATGAACTGGTTGGTCGACCCAAGAGGGCCGGCTAAACAGTTCACCAACACTTGGGGAGTGCACAGCACTCGCCTGCTCTGGCCAGCTCTGCGCCGCCCCTCCACTGCCTGCAGTAGGGAAAATAAAATGATAACGATTCGTTAACTTTTTTTTTTCTTTTCCCTTTTCAGTAGTGGTGCAATGTTCTGTCATGTAGCTCCTGAATATCTTTATATCGTGTTAAGTTAGCATAGGCTCATTTGAGTTTTAAACGCCATTTTTCTTTTTGCAACTTCTGCACACGACACTTAATTGTTGATTTAGCTTTCAACCTAGTAGTTCATCGCGGTTTACATGAGAATAATATGTTATTGCTTTGCTATCTGCTTTGCTTAATGAACTGTGTCTGTACAGAGAGTGCTGAAGCTTCAAGAACAACACGATACAGAATTGTTGTGAGGTCTGATCTCCACGACTTCATAGTCATAACATAAGTGCAGCCTCTGCCAACTCCGGGCTTGAGGCGGGTTTTTATATTGCTTTGCTTGGGGCACAAATAACACACACTTGATGCGGTTCGCATGCAGAGAGAGCTGGTGTATGCTGATGTGATTCCTTCAATCTAAGACACTAAGGTATGGGCCCGCCCTAATCCAACCCAAAGAGACCTTCTTAGCAAATAATATAATATCTGTGTTAGGGAAGGTGAGATATAAGTGTTGTTAACCCTTATTGATTTACAGCATGTTACCATGCTGTCACCATAAGCTTTTTATGGACTAGTAACTATGCTGGTAATTTTGCTACTGATAATATGTTTACTTGTATTATCTAAGATACTGCGCCTGAGAAGACGGCATTAGTAAATAAACATTTCAAATGCACATGGGTTCTTCTTTACTCCATGTTCTGGTTTGTAATGATTATATAACGAAAGAGTGTTCATGAGTTCCACGTATCCTGAGGTACTGTAAGTTCATGTTCTGGTTTGTCTAAACATTGGGAGTTTGATATGTCCAATGAGACACTGTAGCTAGCTCGGTAAGGGGTTATTTGGGCACTAAGGTGAGTTTTGGGACACCCTAATTCGCCGAGGTTCCAATCCTCTGTGCACAGTTCTGTGTGAGAACAGAAACCCTGCGACAGTTCTTAGCCGCCACTGTCTGCATAGTTTAATCAGTAAGACTGTCTGTGCACATTTACTGGTTATTTCAGTGTAATAGGTGTTGTCTGAAAATTACAGTGCCCTACCCCACCATGATTTTTTATTTATTTTATTTATTTACTTGAGTTTTATATAGCGCTGGCTAGACCCGGAGGTATCAGAGCGCTTTACATGAGGAGAGTTACATAGGTTACAAGTTACACATTGTTGCAGAAGATACGTCAATTACAAGTTACATCCGTTGGTTCAAGGCGCGTAGAGGAAAAGGGGGTAATGTAAAAGGGCGATGGGGAGGGAGATTAACACCTTGACTGCTGCAGCAATTCCCCCTCTGTGCTAACATTTACTGGATCCCCTTGTTCATGACGAGCTCAGCTCGTCATAAGCACACGAGCAGTGTACTGCATGACGAGCTGAGCTCGTCATGAGCATGGAAGGGGTTAAGCAGAGAATCGGCACAAGGAAAAACAGAGCAAGTACAGGGAGAGAGATTCAGGGGAGAGAGGAAAGGAATGGGGGAGGCAAGTAAAGAATGAAGGAGGGAAGGGGTGGAGAGGTAGGAGACACAGCGAGGAGACGAGGAAGTAACTGTGTCTGATGTCCGGCTGGGTGTGAGACGGCTCCCCACGATAAAGGGATCATTCCCAGTCTTCTATTTTGAGTGAGTGATTTACTTGTCACAGTGGACTCTCTCAGAGGGGTCTCTGAGACTCCAGGTCAGAGATGCTGGATCCATCCCCAACCAGGGGAGAGGATTGCTGTCGTCATGGGCACACTTAGGAGGAGGAGGGGAGGAGATAGAAAACCCAGTGTGAACAGAGTGTCCGACTTCCGGCAGGGGTAGGACATGGTTTCCAGTGGTAAGGGGCTCAATCCCAGACCTCCACTATGCGAGACTCCCATGTCACTGTGGACTCTCTCAGAAGGGTCTCAGACTCCAGGGCAAAAATGCTGGATCCATCCCCAACAAGGAGAGTAGGAGTGCTTTGGACAAGGGCATACTAGAGGGGGCCATAATAGGGAGTTGCTCAAGGAAATCTTTATGCACAAACACCTTCTCGATAAACATAATTTTGCGCTACCAGTAGGTTGTGCAATAAACATTAGCTATATCGACTAATTGTAATAGTCCACTGATACAACTGGAAAGCATAACTTCACTGGTAAGTTTTTCATGAGTCTGATCACATTGATAACCACTTTTTTGCCAGGAACCGTCAAGCAATTTAACAGGTATTAAATGACATGAACAAAGCTTCGAAGTCTTGTCAGTGCACATGCATGATATTCTCCAGTGTATCACGATCCATTTGGGGCCATTAGCAGTTCATTCTTAATTGGTTCTCAGTGCCCATCATTCCAGCATGCACTTTATGATTAACTAAGGAGTGTGTGTCAGAACTGTACTGGTGCCACCAAACCATCATCATATACCAACATGCCATCTACAATTGATAACTATTCATTTGCCTTCCAAGAGATTCTCATTTAAAGTTTTTTTCTTTTGGTCATCCTGCGACAACCATTTTCTTTATCTCCTTGTACAACCAGTTGACATTCACTTTTATTTAAACCGTACTTTGATTTACCCAAACCATTGCATTATGTAAGTTGTAGTCCAGGATCCCCTCAATTGCACTAACGTTCTAAATTATAATACTTTGTAGACGAAACGGCCTCACAGGAATGCTTTGCCCGATTGTTTGGAGTTATCTGCTAATCTTTTCCTACAATTACTGCATTTACTAGTACCGTTTGCTGGTTCCTCGCCCGGTTATTCCACAGAACCAATATCAGATTCAGGTTACAGGCTACTTAAATAGTCTTTTTAGAATTCACGTATGCAACTGCCTTAAAGGTTTTGCCAGGTTTCAAGCAAACCACATCCAGAGGTAGAGACAGACAGTCAAATAAGCGTTAGACTGAGATGGAAACAGACGAGTGGGCACAAGTAGAGAGAAAATACTAATGAAGGGATCATAGATGGGCAGAAAGTAACGATAACTGATACGAAGATAGACATAAGAGGGAGACAAATTGGGAGAGAAAGGGAGAAGATGAAGGGTGCAAATTAGATAGGGGGTTACAGATATTAGGATGGCTAGGCAAAGAGAACAAAACAAAGAGAGAGGCAAAAAAGGGGAGGGGAGACGAAATGACACAATAAGGGGGTCTGACACCGGGCTCGAGACAATGGGTGAGACACAAAGAAAATGTTTTAGAAGGTGGTCTGGGCCGCTAAAATGCTGCGAGTGAATTACTTCGTACTCACATGTATGGTGGTTTAATCGAGCATTCGCCTCGATATTTCCCATTGAAATTAAATGCTCTCCTGCTGAAAGCAGTTTCTAAACTTGTTTTTCTTGCGACACATGGATGTTTCACAGTTCCTATGACTTAAATGGTGTAACATTAATGACATCATCCACTCTCTGAAAATTATTTCAGCACCACTGGAGCAAGCCAATTCTGAAATCTAATTCAAAAATGAGCCCTTTTTGGTACACTTATTTTCAATGTTCTTCTGCGCAGGTCCTGTAGGAAGCAGTTTAATGTAATTTAAATAGCAGCTGCTCAAATATGTGGCGCAGATTTCTCCACTTTTATGTCAGTAATTCTAGTGAACACACAAGTTATGAAAAAGACTAGTCTTCATCAATAAAGCATGTAAACGGTTTACTGTAGTACCATCTATAATTTACACCACATCATAACATAACGGAGGTTAATATTGCCTGCTAGAAGCAGTGGAATGGCATATAATCATTGGACTTTTTTTTATCAGAATCTAAAAATAGATATTTAATAAAAAGCAAGAAAGTAAGCGTGTTCATTCACATTATAAACAATTAGAAAAAAACACCCAGTATGCTTCTTTTACCAGCAGTGCATATAATATAAGTCTTGGCAGAGTGTGGGTTGGGGGGGGGGGAGGGGGACTTTGTCTAAGTTTTTATAGTCCTTGCTACCGTAACTAAGCCTGTTGCTGAGCATTGCGAATGACAATTCCTAAGAGACCAAAAGAATAAGGAAATTGTGAGGCCTTAGGTTATATTTCATTCTACTTCAATAATCGAGTTACTTCCTTTGCACACTTAACTCGCTAAAGATAGTGATAACAAACAGAAAAGGCTTACCCCAGAGTGCAATAGATGGATAGCGAGTTAGGTACAGCATAACACAGTATTGTCAAATCTGTGTCTCTTCTAAAGACTGGGGGCATAATTTAGAGGGCAGTATGGAATAAAGCCCCCAAAAAACCTCCACGACTCACAGTGCACACCATTTACTTGCTTAGCTCCAGCTACTCTGCTGGCATCAGTGCGGCCCTCAGCCACACCAGACTGTACATTTTGGTCCGAAACTTTAAACCACCAAAATAGTCTAAAGCCGTACCTTTGTAAGTTTGGTGTAGGTTGAATTCCTAAAGTTTTGTTACATAAAGCCCATTCCAGCACTTGATTGTCTACCGTATGGCATTTTAGAATGGGAACAGCACTCGAGAAAAAAGTGTCTATGAAATGTATATTTCAAGCTTTTGTTTAATTTGATTTTAAAGCTACATGAACTCCAGATGTTTTATTTTATTTTCACTTTTACTTCACCCAGCTTGTGTACCTTTGCCACGGCTTTATCGAATTAGTTTTACACACAGCCTGATGGACGTAACATTGTCACATCTAATAGAAAGCAGTGTAGTGAGGGTCTGTGCCATGCAAGATCGGTAACATTTACAGTGACAATGAAGTATGGCCTTTTCAAAAGGATAATTCGTATGAGGCTGCCCTGGGACACTTCACCACTGTCCTTCTGTGTAGCCTGACAATGTTATCTGTTTTCTCAGTAAGCGGTATCAAATGTCTGTCGTGAGCACAGAAATTAATTTAGTGTCACCTGAAGACATGCAATTAATCTTTTAGAGGGCTTCATAATACCTTTACAGAAAGAGTTGCCAGTTTGGCGGATTTCGTTTTTAGGGCTTACCAGCAGATAAGCGAAATTAATTTTTCATCAGGGTTAATGCAAGCGAGCAGGGCCACAAAGGCAGTGAAAAAAAAGGTTGGGGAATTTGTCAAGTGTTGTCACCCCAGCATAATGCTGCTTGGCGTCTGATAGGTGTAATCAAGAGCCGAGATTTCTATAGAGAGGGGATTAATCAATTTGCTCACCGCTGAATGAATGCAGGTAGGTGATATCGCATCTTCATGGGATTTAAGTAGGAAAATAAGATTTGATCTGTCAAATGTGAAAGACTTCTGGCATTTTCAATAGGCATTTTTATCTGTATGCTTTTAAGGAGTTTGTTTAAAAATAAATGCATACTGTTAATGTTGGCAATAAAACGCCATCTTTGCAAGGTTGAAATGATTCCTCTCATATGTTATTTATTAATAAAGTTTTGTGTAGCGTGGACTAAGCCATGGGGACAGTGCTGCAGACATACAGTGCTACATTCTGAGTGAGCTAACCAACATGGAAGACGTGGGTCCCGTGCTCTCCATGCCATTGGATTCAAGCTATCCTGGCAGATGAGGGGTGAAACTCGAAACCGGTCCTAGGATGCTTGTTTCCAGCCCAGGGAGGACCTGGCCTGGCTGTTCGGGCTGGACTGTTCCCATTGGTCACAGGGTCAAGACTGATTTGCATATGGCTGGGTTCAAATTGTAATGGCATGGTGAGCAAAAAAACGATGGATTTAGGCCCATATCTCTGTACTGGGGTGATTTATGAAATTGTTCTGCATTCTTTCCATCAATTGTTGTTTTTGTGTAAAGTTGTCAGCACCACAAAGAGAAAACAAAAAGGGACAAGCTTTGGCAAAAAGCCAATAGGTTTCACCTGTGGGAAATCTCTTGCCTTTGCCAATGTTTACATGTTGCACAGAAGTTCAAGCTGTTCTGCTAGCTTAATGATGTGATCAGCATTGACCGTGCCATAGAGTTTTTTTTTTCTCCTTTAAGCTATGTTCCACAGAAGCCTGTGGTGCTGTGCAATAGGTATAAAAACAGCACAGGGTGTGGGAGGGGGTCTAGCAACACAAGGGAGGAGGATGTGAAGCATAAGAGTGGGAGGAACGTGGTGGCACTGACTAACATAATGTAGAGCGGAAGGAGGGTGGGAGATGGGTAACATAACAGAGAACGGGAGGAGCGCAGGGAAGTGACATAAGAGACCAAGACGAGGCCCTGGGTGACATAACGGAAAGCGCTGTGCAGGCGACACCTAATCACAAGCACAGCGCAAGGGTTGTGCACATGAAACCTAAAATAGTGTGGGTGGGACTTGGTAGATACATTTAAAAACTGCGGCTTTCGTTGTGTGAATAAGAGATGCTTAAGTGATTGGTGTTAAGGCGTTTTTCCTACTATTTTTACCATCCAGCATCAAAGTATATAAGCAACAGATTCCATCAAAGATAACCCCCCACCCCCGTGGAACAACCTTACAGTTACATGAGATCGCATACATTGTTTGCATGCAAGACGATGATTAGTGCAAGGATACAAGGGAAAAGCATTGGAATGCTCCTTGTAAGTGGCACCAACGTGCCCCCGGCAGGAAAGTGGGTTTCTGTTGCAGTAACCCCCCCACTTTATGCCAGATTTCAGATGCACTTTGCCTTGATGTGCCATGGGTCCTTGCCAATGAGGTTCCCAGGGCCTATCCTTTTCCCAAACTATACCTTTGTACTGCCAATTGGCACCTCTCTGGCCACATGCAAGCCCCTCGTAAAAGATACCATGGGTACCAAGGGCACTGTGTCCAGGGTAGGCCCCCTAAGGGCTGCAGCACATATTGTGCCACCCTTAGAGGTCCTTTACCTTAACACACACACTGCCATTGCAGGCTGTGTGTTTTGGTGCAGAGAAAAGTGGAGAGTCTTTTTATATTTGTTATCAAACTTGTAGTTAAGTAAAACATTTGACATTTACCTGTGTGCCGTGTCTGCAACCCACATCCTATGGTATAGGTAAGACACCCCTCTAGCTGGGTGCACTATACCACTGGTGAGGGAACAGTTGCATGAGCACTGTACCCCTACAGTGTCTTTAAGTTCATTCTTCAACATTGTAAGTGCAGTAAAGCCATAAAGAGTATATGGTCTGGGAGTTTGTCATTACGAACTCCACAGCATAATAATGACTTTACTAAATTCTGGGAAGTTTTATAACAAACCTCTCTGCATTATAAACCCACACTGATGCCAGTGTGGGATTAATTATACCATGCACTCAGAGGGCATCTTAGAGATGGCCCCTGAAAACCGACCAGCCACTGGTGGGTTCCCTGACTGGTAAACACCAGCCTGCTGCCACGAGACATGTTTCTGGACCCCGGGGTGGGAGCCTTCACTCCCTGGGCCCAGAAACAAAGCCTTTCCTGGGTGGAGGGGGTCACACCTCCCCTAGATCAGGAAGAGCCATATGTGGCTGGGGAGTTTCAAAGGCCTTGCCACCTTTGTAACGCGACCCCCAGCCTCTCCTGCCTTTGGGAGCAGACCCCCTTCCTGTATCACCCCCTTTTCGGTGGGAGAACAGGTGGAAAAATTAAACACCCCAGAAGGTGTGCCCACCTCTGCCAACACCAACCCTCAGGTGGGGTAGGCGAGGTGAAGCCCACTCTTCGGTGCCCACCATCATGCAGATGGCAGGTACTCTCCAAACAGTATAAGGAATTGTGCCCACTCCTCCACCTGGGGTGAGCACACCGAGGAGACACATCGAGGCCCCTAAAACGCCCCCTAAATACAGTATTTAGGGGGCAGCCCTGAATCCCGAAGGCAGATTCCTACAACCCACAAAGGAGGACGAAAGAAGACTACCAGCAGAGGAGACTGCAGAGAAGAACTGACTTGGCCCCAGTCCTACCGGCTGGTCAGCAGTTCCCAGAGATCCTGCGCCAAAAGTCGCCTTGTCCTGCAGCTAGCGACCTCCAGAGCCAGAGGGAGGACTGACTGCCTTCAACAAAGACCGGATCTCCCGTGAACCACAGCTCTGTTCAAAAGAAGCACCAAAAAATACTCTGAGCCTGCTAAGGACAAAGACACCCAACGCCTGGAACCACCACTGCACCAATGACTACTGCCCAAGTCCGTGTGACCCACCTCTCCTAGCGAGGTCCATGAGAGCTCCAGAGACTGAGTCCACCGTGGGTTGTCCCCTCCAGAACTCAGACGTCACCAGCACCCTCTGCATGGAGACTACCTCCCCCTCCCTAACCGCGGGGGACCCGGTAAGGTTAAATCCAACCTCCATCTGATAAGGCCCCCCCTGCGCTCTGAAGTAGAGGACCTAAGGTGCACCTATGTCCCTGAGCCCACCAACTCACCTGCCCAGCTGTTGGTTCCACCCGGAAGACTTCCTGTACCGAGCTGCAGCCAAAATCTGCAACTCCCATTGAAAACCACAGGGCACCCAACGCCAAATCAACACTGCACCCAGCTGCCTCTGTGCCTCGGGGGTGCACCTTGTGTGCTAAATCGGATCCCCCCTTGCCCTGCGCTAAACTCTAGGAGCTTTGCTCCCACATGCAAATGGTGTGCCCGTGAGCAACCACCAACCGGAGGCCACTATTGGATAACATTGGGCCTGAGCGCTCTGCCCCCGGCCGCTAAGGGTGCTCTTTGGGTGCATCCTTGACCCAGGGGGAACACCGGTTCTAACCCCAGAAACTCAACTCCCAAGACCGATTATGTACCTTTAAACTGGTAACCTGATTTTCTTCCATAGAACTGAATCGACAGTTTATTCTGTGGAAAAAGTTCAGTGTGGAGTTGAACATTTTGTGAAAACCTAAGAAACTGGGTTTACAAAAAGTGACTTACCTTTAATTTAGGAAATGTCCCAGTGTGATATCTGGGCATATCACACTGAGGAGAAAAAGTAATTACAAAGTAACTGCAAAGTAATTTCAACGGTTTCTGAACATTTGACCTACCTGTAACAAAGCCAGCTGCATTCAACTGTATTATCCTTGAAAAGTACTATTTTACTTACCTGCACCAATTCTTGCTTAGTTCTAAAAATATAATGCAACTAAGAAATATATGTTTTAGGCATATGAGCTGCAGATTGCACACTGTGCATAGATCGCCACCTAGTGTTGGGCCCAGATGTTTGCAGTTTGTTGTTGTCCTGAAAGTTCTTTGGAAGTCACGAGATAGGTGACTCCTCCTTTAGACCACATCGGCTCCATCCCCAGATTGTTTTTTTCCGCCATCGGGCTCAGATGTGTTTCCTGCGCTCCGGGTTAGGAACCGAATTTCCTTCAGCGCGCAATCCTCAGCCAGTTCGACGGTATTGTTTTGATCGTGCTCCACATCAACTCGATTCTTCACCTTCGAAGTCTTCGATTCCGATCGTCGACGAAGGCCTTCGGGCCTACTAGGCCTTATTTCTGGCTCATGGAAAGGTAACAGGTTCCGGTAAAGGACACTTCAAAAGGGCACATTTCTAAACCGAAACCAGCTACCGACTCGGTGCCGAAAAAACCTACGGAGCCGAAAACCTCGACACCGAAGGATCTGCCCTGTTCAGAGGAACTTTTCACACCTGATCCTAACCAAAAAACTCTTGTCAAGGATCCTAAGACTGGTCAATTGACTCTCAGTTCCAAAAAGAGACCACTTGATGCGCCAGCACCTCCTCCTCCTCCAAAGAAGAGAGGCATTGCAACCTCTCCATTAAGGGTGCCTTCTCCTCCACCTCCCCATACTGTTCCCCCTCCTACACCTACACCTACTCCACCTCACCATTCACCTACATCATCCCCTGATCCACAAGATGATGTAGACCCAGACTCTGATGACACAGATGGAGGTGCACATGACCCAGCAGGGACCAATAGTCCCCCTCCGTCCCCTAATCCATGGGATGATTACAACACCCCTGATGTGCCTTATGTCCCACAAGATGGCATATACCCTTCTAGACCATCCCCACCAGAGGACACTATAGGTTTTAACCTACTAGTCCAAAGAGCTGCCCAATATCATGGGGTGGACTTACACACAGATGCGGTGGAGAAAGACTTCCTACTAGACTCTTTTGATAACACACAAAGGTCTACTGCTATTTTACCAATGCTTAAGGGTGTAATCAAACATGCAACAGAGCTTTTTAAAGACCCCGTCAGGGCTAGGGTCTTCAATCCTCGATTTGAGAAAAAATATAAAGCTGCCCCTACAGATCCAGTCTATATTAAAGGTCCAGCACCACTAGACTCTTTAGTAGGGTCTAATGCACGTAAACGTGCTAATTCTCAGACATCAAGTAAAGCCTCACCACCAGACAAGGAATCCAAGCTACTTGACGCCTCAGGTAAAAGAACAGCGTCTCAAGCAGCTAATATCTGGCGCATCGCCAACACCCAAGTGTTGCTGGCCAGATATGACAGAGCTCATTATGATGAACTAGAGTTCATAATGCAGCATCTCCCTGACAAATACAAAAATAGGGCCAATGAACTTATAAAGGAAGGTAAAAATATTACCAACACTTCCATTCGCTGTGCCCTAGATGCGGCAGATACCGCCTCAAGAGCAATTAATACCAGCACCCTCCTACGTAGACATCCTTGGCTACGTATCTCAGGTTTTAAACCTGAGGTACAAAACTCCATCCTTAATCAGCCATTTGATGAGACCCATTTATTTAGCCCAAATGTTGACGTGTCTTTAGAAAAGATTAAAAAAGACACCGATACAGGAAAATCTATGGGAACCGTGCAACAGCAAGCTCCGAGACCTTCTTTTCGTCGCTCATCATACAGAGGCAACACTAGAGGCTACTCCTCCGAAAGTCCCTCCACCTCTTTCAAAACCCCTAGCCAATCCACATTCACTAAGGGCTACCAAAGAGGGGGTTACAGGGGTAACAACAACAAAGGCAAAACCAACAACTCCCGCTCTGCCTCTATCCCTACCCAATGACTTTCCTCCCCTTCCCCCCCCCAACATTCCACTCCTGTGGGGGGAAGACTGCAACAATTCCTTCCTGCCTGGACCAACATCACATCAAACAGGTGGGTGCGACAAATAATTCAATCAGGTTACTGTCTAGAACTAACATCTACCCCCCAAACATAACACCCAAACAGCATCCAATGTCACAAGAACATCTAGCACTGTTAAAGCAAGAAGTAGAATCCCTGCTACAAAAAAGTGCAATAGAACCAGTTCCTCTGCACCAGCAAAACAAAGGGGTTTACTCTCTATACTTTCTGATTCCAAAAAAGGACGGCTCTCTAAGATCTATTCCAGACCTCAGCCCGCTAAAAATATACTTAGTCAGACCATTTTCACATGGTCACACTGCCACAAGTCCTTCCGCTTCTGTCGCAAAACGGCTTCCTTGCTACTTTAGATCTCAAGGACGCATACTTCCACATTCCCATTCACAATGGCTCACAGGAAGTATCTCAGATTCGTAATAGACGGACAGCACTATCAATTCGAAGTACTCCCATTCGAAGTCACGACAGCACCAAGAGTATTCACCAAGTGCTTAGCAGTGGTGGCAGCGCATTTACGAAAACAACACATCCATGTCTTCCTGTACCTCGACGACTGGCTCATAAAAGCCAGCTCATACAACCAATGCGTAGAACACACTCATGCCACAATACAACTGCTTCACGACTTGGGCTTCACAATAAACCACGCCAAGTCCCATCTACAACCATCCAAAGTACAACAGTACCTCGGTGCAACAATAAACACCTCAAAAGCGCTTGCCTATCATACTCCAGCAAGGATAGCCAGCATCCAAACTCTTCTAACAAGGTTTCAGCTACAACACTCCCTTCCAGCAAGAGTGTTCATGCAACTCATAGGGATGATGGCCTCTTGAATTTTTCATAGTGCCCCATGCAAGTCTTCAAATGCGTCCGCTACAAGAATGCTTATCACGTCAGTGGAACCAGGCTCAAGGTCAATTGACAGACCTAGTGTTGGTAGACGGACAAACTCATCACTCTCTGCAGTTGTGGAACACCAAAAACCTTTCCAAGGGACGACCGTTCCTAGAGCCAGTTCCTCAGATAATCTTAACTGCGGACGCATCGCTCTCCGGCTGGGGAGCCCACTTACTGCAACACACCATGCAAGGCAGGTGGACACCACAACAAAAGTTACTCCACATCAATCATCTGGAGTTACTAGCAATATTCCTAGCACTAAAAGCTTTCCAAAAGCAAGTATCAAACAAAGCTGTGTTAGTCCGCACAGACAACATAACAGCCATGTATTACATACAGAAGCAGGGAGGCACACACTCCCTGCTGCTATCTCAACTAGCACAGGACATATAGCGGTGGGCTATTCCTCAAAACATATTCCTTCTAGCCCAGCATGTTCCAGGAGTACAAAATACCATAGCGGATCTGTTAAGTCAACAAACACAACAGACCCACGAGTGGGTACTTCATATGCTAGTTCTTCATCCATTCTTTCAGATGTGGGGACAATCTTAGATAGACCTATTTGCCACCCACGAAAACGCCAAATGCCCAAGCTTCGTCGCCAGATATCCACACCCACTGTCCAAAGGCAATGCAATATGGATGAACTGGGCAAACAGATTTGCGTACGCTTTTTCACCTCTACCACTCATGCCACTAGTAGTACGCAAACTACAGTGGCATTCTCTGACCCTCATCCTAGTTGCTCCAACGTGGGCCAGACAGCCGTGGTACACCACACTGCTACAACTGTCGGTAGTACCGCAACAAAAATTACACCTGTCTCCACACCTTTTAACACAGAACCGTGGAGAGATCAGATACCCGGACCCAGCTCAGCTCAGCCTTGCGATCTGGCTCCTGAAATCCAAGAATTTGGATATTTGAACCTTCCTCCACACTGCATGAATGTCATAAAAGAAGCTAGACGTCCAACCACTAGGGCATGTTATGCAGCCAAGTGGAAACGATTTGCAATATATTGTCACAACAATAAATATTAATCCTCTAGATGTGTCTATTCAACACATCATAGGATACTTACTGCATCTCCAAAGATGCAACTTAGCCTATACGTCTATTAGACTACATCTTGCGGCAACAGCAGCATATCTGCAAAACAGACAACATCTATCTCTATTCAGAGTGCCTGCCATTAAAACCTTTATGGAAGGCCTTAAAAGAATAATTCCTCCCAGAGTACTACCTTCACCTGTGCGGAATTTAAACGTTGTTCTCACACAGTTAATGGGGCCTCCCTTCGAACCCTTACACAAAAGTGAACTACAATTTTTAACATGGAAAGTTGCGTTCCTACTAGCTGCGGAGAGTTCGTGAACTACAAGCACTAACCATTCAAGAACCCTTTTTGCAAATGCATCACAATAAGGTAGTTCTACGTACTAATCCAAAATTCTTACCCAAAGTCATTTCTTCCTTCCATCTCAATCAATCTGTGGAACTGCCCGTTTTCTTCTCGCAACCATAGACAGTACCAGAAAGAGCTCTTCACACATTAGATGTCAAAAGAGCATTGCTATACTACATAGAGAGGACACAACCCTTTCGTAAGACAAAACAACTTTTTGTGTCTTTCTCACCACCACACAAAGGTAATCCCATTTCAAAATCTGGGTTAGCTAGATGGATTGTGAAATGCATACAGATTTGTTACCACAAAGCTAAACGTACGTTATCTGTTCCATCTAAAGCCCATTCTACAAGAAAAATAGGGGCTTCAGTGGGATTTTTTAGGGAACATACCCTATATAACATCTGCAGAGCAGCTACATGGTCTGCACTGCACACATTCACAAAACACTATTGTGTAGATGTGCAAACAAAGCAACAAGCTAATGTGGGCCAGGCTGTTCTCAAAACATTATTCCAAACTACTGCAACAGATAGGGGTGGTCGCCGCTAGGGATGGGTACTGCTATACAATCTATGCACAGTGTGCAATCTGCAGCTCATATGCCTCGAACGGAAAATGCTACTTACCAGTATGCATCTGTTCTTGACATGTAGAGCTGCAGAGTTGCACACGCCCACCCGCCTGCCCGGCTACCCTTTTCTGTTCCAGTATTATCTTAATTAGATGCAAATTACATGGGCATCCATCCTTTTCTTGCAAATCTCCATAATTTCCCTAATGGCGAAAACCAATCTGGGGATGGAGCCGATGCCCATGCACAATGTGGTCCAAAGGAGGAGTCACCTGTCTCGTGACTTCCAAAGAACTTTCAGGACAGCAACTAACTGCAAACATCCGGGCCCAACACTAGGGGGCTATCTATGCAAGAAGTGTGGCTCACTGGTTAGAGGAGGCAGACCCTGAAGCAGAGGTCAGCCCGGGACCAGGGTTCAATTCCCGACTTGGCAGGGTCTTGAGTCCATACGTCCATGGACTCGATAATTCTCGCTTCGGTGCCTACTTGAATCACGAGTTCACACTCTGCAACTCTGGGCAATAGCTTGCTTAATCTCCACGACGGCCCCTCGCGGCGGGATGCCTGGCTTTCACCTTGCGGATGCCCTGTTGGGGTTATCTCACAGGGTAATACCAGGACGGGTTCCCTAAGCAAGCGCCGAGATGCCTACGGGTACTCGTGCGCTATACAAGAGCGTAATCATGCACAGTGTGCAACTCTGCAGCTCTACATGCCAAGAACAGATGCATACTGGTAAGTAGCATTTTCCTTACAAAACAGTTGGGCAGAGTTCAGTCTTTGTGTGTGAAATCATTTCTTGCCTGAGTGTATACAATAAATGCTTAACACTACCCTCTGATAAAGCCTTACAGCTCACCCTCACTATCACAGATGGAGAGCAAGGTATTATCTACTTTTACCTCTATAAGCCCTTGGGGACCCACTTGACTCTGTGCACACTATACCTTACTTTAGTATAGTATATACAGAGCCAGCTTCCTACACCCCTTTCAACCCAAGGCTATTGGTATCCGTAAGATATGGGAGTTTTAGGAGGGCCCATCATGCTTTGTTACGTCACTAGTTTGCAAAGGCTCTCCTCGCTCTTTAACACAATTCTGAGCCAAGCCTTCATGATGGGCAAAACTATATTCTAAAAAGCCATAATTTAAATCAAATAATTTGAGCAAACAGTTTCTTACCGCAATGTCTGAAGAGGAGGGGCACCAAATGCTTTTTGCAATCTGTCACAAGCATCACTTCCCAGTGTCAGCCCAAACCTGAGAGGCGCGCACCCTGTGGTAACGCAGTTCACCTAGGGCCAAGAGATCACTCACTTGTGAGTCTGCAGCACTGGCTGATAGTCTTCCCGACAAGCAGATTTTTCACTGACTCCATGTGCTGCTAGGGTCACTCCCCTGCCCCCGCCCGCCACGCCACACTGGCTTGCAAAAAGAGCCAGGTTTTTCATATGCTTCGTGCAGTGCTGTGATCTGTATCAGGTTTGGGGGCTAGATGCCACCCCTCCACCCCCACACCTTCTATGGTGTAGGGTGGCGACCATCTTGGGCCAGCCACATGAAGTAGAGGGGGGCGCAAGCCATAAAAGCCAGAAATAGGCTACTGCATAAAGAAGATCCTCCTTGTGGGACCTAAAAACAGAAAAATAACTTTATTCAGAGGGAAGCAGATCCTCTATCTGGTGCTCAAAAACAGAAATAGGACTATGTTAGAGGACAGTAGACCCTCTGCAGGACAGCGCTGGCTGCCTGGGTATAACTGAGGAACTTAGGCCAGGAAGTGTAACAAAGTCATATGGGCTATGGACATTTTTAATTGGGAGTGTCTTTTGGGGGGGCGTCTGTTGTGTTAGGAAATGAACGATTCCTCCTCAGTATCAATTTTAGCAGCAATCTGCAGTAGGAGGGGGGGGTACAGTGGTGCCACAGCTCTGCTTTGAAATGAAACACATACAGCAATATGACTATTAAAAAGAAGGAAGAGTAAAAAGACCGAGTCCTGCTCATCTTGCGACCCCGGCAGGGAGCTCCTTTGACAAAGAAGTTCGACAACAGCGGATAAAAACAAGTATTGGACCATGGGATACTGATAAGAAAGAGCACAAGAGCATCAGGAAATGATATGCTACAACCTATAGAAATGGAGTAAAAGTGAAAAGCACGCGAACAAATTAGATGTACAGGCGAGATGCAAGCCCATTTTAAGATTTGTAGTAAATACATTAGACTTCAGAAGCACTATGCAGCCGAAACCTAAAAACTAAAGGGCTGTACCTCTAATATCATAAGGAAAATGCAGTTGATTACCTGGAATTGACACCTGTTGCCGAGTTATTGCAGCCTTTTTCTGGATCGTGTTTTTGACCATGCAGTCCTGCAATTCCAGCCTTTCGCAAAGGATTACCTTTTAACTTCAGGGCTACCACCTCCCTGATCCGTGGTTTCTTGCCTTCTATGTAATCCACCTCTATTGATTGACTGAAGTGAGTGGGGTACATGGCCAGCATATGAGTCCAGCACTGAAGTCAAAGATTTTTTTTTCGGCACAATCAGCATATAGGGAATAAAAGCACATAATATAAACAAGTAAAATATCATACAATTAAGAACAGATGGTTGCAAAGTAACCGCTCCCAACCCAATGCAATTGATGAAACAATCCTAGAATCTAAAAACATTCTTCCCTTTTACAATTTCAATTAGACAAAAAAACAGTGTTTCAGGAGACAATTCACTATTTGGAGAACACTCCAAGCCTATGCGGACACAGCAGTCTTATCACATCCTCTTCCTTATACAAATTGTTTTACAGAGTCCAGCACTCATCTAGGTCTCAGCTCAGCAGGATTCTAGGACTCTGCACTGCAAGAACCTTGTTCCTCCTAATCAAAAGTGAATCTTCCATGACCAAAACTCTTGACTACTTGTTCAATATCAAAGGGCATTTCACCCTCGACTCTGTCTTACTCTACTCATTAGGAGTCAAATTGATTTTCAAGGCATCATTATGAACCATTTAATTCCAAACCTTTGGATACAAATTATAAGACCCAGACGGATGAGCCCATTAGTGTTCAGGGCAAAGTATTGGCTCAGTCCGCGGTAGCCACTGCAGCGATTGCAAAAGTGAAGTGTCTGCATCACCCTCACTCTTTCGGTTCTAGACAAGAAGGCGAAAGCATGAGAATCCAGAGGAAATACGTATGCTCTGAATTCCTCTCATTACTTTATATCGGAGTGGCTTTTGCTGTGGCATGCTACAGCCTGCAAAATTAAGACAGTTTTGACAAATAAGCATGAGTGGCAACGTCCTTTAGCACCATTATGTTAATTAATATCCCCTACACTTTACCAACCTCGTGTATGAGGGTACTGTTGCTGTTATTGCCTTGTTTATCTTATGATGATAACCACATCATTTTGAAGGAATAGTGTCATTCCTGAATTGTCATTTCCCATCATAGGCGTCTTCATAATTGATGACCAACCTGTCCTGCCCTACAATACCTTTCATAGTAATATGAAGGAAAATATAAGGCCTACTCTAAATTCATGTCTACACATAAGAGAGATATCTTCGTAATAAGACACCTGGCATAAAACGGTCCTTATTTACTAGATGCATCTGCTTAGTTGCCCTTCCCCTTTATCCAGTCAAATCTCTCAAATATGATGTGCCATGACTTTAAAAGCCTAATCAACTACAGCACCTTGTTGACTACTCACCTTTTGAGTTCCGGACAGACTATTGAACCACAACACTGTCAAAAATTCAGTTTACATTAGGCATTGAACGTTTACTAAGTCACAGGTTCAATACACTTGTTTAACATTTTGGTATTTTACCAAAATACCATAAGTGAAAAGAATTTGCAACCTGTACTAGCCAAAGCGTAGATTGAGATATGACCAGAGTTAATTCATACCTTAACTAAGCAAATTAATCTAATGCTACAGGCATGAAAATTAATTTGATGCTACAGGCAAACCTACCTTATTTACATATAGCTTACAAAACCGCTACTGACCTAATTCTAGGCCTCCATTGTCATAACCACATGTATGCATTTCTTGCTGCCTTTAATGCCTTCATTTGCTGCCAGTCAAGAACTATTGTTACTTTTTCAAAGTTTTACATCTGTATTTGCCTTCAAGCTTTGTGTTTTTCAGCGTGAATCTTTCTGGATTCACTATGCTGTGCATATTCCGCAATCTGGTGGTTGGGTCCGGAATCGTAGTCTTTTTTTCTTTATTTATATATATTTTTTTGTCGTAGCCCAGGTGGGCGTCTACGTCCCACCATTTGGTGTCCCTTCGGTGACGTCGGCGTGCTTCCGGCGGAAGCTACCACCCTTGGGCGCCATCTTCAGATTCTTTTTTCCGCCGTTGGGTCTTGATCGTCGCGCGAAGCTCCAGAAGTTTTGGAGGAGAAAAGGAGGAAATACAGCATCTCTTCAACGGTGAAGACCTGAGAAGATCGAGAGAAGAGGACCATTAGAGAAGAGACGACGAAGAAAGGAGAGAACTTCGAAATCTTCGACGTCCTTGGACGAATGCGCACACAGGGGGCCCCCTGAGCGCAGGGATGTACAAGACGCCCTTTAAATTCTGCAAGAACTGCCACCACAAGTTCGCACAGAAGGACCAGCACCCAGTCTGCAACCTCTGCCTGCCAATCGACCACGAGAGCAGAGACTGCAACGCCTGCTCCGTCTTCAAGCCAAAGACACTCAGAGTTTGAGAAAGACAGAGGACGGCTCACCACACGATGCAGGGCAAGGGCTAAGCCCCAACTCTTTATGAACTTGGCCTCTCCACCAACGACGAGGACAACATCGCCGAAGGCCCAGATGACTTCACGGTCGCTGAGACCGATAAGAAAACGCCTGATAAGGTAGGAGAGTCTACGACCCCGAAAACTCCCACAGGGCCTCGAAAACCAGAGGTAGACTCCCGAAAGTCTGAGCCCAGAGCCTCGAAAGGAGCACCGGCGCCGAGCAAATCGACGACCCAAGCTGCATCCTCCGAAAAAGAGCCCAGCGGATCCTCCGAGAAGGACTCCCGGAGGCCGAAGACCAGCGAAAAGCAAAGGTCATCGAAGCAAGCCCCCGAAAAAGGGCCTTCGACTTCGAAAGAAAAGGAGCCGAAGAAAGTTTCGACGTCGCCGCCGAAAAGAGCGGCCGAAACGCTCGACGACGAGCAGGCCGCAGAGATGCAGAGAAAGAGAAGAAGGCTCGAGGCCGAAATGGAGAACATCCTTCAGAGAAAGAAAGACTTCGATGAAAAATGAGAAGTTACAAGATCCCCTCTAAGCCGGCACCGACCGTCGCTGAGGTACAGGAGCTCGAGGAGTTCGACGTCGAAGAGCCGCCGAAAACTCCGGAACCCTCAGATCACGAAGAGGAAGAAGACCTCTACTACACAGAAGGGGATTGCGGGGAGCAGCAGTCAAACTACGGCTCAGGTTCCTCGACGGCCCAAGACCAGGAATGGCAGGACATCGAGGCCGAAAACCCGGAGGAGGCGCCCTCGAGGCCTTCGCCACCGGATGACATTGGGGCATACAATGAGGTGGTCAGAAAGGAGGAAGCAGCTTATGGAGTTAAGCTGGAAGATGAGAAGCCAAAAGCAGACTTCCTGCTCGAGACATTGCTCCCCATACAGACAAGAAGCCAGTTCTTGCCCATGCTCAAGAGTATCACAGACCAGGGGAAGGAAGCCTTCAAGGACCCGGCTACATGCAGATCAGTAACGCCGAGGACGGAGAAGAAATACAAATTCTCCTCCCAAGACCCAGCTTACATCAAGGGATCCGTCACAGCAGATTCTATAATCGCCGCAACGGCCAGGAATAGGGCAAACGTCCCAACAACGTCTGGACCTCCACCTGACAAGGAAAGCAGGAGGATGGATCTAACTGGCAGGAAGATTGAGAGGAACGCCGCAACGCACTGGCGGATGGCGAACTCCAACGCCCTCCTGAATAGACATCAATACCAGCACTGGGATGAGATGGGACAGTTGCTCAAGCACCTCCCGGAACAATACCGTGAGAGGGCATCACACCTTGTGGAAGAGGGGAAGAACATCGCCAACTCGTGCCTGAAGACAGCCTTGGATGGGGCAGAAACATCCAGCAGACTGATGGCTATAGGCATCACAGAGAGAAGGCAAGCCTGGCTCAGGATCTCAGGCTTCAAGGCTGAGGTTCAGAACAACATCCTGAACACACCCTTCAACGGTGAAACACTATTCGGAGCCCCAGTTGATTAGAAGCTCACCCAACTGAACGACAACGAGACGGCAAGGTCCATGGGGGCCCTGCAGTTCAGGGGGATGAGAAGGGGCACTCCTACACGGAGGCCGAACGGCAGAGGTGGAAGTCAGCGAGGAGATTCTCACCAGAGTTTCCACCAGGGGCAACAGAGTGACAACCAAGGCCACCAGGGCCAGCAGAGGCAAAGCTGGAACTACCAAAGCAGGGGCCAGTCCTTTTGGTCAAGAGGAAATGGACTGGGCCAGAGAAGGAGAGGCGGTGAACAACCCCCCTCTAAGTGACTTCACACGGAAGAAGGTGCTCCCCCACCCAAACCCTCCGGGGGAGGAGCACGGAAAAACAAAGAGGAGAGGGCTACACGGACAAGACACAAAGGAACATGTGACGCCGGTAGGAGGAAGATTGAGATTTTTTCTCCAGGAGTGGAGAAAAATAACAGACAAGTGGATACTCAATATTATGCAGTTCGGATACTGCATAGAGTTGGAAAAGAGAACACCAAACAGAAAACCAAACAAAAGACTGCACTCGGGAAGAGAGCTGCAACTACTGCAAGAGGAAGCTCAAGAACTCCTCCTCAAAGCGGCCATCGAACGAGTTCCTTTCAAAGAACGGAACAAGGGAGTGTACTCAAACTACTTCCTGGTGCCAAAAGTGGACGAACGTCTAAGACCCATCCTAGACCTACGGTTCCTAAACAAATACGTCAAAACTCAAAAATTCAAAATGACGTCCCTACAGGAGGTCATCCCACAGATAAAGGCCGGGGACTTCTTGTCCACCATAGACCTCAAAGATGCGTACCTAGACATCCCCATGAACAGGCAGCACAAGCACATGCTAAGGTTCACAGTAAATAGGATCACTACCAATTCACGACCCTGGCATTCGGCCTAAAGTCCGCACCAAGGGTGTTCACCAAATGCCTCGCGGCAGTGGCCGTACACCTAAGAAGAAAGGGGATACACGTGTACCCCTACCTCGACGACTGGCTAGTAAAGGCAAACTCTTACAGGACATGCAAAGAGCATGCAGAACAGGTGACAAGAACGCTAGCAAGCCTGGGTTTCTCCATACACTGGGGGAAATGCTCGATGGAACCAGAGCAAGTGAAGATCTTCCTGGGAGCCCAGATCGACACCGTCCAATGCAGGGTCTTACCGAGCGAAAAGAGAACGCTCAGCCTACTGAGGGAGAAACGTCACTACCAGAAGGGGCGAGCTCTGACAGTGAGGACTGTGAGCAAGATCTTGGGGATGATGGCATCATGCATACACCTGGTCCCCAATGTACGCCTACAAATGAGACCACTCCAAGAGTGGCTGCAACAGCAATGGTCACAAGCTACAGGAAGTTGGGAGGATCTAGTGGTTGTAACGCACAGGGTGCAGGAAGAGATAAGGTGGTGGACCAAGGAAAGAATAACAGTAGGGAAACCTCTAACACCACCGGACCCAACAGTGACCATCCCAACAGACGCATCCCAGAAGGGGTGGGGCGCACACATGAACAGGCTCAGAGTGAGGGGTCTGTGGAGCCCTACAGAAGCAGTCAGGCACATCAATTACCTGGAACTGAAAACTGTGTTGCTAGCCCTCAAGGCTTTTCAGAAACACCTGTACAACCAGAAGGTGCTAATACAAACAGACAACACCACAACAATGTTTTACATAAACAAACAGGGGGGAACTCAATCGTTCCCTCTGTCAAGCTTGGCACAGGAGATCTGGAAATGGGCTATACCACTAAAAATAGACCTGCTAGCCATACACCTGCCAGAGAAGGACAATGTAGAAGCGGATTGGCTCAGCAGGCAGACTTCAGCGTCCCACGAGTGGGAACTCAACAGTCAGGAAACAGAGAGACTATTCAGGAAATGGGGCACGCCAACAATAGACCTATTTGCAACACACCGGAATGCAAAATGTTAATACTTTGCATCCAGGCAACTAGAGGCACTGTCCCAGGGGAATGCCCTATGGATAAGCTGGTCAAAAACATTTGCCTGCGCTTTTCCCCCGATACCACTGATCCCCAGGGTTCTCAACAAATGCATGAAGAGCAACATGACGCTCATCCTTGTGGCACCACAATGGGCCAGACAGACCTGGTATTCTCAGATAATGGAGATGGCGCAGGGGCCACCCCACAAGTTCTCAAAAAGAAGAGACCTACTCTCCATGGAAAACGGAGAAGTTCTACACCCAGAGCCAGAGAGCCTCAACCTCTCAGCCTGGCTCCTGAGGACTTAGAATTCGCACACCTAAAACTACCAGAGAGCACCCTGCAGGTGCTGCGAGAGGCAAGAAGGCCCAGCACACGCAAGTGCTATGGGGAAAATGGAAAAGATTCACTCAATGGTGTTGCAAGAAACGGCTCCATAGGAAACTGACCAAGGAATCCACGTGCTAAGGTACCTCACGCACCTGATTAAGGCTAAGCTAAGCTCATCCTCGCTGAGAGTGCACCTGGCAGCGATTGTGGCATACACAAGAGGAGAAACAGGGAGAAGCTTCTTTACATCCCAAGTCGTAAAAAGATTCCTAGAAGGAGCTAAAAGAATAGCGCCGCCAAAGAGAATGCCGCCACCGGCCTGGAACCTAAATGTGGTACTGACGGAGCTCATGAAAGCGCCTTTCGAACCCATCCACAAAGCATCACTGCAAATGCTAACGATGAAGACGGCCTTTCTGGTAGCAATCACCTCACTACGAAGGGTGAGCGAACTGCAGGCACTCACACTGCAGGAACCCTACATCCAGATACACAGTGACAGGGTCGTGATGAGAACAGACCCACACTTCATGCCAAAGGTGGTGTCAAGGTTCCACATGAATCAGAGTATTCAGATCCCTAGCTTCTTCCAAAACCCACTACAAGCGCTGAGAGGTCGCTCCACACCCTAGACCCAAGAAGGGCTGTGATGCACTACATTGAAAGAATGAAGGAACACAGGAAAACAAAACAGTTCTTCGTATCCTTCGCAAACAGTTACATGGGCAAACCAGTTACTAAAAACAGCATAGCTCGATGGATCGCACAGACAATACAATTCTGCCACAAACAAGCTGGCCAGGAGCTAGCAGGAGGGGCACAGGCCCACTCCACCAGGAAGAAAGGAGCAACAATTGCCTTTCTGGCCAACACACCAATTCAGGGCATATGCCTGGCGGCAACATGGGCTTCAGTGCACACTTTCACTAAGCACTATTGCGTGGATGTACAGATGAACAAAGAAGCACAAGTAGGACAAAAGATGCTTCAACATATGTTCAACAACCAACGCTCATCTTCCACCCAACCGCCACAAAAGTAACGAAAACTGCTACATAATCTATGCACAGCATAGTGAATCCAGAAAGATTCACGCTGCAAAACGAATAGTTTCTTACCTGTCGGTGTAGTTTTGCAGCTTGAAGATCTTTCTGGATTCACTAGCGAACCCACCCGCCTCCGCCAGAAAGATGAGGCTGGAGAAGAGGGTGGAAACACATAGGAAAGAAAGCAAGTTGAAGCTTACAAGATACGTGAAAAGATACGTGGAAAGAATTACGTTGAACAAACGATTAACAAACATAGCCATGGATTCACTACAGAGACAAAAAAAAAAAAGACAGAAAAAAGAATCCGAAGATGGCGCCCAAGGGTGGTAGCTTCCGCCGGAAGCACACCGACGTCACCGAAGGGACACCAAATGGTGGGACGTCGACGCCCACCTGGGCTACGACAAAAATAAAAAATAAAAGAGAAAAAAGACTACGATTCCGGACCCAACCACCAGATTGCGGAATATGCACAGCATAGTGAATCCAGAAAGATCTTCAAGCTGCAAAACTACACCGACAGGTAAGAAACTATTCGTTTTGTAGAACTTGTTATATAATATGCTTTTGCTAGCTATATTTGGTGCATTCATGAAAGAGGGACATCTACTTTTCTACAGAGCGTATGAAGACAATTTCATATACCAGTCAGAAAGCAACAGAAAGACTTTAGAGCGTAATGATCGCTAAAGGCCACTGCTGATTTGAAATGTCAAAATTTCTGATAGATATTATCAATCCGCAGATTCATCTTGTAAATATTCACAGCTGCCATACTTGATTTGGAAACGTTGCACTTCAGTAATAGCTCTCTCCCCTGTCAGCAGTTGACAAAAGTTTGATTTCAACAAGGGGTCATTTGTGTAGATCATTCAAGGTTTTCCTATAGAAAGTACAACAATATTGAAATAGAGTTGGAAAAAACTTCCATTTGTGCCAACTCTTTCACCTGTAACTTTTCTTAAGTAGGGCGGATTTTTCAAAGCAATATGCAGTTATGTCCGCTGGACTCTTCTGGCTGCGGGGATATATAGGACTTGTAGGTTCACCAAGAACGCGAGGTACCCAGAGCCAATAACTGAGTTGCGTCTTGCAATATTTCATTGTGAACCCGTTATATATCAATTCATTTGGTAAAATATGAAGAGTGAAAAATAGGTATCAAGAAAACCTGTATATTTACAAAATGGAACACAATATAGAGTTTAGATGCAGTGGTTATTTGCACATCTCTGAAATTGTGGTTACCCATACAAGCATGTGAATTTAGAGGACATTTTTCAAAATGCCTTCTTGTCTTACATTTGGAAGGATACAAGACTTCACTTGTTTGGGTAGGCCTAAAACGCAACATGGACACGTCCCATTTTTCCAGTGAAAACTGACTCTTTCTTGCAAAGTACCTAGCTGTGGATTTTGGACCCTAGCTCAGCCAGGATCTAGGGAAAACTAGCAGACCTCCTATACATTTTTGAAAACTAGACACCCGGGGACTCCAGGAAGGGGGTGACTTGTGTGGCTCTCACTAGGTTCTTTTACCCAGAATCCCTTGCAAATCTCAAACCTTGTAAAAAATAAACAAAGAATACATTCTCCTCAAATTTCTGTGATGGAAAGTTCTGGAATCTGCGTGGAGCCACATACTTCCAAAGACCCAGCCTTCCCCCAAGTCTCCCGATAAAAATTGTGCCTCACTTGTGTGGGTAGGCCTAGTGCCTGTCACAAGAAACAGCCAAGACTTCAAAATTAACGATTAAAAAGACCTTGTTTCGTTAGGGATTCACCTACGTTTTTAATCCTGGGCTCGGAGGCCATCTATGGAAACCTACCAAACCTACACATTTCTGAAAACTAGACAAAGGAGGTGTGGCTTGTGTGGATCCCCCAACGCTTTACTACCCAGAATCCCCTGCAAATCTGAAATTTAAAAATCGAATTTTCCTTAAAAGGATACAAATGTCCTTCCACCCAGCGGCATGGTGATCCCACAACTTTCCCGCACAGAAATCTTGAGAAAAACGTTTTTTTCCAGCTAAATTTGAGGTTTGCAGAATATAAAAATGTGCTTCATTTTTGCTTTCCTAACAGCTGAATGCATGCCATTAATTTACGGGTCTTTACTTTTTGTTGTGTGGTACAAAAAAATGACATGCTATAGCTTTTCCTTTCAAACTCCCTGTATCCCAGCAAGATTCACACATAACTCACTTAAAAGATCCCCCTCACTTTGCATTCAGGGAAAGAAAAGTAAACACCAATTCCCATGTTATAGGAATAAGCAGCATTTTGTCAAAAGACACAGTCTGACACTTGACCTCTGTCTTTGAAGCGACAACAAACGTGACTAGATGAACATAGAATATAAAGGCATCTTTATTTCTTGCTTAGACTTTCCCGACCTACCAAAAATCGGCTCGCAACCCATCAGTGAGACGTGACCTACAGTTTGGGAAGGGCTGGTCTAGATATATAACAGACCAAACAATTGTTACTTTAAAATTATTTCCTGGTTAACCAAATCTACTCTTTCATACTACCTAGAAAGTCTTACTTTGCGACTCATTCATAATGTGGAGAATCTGCGGAAAGGTGTATCTATCAAAAGAAAAGGCTACTTACATTTGTTAAGTGCTTCTGTTAGATACATTCTCTTCCTACAGATTCCTCTTCACATTCAGTCCTTCCTCGATGCAGAGATGAATTAGATCTTGTGTATGCAGACATATGTGGTCTCTTTGTTGCTGTCATTGATTCTCTACCGCTTCCTCTCTCCACATCTCAAGGGGGCATGGCAAAAGTGTCAGGAACACACATCAGTCCATCGATAGGTGACTAGTATACATAGATGTTGTCACATACAAGACTGGCATAGTTGTGGCTGTGGGCTCATAATGTCGCTTGATAGCAATTGCTAAGTTTTTGGATGCATTCTATTGTCTAGAAGATATTCATAATGTGAGGAATCTGCAGGAAGATAATGTATTTACCAGAAATATTGTTACCGAAGGGAAGTAGTTTTTTGTCGGTTACGTGCCACACTTTCCAGTGAAGACATGAATTTTTGTTTTACCATAACTGTTGATGACTCTGTCTCTGTTGCTTGCTTCCTAGTTTAGAGGGGAATGTGAGAGGAAGAAGAAATAAGGGTATTTCAGGTGGAGGCGAAACAGAGGAGAGAGTTTCTCTTCTTTTTTACTCCATTTACTCAGAAAACAGAGTTGTGCTCAGTCCTCAGTCAGATGGTATTAAAAGAAATTAATAAATACATCTTGGATTGTGTATTTTTAGGTAGCCCAAACTTCAGCTGTCTCTCTGCGACCACTCCATTGTGATTACACAGGGATGGTGGTTTAACATGAATTGTTGCATTGTGACTAGAGGAAGCATATTAAAGGAAAGCAGGTCTGCAACCCAGAAACGAAAATAGATCAACTGCTTTTTCTTCACCCAAAATCCAATTCACCATATTCATCCGTGCTTCAGCGTCGTAAAACACTTGCATTTTAAAAATATTCCCAGTTGTCTTTTTTTTGTTTTTTGAACTGTTCTGATTTTCACCAGATTATATTGACCAGAATGTTTGTTTGGAACAGGAAACTGGGTTTGGTCTCCGTTGACCAGTTTGATTCCCTATGGAAAGACTCTTCTTCATCCTGGAGCAGAAATTGAATATAAAGTAGTTTTGTCATGCATTAAATGTAATTTTAAAAATGGTAACTGTTTTGATCACAGTGTATAATGACAACTCTTTAACCAAATAGTGTTTCATTCCATATTTCTGCCGTTACTATAACTCTGCAACAAATATATGTGATTAATGCATAGTTTATTCACCTATGAAGCATAGGAGGCAATTTTGGCCTTCCCAGAATTCGAAGTTCTGACTCATCACAGCGGATGACAGCTTCAAACATTTAATTTACTGATCTATTTTATCAGCATAAGTTGTTGAGCTTATTGAGAGTTACTGCTTAAAGTTTGAACCAGGTCATAACCCCAAAATGTGGTTTTCATTTTTAGCTTGCAGGTGTTTAGAGTTTAAAATGCTGTTGCTTGTCTCATTATTGTCTTGGTGAGAATCCGATCCTCTCACAGGAAAGTAATGCTTTAATTTTTTCAGCAGGGAGGAGAGAATGCTGGCTTTACTTACTTAGAGGGCCAAACCCAGCGAGTCCCGCAATTTCAGCAAACTCCACAACAAAGAGCGCAACCTGTCCGAAAAGTCACATTGACGAAAGCGACAGCCCCGCAGCAGACCCATATACAGGCAGCGGTTCCACAGGGTGTAAGAAGCATCCAGGGAATACACCAGCCAAAACAGGTAACTATTTGAAATATCATATTCCACGATATTTATTTTAAAGTAAACTTAATCAAAGCTTGATGACGCAATAATGATAGCCATATACTTTTTTGTGTTGATGCATTTTTAATGCAAAATTCAGGAAGTAATTCAGTAATAAATCTATTACAACCAAATGCAGAGTGGTAGTACAACTTCTACAGTTATAAGATAAAAGTTTATGATATGTGTGATATTACATGGTCAGAAAATAATCAGCTATTTGGCTGGTTGTAGTGCATAATGCTACACTCCAATATATTAAGAAATAAAGAAAGATACGTAAGAAAGGACTCTCGACGTGTAATTTAGCATGTTGATAAAATGCTTTAGAAGCCAGGCAATAGCTTACTGTCATTGGATTCAGTGAAGGAGGTCCAGGGTAGAAAGATTATGCTTTACAGCCAAACATGTAGCTAGGGATGAGGGTAAACATGGTGTTCATCCTCTAAAGCTATGTATCTAGCCTATACCATAATAATCTTTCCATAGGTGTATATTGTGAGATGCTAAGGGAGGAGGTATTGTCTGAGTTACGTGTAAACAACAATCGGGCCCACCAGAAATGGAAGGACAGATTTCTGGCAGATTTCCATTCAGCCACACTAATTTTGGTATCCATCTCCAGTAGATCAGTAATTTAGTCTAGGGATAAGATCTTGCATATACTCTAAATATACCTAGTACTTAATGCATGTTGAGTATGTTGAAGTTTTGTGGTATTTTCTTCAATCTCCCTTCCATTTTTCCTGTGAGAAAAATTAACAGAATGTATTCGAGAAAAGAACCCTGATATTGTGTGAAGAACACTGTGTTAAAACCAAGTATTCCGCAGTCGGTAATATAGCTATTTTTCTGTCCATTTTAGATAAATATGCCACTAACGAAGCAGTCAATTTATACTGCTTTTATTGAGTTTTCTACTGCATTTGACCATATTGCCCTTTAACTCTTGTGTAAGAAACGTACAATCCTGACTATCTGTGCAGTACTGTTAAGACTGCTAATAGCTTTACATGCTTCTGCCTGGTGTAGAGTATTGTTAGGAGGTGACAGAGGACACCCAATCATTTTAAATTAGGTTGTCCTGTGCCCATTTACTTTTTTCATTATATCTGCACTATTTACCCACTGCTTTCATTCATTAATAATTTCCCTCCACACTTAGTTTCCTTCGGTAGTCATTCACTTTTATATGCAGATGACCTAATTATATTTAATCTTTCGCCTATTAGTTTTTATATTGTTATGCAGTCAATCATTATCTTAAAGTACATCTACAGAAGAACTAAATAGTTATATTTAAAGCTGGGAGGTGAAAAGTATCATTAAGTTTGAAAATGGGCTTTGAGTCATTGGAACGTGAATACTTACTTGTCCTTGTCTAGGTAGACTTTATTAAAGTGTCCAACTTCATATTGATCATAGGCTATCTCTCATGGGGTTGCTTTAATTCAGCAGAGAAAAAACATTTTAAACACTTAACTGAAGTTTTGAAAAGCAAAGATTCTGCCTATGTTGTTATATTGAGTTGAACATCTCACTGTTTATGGCCTTGTCTCCAAAACAATACAAGGAAACATTCTAAAGCCATTAGTAAAGGTAAAGTCTCCACACGGTACAGGTCTTACTCCTAGAATTCGGCGTCACAATGATTAATTTCTTAGCATGTACTGAAGTAGTGCGCTGGAGCTACAAATTACTACATTTGACTGAAGGAACACGCAAATGATTCTTAAAAAAATGAATTCCCTTCAGAGGAGACTCCTATGACTACTTTTTTTTTTTTTGTAGAGTTTTATATAGCGCGAACTAGACCCGAACCGAATCAGGTATCAGAGCGCTTTACATAGCACAAGTTACATTTTACATTTTTTTTTTTTTTTTACATGAGGACACACACTTTCATTTTCAGGTACGGGGAGATTAAGTGATTTGCCCGAATCACAGGAGGTTTTTGGCGTCGTTACCGAGACTCGAACCCAAATCCCCAGGTCCGAGGTCGAGCGCCTTAGCCGTTAGGCTAACTCTCTTTCATAATTTCCATTCTCCACTAACTAAGTTAGATCTATGACGGGATCATTTACTAGTCTAGTGATATAGTCAGTTAAGATAAGGGCTAAAACCAGGGGCACCTTTGGCATGCTTTGAAGTGGCCCACTCCATAAACGGATACCATGTTACTAATTACACAATTTGAAATGGGATGCAGCCCTACTTAGTCCGTTCTCTTAAACATAATATCAACTGATTTATCAAAGTTCCTTTTCCTATTGTCATCTGATAGGATCCCATAGAATCGGTACTACAGTCACGGAAGAGTGTTCCACCAGAAGAACGGATCTACACCTTCTGTAGGAATGGGGTACAGAATCTCGGTGTTTTGTTTGCTCGGCCTAGACTTTGGAGTATCAATGATTTCTATTGGCTCTTTGATGACTGAATTTGTGCTGAAAATTATATTTTAGCTTTAGACTCACCCACCCCCATGCCCCTGCCCCTGGAACTTGTTTGTTATTGTATTCATAATCTTTTTTTAAAATCTTATTTTAATAGTAATGATGATTTAAAATGATTTGTATTACTTGTTTTATTGTAATGCTGTCCTCGGGTGAGTCCTATATCAGTAGAGTGAGTATTGGTTGATTAACTGGGTGTAATATGAACAGCCTATGGAGAGTATGGTAGGTCTTCTCATGGTAAACAGTTATCTACATAAGAGATTTTGGTAGATTGGTCTGATAAAGACCGAGATTGCCCAGTATAACTTTCTGGGAAATCGGTGGCAGAGTGGTTCAAATACTTGTGTTTTCAACAGTTTTATCCCTTTCTCAGTGATTGGTGCTTTTACTGTCTTTTAATAGTTCTTACTTGCGTGAAACATAAGGAATCTAGATTTCCCCCCACTGGTCAGTTTGTTGGAATTCTTATCTTGATAGTCTTATCTCTTGAAGCACACATATTCATAATTACTTCAATTTAAGTAGAAACAATCACACCCTGACAGCATTCAAACAGATATAGCTAACTGCACCCCTACAGTGAAAGAGTCCTTAACATTTACACAGATTCACAGCTCCCTTACAGCTGGTTCCTCGGTTCAGACCTGCTTCAAGTTTGTGGGTGCCTCTGTGGGCGCAAGGAGAGGACGAAAAACACTTGTGAGTGAGTTATTTCAAGACATCTTTACTCTGCGCTTAAGAGCTGTCTCTGAACACGGAGAGAATCCTCTTTCTCCTCCTCTGTCTAATCTCTGGCAGGGTTTTACAGTTTCTTCCTCTGTGTGTGGTTTGTGGAACTGAGTCCAGCTGCAGAAGCTCCATCACGCTGGCCGACTTCCGAGCCCCATCTGTGGCAGAAGAACTTGGTGCGTGTTTTGAGAGAGCAAGTTCAGAGCAGCCAGTGACAGTAACCTCTAAAAACTGTAGCCACTGAGGGATCAGTTTTTGCCTGCTTGGGCATGCCCACATCCCGGGCGCCTGGCACTACAAGGAACTGCAGCAATTCTTCAGTGTCCCCAGCAGATCCAAAGAGAAAGGGCCGAACATAAGGTCAGTGGTCCCTTACAAATAATAATGCTTAATCAATAAATATAGACAAAGTCGTTGCTATATTTGAAAGCGACATACCCAGCCGGGCAGAGGTCTTGGTATTTACTTTTCAGTCAATGTAAAACATGAATAACACACAATATACAAGACAGGGCACAAGCCTGTACCCAGTCAATCACACAAGAAATATCAGGACAGGGAACAATTAAAGGGAACAAACAAAAGGGCTTAGGCAAGAGCTTAATGTTCTGTAAACTTGTTAATCGCACAGTTTTGATTATAAAACAGAACAATATTGACACCTTCACACTTTTAAAGGGCAAATAAATCATTCCATGTGTGTAAGGTGCTCATAGTTGTCGACGGCGTTTCGATCCGTTTGACACATTCTACGGATCTCATCAGGACATTTAATGTATGCCTAATAGTAAAGCAGCCTCATTTGCCAAAAGGGAGGAAGGGAAGGAAAATACCAAAAGACATCCGTAAGGACAATTCGGAAAGGACGCATGTATACAAAGCGTGAATTTTGTGGGCATACACTCTGTGGGAGGAAGGTTCGAGTGCGACAGGCTGATATCAAGTACTGAACAAAGGATACCTAAACACATGCAAGAAAACGAAATTGAGGTCAGTGTCACAGTATCACTCAGAGCAACAGCAGTGCAGACATTAGTGAGCAGGATTGTCCGAGAACACATGTGAACCCACCATCTCTGCCATCATGTCTATGAAAATAGCCAGTTAGCACAGCGTGCAGTGAGACCGTGCCTGTGAATTACGCCGTCATCCTCACCTCTGTAATCTGTTCTTCACCTTTCTGTATTTTTTCCCAAAACATCTTTCTTCAATAGCATCTCTTTTTTTCTCCTAAACCTCTCCCTATTGTGTTCACCCTAGTCCGTTTCCTTCCATCTGTTCTTTTCAGATAAAATGGAAGTTTTTGTAACTATTTTTGCATTTGAAAATTGTAGATTGCATGGTTTTAAAAGGGCCTTTGAAATAACTTGGCAAATGACCTAAAAGTGTTAGTTTGAGTTGAAATGGATTGATTTAAAATGTCAATGACTTAGGAAAGACAGAAAACAGGTTTTTTACTTTCCCTAGTTGAAATCTCAGTTTCCATAAGGTGTGTTTAAGTGTGCTTCTTGCTGTTGTTAGGTCCTTATGCGTGGAAGAGGCAGAGGAACAGCAAACCAGATGGGCAGAGGACGTATGATGCCAAATACAAAAAACCTGCGCGTGGTGGAGTGCAAACCGCAGCCATGTACTGTGTCAGTTGAAGGACTTTCTTCATCAACCACTGATTTCCAGCTTCAAAGCCTGTTGATGTCTGTAGGACCCATTGAGGTAGGTTGCATTTTTCTCACTTGATTGTCAAATGCTACTATTTATCTGTAGGAAACCACCTTTTGCACACTTCAGGGTTACATCTGTAAGCAGTTTAAAAAAAAAAGTTGTTATTTTTTTTTATAAATCCATGCTGACATAGCCTTATTTGGCGTAAAACGTTAAGTAGTGAGGAATTTAGTTGGAGACCTATAATCTTGAGTGGTTTATGTATTTAAAACAAAATTAGGCATAATCAAAGTTCAAATGGATAAACAAATGACAACCGAATAAAAGAAAAACACAATTAACCTTACATCTTAACAAGAAACTGCAATGTATTGAACATTCCTGTTCATGTGTTTGACCTTAGCTATTGTGACATTTCCGTAACAATAATCTCCATTTAATTAGTTAAGCTATTACCATTTGACCAGTCTATTTTCATAAAAATAAACATTTAGCTGACAGATCACCCACATTGGGAAATTGCTACAAGTAGGCTGCCTCATTGTATCGCTGTATCGGACCCCTCAAAGTGGCTAGAAGTAAAGCAAGATGTGTGAATTTGCATTTCACATTAATTTGCTCTGGCGTAAGACCTTGCAAACATGTTACAGGGTTATTCAGACCAGTTTTGCCTATTGGTTCAAATGACGTTGACATACGGGCATTCCAGTAGTCTAATTTCTGAGCCTATCTATACAAATATGTAACTGTATTTGAATCACACACACCCCCAAACACACACACAAACACACATCTAGGACAAGTTCTCAATATATTGGGCTTGATTATAATGGCATGGCAGCTTCATTCTCACAAGCAATTCTTTTAGAAATCCGAAGCATATTTTCCACATTGTAAAAGGTGCTGGAGTCGCAAGCTATTTGTTGATTTAACATTGAGTCTTTCAAACATGACTGTTCATTGCATTATTTTAAGAAATGCTACTTTGATATAGAGCCAGTTAATCTGCATGCGAGTTAGCTTTGGAGAACTGTTTCATAAGGCGGCTGCTTAGGCAAACCGAATGCTCTGCTAAGTTGGGGACACCACCAATCGAGCAGAGCTTATCTGAAAGTCCAGGGAAATGCTTGAAAAACAATTGCAAACCCTTTCCTGCTACTATTCTATTAGGATGGCTAATGCACAAGCACATATGCATATTTGTTCCTTTTCTCTATGCGCATGAACAATTGCTGTAAAATAATGTTTTTCACTAACCTAGCCATACTAATGTGGAATTGTTTTTCCCTGTTCATGGATGAAAATTGCCCAAGAATCCTCGATTAAAAAAAAATAATAATAAATTGTATTGTTTTTGCTACATAATCATCTTTGTGTGTTTTGAGCCTGGAGGGCCCATATCCTTTTGGAACCAACTAAGGCGGATTTCCCTCACCACATCCAGCATTTACACCTGAGACAGTACTGCAGTGACATGGGGTGCAATAATTCGACAGTGTACTAGTGCTGGGCCATTGTGGATTATCGGACTTTAAGGAGCAGAGTAAATTTCAAATTAAAAGGATGATATCAAGCAATAACTTGCAAAAAGTGTAGTGAAGGCAGCATGACCTTCTGAGCAACATATTTGGAGCTGTGCTGCTTGGTATTCACGATTCTGCATTGTAGGATTTGTATTGATAGTCATAAACGCTTGAATGCCTCTTTGCTGCTTGTGTAGAACCGGGGCATATTAACATAATGTATTGTTCGTAAAATATATCACATGAGAGAAAAAAATGCTGTCTGAAGGACCTACATTGTAAACCGAGTAAAAAGAGTCATATTTAACAATTTTAGGTGATTCCCCTCTCATGATGCACTGTACTGGCAATTTGCCTCACTCAGTCAGTTCTTTTTTCCAGCCACTGTGAGAAAACTCTGAGCAAATTAGTTTTTTACTTCAGAATTTTTTCTCAAATATATATATTTTATTCTAGACTGTTTTGGGTCTTGCCTGAGCATGTTGCTTGTGAGACATTTTGTTAATTTATAGGGGGCTTAGAGTCCGTCAATGACTTAAATTTGTTGGCTTATAATCACTCATTTCTTTGCATCTCATTAGTCAGCGCGTGCCAAGTTCCCCTTCGTGTGTTTCTCCTCCCTAGAGCACGTACCAAGTGCTGCTGTCTTCCGTTGCCCAAAGTCCTTTCACTGTTGGGTGCTTTTGGAGATACATTTTTTCTAACTTTAGTTGCAGCACTCAATATGAGTGCATGTGTTTGAAGGACGTATCCCCTCAATGCTGTGATGTTTGTCCCTGTCCCTCCAACATTTTATTGTTGCCTGCTCTGTACCTCCCACATGATACTGCATTCCGTTGGAGTTGCTTTTCCTTGTCCCTCCCGGCCCTTCTGCATTCTGTTTTGTTTGCCCCTGTCCGTCTCCCCTGCCCCATATGTATCAATTATAAGTCATATATTAACCTCAAGCATGTTCAAAGGCTGTTGGAATAGGTCTAATCTCTTCCCTTCAGTATCCAGTTTATTCCTTGATGGCTATTTGGCTTATCTGTTGGACCACATTTATAGATGGGCTAAAGGATTGACCCTTGCCAGTCATGATGTTCAAAAAGAGCGGAGTCCAGACTCTACCCAACAAGCCAGATATCCTTTCAAATCCTTAATGAGGAGGTTATTTGGGTTGGGTGGGGGGGAGAGGGGGAAGGTGGGCAGGGGGGTGTATGAAGGCTTACTTGATCTTATGACGATTCCCAATCACCGAAAATGCTGTGAACTCCTTATAGAGCCCCACCTGCCCAAGCAAAAATATGCTCCTTTACAGTAGGAGTAGAGATCAAAACTATAGGGGTTCCAAATTCCTAAGTATTATTATTATTTGCGATTCAGTTTGTCTAGTGTGCTTTAATCCTTTGCATAAAAGCACAGAACGTGTTTTTTTAACATTAAAAACATTTAACTGTTTACTAAAATTTCCATGACATTGACTTGGTCATGGTGCACACCCCCTGAGCTAAGTTGACATGTAATTTCAAACATAGTTATTTTAAAGCTGTTTGGTTGAAAACAATGTTTATCTGTCAAAAAACATGCCGATTTTGGGAATTAGCTCCCATTACTTGTTGGAAGATGCTACTTCTTGAAATGTATCCACAGAGCTGCTTGGCCTTGGTGTTTGCCTCTTATTAGGACTTTAAATTAATTGAAAGACCTCTTAGAAATGTTGTAACTTTAAGGTACGTTGTCCAAAAGGGCCAGATGCTTTAAGAGCTTGTGAACATTATGTTTATAGTGCTGGCTTTAAGTCAATTGGTTTCCTGATCGAAAACGTCTTGGAAGTATTAAGTAAATTCCCACAATTGGGGAATTCTGCTCTTTATTCTAACTGCACTTCCCTGGGAGAGTACTGGTGTACGTGATAAACTCACAGGTACACAGTTTGTTCCTTCGCACTCAGTGAAATGAAAGTTCCACGTATCCAAAGTTGCCTGCACAAATCTTACTTACTCTATCTGCCATTTTCGGAATTAGCATCAAATTGTAAAGCGACCTCTTCATCCTGTTGGCCTAAGGACAACTGGATATTTCCCATCTTTCTGTGCTGAGACATATAAATCTTGTTCATTTCAAGTTTTCCGTTTTTTGAAAGATTGCATAAAGGTCATACATTCTAACCCAGACAGTCCTCACCTTTAGAAAATTCCCCAATTAGCAGACTGGTTTCCATAACATAACTCCTGCACACTGCTAGGTGGCGTTTTGCATTTCAGTGTTGCCCTTCATTCTGTCCTGGAAGTTAGGGAGCGAAACCTCATATAAGTGCCATATCCTGCCTAAGACTTATTTTCTCTCCTTCATGCGTAGCTCAAAGCTCCACTCCCTTTCGTTAGTTGACAGATGCTTTCACAATTCTTTCCACTGTGCAAGGAAACGATGTCCTCACCGAAGCTGCAAGGTTGAAACTGTGCCATGATTGTGAGAAGCGAATGTCAGTGACAAACCCACACAAGGTTCATGTCTGGTGTTAGGGCTCATGGCACAAATCCAAGTAGTGTTCCCAAAGGCATCAGAAATTGATCCAGAACTGTTGAAGCAAAGCTGTACATTGCTGACCACTGAGTCCTCGCTTAAGTCCCGTTCTAAATCGAGGGTGCTGACTCATTTCCACTCTCGAGTCCTCTCCCTCGACAGGTCCTCTTTGTGGTTGAAGTCATCTGGTATGTCCAAATCCAAAAAGAAATGTAAAATGTTAAAGCTGGTCTTGACTCCATTCCACCAGTACCTGTCCAAAGAGAAGTGAGGATGGCGCCAAGGTGTGCTAACCGATCTTGCTCCTGCTCACCGATCTCGTAGCTCATTCCTCAGCTGGTACCCTTGCGGGCCAAAATTCCCTGGTCAGCAAAGACATAGCAGGAGGTTGAGGCCTTTAAGAAGGCCATGCTGTGGATTCTCTGCACTCTTCTGGCTCCCTCTACCAACTTTTCGGGCCCCAAAGATCCACACAACCCTCCAGTCGATTGGTCTGTGGCATATATGACTTTGACCCAGTCTGTGGTCCTTAAACCCACCTATTGTTCTGGGCCATGTCTGGTGCTGACCTACATTCCAGCTCCAAGATCTGCGCCAAACTCTTCTCCACCAAAGCTGGCTCCGGCAGTCAAGCCCCAAGTCAGACTTTGACCTGCATTATCCGTGATGGAGGTCACTCCTCGAATCCACTCCAGTGCACTCAATTCAATTATGCTTTGATTTTGACAAACAAATTCTCTTCTTCGTTCCTCAGAGGCTTAATTACCTTTTTAGTTCTGACTCTGATCACCCTAACAATGATAATGGTGATGATTTACCCCCACACTACAATGATGTTAGTGATATTATTTACATGGACTTTTAAGAGGTCAGTGAACTGGACTCCTCCACGGACACAGGGTTGCTGCCACCCTTTGAACTGACATCGGAGGAAAAGTGCATCCTTCACTGTGCAGGTTAGCTCTGCAGATGATATCCTGGACCTACAGCTACCTTTTTTGGAAGTCATGGCAAATGTCCTTACAGATGATTTGTGCCTGGGGGCCAGCCTCACATGAGCCCTTACTTACATTTTATGGAGCACTGACTGACACCTTTGTGTGTACTTGGGCAAAGCCCTTCTCTTGCCTATAAGCGAACAGGCAGGTGGTCAGGAGCCATAGTCTGGTGTCCCGGACTTTCTTATGCAGTACCTGACTCCTGAGATTTTGGTAGTTGCAACGTCTACCAGGAAAGTTAACCTAATTCATTCTCTACAACTGCTCCTGAAAGGGGATTGCGGCATTCAGAACTTGAATGGTTTCCTCTACTTGTATGGTATGGAGATCTGTGAATCCAGTGTGTCTGATAGGCCAATATGTGCACGTCCTCTGGGACATGGCTAATGAGAACTTACTAGAATCCCAGATGAGTTTTGGGCCTCTTAGGCGCAAACCATTCAGGAAGCAGCAAAGTATGCCATTATGGATTGCATGAATATGACTGACTGATCAGGACGCTCAGTTGCCACTAATGCGGTTGCTCTGCTGCCATGGATGTTGCTTTTGATGGTTGCCGCTTCTTGGGCAAAAAGGCTGATTCTTCCCTCAAGCACTTTGAGGAAAGCAGACTCCTAGTGCATTTCTTGGGCCTTTTTATCACTGCCTAGAATTGTCTTCAGCAATTCCAACCCTTTCTAGGATTCTCTACAGGCCCTCTGCCAGATCAGAAGTCACCTTAGTCCTTTTGAAGCAGAGGACTGGGATCAGACGGGTATTGGGAAGGTCACCAGGGGCACCGTTCTACTCAATCCTCTGCCCCACAGCATCGGCCTCTAAACAGCTTTGATTTGCCCACACTGTAAGAGGCCAGAACAGACCTTTTCTTCCAGTGTAGCAGGCCATCACATCATCCTGAAAATGCCATGCCGTTCCTTTCCAACCCACCCTAACTACGTTTTACATTAGAGCAGCTTTCAGAGGAGCACCTATCCATCATGCTGCAAGAGGTGCAACCTCTGTAGGCCAGAAGGGCCATTCAGAGTGTACCAGCCGCAGAAGTAGCAAAAGGTTTCTGCTCTTGCTATTTCCTCATGCCAGGGGATGGATACATTTGTCCTGTTGTGGATCTTCGTCCTCTGAATGCCTTCCTCTCAAATGGCAAATTCAAAATGCTTACTATAGCCCAAGTTCTGCATGTTAGCCTTGGACCTGCTGGATGTGTACTTTCATATGCCCGCTGTGCAGACTCACAGGCAGGCTGTTGTAGACAGGCTTACCACACTCAGTCCTAGACCACCTCCTGGCAATGTTTGGGGTTCTCCATCAATGAGTGGAAGTCTCACCTGACTCCTTCACAGCAATTTCCTTTTATAAGAGCTATTCTGGACATAGTGCAGTCCAGGGCCTTTCCTCCATTGCAACAAGTCCAGGACATTCATTTTATAAATCTGATGTTTTAGCCTTAGTCTTGGATCTCAGTAAGAGCAAGTCTGACACTTCTGGTCTGTTGGCATCATGCTTGTCCCCTTCTCAAATGCGGGCTCTGCAGTAGTATCAGAAGTCTCTGTGGGTCCAGCACTAAGGATACGTGTTGGATGCCCTTCAGGTTTTGGAGGAGAAAATACACAATCTCAGGTGATGGCTGCCCGATTGCAACTTGACCAGTGGCAGACTCCTCTCTCTTATCCACCCCGAGCTGGCTGTGGTGATGTATGCGCCCCGGCTGGGACAGTCACCCGGGAAAGGACAACATCACAGAACTCTGGTCTCTGGCAGAAACCCAGCACCACATAAATCTGTTGCAGCTGTGGGCCGTCCTGCGGTTCAGGACGTAAGGCTGGTTAAGGTTCTCACAGGCAACACAATCACCATATGTTACTGCAACAAGCTAGGTGTAGTGGGCGGTCCTTTGCCCTAAGTTATTGTACCTTTGAAGTTTACTACCTCTGAAGTTTACAGGGGCGTCAGGGCATTTCCTTGACGTGAACCACCTAGTGGGATCTTTGAATGCCAGGAAGAACAAGCACAAACGATGGATCACTAATGTTGGTTGCATCCCTAGGTGACATGGGACATCTTCTGGGGAGAGCCGGGCTGCATCTTTTTGCAACCATCAAATGTGCTGTGTCAAGACATCTGCACATTAGGAGTTTCCCAGCACGCTCTTTCTGGGAGACTCATCCAGGCCTGAATGGAGCACAGGACTCCTGTATGCATTTCAGCCACTTCTCTCCTGCCCAGAGTTTTGAAGAAAATCAAGACTGACTGGGCTGAAGTCATCATGTTCCAGTCCAGAACCAATAGTAGAGTGTAGTACCCAGAACTTCTACGCATGAGCATTTGTCCTCGGATCTGGCTACCGATGTGGAAGGATCTTCTTTTGCAGCAGCACAGCAAAGTTCTGCAACCAAACCTGTGCCATCTGTACCTCCATTCTTGGGGAGTGAGTGGCAGCAGTTGCCTACAATCAATCAAGTCCATCTACGCTGCGACAGATTTGTGGCCTGGTATGAAGTCTGCAACACATATCTCTTACAAGACTAATGGTTAGATTCCCTACTATGTATTTTATCTTTGTCACCGCAAGGTTTTGCAGTGGAAGCTCTTGAAGGTTTTTATTAGCCCTTTTGGCTTTTGCCGAACCCACCAACCATCCTTGCTCAAACCACCTGTTGTGTTGCGTTTTAATAAAGGTTTGACACATGTTCCTTTTCAAACCATCTAGTGTGCAAAAGTGGAATTTTAGTTTGGTCCTACCTTTTCTTATGTGTACCTCCTTTGAGGCCGTTCATAGTTGCTTGTTGCGCTCTCTCACTCTCAAAACATGTCTGCAACCGCCCTAAACCACTTTTTTCTCAAATATGCTGGTGTTGAGGGCCAGGGTTGTCCTCTTGATCAAGTTCTCACTTTGGCCTATCCATCACCCTCCCAAAGTTCTTTGCTCCACCTCATCCCTTAAGAGGAGTGTTTCCTCCAAGTGAATCCTGAGAGAGCTTTGAGCTTTTATGCAGATTGCAATAAGGACCATTGGGTGGGCAGTCAGTAACTTGTGGGATTCTTAGGAGCAAAGAAAGGCAAGGTGGTGGCAAAAAGCACTTGTGTCACGGTGGACAGTTCTCTACATTAGGACCTGCTACACTGTGGCGAAGACGTAGCCTCCAGAAGGTGCGCACTGGTAAGTGTTTCAGGTTTGTTAATCAAACTACCGTGTTTGTTCAATGCTCAACTCCCCTTGGTCCACCGCTACTAGGCCACAGTCCTTATATAATCCTCAGCTCATGGAAAGGAGCGTTTTTCGTTCTCTAATGTAATCAATCAATTTATTGTATCCAGTAAGAATCCAGTCTGTAGGCGAGCTTTATTTGTATAAAAGTTCTGTAGTTTATTTGTAGACTTACATTTTTCCAAAAACTCAATCCAAGAAATAGTATGACATAAATTACATCAGCCTACGTGTTGCGTCCGAACTTGGACGTCATCAGGGCTAGTAAAAAAGAAAGAATATGCATATCAATTTTGACACCTGTACTTATTCCATAAATCATCTTTATCATTACAAATAACATCATAACGTAACAATAACTGAAAAAGCCTGCCCATATCCAATCTTAAAAAAATTCTTTAGCCCTGGATGTTACTTAATTTTGTGAAACATCATGTCGTCATATCATGTGTCTCATGACAATATACATTCCCCTCCATTTATTGGTGTTATGATAATCCTCGTTTAGAATTCCTGATCTTTCCCATTGTCTTCATGTTTTAACACCATTCCTGTGAGCCCCGGGTCCCCTTCACTCTTCTTAGATAATATATAGAATAACTGAGACATAACTATACGTATGCATTGTCAATTCTTTCCACATAAGAATTCCTCAGTTGTTCTTCTCTTCCCATTCCTGGGGGATTATTCCTATAAAAAATAAATATATGTGCAAATTTTTGCCCTTCGTGGAATCGTCCCACTTCATCACATTCGCACCCATTCATTAAATATAAATTGAAGAGACAGCAGCCCCTGATTTACCCATGGGTGCCTGCTTATCTGTCTTCTATTCTACCACAATGCTTCAACAATACTTATTACAGAAATTATTATTCAAAATTATATTAACAGACTTTCTTTACCAGTCCATGCCACCTGACTTGCAACAATTGAAATCAAATCACTGGGAACCTCGTATTTATTGTTTAAAAGAAAAAGAATACACCAATGCTTCCAATGTCTAGTTTCACAACAAATGTCCTTAAAGGTTAAATAACAAAATGTAAACCACCATGCCTCGCACTCAACCTCACAAGAATTCACAAAGCATGCCCCCGACAACTGGTCCTCCATAAGGCCCTATTCTCACCTCTTTAATAACGTTTTTCCATTCTGAGCGTCAGTGACTCAGCCGGTCTGATAAATCCTGCTGGTCTCAATTTAAATGCATCAAGGACCAATCCGATTCAGGTATTAGAATACACCTTATTAGCATCGAGAAGGGCTGAGGTCTCCTTCCACGAAGGCCAAGGATACCACCACTGCATTTGCGCACACAATACCTGTTTTAGACATCTGCTAGGCCACAGCATGGATGTCAGTGCATTGATTAGTGAAGCCCGATCAGACTGAAAGGGCATTTAACCTATTTGGTCCAATAGAACTTTTTAATTTAAGCCCACTCCACATACCATCCACTTTTGGGAGGTACTGGTTTAGTATCTATTCTACTGGTGAAGAATCTGCAGTTAGGGATATATATCTGAAGAAAAAGTTACTTAGGCTCAGTAATGCTCTTTATGGTGGAGACACTATCTAACCGCAGATTCCTTATTGCCCTCCAACCTCCCCATTCTGTGTTGTGGTCTTCTCTTGTTTTCTAAAATATTCCAAACTGGAGATCTGCACACTGGTAACTGATTGTTTTTGTGCTCCATGTCCGAGGGTGCAGAAGGAGTCAAGCGAGAAACTGACTTAGCTTTGCAGGGGTGGTGCTTATATGCGTCTCTGCTCCATCACTTCTCGGGTGGAATGAGGTCAACATGGAGCTTAACAATGCTACCTAGTGGCACACAGAAGAAATGCCGTGAAAACGTCGAAATACAGTCTGGCACCTGCAGAATGTTCTAAATGTGATGCAGTGGCAGTTTGAGTGCCACTAGAAAAAGTGTTACCATAGGTAAGTAACTTGTTCATCGAATTCCATAGCATTTTCCCGTGGAATTTCAAATCATATTTCACTTGATCATACATGGATCTTAAAATGGCCGCTGCTTTTCACCATTTTCTTTTCTCAAGGAAATGTTGATGTGTCAGAGGAAAAATGGATTTGCCAAGCTGATATAAAAACCCAATTATAAAAAGGAGAAACTGAATTGTTCATCAGAAATAACACCGAAGAAGGATCTCTGCAGAAGCTCCAACTTTCCCACAAATTATTTGGCTGCTGTGGTTGGTGCCTTTTGTAGTCTTCGTAAGAAACCAGAATATTCCAGTGGAAAGCCTACAAGATATGGGATTAATGATAATGCCTTTAAAATGTGAACAATGCTACATTACCCTGATATTAGATACCCCATTGTTCTATGTCTCCAGTTGTGTTCGCTACGCGATTGTCTCCTTCTGTTTCAGTTCTATTAAAATAGGAATTGTATTATAAGTTGAGATAGAAATCTAGTATGCATATTATCACTGTTTTCTTCCCGTCCCACAATTGGCTTAGTGGTGCTTTTGGTTGGCCATCCTAAAGCGTTCTACATGTCCTGCTAAAGCCCGCCTCCTTGGCTCCTCCTGTTGCTCGTGGAACGGATCTATTGTTTGTAGTAGTACTGTGAAAGGTCTACTGTATAGGGCACAGTACCCTGTTAACAATCCTTGTGCGAGTGCCAAGCACTTAGTGCTGCACACCACCTCAGATTGAATTAGCCTTACATTTCAGTGTCTCCCTGGCCACTCGGAAAAAAACACTCCTCGCTGAGCATTGCGGTGTGTCCTTTGCCATGTTTTCACCACACTCCACGCTAACCACATCCAACTCTTTTCTTCTGTCCACATCACAAAGCAGCCGATTGAAAGGGTCACCGCTTATTTACTACAAATGCGTGCACTTCGCCCTGTAACCTGGCTTGGCAGCGAGAAGTAAAAAAAAAAAAAATACCCTGAAGACATGCCACATAGCTTGAAACCAACAAAGATTTGGGAGGCCATGCGTCTTTCTTTTATTATTTGAAATTCGATGATGTTTGCTCTATTTTTAATGTATTGCAGAGTAAAAATGATTGGGGTGTATGTTATAGGATACCACAGTATCTAATCGGTTTGAAGTTACATTAGGCACAGGTTCGCAATTGTACTTATGCCCATTATACCGTTGTTAATAACGTTTGTGAGCGTTTATTTTATTTGTTTGAAAGGGGTAATCGCACAAAGAAACTGCAAATGTGCCTTTACTGCTACTTCGTCCGACTTTCATTCTTGGGAACCAGGGTATTGGCTTGGTTCGTGGTTTAACATCCTGTGCTTTTGGTTAAATAATTTTATGGCTTCGTGCCTAAAAAAACAAGCATTTGCAATGCTATAGGTCTCGCATTTGGGAGAGTTTGAGCTATTTGTATTATAAATGACCACTTTGTACGTATTACGTATAGTCGTTGATTCCTGCTTGCTTTGCCTTGCTTCTCGTAAGCAATGACTATAAGTACAAGATGCGTGTTTGCGCACCGCTTGCAGGTTTTTAAAACATATAAATAAAAGGCATTGTCATTTACAATGCCAATAGCTTAAACTCTCGCAAATGCGAGACCTATTGCTTTGCAAATGCTTGTTCTCATATGCCGACTTTCATCTCGCAGATTCCCTCTGTGGAATGGAGAGTGGCCCCCGTTAGCTTGGTGTAATAAATATACTTGTTTAGCCCTTCTTCAATTTAGAGCTCTGTCATGATTACACGAGTTACAGCAAGACATCTTCGTGTTGCAAATGTATGTTTGAGTAGCAACTATTCCTGGCGGGGGTTAGTACGACTATCACCATAAAGGATGAAGCGAAAATTCAAGTCTCAGAATCCTAAGTGCTATTTATTAGCTAAACAGTATGAATTGCCTGAACAGCAAGCACGTGGCATCAAAGTCTGTTATGACTACACTCTACCCCAGTCATTGGAGCAGATGTTTTGCTGGTCACGCTGACATAGCCACACCTGAACAATGGCTGCAGAATGACGCATCTCGCAGATGAATCTGACACAAACAGTGTGAGTTCTCAGCATCTGTGGCCTTGTTGCCAGGAACAAGTAAAGATCCTGGCAAATAATAAGCCAAGCCCTGCCACTGAGTACTAATGCTCATACCATTCCGGGCTGAAATGTTGCTGAATCGAATTTGCTCTGGTTCGTCTGTCTTGGTAAGCGCCCTTGATCTTGGTGCCGGCCGTCAGTACCCATGGGGTAGGGTAGGGTGTTCGGGCATAGAACTGGCTGCAGTGCGTGTAGCGGATCGATGCAGATACTGAGCACCCGCTTCTCCAGCCAGCAGCCCTTATCTAAAGGAAAAGGAAGCTTCCACCGAAACGCCAGTTAGACATCCTCTGACGCCTCGTGTATGATAGCTCCATCTAAAGCACAACTTCAAAGAGCAACAAAAAAGGACTATAGAAAGGGGGCGGCCATAGAAAACACACCAATGCAATAGGTCTCACATTTGCAAGATTTTGAGCTATTGGCATTGTAAATTATAGGTCTCGGCCTGATCCCGCGCATGCGCTGGTCTCGGCCGAGCCATATTGTAGGGCTCTGAGAAATGCTACTTTGCCGGTGATCAGCTTGCTAGAACCCACACAAGAGCGCGCATGCGCGTTATAGCAAGCTGATCGCCAGCAAGGTAGCACATGCGGTGACGCGCGTGCGCACCACGCGCGTCACCACTCGCGGTTTTTTTATTTAATTGCGCGGTGGCCAATGTTTTTTTTTTTAACTTGCTTCAACACGATGAAGCAGCTTAAAATATCACACCCCCTCATGTGAAACCACCCTAAAATCGTGGCCAGCTGATGACGACTCAGCCCTGTTGCCTGTCGTGAAGCTTGCATTGTAGTGTCCCATACAAACTGTGCGATTGCGCGCTCAAGCCAGATTACCCGAAGAGTCACCACCATTTTCACTGTTCATCCGCTCGGCCATTTCACAGCTCCGAGATGAGACGCAGTAAACACATGTCACTTTCTCCCAATCACTTGGACACTGAGCATCCCTGACTCTGGCTGGAGTAAACACCGCGTTAATTGACGGGACCCATGCTGCCTCCATCCCACGGGAGTTCCAGCAGCCCCGACTTCACGCTTCAACCTCAGTCAGCAAACTATTTCAAAGCGGCTAGAAGCATTCATCTACTTCTCCCAGGCCTGCCAGGATGGACACGGTGAATGCACAGCGGCGGAAGGCGTGCCTTGCATTGCTGTTTTTTTGTTCTGCACAGCCCCGCTACTGCTCTTGGCTCTGACAGCCACCCCTCACCGGACGTCTGCTCAACACAGGCCATTTTATCTGGACCCAAAGGTGAGCAGCTCGTCTTCTCGGTGCGCAGGCTTTCTGCCTTACACATAATGTCTGCATCTATTTGTGCAACCAGGGGCCCCCACATGAGCGTCCTTCTGAATCTCCGGTCCCAGCTGAGATGGTTCTATCGGTGATTCTGTGAGCTATCATCACACTGTCTCCTTGTACTAGAAATGTACAATTTCTCCCATAACTGAGTCATTTGTTTCTACTGTACGCTCATTGTTTCGATCCGGCACTGCGTTTTCTGGCAGACACACAAATGCCTGCACTTCCGAACTGCCGAATAGCCCGCTGAGTGTACATTCCATTTCTGATGCTCAGGATGAAAACTAATCGTGTAATAGTTGTTTCTTGATGTCAATGTCTTACATAAAGAAGTTATACTCTGTCAACCATCCACAAGAGGCTATTCAGAAGGACAGCACGTTTTCTGCTCATCTGGCAAGTAAACCATAAATCTGTGTTACAAGGTGAGAAACTCTGCAGCTGTATGAACTACCCACACTCGCATTTAAAATGCAACAATCGACCTTTGTTGTTCGTTTTTCTCTTACCAGGATCTGCTGCCGGTCTGAGTCGAATAACCGTGCCTCTCTCCTGATAACCCCCCTCTGCAACTTTCTTTCCAGTTTTACCCCACTCCGCAAGTCTCTCTTCTGTCCCTTCTCTAAACGGACTTGTGCCCTGTTTATGATTATAACCCTGATGAAGCCATTAGCACCATTGAGCGTTCGGGGACATTAGACGCACCGTGTTAGCACTATAGTCGCCTTAGTATCATTTTGACCGTGGTCTATGCTCATTTTAGGCGGTGCCCATCTGCCTTCTAAGAAAATCAGCTAACCGTGTATATTTCCTCACAAGTGATAGAAAGAACAAACGGCAGCACAGTGTTTAGAATGCAAAGTATCGGCAAGCATCCTACATACACGAGACAAGTCAGTCTGGCTGTACTGTGAATGTGTTGAAAGGTAAACAATTCAAGACACTGGCCCGGAGCTAAGAATTGTGGGAAGATAATATCAGCTCAGCTAACTTTAATGGACCCATTGTTTTCTACGTCAGAGCGATAGTTAACAAAGGCCCCAGAAACTCGTGAGGCTATATTACTGTAAGAATATTTCAAGAGGCACCGCCTCATGGCTGAGCATCTCACCCTAGTCCTGCTATTTTTCGGGGCTGCTGGAACTCCCGTGGGATGGAGGCAGCATGGGTCCCGTCAATTAACGCGGTGTTTACTCCAGCACAGCACTTTTTCACGTCGCGCACGTGCACCACTGGCTTCACTACCAGTGTTTTTTTTTTTTTTTACATTGTGTGCCCCCTGCAGACTCTGCATTCCGTGAAAGGCTCTCCTGCCCCCACTGCACTCCTCTGCCCGAACCGCTTGTGTCTCATATTAACCCCCCATGTCGCCTCGTTTATTAAATATGTAAATAAATGTCTGCCGTACAAAAAACTAATACAAAACTGCATGTCTAGTGTGGCTTCACCACTCACTTTTTTTTTTTTTTTACATTGTGTGCCCTCTGCAGACTGGGCATTCCTTGAAAGGCTCTCCTGCCCCCACTGCACTCATCTGCCTGACCCGCTTGTTTCTGCTTGTCACTATAAACGCGTTACCATTGTGTGACCGACATATGTTGAATATTGGGATAATATACACATAACATTCTGAACATTTTAACCATGCCACTTTTAAAATTACTACGCCTTTAATACCTAAAGATGCCTTAGACATTATGCCACTATGAGATTAGGGATCAACTGCAATTGAGCATCAGACTGCACTTAGAATGAGCCCATTCTTGGACTGGAATGGGTGCGTCCGGAGGGCATTTCTCTAATGCAGGCTGCCACGCGCACACGCTGTAACGAACGAATGCAAGCCCACTGGCTGACGTCACATGCTGATGTGCAAACACACGGCCGCCCTCTCCTCTTGCCGATAACTGTATTTAGTCCTTATTGGACAGGGGACTTAGTAACATTCAGAGCACCAACACACAACCACACACAACCACACAACCACACACAACCACACAACCACACACACACACACACACACAACCACACACACTCAACCACACATACACAACCACACATACACACATACACAACCACACATACACAACCACACATACACAACCACACATACACAACCACACCATCAGTGCACACTTTCACCAGGCACAGACACCATCAGTCGTCAGTGCATGCTTTCACCAGGCACAAACACCACCAGCCGTCAGTGCACGCTTTCACCTGGCACAAATACCACCAGCCGTCAGTGCACGCTTCCATCAGGCACACACACCACCAGCCGTCAGTGCACGCTTCCATCAGGCACACACACCACCAGCCGGCAGTGCACACTTCCACCAGACACACACCCCACCAGCCATCAGTGCACAATTTCTACAGGCACACACACCACCAGCCATAAGTGCACACATCAATTGTTAATGCATCCACAATTAGCTATTGTAGCAATCGCAGTATGGCGCACTTTACTTTAAGAGTTGAGTGTGCTACTGGGGTGTAAGCACATCCCTGCGGGGGGCACACTGCTGTGGTTCAAGGTGCGGAAAGCAACAATGAGTTCCAAAAAGTTCAATAAAGTTCCATGAGTTCAAGATTTTCAAAATGTATTCATTCTTTAGCGTTGAAATGTATCACATATTTCGATCATATGGGTCATCAAGCGGTTAATTTTAACAGGCTCCAATGCATTTCGGACGGAGGTCCTTTGTCAAGGAGCACTACAACAAAAGAATATACAATCAATGCGAGTCAATGCGGAAACCGTAATAACAACGTGAAAAAACGTGACAAAAGTATTACAGCGGTGTTTGAGTCAGTGGACCTCATGCACCCTTAACGTGGGATAGAGAGCGGTAAAATAACGAAGGTTAAAAGAAAGAGGGTTGTTCTGGTTTATGAGGGACGATAGAAGCGTTACGGAGTTGGGGGTGGCTAACGGAAACAACGTGCTATACATAAGAAAAGACAGTGGAGATGTGCAACTTAATTCAGGCTGTGAAGTGAAAACAAACGGCTCGAAAAAACGAGACTTGCGTAATCAAAAGCAGAAGTGCTGTCATGCATACAAATCAAAGTCATGGGGTAACGGGGTGAAGACTTACTAGGTTGGAGAATTAACCGGCGGCTCCGAAGAAAGCCGGTGCTGGTACTACGCGAAGTGCATGCGGAGTGCTAAGGAAGGTTAGAAAGGGGCGTGAAAATAGAAAACGGCTTGAAGGAGTGGGTTAGGGAAGTGAATCGCGGGCGGCCATCTTGGAAAGGGGACTAAGTGGTACAGTGAACAAACGGGTAGTGTGTAAACAGGGTTGAAAAACATTCAGCATAACGAAAATACAATGCACCAATGAAACATCAATTTTATAAGTAACAACTCAGTTCGGTGCGGTCATTAAGCCCGAATGGTTTCTGAGACTGCAGTCTGTAGATCCAAGATGTTTCTCTTTGTAGGAGGGTTTTGTTGTTATCCCTCCCTTCAGTTTTGGTAACAACTTCAAGAACCAAAAATTTGAGCTGGGCCACATTATGGTTGGCTTCGTTGAAGTGTATGGCTACATTAGATTTGGTGTTGTTAGTCCGAATATTGGACTTATGTTCATTCAACCTGGTCTTGATTTTCCTGCTGGTTTTTCCTACATAAATTTTACCACATGGGCATTTTAGAAGGTAGATCAGGTTAGATGAATCGCAAGTTGCGTCCACGTTGAGTTTGATGGTGAACCCTCTCATGGGGTGATTGACGGTGTTACCTCTGATAATGTTATTGCAATTATTGCAGTGATGGCAAGGGCGAGTTCCAGAGTGTTGGACTGGTGAAGAAGTGGTTAAATTTTTGGATAGAATCTCTTTGAAGTTCATCGGGCGGGTATAAGCGAAAATGGGGGGTTCCTTGAAGAGGGGGTTTGTTGTAGTGCTCCTTGACAAAGGACCTCCGTCCGAAATGCATTGGAGCCTGTTGTTAAAATTAACCGCTTGATGACCCATATGATCGAAATATGTGATACATTTCAACGCTAAAGAATGAATACATTTTGAAAATCTTGAACTCATGGAACTTTATTGAACTTTTTGGAACTGATTGTTGCTTTCCGCACCTTGAACCACAGCAGTGTGCCCCCCGCAGGGATGTGCTTACACCCCAGTAGCACACTCAACTCCTAACCTTTTTGGATGCACTTGAACAGTTGCGTCACCTGCAGGAGCACCTCCACACCGTACTTCAAATTTGATTACCTCTTTCATTCAATTTCTTTTGATTCAACTGTTGTGCGCCTTGGCCTAATTTATTAGTAGCACTTTACTTTAAAACATATTCATCTAAAGCACAGCATGCCACCATTGCTACAAAAATAAATACATGTTTTTTTGGCCTGCAATTTATAGACTTTTGTTGCAATTTGTGTTGCAATATTTAGCAATGCCAATAGCTCAAACGTAATGCGAGACCTATTGCATTGCAAATGCTTGTTTTTTTTGTATTTGTCAGGACACTTCTCCTTGGCATGTTATCTGCCCCTACTGTGGCTACAGAGGAGGGTGCATCATGCGCAGTGGTGTTGGGTAGGGTGGCTGAGGCCTTAAATCTTTAACTTCCTACAGTGGCAGTCAGGACTAACCTCCTGACCGAGGTGCTTTAACCGGCAGCGGCCTCTTTGGAGCCCCTGCTGCTGTTCAATGAGGCCCTCACGGACATCCTTTTGGGCACTTGGTCCAATCCCAACACAGGGGCTCCTGTGGAAAGGATGATTGCCCAATGCCACTGCCCGGCCCCATTTTCCTCTCCCAACACCCCACCCAGAGAGCTTGGTGGTCCAAGCCTTAACTTTCAAGGTCGCATTCCCTACTGCTCCACCTGATATGAAATCCAAGAAGCTGGACCATTTTGGGAAAGACATGTTTTCTTCCTCCAGCTTAGGAGTGCGGTCGGTGAACACTGCATGTCTCTCGGGCCATTACTCCCATTCTGTGTGGGACACGGTCGCGCAGGTGCTGCCCCAGTGCGTGGAGGAGGCCCAAGCCGTGCTCTCCTGTGCAGTTGCTGAAGGGAGAGATGCAGCGAAGCTCGCCATACGATGTGGGCTGGACACCGCTGACTCGCTGGGCAGGCCGATTTCAACATCAGTAGCCCTGAGACACTAAACCTGGCTGAGGTCCACTGGCTTTTCGGGTAATGTCCAAGCTACACTTTTGGACATGCCCTTTGATGGGTGTCGTTTGCTTGGCGACAAAGCAGACAAAGCTCTTGAGCGCTTTTAAGACTCCAGGGCTAGGGCCAAGTCCTTGGGCCTCGCTTCTATCCCTCGCAGCGCACAGTCTGCTTTTCGCCCCTTTCGTGGCTATGGAAGGGGTACCCCCGCCATGTTCCGTCCAGAGACAGGCCTGCGCAAGGTGTCCAGCCTCAGCGAGGCCGGAGACGTGGGACCCACCATCGTGGGTTGCTTTACCCTGAGGTGATTGACATAGCGGACTTCTGCTAAGTTGTCCATCTTACCTCGTGCCAGCTTTGCCTTTTCTGCTCATTTTTCTGCCCTCTGTTTTGCCTTTTCTGCTAGTTTTTCTGTCCCCTCTTTTTTCATTTCTCTGCTTGTTTCTTCCTGCTGTTTCCCTTCTCCCTCCGTTTTCCTCCTCCCACCACACAGCAGCATGTTCTTCCCTCAGGACCTACTTAATGGAGGCCACAGCGCGACCCCATTGAGCAGGTCCTCGCTCCAGCTCCCCCTGCGGCAGTTCTCCCGCAGTCCGCTACCTTGTGCTGCCAGTCTACCTGCTGCACTCTGTTTGTGCTTCCTCTGCTAGTTTCTTGCTCTGTTTTGCCTAGTCTCCTCGTTTTTCTGCCGTCTGTTTTGCCTTTTCTGCTTGCTTTTCTGCCCTTTGTTTAGTCTTTTCTGCTCGTTTTTCTGTCACCTGGTTTGCCCTTTTCTGCTCATTATTCTGCCCTCTGATTTTGCCTTTCTGCTCGTTTTTCTGCCCTCTGGCTTTTCCTGCTCATTTTTCTGCCCTCTGTTTTGTCCCCTTCTGCTCTATTTTCCATTAATGCTCCTTTTTGTGCCCTCTATTTTGCCTTGTTTCCATAATAACAACTGTTGAATAATATGTGAAGAAAGAACAACCTAATCCTCTTCTCCAGTCTTGACATACAATCCAGAATTCTTTGAGCAAGGAATAATTGTTTATTTGTAGGACAAAAAGCAATGCATGCATGAGGGCTCCGTGAGACTGTTGCAATCAGAATGGAAAATGAAAATCATTGTGACAGCTGTTTTGTATTATGGTTATACTGAAGTGGCACGAAAAAATAATCTGTGCCGGAGAACGGGTCGCTAAACAGAGTAGTTGCGAAAAGTGTAATTAGCTGATGAAAAATGGACACAAAAGCACAGAAAACCCAGTGTACTGAGAGCTTTGACGATCAGAACCGAGACCAGCACTGTTAAAAAATAAGTTTGCCTTCAGTTATGAAAGGTGCGGTGCCTTCTCTATTTTTGGACTGATCAGTATGTTGGCTGGGCTGCATTAATTGTGCTGTCAGAGCCCGCTCTTCTAGTTCTTCCTGACCACTAACCCTCAGATGCATCAAGCATCCATTTTGCGATTCCTTATTAGCGAAAAATAAGGAATCGCTAATAAGGAATAGCAAAATGCTATGCAAGAAGAAATCGCTTAAAAAATAGCGATTTCTTAAAATTCCTTAAATGCGACTCGCAAATTGCGACTTGCAATTAAGGAATACCTCCCCATGTATTCCTATGGGCCTAGAGGCCCATAGGAATGAATGGGAAGACATTCTCAATTTGCGAATCGCAATTAGCGAATCGCAAATTGAGAATGCGATTTCAAGGGTGCAGGGGTGTCCAAAGGACACCCTGTTGCACCCCTGAAATTGATCTGTGCACATATGTTGCAACATGAAATTTTGAAAAATGCACTTTAGTGTATTTTTCAAAGTTTTTGCAAATTACCATGAAGTTCAACTTCATGGTAATTTGCGAGCCCTATTAGCGAAATCGCTATTTTTTAAACTTTAATGCACTGCATTTAAGGAATCTCAATTTGAGATTCCTTAAATGCAAGTAATCGTAAATTTGCGATTTCTTATTTTGCGATTTTTGCATTTGGGATGATGCATCCCAAATGCAAATATTCCAGTCGCAAAGGGGCAGATTCTGGGAATCTGCCCCTTTGCGAGCGGATTTTACCTTCATGAATCTATGCCTTAGTCCTGTTGTCCACATTACTTCTTATTAGCATCGCTGAAGCTGCATTTAGCAGGATAGATGTGCTGCAGCTCTTCCCTCCCATTAATCTTGCAAAACAAACTCTGAGAACTTAGGAGCCATTCTTGATTGCTCAAGGCTTCTCTCTCAGTCCACCCGTAAATATTTAATTTACTGCCTATTGTGTATCGGTTCTTTAATTGCATACTGTCTAAAATACATTTTATAGCATTGAATAACAACATTTTGTCGTGCGTGCGGTGTGTGAAAACAAAGTTGCACACACACTTGCAGTTAAGAAAGAACTGTGGACCACACCCCTTGGAGGCTTTTTTTGTTTTTAAATTAAGGGTAGAGGGGCACAATACTCCCCTCCCCAAGCCACTAGTTCCCCCGGGACCTCATTCCCTTGGGCTGCCTTTTTTTTTCAAAAGGGGGAGAGGGCAACCCTATCCTCTGGGCCTTACATGCTTCCGGGTGGTTGCCCACCAAGGGTACCCTCCATGCATTCCGTTGGGAGCCGTGTGAGCCTCTGCTAACGAGGCAAAAAAAAACCCCACTTTTTTGTAAAGTTTTGTAAAGATTTGTCAAACTGCGCCAAGGTATTAGCAAAACAAATACTTTTCCTATGGAAATCTTGACCTACCTAGAACTACCCAGTGGAGACTGCCACTGGGCTATATCTATCTATCTATCTATCTATCTATCTATCTATCTATCTATCTATCTATCTCTCTCTCTCTCTCTCTCTCTCTCTCTCTCTATCTCTCTCTCTATCTCTCTCTCTATCTATCTCTCTCTCTATCTCTCTCTCTCTCTCTCTCTCTCTCTCTCTCTATCTATCTCTCTCTCTATCTATCTCTATCTATCTCTCTCTATCTATCTCTCTCTATCTATCTCTCTCTATCTATCTCTCTATCTATATCTATCTATATGTATCTATCTATATGTATCTCGATATCTCGATCTATCTATATCTATGAGTTTTAAACTTAAGTTAACTATGTTGCCCAACCCAGCAGTGGTGATAGGTTATTATACTCTCCGCATCTACATATATATTTTATGACATGGCATTTGTACTTGTACATTTGTTTTAACAAAATATTTAACCAAAACCTAATGCAAGGGATTACATTTGCGCAGCACGGTAAAGTCACATTCGAGAGATATTTATCTGATAGACAGTACAATGGTTTTTAACCTCCGCCCCCACTCTTCCCCACCCCTCTCCTGCCCCCAGGGGTCCGTGAAGCCTCCTCATGATTGATTGAAGTCGTGCAAGTGCATCAATTAGGATATAGTGTGGTTCATTAGTGGCCTCTGTTGAATTTAGAAAATCTTTTTTTTATACTTTGAGAATTAAACTAAATATTTAAAAATGTTTGTGTATTTGTTTGAGTGCTTGTTTCTGTATTTTTTTTTTTGGGGGGGGGCGTTTGTGTCTCAAACTATTGAAAATGCTTAGGCCTGGGTCTCTGGCTTCCTGTAATGACTTAGTGTAGGTTCCCGGATTTAGTGAGGGTCCACAGTAGTCAAAATGCTAAGAACTACTGATGTACGAGGCAATAAATAGTCTTGTCACTTTTGCTGTACTCTATAGTATACTTGAATTTAGCCTTTGCACTGTAGTATTAAATGTGTGAATGCAAGTTTTAGTACAGTTGCTCTTAATAGCCTCTGTCTTGGGCCACATTTATTTTCACTGCTGTGGCCAAACACATATGCAACATATTTGTGTATTTATAATAAGTCTGTATACATTTGACGAGCTACTTTTTCAGTTATGAGCATCCTCTGTGTTCTCACTCCCATCTACAATAGGTAAAGCAAAAATGGGCACTGAGGCTGTTTGCCTTTGCTTCTGCTTGTAGTTCTGACTATGGTAAGCAGATCGCACAGAGGCAGACATACTTGCGGACTCTAACTAAATCAATCCATCTTCATCTAGGAAACCCCTGACACACCTCATAAGCATGATGTTGCTTCCAGCATTTGAATTCTGAATATGTAAAGTATACAATTTTTAAAAGGGACCTCAGTAGTCCAGAAAATAATTTAGCATAACCATCAGTAAAAAAATAATAATAATCACACAAGACATTAGATGTATTGGTCTTTAAAGTCTTATTTAAAATCAAAGTCCTAATAGTTTTTGTAGACTTAATGTTCCTGAACCAGAGATTTTATCAGCATCCCCTGTGTTTCCCATCATTTGCTTGTTTGATTAGTACAAATATCTAAAGTAGCATTGCGTTGCTAATTCTTTTTTTAAACTTTTTATATTTGGTTGATATTTTCAGATTAACAATATAACAACTGTGACCTGATGTTATACTAGGCACTTTTCCATTCACGAGAGCACAGATAAACGTTTTTTTACTCTTCATACTGGCTATGTTACAACACAGCACTACTCCATTCATTGACATAGACTGAAATGATATGTACAGGGGTCCCAAATGGTGGCATATTTTCGGGGACAGCCTCTCGCCAGATATATTGACATTTCCATGATGGCACATCTGTCCATCCCCAAGAGTCATTCCTGCACTTGTAGGTTTGTGTAGGAAATCCAGTGTTTTGCAAAGTCACATTTGGTTAATAAAATGCGCTGAATCAAAGTAATCACTTCTTGGAAACCCCTCCTCCTGCATTATTGCCAAGGCCACCAGTTTGGTGGGGGTTGGGGAGGGTGATAGGAATTTGAAGCACTTTGGAGAGGGTCAGCGATATTGAGGACCAATAGTTATAGATCATTGGTCAGAAGAGCTATGTCACATAAAGAAATCCCCTTCCCTTAGAACTGCACCTGAAAGATTTTGGGGAGGGATCGTCCCCACCTTCCAGATACACAGAGATGTAAAATAGAATCTGTGCACATACTGAAGTTGGTTAAGTAAGAGATTTGCTGACATTTAGCTTATGATTGAGAAAAACAAATTGTGATTCCTCACCTTTTGAATATTCCTGAGGTGTCAGGCTGGATCTGGTAACTGTACGTCTATGTGCCTGTGGGTGCAACTGTGTGGCTCCTCACTGATGCCATTCTGCTCCTGAAGTTACTTGCAGAGCCTATATAGGCGTTATTCCCATGTGCTGATGTTAGTTCCTTTCTTTTCGCCCCACCAGACATGGAGACGGAGCTACCGCTTGTCTCTTTGAGATATCCTTTAGTTCAAAATGTACAGTTTGCAAGGGAAATATCATCTCCCAAGACAGGTTTTAGACCTTGTAAGGACTGTTACAGTCAAATGTCTGGCAGATCCTCATCGGGTTTGCCTGTGGTGCCGGGATTGAGCCCCTACTCTAGGCCTGCAGTGACTGTGCGTCGAAGAACCTGAAGACTGTACAGGACTGCGAGTTGAAACTCTACATTGCCAAGCATTTGATGATATTTTGTTGAAATTTGGTCCAAGCCAAAGATTAGGCTTCGTCCTGGTCCAGAAGTCGCATGAGTTAATCCCGAGGTATATCGTCAGTGCGCTCCAAATATTAGGGCAAGTTGAGAGAAAAAAAAAATCTAAGAAGACTCTGCCCCTTCTTGCCACTCTAATACTCCTGGATCTCACTCTGAAGATGTTCTATTTAGGAGCCAATCCCGCAACTGGTCCAGGCTCAACCAGAGTTTGCTGGGCCATCTGCCACACTAAAGCAGATTCAAGAGTTCCGTTAGGCCATGCTCCGAATCTTAAGTGTCCCAAGGAGCCGAGAGGCCTAACATCTGAGATACTGCGGATGGGTTCACTCTCAGCATCAGTTTGACCCTCCGAAACCACCACTAGGCCTCCCCCGGTTCCTGTGCAGATTCCACCTCCACAACTTATGGTAGTGTCCGGAGCTTTAACGCTGAAGGACGAGGTGCTCATTGTACTCTTTGATGTAGTTGGCACCGCTACGACCTAAACTGAGCCTGTGCTCGGTTTCCTGTGAACCGCAACCTTCACCGTTTGATGCCCCACCTCCACAAGGAAAGTCCCTTACATTTCATTTCTTGTTTGTTATGGATTCCGACTACGACTATACTGCAGGATGTTGAAATTGGCCAACCCTACCATGAAGAGAATTAATATGATGATCTCCAAGAGACTGGTGGCCTTGACACCTCTCCTAATGCTGGTCTTCTTGCAAGTGAAGAGTGCTTCCTTTGCGGTTCTCATAGGGAGGGCGACCGAAGCTTTCAACCTCCAGCTCCCCCACCTTAGAGGTTGAAACCAATGTTGTGACAAAAGTGCTTCAGCCAGGGCAAACTTTTACTGGAGCCCTGCTACATTTAAACAAGGCACTGTGTAATGCTCTTAACAGACACAACGGAGGGGATGAGGAGCTCAGACTTAGCCCTCTATGGAATCCCATAAATGGTTTAAAAATGCCCTCACCCTCTAATAGTAGCATGCTTCATCATATGGCATGCTACAACACTCCCTACACAGCCCACGCTAGGGGTGGAGCAATGGATCTTTTTTGTAATTGCAATCAATCAATCAATCAAAAGGGATCCACCGTGCAGTATCCAGTTTAAAACTACTTTAGGAGTGTCCCACACTACTTTATGTTGGGACCCCTTGGCAGAGTTAAAACATATCACAGTTAGGGAGTATGTTGAGGAGTTGCACCTTTTTCCCCTGTTTTGTGTGTGCACACACTAATACTGCCCTAGGCACCTAGAATCAACCTTGCTTTGACTGTCCTGAATATTACTAAATTGCAAGAATTCACTAACCTGGCCCAGTGGACCTCACATTTTTGTCTTTGCACCCTTTTCTCGACAATTTAGTGTAGCAGGCATCTCTTATTCGGACAACCCAAATATTTTTCTGACTACTTCACTTGATAGAGAGTCAAAAAGAATTGAGACCTTTGGGAAGAGGGAATTTTTTCCCACCAGTTTGACCATCTGGTCCATCAATGCCAGTTGCCAACTAGCCTGCTATTCCCATGCTCTTTGGGATATGGCTGTTCAAGTTCTCTCAGTTGTCCGGAAGACATCCGTCCTGCCCTAACCCAAGCTCTAAATAGGACAGTTGTGACTCAGTCAAATTTGCAATTTATTGTGATCTAGACACCACCAACTCCATTTGACGAACCATTGGCACTAGTGTCGGCATGAGTCGCCACACCTCGCTGCGGTCAACAGAGTTTTTAGGTTATGTCCAATTGTCTCTTATAAACATGCCTTTTGATGGAACTCCCCTCCCCCTGCTTTTGGGACAAGGGAGATTTTGCTCTGTTATTGTTCAAAGACAGCAGGAACAAAGCATACTCCCATGTAATATCTGCCCCACTAGCTGCTTCGGCCCTATCATTCGTTTTGTGGTTTCGGCAGAGATAGCCCACACCAGCCATCACTTAAGCCACAGCAGGATGTCAAATAGTTTCACGGCTGAGCCTGAGGCACCCACAGTCAAGGTCAGCAACCCAGTTAACCCAATGCTAAGACCCCCATCCCTCCTCCCACCTCTGAATCGGGTGGTGGTTATTTCCTTACTTTCTTTTTGGAGTCAAGGAAAGATGGAGGCTATCATCCTATAATAAACAGATGCCTCCTCAAAACCTTCCTCCGGAAAAACAAATTCAGAAATCTCACCCTGGCACAGATCTTGTCTGTCTTTGGCTCTGAACACTGAATGGTAACATTTTTATATCCCCCTCCTAACGGCCCTTGGGCCCTTCTGCCGGTTCATGGTGGTAGAGAAGCATTTTCAGTTTGTGGTGTTCAGCGGTGTCCCTTGAATGAACATAAAAGTAATGGCATTGGTAGGAGCACCTTCGGGAGGTCAGAGGGTTTAGTCTTCCCCTACCACAAGGACAGTCTGTTTAAGACAGGCTTGCCCCAGGTAATCTTCAACCACCTCTTGGCTTCAGTAAATTTCCTGTAATCCTTGGGGTTCACTATCAGCCGGTGGAAGTCACACCGGACTCCTTCTCAGACACTCTCCTTCTTTGGACCATTCTGGGCAGTGTCTGATTTTGTGCCTTTTCCCCCGGAAAGGAAACTCCACAACATTCAGGCTATGATCTTAATCTTTCAGCAACTGCCCTATTTTCCAGTGAAGTCAATTCTAATGCTGATGGGATTGACATGTTCCTGCATCATGCTGGTCAAGCCTGCCAGGTAGCAGATGTAGGCTCGGCAGTGGGGACTGAAGTCTCAGTGGCCCCAACATCAAGGGGACCTCTTGAACTACATCCAGATTTCGGGGAATAGTGCAAAAGATCAGCAGTCGTGGCTACTGGACAGCGATTGGATCAGCGGCAGACCCCTCTCCTACCCCATTGAGAACTAACAGTGGTGATCGATGCATCACTCTGGGTTGGAGCTGCCACCCAGAAGAGGTGGCTTTGATATGCCTCTGCTGTACTGTGGACTCCCAGCTCCAGATCAACCTTCTGGAGCTGAGGCCCATCAGCTTGGCATTGAAAGCCTTCCTGCTGTCCATTAAGAGGAGGCTGGTACTGGTGCTTACAGACAATACCAGCACCATATGGTATTGCAACAAACATGTTGGGGGGGGGGGGGGGGTGTCACAGACCCTGCTCTTAAGAGACTCTGCACCTCTGGAAATGGCTGGACCACTAAGGGAATTTCCTGCTAGCAAACCATCTGGCACGATCCTTGAATTCCAGGGCAGATGAACACAGCCATAGACGCCTAGCGAATCGCAATCGCCAATAGCAGTTGCATCCAGAGGTGGTGCAAGGTCTCTTCCGAGAAAGGGGAGAACCGTGGCTCGATATATTTGCCACAGCTAAGAACAAGCAATATCGGCAATTGTCCACATTGGAGTTTCCAAAGCAGCTCCTGGTTATGAGCATCTGTTATCTCCAATCAGGCTACCTCTCTGGGAGGATCTGCTGTTTCAGCAATGAGGAAGGGTTCTGCACCATGGCCTGCAAAATGTCCGCCTTCACGGTTGGAGATTGAATGGCGACAGCTGATCCCTTTTGACCTTCCTCCAGAGGTGGTTGATGTCATCTTGGAAACCAGGCCTCCACAAAACTGTATATGCCTGTTGTTTGGAAACATTTGTGGCTTGGTGCAGCACGCAGCAGATCAACCCTCTCCAGGCAAAGGCATTTGACATGTGTTGTTTGTTTTGTCCCTAGCCTGGCAAGGCTTTGCTCTGGGCACTGTTACAGGGCACCTTTTGGCTTTTTAGTCTTTCTTACGGTTGCGGACCCGCCCTCATTTAACTCACCTGTTGTGACATGTTTTTTTAAAGGTTTACAGCATCTGTTTTCTTTCTCATGACCTAGTGAGTCCATATCCTGGTCCTCATATATTTGATAAGCATTCCCTTTGAGCTGCTTCACAGCTGTCCCCTGTGATTTCGCACTCTTAATACCGTTTTCCTTGTTGGCATAACATTGGCTCAGTGTGTAAGTTAACTTTAAGCCTTCTGTATTAACCTTCCATACACCACCTTATTCTGCAGACGCAAGCATCCTTCAGTCCACAAGTTATGACATTGTTCTACATCGGTCAGACCATCACCCTACCAGCGTTCTGTGCTCTGCCTTACCCCTCTAAGAAGAAAATCCATAATTTGTACCCCAAAACAGCCCTGGGATTTTACATTGATTGTAGCTGAGAACCCAGGGAGGATTATCCGCTCTTTGTGGGGTTTGCTGGTGCGGGAAAATGAAAGGCCGGCTTAAAAAAACCCATCTCCCACTGGATTGTTCTCTGCATTAAAAATCTGCTATGCAGTGGCCAAGAAGCAGCCTCCAGAAGGACTGCAGGCTCATTTCACTAGAGGCAAAGCTGCTACTACTGCGTTGGCTTGTAGAGTTACTATCCTGGATACCCGCGAGGCAGATACATGGGCGTCATGCCACATGTTCATGAAACAATGCCGTCTGGATAGCCAAGTTTGCTGAGAGGGGCAATTCGCCCGCTCTGCCCTACAGGACATCTGGTTTGAGTCCATTCACAGGCCCGCTGCAAGTAGGTACTGCTTTGGTATCTATTCAAAAGGTGAAGAATCAGGGGAATAAGTTACCTACGTTTGGTAATGTTCGTTCTGTCGGAGAGACTATTTAACGCCAGATTCCCCACCATCCATTCCATCCTTCCTGTTCTGTGATTTGGACTCCAGCTATTAATAAGATCCTAAATCTGGGAATCTGCACACTGGCCGTAACCAATTTGCTGTTTTGGCCCTGCATCTGCAAGCGAGAACAGCCTTGAAAGCAACTGCTGTCAGCACACTGCAGTGCCGCCTAAATCGGCTCTGCATGCCATTTCCAGAGCAGTGTTGTCAGAACAGAGCCACACGGTACTGTTGAAAAAAGTTTCTGGATCAAGTCTGACGCCTGGGAAATATTCGAAAGGTGAGCAATCTGTGGTTAGATAGTCTCTACCAGAAAGAGTGTTAGTGAAGGTAACTACCATTCACTGCCAAGTTGGAGTCCAGCATCTGTTTCCTAGGCTGATTTATGTCTTGAAATCCTTCAGAGGAGTTATTTGCAAGGCACCAGTAAATCTGTGAAATCTTCTGCCCCCTCTAGATGTCTCCTAGTTAGTTTTGCCTCTAATGGACCATTTTCTGCCATATTTTCCATGGACTCTATGACCACCTAGCTCATCTCATATGTAAGCTTTTATAAAAGTGAGATTTATAGAAATTAAACACACTGGACAGTTGAAGAAAGACCTTGTGTGCTCATCTGCCAAATGTCACCCACTGTCAAGATAGCAATGTTTAATGGCATGTGTGGCTGTAGATACACATAATGTGCATACTCCAGCTATCTAGTGTTGGGGACGTGGTTGTACAAGTTGTTTTTCTTCGAAGAATTGTTTCGAGTCACACAGTAGAGTGACTCCTCCTCTCAGCGATACTGCGCATGGGCTTAGACTGCTTTCTTTTCTCTCCACCATCTGGTTCGGGCGTGTGTGCCTCTCCTTCGTGTTCGACTGCTGTTCAGTGCAACTTTTTGGTCCCATCCTGTCTTCAACAGTATAGTTCATTTAATCGTGCTTTTCTATTTCTGCACCGCTCTAAATTCGTTGTTTTTGTTGCAAACAGATCTCCCCTCTGTCTGCCGCCCGTCTCCGTCCTACTCTCCACGTGCACTGAAAATGTGTTCCTAATGGAACGGACGCCTTTTCGATTTTGCCACCAGTGTCACTCCAAGTACCTGCACATGGACCAACATCTTGTGTACAATCTCTGCCTTTCGCCCGATCATCGTGAACCCGATTGTGACTGCTAAAACAAAAAACTCTCTGGGATCGGGGGGCTCGTTAGCAGGAAATGTCTTGTCGCTTTGAAGACGACACTGCTACCAGTCCTACTCATCCTCGCGCATCTCCACATCATGATCCAGTAGATGCTACACCTCCAGGTTCTCCTCGATCACACACTGTGGCTATGGGGGACCTTTAGGGGAGCCAGGCCCATGGGAACCTGTGTTACTGACCCCATCATACCCAATGATCCGGATTCATGTCCAGCTAGGCCCTCCCCTCAAGAGGATGCTAGTGCCTACCAACAGGTTATTACCAGGGCAGCTACCTACCATGGTGTCCAAATACGTGAATAATCTTTAAAGGAAGACTTCCTTTTTGACACCCTATCTTCTGCACACAAAGACACACAGTAATTACCTATGCGCCCTGGTATGTTGCGCCATGCTGAGGATATTTTCAAAGCACCCATCCGTGCTTGCGTCATTGCCTCACATGTGGATAAAAAATATAAACCAGCCCCATTAGACACTTTAGTCATATGTGGTCAGGTTCCCCCAGACTCCATCTGGAGATACGCCACCCCCTGAAAAAGAGACCTGCATATCGATGCAGCAGGCAAACCGGTTTTGGCTCCAGCATCTAACCAGTGGGGTATTGCCACCTCCTCGGCCCTTCTAGTGTGCTATGATAGAGCCCACTGGGATGAAATAGAAGAGTTGTTACAACAGCTCCCTGAGGAGCATCGTAAAAAGGGGCAGAAGGTTGTGGCAGTGGGCCAAGCCATCGCTAATAACTATCAGATGTGCCTTAGGTGCAGCAGACAAAGTCAAACGAGAAATAAACACCAGTGCCCTCCTCGGGCATCATGCTTGGCTCAGGTATTCCGACTTTAAGCAAGAAGTGCAACAAGCAGTCTTTAATAAGCCCTTTGACAAGGAATATCTTTGTGGTCCTTAGGTGGACACCAACCCAGATAAAATAAAGAAAAATACAGAGAAAGCTAAGGCCATGGGTGCCTTGCAGACGAATACATCTAGACGTTTCTTTCGTCGTTCAGGGTACAGAGGCGGATATAAATCCTCAAACCGACTTCTCCACTTCCAGAAGCAGGGCCAATCCACCTTCTCCAAAGGTTTTTTCAGGGGCTCCCTTAAAGGTGGTAACTCTTTCGACACATTCATCAAGTCCTTCGGCCAGAGTATAAAAAGGGTTTCCTAGGACTTCCTATGCTTTGTAGCATTTTACAGACATTTCCATGAAGTGAATTAACTCTTGTTCAGCTGTTGTTACTATCATGCAATATCTAATAACAAACGGTTGTACCATACACCAAACCTATTCATTCGTGATCGATGCATTTTATTTTGCTGCAGGTCTAAATTACAAATTTTGGTTGACAACCTTTCCGATATAGTATCCACCTTTGAGTATTTTGCGTGATGGGGCCTCATTTTTTGTAACAACAATAGAAGCATGTAACCACTGTTTGAATTTTGTACCACGGCCTTACAAGTTTTACTGGTGGCACTTTATTTCCAAAAAAATAAAAGCCCTTAAGATCAGTTATGTACTCTGGTCTATTTATACTGGGCTTTGGTATTGTCACGGATCAACTATGTGTAAGGTATTCCTTTTGTATGTTAAATTGAGAAATGATTTTATAGCATATTTGCTCTCTTCTTAATGCTGCTTATAATGATAAGCATTCCTGATGGCAGCGTCCTAAGTGGCTAGATCAATTTGGGTTCTCTAAGTTTTCAACCTTATTACACTCTCATTTGCCGCAATACAGTTTTTCAAACTGTATGTTGTAGTAAGACTCTATTTCGCGGCAAGAAATAAACGTTATGCTATTTTGTGTTTTTGGTTTATTATGTAGTCAATTTAGCACTGCACCTTTTTCTCACTAGGGTCACAGGTTTAATATTAACAAGTGAATTTTGGGTTGTCAAGCCTGAGGTCCCCATAACATTTAGAAGTCTACAAATAGTAAAATACAATTCTTCGCTTTGAATAAAAAGGGTAATACTTGGTATGTGGTACAAAAGCAAGCTAGTTTGAATTATTTGTTTTTGTTGTTTTTTTATTCTGTAGGTCAGCACGATCTATCGATTAAAACAAAAAGGGTCTAATATGTGAAGGGATTGCCAGTGTTACATTTTTGCTTTAACATTACAACACAGTTGTGAATGGGGGAGGAAATGGACACAATCCATTTTTTATATAAAGAACAAGATTAATAAAGCAGCTTACATTAAGATTGTACGTGAAAAAATTAATGTAGATAATTTGTAAACCCAGAATAGTAAACAGTTACACATACTAGTTACATATTTATCTATTTAGTCCTGCAGGCGAACACAGAAAAAATAATGTTTGAGCCATGGACTAATTGGAGTCAGCTGTAGATATTTGGAGAATCCTTTTTTTTGTTCCTGCGTGTTTTATTTTTCCTGGTAGAATATTTTGTTAATTGAGGACAAGAAGTAGCATGCTCTGCATCGTAAGTAGATCTGTAAATTACAAATGGATTATCTTTGTCAGCAAAATACCAAATGTAAGGTTTTAAGTGCATCTCCTCCTCTTCTCCTTCAACTATTTTCCTTGTTTACTTTTCACTTCTCAGCTAAAAAGCATTTTGCAGTCAAAAGCATATACTTTGAGATGACTGGTGTACTCTAATGCATTTCTTCAGCACATTTTTAAAGGGTGTTTTTTGCTGTTTATCATTGCTTCTGTGGCTACTTTCTCATTCATGTGATTTAGTATTATTTACCTTTCAATAAGTATCAGTCACAATGACCGATTCAAAATATGATAAGCAATTGGTAATGTTAGAAAAATGTCAAACAGGTTTGTCAATATATTAAGCTTTCATTTTGGAAACAATAGTCTGATTTCTCCAGCATTGAATCGTTCATAGATTCACATGCTTTAATCATTCCTCATCATTAGACTGTGAATGCCCATTAACTTTAAATTGCTGCAAACCCTGTTAAAACTTTCATAAGGTCAACCGCAACTTTTGCTAAGAACCACATCCACCTTCTCTGAAATAACCCAAACTTCGTCCACTGTGATGGAAGAGCTGAGCTCTCCACTCCCTAGATGCAACCATAGCTCAGATTTCTACTGCATGTCCTATGTGAAGGAATCCCTAGATAGAAATATTTGTTAGTCTGGAAGGCTGCGGCACAGAGGAATTGTTCACAGTTAGTGTGCTTGCATGGTATGTGTAGGAATGTCGATAAAATCATTTCTTTTTTTCTACCATCCCTCTTTGTACTGTTTGACAAAATAACTGGTTGAAAAGATTCCCTTCTCACAAGTACATATCATATCATATCAGAACAAATGCCAAATCTTTATACTCACTTCATGTTGGTGAGTCATTGGTGGGAACTGTTGTCTCACTGTAGGAGCGCTGAAAAGGTGACAAGACAACCCACTTAACAAAATAGAATACTGCTAATATCAATAGCAGCCATGTTGCCCAATCCTATATTTGACTGGATCTGGAAACTTTAACCTCTGCGTGTTGGAAGGTGGCAATGTGTGGCTGCACACTGACAAAGTTCCACTCTGGCAGTGACATGCAGGGCCTATAATGACTCCATTACTGGCCCCCAAAAGCAAAAGGTATACCACTGTGCACATTCCTAGACTTGGATCTTTTTAAGCTGTAGAGTCCAGTCATAGAATGAGGAGAAACTGGTCAGAAATCTGAGGATACAAAGAGTCTCTCCAGACAGAGCGTTAAAGAAGGTAAGTAACTTGTTCTTCTGACAGAGATTTCTAGCAGTAGATTCCTCACTTTTTGAGTAGATACCAAAGCAGTACCTATTTGGAGATGGACCTGTGAATGGACTTAATGAAAAAGTCCTTCAAAACAGTGCGGGCAAAATGTCCCTTTCTGCAATGCTGACTGTCCAGATAATTGTGCTTCGTCAATGTATGGCAGGATGTCCACATAACTTTAGGCCACAGGCACACCCCAAACCAGGATCCATGAGTCGCCAAGCTGGACTCCCCGTCACCCTGGTTTGAAGCATAACTGTCACAGGCACTAGGGCCCAGCCATACAAGTGAGCTAGCATTTTAATCAGGCAAGTTGAAGAACACTGAGTAGTAGCAATTTTGTGAATCTCTGCATATTCTGGAGCTTACTTCTGAAACTAAAGACAAATTGCTATTTATGACAAAGTTTGAGATTTTCAGGGCCTTGTGGGTAAGAATCGTTTGTGAGATCCATGTGAGGCACAACACCCTGGACTCCCCTGAGTGTCTAGTTTTCAAAAATGTCTGGATTTGGTGGGTTTCCATGAGTGGCCACTAAGCCTGAGTCCAAATACCACAGCTACCACTGTTGCTAAATCGGGTAGTTTTTTTAATGAGAAATGTTAATGTATCCACATTATGTTTTGGACCCTATCATGTCTGGGGTACTGTGCCTACCTGCACAAGTGAGATACCATTTTTATTGAGAGGCTTGGAGGAACTCTAGTTGGTAGGAAATGTTTGGCTGCCTACAAATTCCAGAATTTTCCATAACAGAAATGTGAGGAAAATGCATGCATGTCACCCCACCCTGGATGCCCCTCGTTTGAGGAAGGGCCATAAATCCACACCTATGCACATTGCAAAAAAAGGGTTGGTTTTTAGTGAAAAAATGTGATGTGTCCATGGTACTTTTTAGGCCTTATCCTGCCATGTTCACTATGCCTACTCACACTGGTGATATACTGTTGTTATTGGGATACATGTGGGAACACAGAATAGTAGAAAATATGTTATTACCAATTGGATTTCTCTGCATTTGTGCTTGCCAGTGTGTTAGACATTTTGAAAATGTCCTCTGAATCAAATGCTAATACGGCTACCAATAGATTTAGACATGTGCAAATAACAGCTGCTCCTAAACTCAGTATCAGGTGTGCATTTATAAATACATAGTTTTTTTTGGTTAATGCCATTATCTGAAAGAGACTGTAGTTACAGATTCCTTACATTTAGAATTGTCCCCAGGCGTCAGACTGGATCCGGACATTTTTTCTTTAGCGGTACCCAGGCACGTCAGTAAGTGGCGTCGGTCGACTCTGCATCCGTCGTCTGCATCGTGTCTGCCGGGATGACGTTGCAGTGTCTATTGCATCAGTTCTTGCTTTTTGTGCGTCAGCCTAGTGCAGATCTGTAGGGAGCTTACCCCTTAGTCAAATTTTGACTAACCGTTTTTTACTTTTTGTGGACGCCTTTTTTGAGTCTTATACTCCAGGTGCATGATGGATGTCCCTTCGTCAAACGCTGATGTCCATCATGGATCCGCATCTCGTGTGCCTCTGGTGCCTGGAGCGTGACCATGACCCGAAGTCTTGCACTAACTGTCGGACCATGAACCCGAAGTCTTTGCGGGAGCGGTCCCAAAAGCTTTTGGAGGCCCTGCAGTCGTTCCACGCCAATCGATGTCTTGGCCGAGAGGAAGGTCTCGGAGCCAGCATCCCCATTCGTCTTCCAAGTCTTTGCACTCCTCAGGTAAGTCTAAGCACGAGAAAAATGCGAAGAAGCATTGACTTTCTTCGCCTTCGCTCTGTCGGCCGATGCGAAGCAGGACTCTGAACGTCGTCGCTCTCCAGCTCCGTCCTCGTATCCTGCTTCTGGACCGCTCCGCGCTTCCCTACTTTTATCAGAGCCGAATCGTCCCCTGCCCAGCTTTGAGCTTTCTACGAAGCGCTTCACAGAATCTTTGGGCAACCTGACTCTGCCAGCACGCCTTCGGGCCCCGCGGACTTTGCTAAGGGCAGTCTGCTCCGGCACCAGAGGGCCCCTGAGGATCCAGGCCTGGATCCGGATCAGCGCCAGTCAACCTCACGGTACCTTCCCAGTTGCCGATTCCAGTGACGACACCCCTGACGGTTGCACCCCGAACCGGCATTGACCCCAGCCTCACCCTTGACTTGGACACATCGCAGGAAGGTACCTTCATACCCGTTTATTCCTGGTGTTCCTTTCCACCCTGAGTGGCCACCAGAGGAGGGTGAGGAGGACTGGGAGGTGTCTGTGGACTCTTTGGCAGACCAGCATGAACAGCCGGACTGGCAAGAGGAACTGGGTGATGCTAGTGGTTTGGATACCTCCCCAGACCTTGGCATGCTCCCCCCCCCCCCTACTGTGGCTACGAAGGTGGTAGCTTCCTACGCAGTGGTGTTGCAAAGGGCAGCTGTTGCCTTGTGCCCTGAGCTTCCTACAGTGGCTGTCCGGACTATCCTCTTGACAGAGGTGCTTCAACCAGAGTGGCCTCTTTGCAGCCCCTTCTGCATTTGAATGAAAAGCCCTCACAGATGTCCTTCTGGGCGCTTGGTCCAAGCCCGGCACAGCGGCACCTTTGGACAGGATGATTGCCCAGTGCCACCGTCTGGCCCCAGTGACCCACTTTTCCTCGCTCAATACCCGACCCAGAGAGCTTGGTGGTCCAAGCCTCGTCCTCTAATGGCGCATTCCCTACTGCTCCCCCAAATAGCAAATCCAAGAAGCTGGACAACCTTGGGAACACCACATGCCTCTGGGGCAGTTATACCCATACGGTGTGGGGTACGGTTGCGCAAGTGCTGCCACAGTGCTCGGAGGCGGCCCAGGCCATTCTCACCCGTGTAGTGGCCCTTCTGCATCTCTACCCTTAGAGACGCAGCTAAGTTCGCCATCAGATGTGGGCTGGATACCGCTGACTCTCTGGGCAGAAAGATTTCCACGTCATTAGCCTTGAGGCACTACGCCTGGTTGAGGACATCTTGTTTCTCTGGGGATGCCCAATCCACCTTACTGGACATGCCTTTTGATGTCCTCGCAGCAACCTCACAGCCCATGCAGTTTGCTTTTTGCCCCTTTCGTGTCTACGGAAGGGGTGCCCCACCACGTTCGACACTGACCAGCCACCGTCCCACGCAAGCTTCCCAGCCTCTGCGTGGCCGTGGGACCCAGCGACGCAGGTATGGGGGCCAGCAGGTGGGCCAGTCCACCCATAGGCCCTTGCAGCAACCTCCAAGCCCTTCTAGTCTGACCTTTCAGGGCCACCAGTGGGCGGCAGGGTACGCCATCACTTCTCACTGACAAAATATCACGTTAGACAGGTGGGTTTTGCAGATAGTCCGAAGGGGCTACTCCCTCCCCTTAGAGACTACCCCTCCCCTTCGAGACTACCCCTCCCTCAATGCCACCATCTTTCCATCCCATGTCGGAGGATCATGTGGCCATTCTCCGCCAGGAAGTTGCAGGTCTCTTGGCCAAGGGAGCTACCGAAAGGGTCCCTGTGCCAGAAGTAGGTCGAGGTTGTTACTCCCACTACTTTCTGGTACCCAGGAAGGACAAAGGCCTGCATCCCATCTTAGACCGCATGACCCTCAACCGCTTTCTCTGGAAGGAGAAGTTCAAGTTGCTCACGTTGGCTCGGGTCCTGTCTCCTCTCGACCCTGAAGACTGGAAAGTAGCGTCGGACTTGCAAGACGCATACTTCCATACTCCCATCTTGCCATCCCACAGGTGTTACCTACGGTTCATGGTAGGCCACGAGCATTTTCAGTTCACCGTGCTCCCCTTTGGCCGTACCAGCGCCCCTCAGGTGTTCCTCAAAGTGATGGCAGTGTTTGCAGCTCATCTGAGCAGATCAGGGATTCCAGTCTTCCCCTATCTCGACGACTGGCTGTTGAAGGCGGGATCGCCCCAGGCTTAGTTTCCCACCGCCAGACTATGGCGGACCTCCTGCACTCACTGGGGTTCGCTATCAACGTGCCGAAGTCACACCTGACTCCCTCTCAGAAGCTCCTTTTCATCAGAGCAGTTCTGAACACAGCGCAGTTTCAGGCTTATCCTCCCGAGCAGCGAGTCCGGGATATTAGGGCTATTATACTGATGTTTCAGCCTCTATCCCGGATTTCAGTGAGAATTACCCAGAGGCTGCTTGGCTTTATGGCCTCCTTCATCCTGCTGGTGGATCATGCCAGGTGGAATATCCAGGCTCTGGATGGATGGATGGATGGATGGATGGATGGATAGGTTTTTATATAGCGCAATATCACCGCCAGGTCTCAAAGCGCTTTGCATTGGGAAACCCGTCCTGGTTTTTCCCTGTGAGATAGCCCCTACTGGGTATCCCCAAGGTGAAAGCCAGGCATCCCGCCGCGGGGGGCCGTAGTGGAGATTAAGCAAGCTATTGCCCAGAGCTGCAGAGTGTGAACCTGTGATTCGAGTAGGCACCGAAGCGAGAATTACCGAGTCCGTGGACATTTTGGGCTCAAGACCCTGCCGCGTCGGGAATTGAACCCTGGTCCCGGGTCTGATCTCAGCGTCCGGGTCTGCCTCCTCTAACCAGTGAGCCACACTACAGAGCCAGGCTCTGCAGTAGGACCCGAAGTTCCGGTGGGCGCAACATGAGGGGAATCTTCCCGACTACGGACAGATCTCGGAGGGAACTGTGTAACAACACCAGTGGTGACTAACAAACCAAGCGTCAGTCAGAGGCAGATCCCTCTCCATTCCCCAACCAGACCTCACGGTGGTGACAGATGCAACATTCCTGGGGGGGGGAGAAGAGTCGGAGATCAGAGGCGTTTGGTCCTCAGCAGAGTCCGGGCTCCATATCAACCTGCTAGAGCTCCGGGTGATTCATTTGGCACTGAAGGCATTCCTTCCTCCTCTCAAAGGGAAGGTAGTGCAGGTGTTCACAGACAACACTACCGCCATGTGGTACTGCAACAAGCAGGGTGGGTGGAGTTGTAGACCCTTTGTCAATATGCTCATCGTCTATGGATATGGCTGGAACATCAGGGCATGTCCCTGGTGGTTCAATGCCTGGCAGGTTCTCTGCACGCCATGGTAGATGAACTCAGCCGCCAGTGCCTGGTAGATCACAAATGGTGTCTTCACTCGGAGGTGGTGCAAGGTCTCTTTCCGTGGTAGGGAGAGTCTTCATTAGATCTATTTGCCACCGAAGGGAACGTGCAATGTCAGCAATTCTGCGCGTTGGAATTCCCATGGTGGCACTCGCTCTGCTACGCTTTTCATCATGAGTGGACCTGCGGCCTCCTGTACGCCTTTCAATCTGTACCACTTCTGCCCCGAGTGCTGAAAAAGATCAAGCGCGGCCAGGCTCAAGCCATTCTTGTGGCTCCACACTTAGCACTAAGAGTCTGGTACCCAGAGCATGGGTTTATTCCTCCGATCAGACTGCCCCTTCGGGTGGATCTTCTGTCGAAATAGCAGGGGACGGTCGTCCACCTAAACCTGTCCATCCACCACCTCCTTGCGTGGAGATTGAGCGGCGACAGTTGACAGCTTTAGACCTTCCTCCTGTAATGTCATCCTGGCAGCCAGCCGTCCCTCCACTAAAACGGTATACGCCTGCAGACGGAACAAGTTTGTGGCATGGTGCCCAGCAAAGGCTGTGGATCCCCTTTCTGCCCCTCTTTCGGCGGTTCTCTTGCATGTACTTTCTTTGACCCAGCAGGGCTCTGCCCTAGGCACTCTTAAAGGCCAACTTCCGGACAGATCTGCCTTTCTTCGCCTTCATGATCAGCCTTATTTTCAGGTCCCCTATTGTAAATAGATTTCTAAAGGGCATTACTCACCTTTTTCCTCCTTCACTGTTCGTAATGCCCAAGTGAGACTTGAACCTGGTCTTAACCTTTCTTATGTGATCTCCCTTCAACCCTCTTCACTATTGTCCTCTCATACTCCTTACACTGTCTGAAGACAGCTTTCCTTGTTGCAATCACCTCTGCTCTCAGGGTGAGTGAGCTTCATGCTTTGCCTTCAAAACTTCCTTTTCTTGGACCCAAAACGTGTGCTGTCTTTCTATCTCGACTGCAGCTAAGATTTCCGGGTGAACGATCAACTCTTTGTTGGTTATGTGGGGGCCACGAATGGCCAGGCTGTACAAAAACGCACCATCACTCGATGGGTTGTCCTATGCATTAAAATCTACTACTCCTTGGCCAAGAAGGAAGCCCCAGTGGGACTACGTGCCCACTACACCAGGGCAACGTCAGCTACTACTGCCTTGGGCGTGAAGTCCCACTCCTTGACATCTGTCCGGCGCCCACGTGGGCATCTCTGCACATGTTCACCAAACATTGCCTGGACAGCCAAGTCCGGAGAGACGGCTACTTCGGCCGCTCTTTTCTCCAGGACTTTCTAGTGAGAACTTAGTCTGCAGACCCACCTTCGGGGTTGGCATTGCTGGGGCATCTATTCTAAGGTATGGAGTCTCTAACTACAGTCTCTTTCATATGAACCAGTTACTTACCTTTGGTAACGATGTATTAGTAAGAGACATATGTAGTTATAGATTCCTTACCGCCCCAGCCATCCTTTCCGTTCTGCAAACTGACGTCTAGGGATAGGGACTTCTTTTCAGGGCCCTAGTTATGTGCACCAGTGGTCAGAGTCTTGCATGGCTCTGCGCCTCTGTCATGGAAAGTTGTGTCAGAACTGACATTAGCATGCAGGGGCAGCGTCAAAATAGACACCGCAACGTCATCCAGGGGAACACAACGCCGATGACTGACGCGCAGGGGTACTGCTAAAGAAAAAATCTCCGGATCCAGTCGGACGCCTGAAGGTCATTCTAAAGGTAAGAAATCTAGAACTACATATGTCTCTTACAGATGCATCTTCACCAAAGGTACTTTGTTCTTTAGGAAAAAAAGACTTTTTGCCGAGCAATTTTTCCTGTAATCCCAAAAAGAAAAGAAAAAAATGTACATTGTTCGCTCAAGTGGAATCCACTATTCCTGGGTACCTATTGAATCGCTAGGATGGTGAAAAAAATGAACATACATTTGGCATGGATACCTTATGTGGAAAAATGTCATGGAAGCCCAAGCACTTACTACCCCAAATAGCCAAAAAAGGGCTCGGATTGTGGTGAAAAAGCGTCACCAGTTAATAGGTTGGTAGGAAATCGGACCTCTGAATACAAATGATTCATTGATGTTGATCGTAAGGATGATTTATGGGGGAAACGTGAAGTAGCAGTCAATGTTTTGATCTCTATTACAATTAAAATGTATGACCATGTCTTTGCTTAGGGAGATTACATTGACCCCTAAGAAAGTAGAGACTATAATGAGAAAGCTGGACTGGGGTAATTCTCTATACCTGAAATTGTAAATGCATCTAGTCTTTTGCATACGTATGCAGATTTAAGGTATAGTGGAGTTTGAGCAAGCTCCAAAGACTGAATCATGTAGGCGCAAGGCGACAATACCCCTCATACCTGGCAACATTGGCCTACTCTATATGGGCAAAATATTTGTCCTGTTTACCAGTCATACCTTATTGATCTTAAAAATAAGGCTGCTGGTCTAAAATTCTTTTAAATTGGTTTCTCTTTCTGCGAGGGTCATGTTTTTGAAATTAAAGCTTCTAAGACAAAAATCTATGCCATTCAACCAACTGAGATCTTTCCAAGATCACTTAGCCCTGCAGGATATGCCCCTTTAAAATGCATGTGTGTTTGATTACCTGGGGATTAAACTTCTTTACAGTTTGCCCTAGTGCTCACAAATACTCAATAACTAATTGACCTCCTTTCGTAGAGCTATTGCTTCTAACAATATCACCAAGATATTTGCAGCCTGTGCTATTTTACCAATAATAGAGGTATTATGAGCTCAGGCATTGACCTCTGTATCTTACAGTTCAGGCACCTGGAGCTATGCGAATAGGAGCACATTAATTGTCACACACAACTGTTTTAGAAAATCTCGACTGAAACGGCTAACGATTTTACGTACCATTCCAGTGGTACTGGATTTGGTCTAAAAAAATATTGAACAATTTGCAAATCTCAGACCACTTTTGTATGTGGTACACATCTGATTGAAATATGCTTTGTGACTCTACAAAAAAGCCTTGCACAAGATTCTACATATGAAGATTCCAAGTATGATATGTTGAATTTGCCATAGACATTGTTGACTTGAAGTATTGGGCATATGTGAACTTCAAACCAATCCTGATTCTTTACACTAAATAGAGGAAAACGTTTAAACGGGGTATTGGGATTTTGTAATAAAAAGTGCCTTGCTTTTGCATCTTAAGATGACCCTGTTGAGACCTTTGGGGATTTAAAATCTACATTAGTTATTTATATCAAATGGAAAGCCCTGTAGCGAAAATATTAGAAATTAATTTCAGGCTAGGCATTTTGTCAATAGCTTTGACATACCATCATTGGTCATAAGTGAGTAGTGTTTCAATATACTGTTTTATTTGACCTGGAAATGAGGAACCTGAGACCCATGTTTTATTTTTTTTCCTGTCTGCCGTAAGAATAGTTTGAAATGGATTCTTCCGACATGATGATATATGGTAGGCATTTTTTTATTTTAGGTATTTCTTAAGGATGTTTATATACATATTTGCGTATTTTGCCTATTTATCTAAATGATAATGACGCATCTGGTATTTTAACTGATGTATACCAATGAACGGTATAACATTTTTTGTATGTTTGATCGGTTTTTCAAGTCACTTGCACAAATAAGGAAACTGATTTCAGAACATAATCAGACTGCAGACCAAGAGATCCTGCATCGACCTAGAAGATGCAGAGCCCGGTACTATGGGGAGGGCAGTAGGCCCAGCCGTTCACTTGCTCGTAAGATTTCCATGCAAGGGGACAGGAACATATTGTTGAGATGTTACATGGGGACGATGTCACGCGGTTCTCCACATCGGAAATTAGTTAGGTTTTTCTAGATTTCTACACAAAATTATATTGGGCTAGACCCTCGGTGAGTGATGCGGAGGTCTCTAGCTACTTGGAGGATTTTGCACTTGGGTGGCTTTCCGATGGACAGCGGAAGTACTTGACACAGCTCTTTGATGTTGATGATGTCAAAGAAGCCATAATGTCCCTCCCTACATGCAAAGCTTCGGGCCTGGATGGGTTGCCCAGTAAGTTTTATAAGGCGTATGTTGATGATTTGTCACCTAGTCTATTTGATGTTTATGCTGAAGCATATGAGACGGGTGTGCTACCTCCCACTCTGAGAGAGCTACATATTGTTACACTTCTAAAGCCTACGAAGGAGGCAAATAAATGAGAGTCCTATATGCCATTGTCTTTGATAAATATTGCCACTAAGATCCTGGCAAAAATAATTGCAAATAGATTGCAGCCACTAATTCCCAATCTGATCCTCCCTGATCAGTCGGGATTTGTCCCTAAGCGGTCATCCGCCAACAATCTACGGACTATTTTTACAGTTGCGCATCTTGAGTCTGACCTTCCACCAGTTGCGGTGCTGCTGGATGCGGCAAAAGAGTTTGACTCCTTGCAATGGAGGCATATGTTTGTGGTATTCCAGAGAATGGGTATTCCGCCTTTTTTTCTGAAATGGGTGCATCTATTATATGCGAATCCGGCGGCGCGGTTGCAGGTCAATGGATGGGTTTCAGATGCATTCCCAATAAACAGGGGCACTAGTCAGGGTTGCCCCCTCTCCCCGATGCTTTTCTCATTGGCTTGAGCCTCTTGCCTGTAAGATCTGGCAAAAACAAGCAGATGCCGCTCTAAAGTTTAGACAGCGTCCGTTGGCCATCTCACTATGGTGGATGACATGATGCTGTACATCTGTGAAGCGGCCACCTATCTCCCGGCTATATTGTTGGAATATGTACATTTCGAGAGGTTTTCAGGTTAAGGAATACATTGGGCAAAGTCCATAGTGTTCCCGCTGACTGTACCCGAGAGACTGCCTTGGAATTCCCACTTTCCTGGTCAAGTGACCCGGATACACAGGGATCCGGAGGTGGTTATGACTATGAATTACGGGCGGGCCATCACTAAAATCATTGAACGGGTATCCATCTGGGCCCGGTTGCCACTTTCGCTTGTAGATAGGATCGCAGTAGTAACAATTACTGTATTGGCCAAACTTCTATATCCATTAGTGAATATTCCACTACGCTTGAATGTGGCTTTTTTTTTATACACTACAGTCCTACCTTTTGGAGATGGTTTGGGCAGGTAAACAGCCAAGATGCAGTTGGAACACGTTAAGGCTACCATTTGACTGAGGCTGGTTTGAGGTGCCTGATCTGCGCTTGTATTACATATGTGAACAAATAATACTCCTTAGCACACATGATAATTTAAATAACACAAGTATGTAACGTGTTTCCACAAGAAGATGCAATAATGAACAGAAAGTAAGTATTCTTTGTTGGTCACTTTATTCAGTGTAAATTTTCCCGGAAGTTCTTAGCCAACACGTGTTCCGTCGTAATAGGGAAGTCGTCCCACGACTTTCTCAAGGCTGTGTATTTATAAAAAGAACAAAGAAAACTGTATGTATATTGGGGCTTTCACCTCAGTACCATTAAATACAAAACTGCCCATACTGCAGTAGTAAAGCGAAAGACAACAAAATCAGTGAGTATCAAGTTAGGTGTGAGTTAATGATGAGAGAAAACCCATTAAGGCAAATACCCTATTAGCATAGAGCTGTAGAGGCAGATACTGTGCACTTGTAACTGCAATGGTCCTGATGGGCGGGAGTGTGCCACTAGGAAGGAGATTAATCCGGCCAAGTGCACTGCCTGGGCTGGGACTTCCCTTGCTAAGCGTGCACGGCTGGAGTATATATATGCCCCTGATCTGCTGAATGCTGCACATCCAGGAATTTCTGCGGCCCAGGAACGTGGGGCTCTAACGGTATTATAGGAGGCAGGGGTGACCATGCTTGGCAACATGTACCTGAATGACTCCTTTCTGTCTCTCGCTGATTTTCAGGCAGCCCAAGCGCTTCTACTAATTTATATAAAAGGATAATGTCTCTATCCGTTTCTGTACATATCCTGCTTGCAGGACATACCCCTTGGGCCCAGCTGGATGTAATTCTCAACTTGATCAATTAAAAAAGCTCAGCAATAACCCTTGAATGGCCAGAGGCTGACTGGCTCCAATGTAGAAAACCAAGTGGACATTGTGGGATGTCTTTTGCTGCCCAAGAAAACAAAAATATACAAAGAGTGTCATGGATGGAGTACTTGAATTAATCTCGGCCACGGGTGGGCCGCATTCCAGTCCATCATTATTTTGGACACCATGCAAACTCAGTTTTGACCCGGCTATATGCAAATTAGTCTTAAATCTGCTCCAGTGTGAACAGTCCAGTCCGGACTGCCAAGCCAGGGTCTCTCTGCACCAAAACACAAGCAACTCAAGACTGGTTTTGCCCTACTATGGGCTCATCAGCCAGATATAGTCTGGATTCAATAACCTATTGTGTATGAGACCCACGTCTGAGAATACCGTCCAACCTAGGACGACACACTAAAGTATACAAAAAAGTGATGGATGGAATTCTTGAATTAATTTCAGTCACCGGTAATTACTCGGGACGCTTCCCGGTCCATCGTTATTTTGAGCACCATGCCACCTCAGTTTTGACCCCGCTATATGCAAATCAGTGTTGACCCTGCTTCAATGGGAACAGTCAAGCCCGAGCTGCCTAGGAAAACAAGCAACCCTAAGAGTAAGATGTACTTTGGAATGCAATGAGTGGTTCCCTCCAGAAGTGTTGATACACTTTAAATCCTAGTGGTTCTTTGACTTCAGCCCTGCTGCTACTGTTTCCAAGTAGGATGTTCAGTTCAGAGGTCGCCCTTTGGCTTGAAAAAGGTCTTAACACCATTGCAGAGACTGCTACAAGAGGCAGGATATTTTTGCAGCCTCTTCTGAATGTTCATAATGCAGAGAACATACTAGACGGCTGAGAAAAAGAATTGCTGCTGCTGCAAACAGAACAGAAAAGGAGGTCGATGAGCTGTTGTGTAAAGAACCTGCCTTATTAAAGTCCTGATCATGATTCTAGCTGTCTCATGCTCTGCAGTGTTAAGCTTTGACCTGCAAAGGTTGACTAGATAGGAGGCTGGTTAAGCCCACCCAGCCTGATGCAAAACTATAACCAGAGCTACTCATAGCAAGCGCAGAGAGGGAGAAGAGGCCATAGAGTTAGACTGCGGAAGAAGTACAGGTTGCTGAAGACCTATCTACCCTGCTGGTAGTTATGTGCGTTAATTGACTGTGCCAGTGGAAATCAACCCTTGGAGGCCTGTAAACTAACTTGCCAGTACTGATGGACCATTCCCAGTGACCACAAGTGGTTTACCCCTGTTGTTAGTGGTGCCCAGTTTGGTAGGGCACATGAGCCTGTGAGCTGGTACCTTCATTCGGCACCATGTCCTGTGGTGAAAGCTCCTTACCACAATGGAAGAAAGTAACCATCACTATGGCGATGTAGCCAATTGAACTGTGATCTATGATGCAAGCAAGCAAAGTGATGTCAATAACCCTAGAATATTTACTTGAATGGAGTCACCCAGTGTGTGGTAGACTGAGTGCAGATGGGAGACTGCAACTCTCCCTTATGCAAGAAGACTTCACTCCATATTGAGCATGACTTTAGAGATGGAGAGGGCAGGAGCCAACACGTAAAAATATCTATGGGAACACCACTGGCAGATCTCCCTGGCCCCTCTATAGAGAGTCCATTTGCATCAAAGATCCTGATAGAAGGTGCCCCATTTAAGGGCACTCTAAATAGGATAACACAGCTACTTGCAGCATAGCCAGCTCTTGCACTAACGGGATAGTAAAAGTCCAAGCGACACCCAGCAGTTAGAAAGGAAGTGGCAAAGTGCCATCACCCAGATCTCTTCTCAGAACTCCTGCTCACCTACTTTATTACTTCATAAACCTACCGGTCTTGAGTTCCACAGGCCTGGTTCAGGGAGCTGAATGTGTTGCAAAAGGAACTAGTCTGGGATGGTGGTAGACGCCTACCTCTTTAGACCTACTGCGACGCCATATGACTGAGTGGGGGACTAGGAGTCCCGGGCTTTTAAATTTTCTTCTTATCAGCGAATCTGCAATGATTGGCCAGGTGGCTGGTGGGAATTCAGGTGGAGGAGATAGGGAAGTTCTCCTTGGTAGGGCACTCCACAGTTGGAAGGCAGCGGCAAACAAATCAAAGTAATACACACCCTGCGCACCTGCCCTGACCTTGGTGGGGCTTCCCAAGGCCAGAGGGGCTATTCTACAGATAGAAGACAGCAGGAATGCACCAGAGTAGGGATTGAGCAATAGAGGTTTGTTACAAAAAGGGAGCCCTTCGCACACTAGAGGCATTGATGGAGAAGAGCCTGCCGGGAACACAATTTGTGTCATAAGCTGGGCTCCAGAGGGTGCTGCTCCAGTTGTTGGGTTGTGCACATGCACCCTTGGTCAGACCCTCCTCATCTTTCGTGCGGGGTGCAAGTTAATAACCTGAATCTAGAAGACACTGTCAAAGAACCTCATTGATCCTGCATCCTTGCGAACTAAATGGGAAAACTCGCTGTACAGGAGTTCAAAGGTGAGGAATAGGAGCAAAACGTAGAGCAGGTGCGCATGGTGTCCAGGAACACTAGATTCAAGTACACCCAGTTTCACTATCTCCACACAACATATCTCACTATCCACAGGATTCATGTAATGATACAAACTCACACCATATGATGTGCCTGTTGCTCACTATTAGACAATGATTTTTCTGGGGCAGTTCTGGGCCAAGGTGATCCAGGACATGAAACGTGCACCAGCTAGGCGAAACCTGTTGACCATGGAAATCCATTTGCTGGGCTTATTACCCAGACAACCATGTAAAAAAGGTGTGAATTAGAATCTGGTGTGCTGGTGGTAGCCCGCAAGGACATAGCACTGCACTGGTGGTCAACAGAAGGCCAACCTCATTGGTGATGGCACAGAACGGGAGTGAGCTGAGCGGTGGCGGAATGGACTGCTCTACCGGCAGAGGAGATGATGGGTGTGTCGATGACCAATTGCAGAGCTGTGGCTAGAAGTATAAATTGTGAACAACTGATTGACTGTGAGTGAGAGCTAACTGGTTGCACCACTGGGGCTCTTGGAAGCCAAAGACTAGTGCGCCACAGACACTGAACTGGGCAGATGATGCAGCAATAATCGACCATGAGGAGAATAGGCATTGCCGTTAAACCCAGGGAGTGCTCTTAGGATATAGCAAATTTATAGGCATGAAATTATTGCACTGAACATATGCATACACAGACTATTGAATATTCTAAAATTGTAATCCGTTAATGATCACAGGAAAATAAGCGATGTAATGGGGGAGGTGCCATCCCTTGCCAGTGTAATGGGGGAGCTGTAATGAAGGTAGTGACTTACTTTATAATTTGGTTGTATTGTTCATGTACTTGAAATGCTCTGCGGCTACACAAAATGTCCCAATAAAAGTAGATTTACGAAAATAATCCCTACAAAATCTATGCACAGCATGTGAATCCAGAAAATATTCACGCTGCAAAATGTATAGTTTCTTACCGATTGGTGTAGCTTTGCAGCTTGAAGAATTTTCTGGATTCACTAGCGAACCCACCCTCCTTCACCAAAGACAAGTGAAGAGAAAGAAGAAAAAAAGAATCTGAAGATGGCAACCAAAGGTGGAAGCATCCGGAGGAAGCATGACGACGTCACAAGGGGACACCAAATGGTGGTACGTCGATGCCCACCAACAGAAAAAGAAAAGAAATACAACAATTAAAGACCCAACCACTAGATGGCTGAATAATGCGCAGAATGTAAATCCTGAAAATTCTTCATGCTGCAAAACTAGTCTTACAGATAAGACACTATATGTTATGTTGCGGGTCAGAAAGATAAGTAGAAGATTATAAAACCCGGGCTACTGAAATGTGGAGTATCCACTTTGGAGAAAATAAGTAAAGGGAACCTTTGTTTGCCAAAAACTTGTGTCAAACAGTGATGTATAGGAAACATTCAGTCTCAAACCAGACTAATGCCACTGCACCATACACAACTAGATGTGTTACCTACTTCACAAGAAAAGTAATACTTTTAGGATAATTGACATTTGACTCAAGTTATTTATATTCTTATTGGTTTTAGAATATTAACACAGGTTGGGCAACAAATCTAGCAGCACCATTTAGAATTTATTAATTATATAGGCTTAAGTGAGTTTAAAGTTAAAACAGTCATAATCTATTGATTGACTCTTTGCTGAATTAACCTATAACATCAAACACGTAAACGCTTCCTAGAGATTTCCATTAAAAGGTCACCCTGTAGCCACAATCTCAGCCGACGAATAACAGGACTGACAATAACTTAATATTCATCCAGGGACCTGTCATTCATTCAGCAAGTTTTCCTCCGCATCATAAACGCAAATTAAAACAGAGATCCTCAAAATTCACTATTAAAAATGTGTAGCAAATCTACAGCATTACAGGATATCTCTTCAGCAACATAGATAAATGCTGGTGGTATTTGGGCTATGTAGCGCTGCAGCTGCACTCTTTTAAGTCAGATTCATCATCCCGCTAGGTCCAAAGAATATCATAAGTAATATTAACAAGAAGGCTTCATATGAGGGTTGCACTGACCACATCAAGACCAGAGTAATTTACCCGTGTTCATGTACTGTGTAATTCAGTTTAGTCAGGGTTACATTCAGAAGGGTATTCTCAAAGCTAATTTTGAATTGCCTCTAAGAACCATACTCCTTGAAGTTAACATTAGTGACCTTCCCTATATTTCTTCCGTGTGACTATGGTTTATCATAACTTATTTTTGTTTCATTACAGTCCTTGCTGATTAACTTTCATAACCCTATACATGAAGGCATTTAGCTATTCCATGGTATACCCCCATCAATTCCTCATAATACAAAATCAAAGTTTGTGATGAGAAGAATTAAAGTAACATAATTTTTTTAATAAAGGATGTAGCACTAAAAATATTAAGTTCATACTCACATTTTCGATCTCTCATAAAGTCATTTGACTAGCCTTTGTATTTTTTGTCTTTATCCACAAGACCAAATGCATTTTCTTATTTTAAGTTCATTATTTATTTCACTGATGTTCCACGTCAATATCTGTATGAGGCATAAGTGCTGTAGATACACATGCTTTTCATACTCTTGCCATCTAGTGTTGGGTCCGGATGTTTCCAAGTTGTTTTTCTCCTCCTTTCGGTAATAGTGCGCATAGGCATCGACTCCATTGTTAGATTTTCTTTCCGCCATCGGGTTTGGACGTGTATTGCTGCGCTTCGGTTCAAAACTGTCCTTCGGGTTCCCCTCTGTGCTCAATCAACTGTACCCTCAACAGTATTGTTATCGTACATGTTTCCCTCTCGCCGTGTATCAATTTAATCCAGAAAGTGTCCATCTTTGGTCGAGAACACCGTGGGCGGCCTTCAGGCCTAGCTGTGACGGTCTAGCCTTCTGCCGATGGAGCGGAATCCGTTTCAATTCTGTCCTCAGTGCCACTCGAAGTACCCTCGCACTGATCTACTGATCTAAGTATTCAACTTGTGCCTCTCACCGGAGCACAAGGAAAAATATTGTGAGACTCGTCGTTTGTTTCGATCGAAAAAGGCCCTTTTGGATTGTCTAGCTCGATGACGAGAAATGTTGCGCCAAAGTACTCAACCTACTTCGGATATCTTCGGAGAAAAACCCGCACATGAAGCAGTGACAGCTGCAGAAGGAGAGGGGGCCCTCTCGGTCCCAGAATCGCATTCAGACTTAGGAATCGAAATGGAGTCCGACATTCCAACAGGACAGGGTACCATGAGTACTAAAGCCCACCTACCACATAAACTCTCTTCCACTAAACATAAGGCTTCAGCACCACCTCTTCCTTCGGGCCTTTGTCAGCACCGAGACGATATGTCCGACGCCCAGTACTCGGGCCCGGCACAGAAACAAATAGTCAAGCCTTCCGGCGCTGGATTGAGTCTAGACCGATCATCTTCGGATCCGAAACATTCCGCTGCAAAATACAAATCTGGTTCGGAACCAAAACCTTCCGCTTCGAAGGATAAAAGGGACAAGTCCTGTTAGGCACCGAAATCAAAACAAGATCTCCCCGATCCACCGGAACTGATCTTGGATGCCATGAATGATAGATTAGACCAGAAAAATACTGGACAGATTTTAGCTAATATTCCTTCAAAAAGGAAAATCTGAAAGAAAGACGTTAGTGATAGATTCCTTACCTTAGAATTAATCCCAGGCGTCAGACTGGACCTGGAAAGTTTTCGTCAGAGATACCCCTGCGCGTTGGAAGGTGGCATTGTGCGGCTCCACGTCCATCGTTGGCGTCGTGGTCACTAAGATGACGTAGCGGCAGCTACTTAGACGCTGCCCTCGCGCGCTGACCTCAGATCTTTCTTTCTCCGTGCCTGCAAGTGCAGATCCGGAGAGAGCGGTACCCCCGAGTCACTTTTTGACTGAGTTTTTCTAGGCCTTTTGTCTCTGTTTTTTTTAGTTATTCGACTCCTGGTGCCGTAGGGATGCCCGGTTTCAATTCCTGCGGGGAATATCATCGTATGTTGTTTGTGACTGACCCGCACCGAGTGTCTCTCTACTGCTTGGGGCGCGACCAGGACTGCCGGGCCATGGCGCCTGAAGACTTTGCGGGAGTGGTCCCGAAAGTTGCTTGAAGTCTGGCAGTCTGCTCCGCGCCAATCAAGGTCACTGTCCCGTGGGAGGTTGAGGGACTGGTTGCGGAGCCACCACCATCGTTCGTCAGGAACGAAGTCTTCGTACTCGGGGTCAGGTTAGCCAAAGCATCACAAGAAGCCGAAGATGCGCTATCGCTCCCCGACTTAACATCACGCGACAAGGCTGAGGGTGTGGGTGGTGCCACCCTCGCTGCTCCGGCGGAGCCTACGCAGTCGCCATCTGCCTACCTGCCCTCCCCGGGTCCGTCGGGCCCTGACTGGGGGCCCTCGTTCTGCATTGTCGGCAGCTCCAGCATCGCTGTCGGCTCCGGCACCAGCGTTGCAGGGCCCCCAAGAATCCAGGCCTGGATCCCGGTCGACGCCGGTTGACCTCGTGACACCTTCATCAACGTCGACCCCACCAGCACCACTTCCGACGTAGCCCGTGCCCCCGGACGACATTGTTCCCGGTTTCAACCCTGATGTGGACACGGCGCCGGAACGGCGTCCCTTGATGCAGATTCCAACACCGATGGGGTCTTTCTACCCCAAAGTCCAGCCTCCTTATTTTCGGCCTGTACATCAGCCTTCGGAGGAAGGGGAGGACTGTGAGTTTGACCGGGACTGGGCAGAGGGATTGGGGGATGCCAGTGGTTTGGATACCTCTCCTGACCGTAGCATGCTATCTCCTCCTACAGTGGCTACGGAGGAGTGTGCCAGGTACGCTGAGGTGTTGCATAGGGCAGCCGAGGCTCCCCACTTCCAACTCCCTACAGTGGCCATCAGGACTGACCTCCTGACAGAAGTGCTTCAGCCGGCAGCTACCTCTACGGAGCTACTTCTGCCTTTTAATGTGCACTTTCTGACTTTATTTTGGGCACCTGTTCCAGGCCCAACACAGGGGCTCCTGTGGATAGGAATGTGGCCGGACGCCATTGCCCGGGTCTCGGTGACCCCATTTTTCCTTCCCCAACAGCTTTCCCCTGACAGCTTGGCTGTCCAAGCCTCTGCGTCCTCAATCGCATTACCTTCCCCACCGGGAATCCAAGAAACTGGAACAGTTCGGTAAGAAAAAAAGTTTTTCCACCAGTTTAGGGCTGCAGTCTGTGAACACTTCATGCCTCTTGGGCCGTTATTCCCAGTCTGTGTGGGATATGGGGGCGCAAGTGCTGCCTCAGTGTCCGGAGGAGGCCGGACACTGCTCTCTCAAGCTATTACTGAGGGGAGAGACGCAGCGAAGTTCACAATTCAATGTGGCCTTGACACCGCCGACTCGCTGGGTTGGGCGATTTCCACGACAGTGGCGCTCCGTCGCCACGCCTGGTTGAGGACTACTGGCTTCTCTGGGGATGTCCAGAACACCCTGATAAACATGCCCTTAGATGGCGTTCGCATTTTTGGCAACAAAGCAAACAGTGCTTTGGAGCTCTTTAAGGACTCGTGAGCTACTGACAAGTCCTTGGGCCTTTCCGCCACGCGCCCTCCTCCGCCTTCTGCTTTTCGCTCCTTTGGTGGCCACAGAAGGGGCGCCCAACACGTTCACTTCAGAACCACACGCCTGCACAGCAACAGTCTCAGCGAGGAGGAGGAAACCGCCGAGGCGGGTCAGGGGGCCAGCGGGCAGGTCAGTCCACCTCCACCCCGGCCACCACTGCCTCCAAACCTTCCTAGTCCGGTCTTTCAGGCCCATCAACGTCAGTGGGCAGCAGGATCCGCCATCTCCTCCCTCGCTGGCGCACCATCACTTTGGACAGGTGGGGTTTACAAATAGTCCGAAGGGGCTACTCCCTCCCCTTCGAGACTACCCCTCCAGCCTTGTTACCCGAGTACCACCGCATGTCGGGGGATCACTTGGCACTTCTTCAACAGGAAGTCGCGGCCCTCTTGGCCAAGGGGGCCATCAAGCACGTTTCTGCGCCGGAAGTGGGGCCTGGTTGTTATTCCCACTACTTTCTGGTGCCCAAGAAGGACAAGGGCCTGCGTCCTATCTTGGACCTCAGGGATGTCAATTGCTTCCTCCGGAAGGAGAAGTTCAAGATGTTAACTCTGGCTCAGGTCTTGTCTGCCCTCGACCCTGGAGACTGGATGGTGGCGTTGGACGTGCAGGGTGCATATTTCCACATTCCCGTCCTGCCGGCCCACAGGAGTTACCTGCGGTTCACTGTAGGCCACGAGCTCTTTAAGTTTACAGTGCTCCCCTTGGGCCTTACCAGCGCCCCTCGGGTGTTCACCAAAGTGATGGCGGTGGTCGCAGCTCATCTGCGTAACTCAGGGGTTCTAGTCTCCCCCCATCTGGATGATTGGCTGTTGAAGGCAGGCTTGCCCCGGACAGTCGTCTTCAACCTCCAGAATAAGGCCAATCTCCTGCATTTGCTGGGGTTCTCCATCAATGTGCCGAAGTTGCACCTGATTCCCTCTCAGAAGCTCCTCTTCATCAGAGTGGTTCTGGATAAGACACACTTTCGGGCCTATCCTCACGAACGGTGAGTCCAGGATATTCAGGCTATGATTCCGATCTTTCAGCCTCTATCCTGGGTTTCAGTCAGGATGACCCTGAGGCTGCTGGGCCTCATGGCCTCCTGAAGTTCCAGTGGGCACATCATCAGGGGAACCTGTCCGATTACGTCCAGATCTCGGAGGGCACTGCACTTCAGCTGCAGTGGTGGCTCACAAACCGGCATTGCGTCAATGGCAGATCTCTTTCCCTTCCCCAACTGGAGCACACATTGGTGACGGATGCGACCCTCCTGGGATGGGGGGGCCACATGGGAGAGGCGGAGTTTAGAGGCCTCTGGTCTGGACTTCAACTTGGTTCTTACATATTTAATGTGCGCTCCTTTTGAGCCTCTGCACAACTGTCCTCTTCGTCTCAACTCTGAAGACTGCTTTCCTTGTTGCCATTACCTCTACTTGGAGAGTGGGTGAGCTCCAGGCTCTTTCTTGTAAATCCCCCCTTCTGTCTGTCCATCCGGACAAGGTTGTGTTCAGAATACGTCCATCCTTTCTGCCAAAGGTTGTCACTGCCTTTCACATCGGACAGACCATCACTTTGCCCACCTTCTTCCTGCCTCCGCATCCTTCCTTAGAAGAAGATAGGCTCCACCTTCTGGACCCAAAACGTGCGCTCTCATTTTACCTGATCGCACGCAACAGTTCCGGGTGGATGATCAGTGCTTTGTTGGCTACGTTGGTACCAAGAAATGTTGGGCCATACACAAGAGGACTATCTCCAGATGGGTCGTCTTGTGTATTAAAGCCTGTTATTCTCTGGCAAAGAAGAAACCTCCTGTGGGGCTGCATGCCCATTCTACATGGGCAACGGCTGCCACTACGGCATTGGGCCGTTCTGTTCTCAGGGACTTTCTGGTGTGATCTTGGTTCGCAGACCCACCACCAGGTTGTTATTGCTGGGGTATCTATCCTAAGGTAAGGAATCTATCACCAACGTGTTTCTTTCAGATGCACAAGTTACTTACCTTTGGTAACGATATATCTGTAAGAAACATAGGTTAGTGATAGATTCCTTACCGTCCCATCCATCCTCCCCGTTCTGCGAATTGATTTCTAGGGTTACGGTCATCCCTTTCAGGGCCCAGGTTTCAATGCATCAGTGGTCAGTATCTTGCATGGCTATGCTGATGAAAACTTTCCGGATCCAGTCTGACTCCTGGGGGTAATTTTAAGGTAAGGAATCTATCACTAACTAATGTTTCTTACAGATATATATAGTTACTGAAGGTAAGTAACTTGTGTATCTGAAAGAAACAGGTTAGTATTAGATTCCTTACCTTAGAATATCCCCAGGCGTCAGTCTGGATCCGGAAACTTTTGCGTAGCAGTACCCCTGCGCGTCGGTAGGCGTCGTCTGCAGGCGTCCCCTGCGGCTCCGCGTCGTCGGCGTCGTGCGCCGTGATGACGTCGCTGGAGTATATAGACGCCGCCTCCGCGCGCTGACGTCAGTTCTTCTTTTTTCCGCGCCAGTTAGCGCAGATCCGAAGAGCAGTACTCCGGTCTTTTGACCAAGTGTTTGTAAAACTTAATCTTTCTACGGTGCCGGTAGGATGCCTGGGTTTAAGAGCTGCGACGAGTGCGACCGCATGATGTCGGTCACCGACCACCATCGACTCTGCCTCCGGTGTCTGGGCGCGGACCACGACGTGGAGTCCTGCGTCGACTGTCGGGCCTTGACTGGAAAAGCTAGGCGGGAGCGGTCCCGCAAGCTTCTCGAGCTCCGAGTGTCGGCCCGCGTCGAGAGCGGTCCCGGTCCGGTCGGAGGTCGAGGGAGCGGTCGAGGGAACGATCGCGGAGCCGCCATGGGCGCTCCGGGAGTCGCCACCATTCCTCCGGTTCGTCAGGTAAGCACAAGAAGTCGGGGCGTCGCCATCGCACCCCCGACTCCCCCCGACTCCCCCCGACGCCCGCGTGCTGCGGCCGGGGGCTCGGGTGACCCCACCCCCACGGGCCCGCGTGGGTCGCCGACGCCGTCTACCCCATACCCGTCGGTCCCTGGGGAAGGCGCGTCGCGTGAGGAGATAGAGGCCTTCCTCATTGCTATGAGGGCGAGGTCTCCTCCGGCGGGCCCTTCGGCGCCTGCGGGGCCGTCGGTCCCGTCTGGGGGCCCGAGCGGTTCGGGTGCTTCTGCTCCGACGCCGCCGGTGGCTCCGGTCCCGGCGCCGCTGGGTCCCTCAGGTTCGTCGCCGGCTGGTCTCCCGGCCTCTCCGGCGTCGGTTCCTTTGGGCCAACCCGTGGTACCGCCTCCGCGTAGTGCGGCGACTCCGCCGTCGGCTCCGGCCGGCGTCGGGTCCCCGGCGCCGCGCGGCGCCACCCCCCTTTCCTCCCCGACTCCGGACACGGAGTCGGACCGGCGTCGGCCGACGCCGGATCCGACGCCGATGGGGCCCGTTGACCCCGATGTCTATATCGTCGACCCAGAATATGGGTATGATGAGGATGAGTATGGTGAGGGTTGGGAGGGGTCTGAGGACCCTTTATCCCGTGCCTGCCAGTATGATGTGGACTGGGTAGGTGATCTGGGCGATGCCAGTGGCCTGGACGAGTCGCCCAACCCTGGGTTTGTCTCCCCGTCCCCGGTGGCGTCCGAGGCAGGTGCTGCCTATTCGGTGGTCCTGATGAGGGCTGCCAAGGCCTTACACCTTGAGCTCCCCGTCGCGAAGGTCAAACCAAACATTCTGACCGAAGTGTTTAAACCGCAGTCATGCCCCCAGGAGCCTCTGCTGCCGTTTAATGAGGCCCTGACGGATGTCCTTTTGGGCACCTGGTCCAGGCCCGCTTCCGGTGCACCGGTTGACCGGAATGTGGCAAGGCGTCACCGTCCATGCTCGGACGACCCGGCCTTTTTGTCCACCCATCCCTCCCCGGAGAGTCTGGTGATCCAGGCCTCCACTTCGCAGTCCGCATTTCCTTCGGCTCCGCCCGATCGGGAATCAAAGCGGTATGACCAGTTTGGTAAAAAGGTCTTTTCCTCTTTGAGCGCGGGACTGCGGTCTTGTAATACCGCGTGCCTCTTGGGCCGCTACACCCACTCCCTGTGGGACACGGTCGAAGAGTGTTTGCCGCAATGCCCCCAGGAAGTGCGGGACAAGCTTACCCGGGCCTTGGTTGAAGGACGGGATGCGGCGCGGTACTCGATCCGTTGTGGTCTGGACACGACCGACTCCCTGGGACGGGCCATGTCCACGACGGTGGCGATTCGTCGCCATGCTTGGCTGAGATCTGCCAACTTCTCGCCAGACGTCCAAAATACACTCATGGACATGCCATTTGATGGCAGTCGCCTGTTTGGTGACAAAGCGGACCACGCGCTGGAGCGCTTCAAGGACTCCAGGGTCACGGCCAAGTCCTTGGGTCTTTCGACCCAGCGCCAGCAGACGGGTTCGTTTCGCCCCTTTCGTGGCCAAGGGAGGGGCGGTCCCACACGTGCTGCCAGCCACGCGCCGCAGAACGCTCCCCAGCGCGGTGGCGGCCGTGGTTTCCGCCGTGGTGGCGGTAGAGGCCAGCGGCGAGGTCAGTCCACGCCTCCCCCCGCTGCTGCATCCAAGCCTTCCTAGTCCGAGCTTTCGGGCTCACGTGACGCCAGTGGGTGGCAGGGTTCGCCATCACCACTCCCGCTGGCGCGCGATAACGTCGGACAGGTGGGTGCTGCAGCTCGTTCGAAGGGGCTACGCCCTCCCCTTCGAGTCCACTCCTCCAGCCATCCCACCGCAGAACCACCGTGTGTCGGGGGACCACTTGACACTTCTGCAGGAGGAAGTTACGGCCCTCTTGGCCAAGGGGGCCATCGAGCGCGTTCCTGGGCCAGAAGTAGGGTGTAGTTGCTACTCCCACTACTTTCTGGTGCCCAAGAAGGACAAAGGAGGCCTGCGTCCTATCTTGGACCTACGGAACGTCAACGGCTTCCTCCGGAAGGAGAAGTTCAAGATGTTGACTTTGGCTCAGGTCTTGGCTGCTCTAGACCCTCAAGACTGGATGGTAGCGTTGGACTTGCAGGATGCGTATTTTCACATCCCCGTCCTGCCGGCCCACCGGCGTTACCTGCGGTTCACGGTAGGCCACGAGCACTTTCAGTTTATCGTGCTCCCATTCGGCCTTACCAGCGCCCCACGGGTGTTCACGAAAGTGATGGCGGTGGTCGCAGCTCATCTGCGCCGGTTAGGGGTTTCAGTCTTCCCCTACCTCGACGACTGGTTGTTGAAGGCGGGCTCGCCCCAGACAGTCGTCCACCACCTTCAGATGACGGCAGACCTCCTGCACGAGCTGGGGTTTTCCATCAATGTGCCGAAATCACACCTGTGTCCCTCTCAAAAGCTCCTTTTCATCGGAGCGGTTCTCGACTCGGCGCAGTTTCGGGTTTATCCCCCGGAACGGCGGGTCCGGGATATTCAGGCTCTGATTCCCATCTTTCAGCCGTTATCCCGGGTTTCGGTCAGGTTGACGCTGCGGCTTCTGGGGCTGATGGCCTCCTGCATCCTACTGGTGCATCACGCCAGGTGGCGGATGCGGGCTCTGCAGTGGGACCTGAAGTTTCAGTGGGCCCAGCATCAGGGCAACCTATCCGACCATGTCCTGATCTCGGAGGGCACTGCGAGACAGTTGCAGTGGTGGCTTACGGACCGCGATTGGGTCGGAGGCAGATCCCTCTCCCTTCCCCAACCGGAGCACGTGGTTGTGACAGATGCGTCCCTCCAGGGCTGGGGTGGCCACTTGGGAGAGGCGGAGATCAGAGGCATCTGGTCTCCGGCGGAGTCCCGGCTCCATATCAACATGTTGGAGCTACGGGCGATTCGCCTAGCACTGAAGGCATTCCTCCCCTTTGTCAACGGGAGTGTAGTGCAGGTGTTCACGGACAACACCACCGCCATGTGGTACTGCAACAAACAGGGCGGTGTGGGGTCGTGGACCCTTTGCCAGGAGGCTCTGCGTCTCTGGCAATGGCTGGAACGTCAGGGCGTGACTCTGATGGTTCAACACCTGGCAGGTTCTCTGAACGCCAGGGCGGACGAACTCAGCCGTCGGTGCTCGGTGGATCACGAATGGCGTCTGAACTCGGACGTGGCGAGAGGCCTCTTTCAGCAATGGGGAGAGCCTTGGTTAGATCTATTCGCCACAGAAGAGAACGCGCAATGTCATCAGTTCTGCGCGTTGGAGTTTCCAAGACAGCACTCGCTCGGCGACGCCTTTCGGCGCGAGTGGAGTTGCGGTCTGTTGTACGCCTTTCCGCCTATACCACTTCTGCCCAGAGTGCTGAAGAAGATCAGGCGCGACCGGGCCCAAGTTATCCTTGTGGCTCCGGACTGGGCTCGAAGGTACTGGTATCCCGAGCTACTCAGCATGACAGTCGGTCCCTCGATCCGCCTGCCCCTTCAGGAGGACCTTCTGTCGCAGCAGCAGGGGACGGTCCTCCACCCGAACCTGTCCAGTCTCCACCTCCATGCTTGGAGATTGAGCGGCGACAGTTGAGGCCATTTGACTTGCCTCCTGAAGTCTGTGATGTTATTCTGGCAGCCAGGCGTCCCTCCACAAAGTCGGTATACGCCTGCCGGTGGAACAGATTTGTGGCATGGTGCACAGCAAAGGCTGTGGACCCCCTTTCTGCCCCTTTGTCTGAGGTTCTCCTCTTCCTTCTTTCCCTTGCCCAGCAGGGCTCTGCTCTGGGCACTATCAAGGGCTATCTTTCTGCCCTTTCCGCCTTCTTAAGGCTACCTGATCAGCCATCTTTATTCAAGTCCCCTATTGTCTTACGATTCTTGAAAGGCATCACGCACATGTATCCACCTGCTCCGTTCGTGATGCCTCAGTGGGACTTGAACCTGGTTCTGACTTTCCTGATGTGTGCTCCCTTTGAGCCCCTTCATTCCTGTCCTCTCCGTCTTCTCACTTTAAAGACGGCCTTCCTGGTTGCCATCACCTCTGCCAGGAGAGTGAGTGAGCTCCAGGCCCTTTCTGTTAAACCTCCTTTCTTGTCTGTTCATCCTGACAAGGTGGTTCTTCGGACTAGACCTTCTTTCCTGCCCAAGGTAGTCTCTGCTTTTCACATTGGGCAGTCCATCACCTTGCCCTCCTTCTTCCCGCCTCCGCATCCTTCAAAGGATGAAGAGCGGCTCCATCGTCTGGACCCAAAACGTGCGCTTTCATTTTACATGGATCGCACACGCCAGTTCCGGGTGGATGACCAACTGTTTGTTGGCTACGTGGGTGAGAAGAAGGGAAGGGCGGTACAGAAGCGCACCATCTCTCGGTGGGTCGTCCTGTGCATCAAAGCATGTTACTCTTTGGCTCGGAAGGAGCCTCCTGTTGGGCTGAGGGCCCATTCCACTCGGGCTACGGCGGCTACTACTGCCCTGGGCCGGGGAGTCCCTTTGCAGGACATTTGCCAGGCGGCTACGTGGGCCTCGCTGCACACCTTTGCGAGGCACTACTGCCTGGACAGTCAAGTCCGGAGGGATGGCTTCTTTGGCCGTTCGGTCCTCCAGGACTTTCTGGTGTAGGTTGTATTGGTTCGCAGACCCACCACCGGGGTTGGTATTGCTGGGGTATCTATTCTAAGGTAAGGAATCTAATACTAACCTGTTTCTTTCAGATGAACAAGTTACTTACCTTCGGTAACGATATATCTGTAAGAAACAGTAGTTAGTATTAGATTCCTTACCGCCCCGCCCATCCTCCCCGTTCTGCGAACTGATACCTAGGGTTAAGGACATCCCTTTCAGGGCCCTAGTTTCAAATGGCACCAGTGTTAGTTCTCACATGGCTCTGCGTGTTCTGGCGCGGAAAAGCTGTGTGCAAAGAACTGACGTCAGCGCGCGGAGGCGGCGTCTATATACTCCAGCGACGTCATCACGGCGCACGACGCCGACGACGCGGAGCCGCAGGGGACGCCTGCAGACGACGCCTACCGACGCGCAGGGGTACTGCTACGCAAAAGTTTCCGGATCCAGACTGACGCCTGGGGATATTCTAAGGTAAGGAATCTAATACTAACTACTGTTTCTTACAGATATATCGTTACCGAAGGTAAGTAACTTGTTCGTTAGTTCAGAGGACACTGGTTATAAGATTCCTCTTAAAAAGGACATTGCTACAAGTCCTATCCACCGTACTTTGCCATCCTCTCCCCCTCCACCATCTTCATTACTACAACTGTCAGCTTCAGATCCACTGCATATAACATCACAGGGGTCTCCTCATACACAGCCTGATTAGGAGATAATGATGACAATGAAAATGTTCCTTTACCAACAGATTCATGGGATGATTATAATATTGATCCACCCATGGATAATGCTCCAGATTTATACCCTGCAAAACCATCACCTCCAGATGATAATGTATTGTATCAAGAGCTGATTTCAAGAGCAGCATCTTATCATGGAGTTACCCTGCACAAAGAGGCTTTGAATGACTAGTTTTTATTTCAGACACTATGGTCTTCACATAGAACTAGTCGGGGTCTCCCTATGTTGAAAGGCATGAAGAGTCATACAGATGAGATTTCTAAAGACACTGTTTGTGCACGGTTTTTAACACCTAGGGTTGACAAAAAATACAAACCATCGCCATATGATCCTGCTTTTATTAAAGGACAGCTACCCTTAGACTCACTAGTCGTTTCTAATGCTCGTAAAAGAGAAAACTCACAGACCTCTGGAGATGCACCTCCCCCAGTTAGTGTCTAAATTAATTGACACATTTGGTAAAATAATAGCTGCTGAAGCTGCTAACTACTGCCGTATTGCCAACACGCAGGGCCTACTAGCTAGGTATGACATGGCACACTGGGACGAGATGGAAGACCTACTTCAATACCTCCCAGAAGAGCACTGATACTGCAGCGAGAGAAGTCAACACCATAAATCTTTTATGTCGACATGCCTGGCTTAGGATTTCAAGTTTTAAACCGGAAGTCCAGCAATATATTTTCAATACCCCCTTTGACAAGCAACATCTTTTCGGACTTCAAGTTGACGAGGCTTTAGAAAAGATGAAAAAAGACAAGGACAGGGCGAAATCCATGGGAGCCCTTCACCCTCCATCAAGCAGAGTCTCCTTTCGCCTCTCATTTTATAAGGGGGGGTCCAAAACTACATCCTCAGACCCTAACGCTTCTTCATAAGTCCAACACTCAATCCTCTTCTTCTAGAGGCTTCTACAGAGGAGGGTACAGAGGAAACAATTTCAAAGGTAAGGGTAAGAGCCCACCAACGCTTAACTCCCATTCGTCCAATAAAGAGTGACTTGCCTACACTTCTCCCCGATCATTTAACACCTGTCGGGGGAAGACTTCAACAATTTCTCCTCATTTGTGAATCCATAACATCAGACAAATGGGTGCTAGACATTATCCGACATGGTTATCGCCTGCAGCTCACCAGTAATCCTCCCAATATTCCACCTCGTACTTGCACACACTCATCACAGCGCCTGCTGCTTTTCAAACAAGAGGTACAGACTCTTTTAGCAAAAGGAGCCATAGAACCAGTTTAGCTACAGTACCAAGGTGCAGGGTACTCTTTGTACTTTCTAATCCCCAAAAAGGACTGCTCCCTAAGACCAATTTTGGATCGAATGACCTTAAATCTGCACATACTGTCAGAACATTTCCACATGGTCATGCTTTAACAAGTACTTCCACTTCTGCAGCAAGGCAATTTTATGTCCACACTGGACTTAAAAGATGCATACTTTCACATTCCGGTTCATCTAGCACATCCCAAATATCTCAGATTTGTGATAGCAGGAAAAAACTATCCATTCATAGTACTCCCATTCGGAGTAACTACTGCTCCCAGAGTATCCACCAAATGTCTAGCAGTAGTAGCAGCACATCTCAGAAGACAACAGATTCATGTCTTCCCATACCTAGGCGACTGGCTCATCAAAGTCAGCACACACCTAAAGTGCTTACAACACACTCAGACTACATTAGACCTACCCTACCAATTGGGTTTCACGGTCAATGCACAGAAGTCTCATCTTTAGCCTTCACAGATGCAGTCCTATCTTGGAGCGACTCTAAACACTTGCACAGCTCTAGCCTCTCCCAATGCAGCCAGAATTCAAAATATTCAAACTATAGTTTCAGACCAACCAATACTTAGCAGCCAGGACTTTCATGCAACTGTTAGGAATTATGGCATCCTGCATTGCAATAGTGCCTCATGCCAGGTTACACATGCGTCCCCTACAAGAATGCTTAGCACGACAGTGGAATCAGTTTCAGGGCCAATTAACAGATTAACAGAGATCGCTCTCTGCAGTGGTGGAACACACAAAACTTATCAAAAGGGTGGCCCTTCCTCAACCCTGTTCCACATATCGTGTTAACAGCAAACGCATCTCTCACAGGTTGGGGTGCCCATCTCCACAATTTGACAATTCAGAGACCATGGGACAACAAGCACAAAAGGCTTCACATCAACTATCTAGAGCTTCTAGCTGTGTAGCACTGAAAGCTTTTCAGTTTCTCCTTATAGCTAAAGGTGTCTTAGTCTGCACGGACAATATGACAGCTATGTACAAAAAACGGGGGGGGGGGGGGGGGGACACTGCCACGCCTTTCTCAGACCATTTGGTGTTGGGCAATCCATCACAGAATTCATCTTCTGGCAGAGCGCCTCCCTGGAGTGAAAAATCAAAATGCCGACCTCCGCAGGATGCGGCAACAAATACACGAGTGGGAACTTCATCCCCATGTTCTCCTTCCATAATTTCAACAATTGGGATTTCCACAAATAGATCTCCTCGCCACAGTGGACAACTCAAAATGCCCAAACTTTGCTTCCAGGATCCTACAGCCTCTTTCCTAAGGCAATGCCCTATGGATGATTTGGTCAGGGATATTTGCATTTGCTTTTCCACCTCTCCCTCTCTTTCCATTTCTGGTTCGGAAGCTCAGGCAAAATTACCCACACTGATTTTAATGGCTCTCACATGAGCCCGTCAACCGTGGTTGACCACACTCTTGGAATAATCAATGGGTCCACATCAAAAACTGGATCTCAATTCCACACTTCTCACTCAGAAACATGGAGAAATCAGACACCCATACCCCAAGGAGCTCAATCTCCTGAAGTTATAGTTTGGATACTTAAAATTGCCACCAGATTGGATGACTATTCTTAAGGAAGCAAGGAAGCAAGAAAGCCTACAACCAGAGCATGTTATGCAGCAAAATGGAAATGAATTGTATTTTGTAACAACAACAATATTGATCCGCTAGATGCCTCTATCCAAAATATGTGTTACCTTTTACATCTACAGCGTACTGGTCTAGCATACACATCTATTTGATTGCACCTTGAAGCAGTAACAGCACATATGCAGAACAGACATCATTTATCTTTGTTCAAAGTTCCAGTAATTAAAGCCTTTATGGAGGGCCTTAAAGGAGTAATACCACCCAGAGTACCTCCTGTACCAGTTTGGAATCTGAACATTGTTCTTCCAAGACTCATGGGTCTACCCTTTGAGCCATTACACAATTGTCTGTTACAATTTCTTCCATGGAGGGTTGCCTTCCTCATTGCTATCACTCAATTAAGGAGAGCTGGTGAACTGCAAACATTGACCTTCGAAGAACCCTTCTTTCAACTTCATAAAGATAGAGTATTTCTTCGCACCAACCCAAAATACCTTCCAAAAGTGGCTTCAGCTTTTCATATTAACCAATTGATTATCATCCTGATTCGGTAGCAGAAAGAGCTCTTCACACACTTGATGTCAAAAGAGCGTTGTTGTACTCTATTGAAAGACAAAAGATTTTTGTAAAATAAAACAGCTGTTTGTTGCATTTGCTACACCTCACAAAGGCAATTCTATCTCTAAATCTAGTATTTCAAGATGGATTGTTAAATGCATTCAAACTTGCTATGCTAAAGCTAAAAGAACTTTATCTATACATCCTAGAGTACATTCCCTCCTAAAATAAGAGAATTTTTAGGTAATGTTCATATAGCTGACATTTGTAAGGCAGCAACATGGTCCACACCACACACATTTACCAAGCGCTATTGTGTGGATGTGTTAGCATTTCTGTAAGCCAATGTAGGGCAAGCAGTGCTAAAGACACTTTTTCAAACAACTGCAACACCTACCTATTAGCCACTGCTTTTGGAGAATACTGCTATATAGTCTATGCAAAGCATGTGTATCTACAGCACACATGCCTCGAACGTAGTATGTTACTTACCCAGTAAGCATCAGTTCTTGGCATGTAAAGCTGTAGATTCACATGCGCCCTCCCACCTCCCCAGGCACCTGTAGTTATTGTAGTTCTCAATATTTACATTACATATGCATGGATATCTCTCTACTACACTTACTTACTCCATCATTCTCACCCTCTTGTGGTAAAACATTCTAACAGTGGAGTCAATGCCCTTGCACACTATTACCAAAAGGAGGAGTCGCCTTACCTCGTGACTGGGAAAGACTTCTTCAAAGAAAAACAACTTGAAAACATCCGGACCCAGCACTAGATGGCAGGAGTTCGCAAAGCATGTGAATCTACAGCTCTACATGCCAAGAACAGATACGTAAAATAGACACTGGAGGCGACAGACATTACAGCTTCTTGTCTGACTTTAAGTAGTGAGAAAGTCGGCGAATCCTGCTAGGCTTTCTTGTGCACATGGGACATTTTTGACATATCAAATGAGCTACATCATCCCTGTGACCACGAGCAGCTCTGCAGCTTGGAATGTGAAGGTGAGCTTTCCGTCATACTGGATCTCTTTATAATTTACTAGCAAAACTTGGCTTGTCGCTCCCTGATTGTATTTAGGTGCAATAGGCCACACTTCTCACATGACACGAGTATTAGCTGGAGTACTGGCACCAAGGACACATCATCAGGGTCCAGTGAATAACATCTGCTTTAAGCTGTTGCAGGATGGCTTAAATCCTGTTGGTCTTCGAGAGAGACACTCCTTTCTTAGCAGACTGTCAAAGTAAATATTGAAGTAGGATGACGGGCAAAGCTTTGAATCTGCATTGAAGGGCTTGGAAAGAAAGTACCTGATATCAGTTTGCAGGAGTGGTGCCTATGAAAGTTTACGGCCCCTCTGGCGTGATGCAATAGCCCAGCGTAATCATATAGGCACTTGGCGGCATGTGATAGTCATTGCTGGAAAAATCTCTGGATCCACTCAAGCGCCTGGCAATATTTGAATGATGAGGAATCTGTGGTTATAAGTATGCATAAAAAACTGCTGCAACACTGGTCAGGATAAGTGCTAGGATGTACCTCACACAGCTCTGCTATCTTTCTTCCCTTGTGAACAATGAGAGAGCAAAGCACCCTGCCGTGAGGAGCAATGTCACTGCTTCAGTGTTGTTGGTGCTGCCAGAAACACAACTGATTCCAACAGCGCTGGAGTAGAAAGACAGATTCCAGAATCCAGAACTGACTGAGAATTATATCATACAGTAACATTGGAGCACAACTATGGTGAGAAATCGGGTATGCCAACAAGACATCTGGCCTGGAGTGGCACCTGCAGCAGCTAATAAATTCACAGGAGCCCAGGATTATGGGTCAGCAGGCCAACATTTTTCATACAGTTTGGATTCCATGGGTTACATGGCGTCTGCGAGAGGCAAATCATCTTTGGGAACACAGTCATCAAATTTCGGTGAGTGTTAAACGCTCGACATCAGTCTAAATAAGAGAAATGTATGAGCGAGTGGATACTTACGGCCACACTGCTATTTTGTTACAGAACGTAATTGAGAGACAGTTTGTGTGTCCAAAACACACTTTACCGTTAAGCTGGTGGGACACAACGAGCAACTAACGGCTCATCCAGGTAGTGCTTAACCTTATTTTTCAACCCATACACTATCGTTTTACGAATTTAATCAGCCCTTGCAGTAAACGTCAAACGCTTTATTTTCAGAAAAAAGCTCCCAGAAAGTTCAAGTTCCCCAGCGCTATTAAAACGAAGCCAAACATCATTACACGAACTGCGCCCCTCCTTAGGTATGTGGCCCCTTTTCATTGAGAGTCTTGCATTGCTTAAACAAAGTTTATGACACACTGATAGAAGCCAAACATGTTCCCCTGCAGGCATCTGGCGGATGGCCCCAGCGCTTCCAAATACATGAAAAAAAGCGAAAATTAAAAAAAGACGATACATGGCAAATCATTCATTCAGGTACTTTGAGACATGAGGGAAGAAAGTGCAGTAATGCAAATAGAGAGAGGTTTTTATAATAATCTTAATGTTGTCAAAACGTTTTATTTTTAGATCAGAATAGTAAAGCCCTGAAGAGAGTTTGGTGATTTAATACCTGGACTCGAAACGCGTCGGCACAAGCCTCCTAGTACACCGAGGCGCATTGATTTACATTCATATGAAACCGACAAACTGGTTGTTTCTTGTTTGAAAAAACTTTATTGTTTAAAATGTATTGATGTCATAAATGATGCTTTAAAAAGTTTTTTCATGTAATGTAATGTTGAATTCACTTTTTATCAACTTGCATATGTGTTTTGACAATTATCATTTCATTTTTGTATGAAAATTGTATATGATTTTGATTTGTCTTGTTTTGATATAATTTGTTGTATTAATCACAGTATGTTGGCATGTGAGTAAAAGTTGAAAAGCCAATGGTAATCTTTTTTCACATATGAACACATGTTTAAAAAAATGAAAATAATGAATGGATTGCTAATTAAATTTCCATGGTAAACAGAAGAAACATGTTTATCACTTCTGCTTTTAGTAACTGCAAGAACTAAATATATTCAGGGTAGGCAAATCTCTTTTGTTTGAACTATAATCGGCCCTGCTTACCCTTGGTCCCTTGGGCCTAACTCCATTTTTTGCTAGAGGCTTGTTAAAGAGCCATATTTAATTTTAATACTGTATCCAAGCCCGAAAAAGGCGGAAGAATATATGTATATATGAGGAAGCAGAACATGAAGGAAACAAATGACAGTCAACAATTCGCAAACAAATAAGAATAAAAAAAATTCACCAATATTGGTAATTTCCAGTGGTCCTATTGAGTTCAAATCACGGAGGAATATTAATCGAATCCCTCCTGGAAAAACCTCAGTAAGAGTTCCAAAGTATTGAAAGCAATTACAGCAGTCTTAAAGCCAAAGCACCAAAAGTCACTTTATAACAGACTATATATAAATGGGCAATGATGATTTAAATTCTCCCAAAAGGAGGTACAAAGGCAGAAGGCCTAGCAACTAGACAGAAAGCTGTGAATCAGGTATAATCAGCTCGATCAGTAGTTTTAGAGGGTCATTTCGTAGTGTGAGTCAGAAGATATATCGCAGGGAATGATATAAACAATGAGAGAGAGTGAAGGGATTTTATCCACCGAAGTGGACGGAATAATACTCCTGGTCCCCTGGGTTAGGTATCTTAATTAACAAAAATGAGGAGTATCACCAGAAAAGATGCTCAAAGAGCGATTCCGGCGGGATGATTCACTATCATAGAGAAGAAAAGTCCTTCTTTGGTTATTAGTAACCCCTCACTCACCGACCTGGTCGGTGACATGCTTCATCATCAGGGCCACCTTGATGGCCGAGTGCCATCAAGGTGTGCTTCAACACCTGAACTACAGTGGAGCAGGTATGTGAGTGATGAATGTGAAAAAGAAGTAAGTGAGTTAAAAATTGTCCTGGTATGACTTATTTGAAAAAACTTTATTCTTAAGACTACTGGACAATAATAAAATGTAAGTGTCGATACAGTTATAGGTATAGTTATGACCAATGTATCTGGAGAATATGTGGTGGGTCTACATGTTTCAAACCGTTATAGGAATTACCGGTTTTTCTTCAGGACCAAATCAAAGAAATGGGTGGTCAGGGTACACTAACACCCTGCCGTGCCAGCATTTCCTTGTGCCTAGGTAACAAAATTCGTGGTACCAGGCAAAACAAAATAAATGGAGGTATAACCCGGTGGTGGTTATCCTGAAAAAGACCTGTGGAGAGAAAAGTAATAATCACAAAAAACTCGTTACAAGCCTGCAACGTAGTGAAGTGACGGAGTCTCCTGTCTTCGTGTCTCATGAATCATCCCATACTGAGTTTATATGGTTTCAATTATAGTGCATTATTTCAGGGGTGCACAGTGCCGCTCAAAGTGTATCGTAATTAATTATTGGCGCAGAAAACCTCAATGTCTACCTCACACACCTATCAATCGTAGTGTGCTTAGTGGTAGTGATCCAAAATTCTTTAGTCATTCACACGCATCCCAAAACTATCGGTGCGTGGCTATGCAACACTCACGTTATTCTAGGTGAAGGGCATAGTAGTGTAATAACTGTCTCTTGATTCAACATATGACAATACCAGACAAACACAACATCAAACACAAAGTAAAAAAGGGCTTACTCCTAATGAAGGGTCATAGGGCAGCACGGGATGAGGGAGGGGAGGCCTGGGTTTGAAACATATTCTGTAAGGTAAGGCGTAAAAATAGTTAAAAATAATGCTGATTGCCCGATTTAGGATAATTAGGGGCACTCGAAAAAACCGAGTCACGAGGCACAAGGATTCATGTTGCCTCGGGGTACGAGGGGTCTCTACTTACAGTTTCGCAGGTCTAAATAGGCAGAGTACCTATGGAGTCCCTCCACGCGCCCGTGATCGGGGTGAAAACGGGACCGGAAATAAAGCGGCCGCCATCGCGGATGTTGGGGGCGTGGCCGGCCTAGCGTGATGACGTCACGCCGTTTACTACGGAAGCCTCGCGGGTCCAAGGGTTGCCATAGTAACATCGCCCGCATTCTGGTGTTTACAGTAATGCAGAGGAAAGCGTACCGTGGTATGCGTTAGGTTGGTTAGGTACAAGGGGAATGATCCAGAGGGGGTAAATTAAAAGGTGATTATTACTTCAGAGAGATGCCAACTATTTCAAAAAGAAACTTCATTTAAGAGGCACAGACATAAAAGAGTAAAACGTGTCTAAGCTCAGGATGATTAAGCTTATCATGCGTTAAAGTATATATTAGCAAGGACACGTCATAAAAGGGAGGGCATGGGCTACTGTAACGAGGGCTGGGAGTTAACAGCCCTGAAGTGCCTGGAGTACTAAAGGCATGTTGTAAAAAATCATGGATGTGGTATATTACAGGACATTGGCCCATTGTATATTATCATTGAGACCATTGATATGTGTGGACAGTCTGTACACCCATCTTTGTTCTTTCTCATAAAGACGTTTCTGTAGGTTTGGCCCAGTAGGTAATTGTTCAATGATAGTCCATATCATGTCGTTTGGCGTGTGATTTTTCTCCAGAAAGTGGTCAGTCAGTCTGGTTGCACTTTTTTTGCAGCGAATGGTGCTGCGGTGTTCGCAGATCCGTTGCTTGATCTTACGCGTGGTCATTCCTATGTATTGTTTTTTACAGGTACATTCAATTAAGTAGACAACATTGCAGCTATTGCAATTTGTGTGTGCAATTTGCCTCCATTCTTTCCCTTCTTCCAGGTTCAGTGTCTTTGTATTCCTCGTAAGGTGGCATACACAGCAATTGCCGCATCGATAGTGACCAGTCACATTGGGGAGACCCCAAATCTCAGTGATAGATTGGGTGATTGGAACCGTCTTTATTTTGGGCCTGGTTTTTACCAAGGTGTCCTTCAGACTGTGTGACTTCTTGAAGGAGAAAAGGGGTTTCTCCCAGTGTAGATTTCCAGAATTTACGATCGCCCAGTGTTTGTTTATACTCCTAGTCACCTGGTTGGATATTGCGCTGTATGTAGTTACGCAAGTCAATGGTATGGAGTTGTTAACTCTTGTTCTTTCTTCCAGGAGTACCTCTCTCGGTTGGTTCCTAGCCCTCTTCTGGCACTTCTTTATGATCTTGTTGGGATATCCGCGATTCTGCAATTTCTCTGATAGGTCAGTGGCTTGTTCCTTATATTCAGATAGTTTACTGCAGTTTCTTCTTAATCTGAGGAACTGTCCGTACGGTAGATTTTCCCTGAGTGGACGAGGGTGAAAGCTCTCAAACCTTAAAAGGTTATTTTTAGCAGTTGGTTTATAATGAGTACGGGTCTCCAGTCGGTTGTTCTCCTTGCTAATCACCGCGTCCAGGAACACAATTTCCTCCTTGTCATAGCAGTTTGTAAATCTCAAGTTGCCATCACAGGTGTTAATCCAGGAGACAAACATATCCAATTGTTCGGTGGGTCCCTGCCAAATCGCTAGGACATCGTCGATATAACGTTTCCAAAAGATCAAGTTTTCGCGAAAGGGATTAGTGTCATTGAGGATGAACTTCTGTTCAAAATCATGGACATAGAGTCCGGCCACGCTAGGGGCAAAGACACTTCCCATTGATGTACCCCCCGTCTGTAGGTAGAGGGTGCCCTCAAATTCGAAGTAGTTGCATTTCAAAGCCAGTTTTGCACATTCCAAAATGAAGGCTCTTGGTGTATTGTGTGGCCACTCAGTGTTTGCCAGGATGTCCTCAAGGACTCGAATGGTGTCATCTTGGGGTATACTTGTATAAAGGCTTTCAATGTCGAAACTCAACAGTACTGTATGCTCGTCTACACTCAGGTTTTGTAATAGGTTTAGTAGACTTTTGGTGTCTTGTAAGTAAGTTACTGTGTTTTGAACAATGGTCTTTAAGAAAAAATCACAAAATCTCAATAGAGGTTCCAACAAAGATCCAATCCCTGATATGATTGGGCGTCCAGGTGGTGGTAGTCTGCCCTTATGGATTTTGGGAAGTTTATAGAAATAGGGAATTTTTTCTTCAGTGGTGCATAGATAGTCCGCTTCCTGTTTTGATATCTTGCCAGTAGCTTCTGCAGTTTCCACTAGTTGCACAATTTCTGATTTCAAATCACCAGTAGGATCTGATTCCAACCTCTGGTAATGTCTGTTGTCACTGAGGAGTCTCAGGCATTCCTCACGGTATGTTATTATGTCCATAACCACCAGACCCCCGCCCTTGTCCGCAGGTTTTATTATAATAGTCTCACAGGCACGCAAATCACTTAGTGGTGTGTTTTCAGCATTGCTCATATTTTGAAATTTGGTAGTGGTCTGCATCTTTTCGACATCGTTGTAAACAGCCTGTTCAAAAGTGATTAGTTCCACAGGAGTGGTATGTGTGGGTGGCGTGAAGGTAGATTTCACTCTCAGTCTGGTTTCATTTTCAACCTCATTCTCTCTTGGAGGACCCTGTTTCTCGAAAAAGGATTTCAGTCTTAGCTTTCTGAAAAAACCGGGCAATCAGCATTATTTTTAACTATTTTTACGCCTTACCTTACAGAATATGTTTCAAACCCAGGCCTCCCCTCCGTCATCCCATGCTGCCCTATGACCCTTCATTAGGAGTAAGCCCTTTTTTACTTTGTGTTTGATGTTGTGTTTGTCTGGTATTGTCATATGTTGAATCAAGAGACAGTTATTACACTACTATGCCCTTCACCTAGAATAACGTGAGTGTTGCATAGCCACGCACCGATAGTTTTGGGATGCGTGTGAATGACTAAAGAATTTTGGATCACTACCACTAAGCACACTACGATTGATAGGTGTGTGAGGTAGACATTGAGGTTTTTTGTGCCAATAATTAATTACGATACACTTTGAGCGGCACTGTGCATCCCTGAAATAATGCACTATAATTGAAACCATATAAACTCAGTATGGGATGATTCATGAGACACGAAGACAGGAGACTCCGTCACTTCACTACGTTGCAGGCTTGTAACGAGTTTTTTGTGATTATTACTTTTCTCTCCACAGGTCTTTTTCAGGATAACCACCACCGGGTTATACCTCCATTTATTTTGTTTTGCCTGGTACCACGAATTTTGTTACCTAGGCACAAGGAAATGCTGGCACGGCAGGGTGTTAGTGTACCCTGACCACCCATTTCTTTGATTTGGTCCTGAAGAAAAACCGGTAATTCCTATAACGGTTTGAAACATGTAGACCCACCACATATTCTCCAGATACATTGGTCATAACTATACCTATAACTGTATCGACACTTACATTTTATTATTGTCCAGTAGTCTTAAGAATAAAGTTTTTTCAAATAAGTCATACCAGGACAATTTTTAACTCACTTACTTCTTTTTCACATTCATCACTCACATACCTGCTCCACTGTAGTTCAGGTGTTGAAGCACACCTTGATGGCACTCGGCCATCAAGGTGGCCCCGATGATGAAGCATGTCACCGACCAGGTCGGTGAGTGAGGGGTTACTAATAACCAAAGAAGGACTTTTCTTCTCTATGATAGTGAATCATCCCGCCGGAATCGCTCTTTGAGCATCTTTTCTGGTGATACTCCTCATTTTTGTTAATTAAGATATCGCAGGGAATCCCATCTGGAGGCCTCACAGTCAGAGTTCCAGTCGATCGATTTCAGCTCAAACTATCTAAAGATGCAAATGATATAAATTATACTGATTTAAAGCCTCATAAGTAGTTCTAGTATATCTCGAAGAGAATAGATACAATGTACACATAGCCTCAATCTGCGCCGAGAAGGGGAAATTCAAAAAGCCGGCGCGTACTTTAAATGAAGGGGAAATTCAAAAAGCCGGCTCTTACCTAAAAGGTTTAAAAACGTCTAGTTAAGTGTCATAGACCACAATCCCATATTGGCATCCTTATCATGTCAATTTGATTGCCTGGATGCACGATCTCAATATATGCTTGCTCAGAATACAGCAAGAAGCCGGCGCACACATCCGTATATTACATGAGGCGTGTACAATATCCTACACGCGAACCCCATGCATCTTTGTCACCATGAAAATAGTATTTTCTGGTATACGATCTGACATAGTCCAGAAAGGTCAACAAACTAATAGCACCACCCCTGCACCACTCAAGAAATAACTATGCATTCAGGGCGCTTATGCCTGAAAATCGAATATCGCGATGGAGGTAATGCGGGGGTTGAGCAATTCGTATCACGCAGCTTACCTACAGGGTCCCGGAAACATGGAAGGCAGGTGCCCCTCACAAGGTGTAACTGAACGCCATCAAGTATCGAACATTTAAAACCTCGCTGCAGTGTGGCATTCAGACTGAAGTACGTCACAACTATAAGTGGATACCAAGATACCGTTCAATTCCAGGCGCCATATTGGAATGGTAGGTATCCTAACTTGAAGCCTACGATGCGCCTGCTGTGCAAATTTAAGAAAGGAAAATAAATGGAATAATTGAACGAAGGAAAACTAAAGGTAAAAAAAAAAAAAGGTAGGATGATTTCAACAATGCTTCAACACCAGGCACCGACTAAATCCAACACGATCTCCATTCCAGTGTGTGATGTAAGCTCATAACAGGCTCCGTTACCCGAAACGGGGTCCATGGTTGCAACGCTGGTCTGTGGATGCCATCTTGAAATGGCAGGTCACTACACATAATGCGCATAGATAACAAGTATAACCCCGGTTAGAATCTAGCACAACTGTAAAAAAAAAATATATATATATATAAAATAGTCGGACAATAACACACAATTTAGTTGGAAAGTAAACAAAAAGAACAATACACATGAGTGGAATTCCTATCCACAGTCATTACGCAGTACTAGTGATAAACGTGTTCTTAATAGATGACCCATAACAGGCCACCAGCCAAAAGGATGTCTGCAAGAAAGCACATGTCACCAGATTATTATAATAAGCTCATAAAGTCGTTTATACGGCTCTAGCCAGCATATTATTTCAGCACATCGTGGAAGAGATGTTCCTAATGTAAACAATTAAGATGCAAAACCGTGGGCTGATCTAATATCCCTTTTATAAAAGACCAAGATAAACCCGGTGGAAAATCCTCCAACAACAGGGCAACCTTTGTAAGAGTATTCCGCAGTTTAGTTGCAGGAGGTCAAACCTATGCTACCTAATGTTGCCATCGACCGAGTACCAGTCTTTGAGAGGAGAATCCTACTCACATTACCTCCTCATTCGGAAGAAGGGCAGAGGTCTCAGCCCTCTATTAGACATTTGTCTGCTGAACACTTTTCTGTGGAAGGAAACGTTCAGAAGGCTTACTCTTGGCTCAGATCCGTCACTGTTGGCCCAGGAGAATGGATGGCGCTGGTGCATTTGCTCTGTGTGTATTTCCATGAACCCACCCTGCAGTCCCACAAGCATTACCTGCAGTTCACGGATGCCATGGGTAAGTTCGATTCACTGTGTTCCTATTAGGCGTTGCATTAGCCACTCAGATGTTCACGAACCTGATGGCAGTGATCACTGCTCATGTTAGAAGTATGCATATTTCTGTACTTGGGGTTCCCAAGGCAGGTTTACAACAGTCTGTCAACGACCACCTTTGGAAGACTGATGAACTCCTGAAGTCATTGCGTAAAAGCATCAATAGGCTAAAATCATATGTGAGAACCATGCAGAGCCCTCCATTCATTGGTGCAATTCTGGGAACTGGCCTTCTAGGCCTCTCCTGGCCTAAAGCGGCATCATCATTCCAAATGCCAGTTGCACATGCAAGCCCCGCAGTGGAACCTTACATCTCAGAGAACCTAGCAACAGGGATGCTTTTCTTACTGCCTTCAGATCTGAAAGGAGACAACGCTGGATCTGCAATGGTGGCTGGCTGGTGCAAACCAGACCTGCAGCAGGCCACTTTCTCTCCCCATCCAGAGTTCCCAGTAGTGAGATTTGTCACTGTTCAGCTTGGTGGGGGTTCCTTTAAGGACGAGCGGATCATGAGTGGTATTTTTGTCCCTTGGTGGCTCAGGTAATCATAAAAAAGGGCGTTAGGCACTTGCTAGATCTGTAAACCTCCATCAAAAGCTTGCAGTGTCCACAAGTCTGCATGCTGGAGTTTCTTCCAAGGCACTCGTTAGGAGACTAATTCCATCTGTAATGGAAGAACAGAATCCTATATACCTCTCCTGCCTCGAGTCCTGAAGAAAATCAAGACAGTCAATGCTAAAATCATTTTTGTGGCCGCAGACTTGGCCAGAAGAGTATGGTGCCCAGAGCTCATGAGTCTGAGCGTTTGTTTTCCGATCTTTCTTCCATTTCTGGAGGATCTCCTTTCCCAGCAACAGGACAGGGACCTGTAAATGATTCTCCACAAACTACACCTCAATATGTGAAGATTGAGCAATAGCAGCTAAATGATTTTAACTTTTTGAGAGAGGTGTTTAATGTCATCCTACTTGGTGGATGCCCTTTCACAAAATTGATCTACACAGGTCACTGGGACTAATTTGTTGCCTGGTGTGGAGCCCGAAGCACTGATTCCTTCCAAGCCAAATTCTCAGATTTTTTTTGTTTGTTCTTTCTTTAGCCTATTTTTGACTTTCTAGGTTTACCTGGCCAACCTCCTATAAGTCATAGGCTGTAATGTGTTTTTTTAAAAAAAAGGTTTGTCTAGCCTTTCCCCTGCAAGCCGTGTTATGCCCCAATGGGATCTGTACTTGGTCTAGACATTTCGGCGTTTCTCATGCGTATGACCTTTGAGGCTGTGCACAGCTGTTCCTTTAGACTTTTCACTCTTAAAACCATCTTTTCATTTGGATTGTCACACGAGTCATTTGATTTTTTTGGGGGTGGGTTCCGGTGTTCCTTGTCCACCACCTTCCTTTCAGAGCTAGCATAGGCCCACATCTCTCGGACTCTCTGGGGTGGAAACACTTCCTGCGCCTTGATAGTATCAGATTCAGTGTCCCATCATTGCTTTTTATAATACTACCAGGGTGAATGCCTGCTACCAAGCTTAAAATACTTGCCTTAAATGTGAGAGGTCTTAATAATCCAGTGAAGCGCAAAGCGGTTCTTTTGTATCTAGAGCATACCCAAGCAGATACCTGCCTGCTGCAAGAGACGCACCTTTTGCCAAAAGATTGTCACCGTCTCCGGAAATTCCCAACTCAGGTTTTTTCTTCAGGCACCGCTAAAACGGCCAGGGTTGCTATCCTGGTGTCCCAGTAGTTTAGGGGGAGGTCTTGCACAAAGAGGCAGAGATATAAGGTAGGCTTCTGACTTATAGATTTGCCATAGGCGGTTCCACGTTCACTATTGGTTCAGTGTATGCTCCTAATGAAGGCCAAGAGCGATTCTTTCGCTCTGCTCTTACAGAGGCCTCAGCCACACCGGATTGCCACATTCTTCAGGGGGGAGATCTAAACCTGGTTTTTGACAACACCTTAGACAGATCATGTCAACGCACATATCAGACAGGCGCCCTATCCGTTGAAGGTCTGACCCGTTTACAGGACTTAGGGTTCAGCGACCAATGGCGTAGCTTTCACCCTCAGAAACGCGAGTACTTGTACTATTCCAATGCGCACAAAACATACGCCCGGTTGGATTACCTGCTGGCATCTGCGCCAGTACACACGCTTGTGACAGAGGTAGAGATAGGAGTTGCCTCACTTTCAGATCATGCCGCAGTGACAGTTGTTCGCTCCCTTCCACCGGCCCACCGACCTACTAGGACATGGCGCCTCAGAGAGACACTAATACACCGCAAAGATGTGGTTGCACGGATACAGCGCGTCATCACGGACTTCCTCTCTCACAACAGCAACACTGACACCACTCTTGCAACGCAGTGGGCAGCACTGAAGGCAGTCATTAGGGGGAGTTAACAGCCATCTCCACTGCAGACAATGTTGAGCGCAGACGCACGTCGGAAGAACTGAACCAACAGACTAGGGAACTGGAGCAGATGCACCAGAGAACAGGGGCCCCTCGAGTGTGGAGGCAACTTAAAGCTGTGCGCCAACAACTTGCAGCTCTTGACCAAGATAGTGCGGAATTCGCAACCTTGCGGCTGAGGCACACTTATTATACGGGGGCGATAGGTGCGGGCCCCTGGTTGCACATAAATTGCGCGAAACTAGACAAAAGCAAAGTGTGCAGGAGATCCTCCGGAGGGACGGTAGGCGCGACTCTGAGGACAGCGACATTGCAGAGGCGTTTCATGATTTTTACGCCGACCTTTATGCTAGCTCTCCACTAGAGAGCTCAATTGGGGCGGCCTTCTTCGACTCCATCCCTCTACCAGCTCTAACTAAAGATCAAGCCGATTACCTCGATAGAGACATTCTGCCTGAAGAAGTTATCTCCTCCATTTCGCGTCTCAACCTAGTGAAAACCCCCGGGCTGGTTGGCTTTTCTGCGGCATTTTATAAGACATTCTGTGCCCAGGCCGCCCCTCTCCTCACTCTACTTTTTAATTTCTTTTCGGAGCCCAATGCGATCCCAGGGGACCTTCTGGAGGCTTCCATAGCAGTAATCCCCAAACTGGGGAAAGACAAGACCCAATGTGGGTCATATCGCGCTATCTCCCTTCATAACGTGGATCCTAAACTATATACCGGGATTCTAGCTTCACGCCTCGCACCTCACATGACTGGTCTGGTTGATCCGGATCAAGCGGGCTTCATCCCAGAACGCCAAACTTCTGACAACACGGGCCGTGCATCTTATCAAAAAAGCCACACGCACACAGGAGCAATACATGATGCTGGCTATCAATGCCGAAAAGGCGTTCGATAGGGTCCACTGGCCCTATCTGGAGCAAGTTTTGGAAAGAATGGGGCTGGGCGTGAAGTTTCGCACATACGTCTTGAACTGCTATAAGTTTCCAATAGCCACAGTTCGAGTCAATGGACACACATCTCCCCGGTTCACCATTGAGAGAGGCACAAGGCAGGGGTGCCCTTTGTCACCCCTCCTTTTCACTCTTTACATGGAGCCACTGGCCCAAAGGATGCGGCTCAACCTGTTGGTTACGGGGATCAAATTTGGCGGCTACGTCCATACGATTAGTCTTTACGCTGATGATGTTCTGATTTCATTATCTAACCCGCGAGACGCACTGCCAGCATGCCTAGAGGACTTAAGATTTCTTTGCAAGAACCCACCGGGTTCAAAGCGAATATGGACAAATCGGTAGCCCTGGACCTGTCTCTGGAGAGGCCCACTCGGGAACATTTGCAAAGCCTACTCCCTATCCAATGGGCGACAGACAGGATCTCATATTTGGGTATTCAGTTGGTCTCCTCGCTTTCGAAAACGGCTATTACTAACTACACCCTACTGCGACAGAAAATCCGGCGGTTACTTGGGCGATGGAAATATTCCCCTTTGTCATTGTTAGGCAAGTAGCCGCAGTCAAGATGACCATTCTACCACAGATCCTGTATCTGTTTCGTACCATTCCTCTCAGGCCACCTTCTGGCTGGATATAGCAAACGCAATCAGAACTTGCCCAGTTCATATGGAATGGTCGGAAGCCACGCCTGAAACAGAGGTTGGCAGTGCTTCCCCCAGAAGGAGGGGGACTCGGACTCCCTAATTTACAGCTCTACTTCCAAGCTGCACAATTGCGTTTATAGGTCGAGTGGAGTGGATGGGAGTCAGAGAAACATTGGTTATTCCAGTATCAGGCGGTAGCCGGCAGACCCCTGCAGGAAATCCCATGTTCGAGGCATATGAGCTGCAGATCTTACGCGGTGCATTAGATCGCCACCTGGTGTTGGGCTCAGATGATCGCATGTTGTTGTCGTCTTAGAAGAAGTCTTTGTAGCCACGAGATAGGTGACTCCTCCCTTGGACGATAGTGCGCTTGGGCATCGGCTTCATACTTAGATTGCTTTTTTCCGCCACTGGGTTCGGATGCAACTTTTCCGCTCTGGTTCGAAATCTACTTTCCAAGTACTTCAACGCGTAAAACTTTACCAAACAACTTTCGACATCAATAACCATACACTCGACTTCATCAGCTCGATTCCGGTCGTCGACGCGGGCCGTTGGGCCTACCCACACGATGAGACCTACAACTCATGGAAAGGACCCCATTCAAGAGATGCCCTGTGTGTGGAGCAAAATGTCCACGCAGCGACCATCACGAGGTGTATAACCTGTGTTTATCACCAGAACACAACAAGTCGAGCTGTACAGCTTGTGTGTCCTTTCGATCCAAGAAGACCATTCGAGATCGGAGGGCCCGTCGACTCGACAGGCAGAGATCAGCTCTGGAACCGGTTGATATCTTTGACAAAGGTCCATGTGTCCTGGAGGAAGATTCCGATGATCTCCAGATCGTATCTGAGGCAGACGACTCCGATGACTCAATACCATCAGGTCAGCGTGTGAGTACGACTGCCCCTACCCCAGCCCCAACACCGAAACCGAAGGCACAGGTCAAAACTCCGCCTTCGGGGCCCAGTCGTGCCCGAAACATTGCTTTGAAAGCCCCGCCATCGAGCCGGGCTCCGAAGAAGATACTAAAGCCTTCTGGTAGCTCCATACCGAGCAAACCGCACGTGCCGATACTACCAGCTCCCTCGGCACCGAAACCGAAAGAAGTGCCGGTTCCGAAACCCTCGACTCCTAAAGACAAGACTGCTCCAAAAGCAATGAAGCCTGTTTCCGACGCTTCCAAGCCGACCAAAACAGCTTCCAGCTCGAAATTTTCGGTGCCGAAACCTGCAAAGCCTGCTTCCGATGCCTCCAAGCCCTCGAACCAGGCCTCGACTCCAAAGACATTACCTTCAGTGCCGAAAACTACGCCAAAGGACTCTAAACAGCTCCTAAGGCTAAAGACAAGCAAAAACCAGGCCCGGAACCGAAAAAATCGGCGCCAAAACTGGTTCCTCAAGAAGAGGAGCTTTTTTGACCTGATCCTTTGCAAAAAAGGATATACATCGATCCAAAAACAGGACTTGTTTCTACTATGCCACATAGAAAGAGGAAGCTAGATACAGCACCATAAACTCCAGTGCCTGTCAAGAAGAAGGATTCTGCCACATCACCTATGCACCCTTCTTCTCCTGTACCTTCTCTTTCACCTCCTCTTCCTTTAAACATTTCACCTCAAAATTCACCTGTAAATTCACCATGAAATTCTCCACCTCATTCTTCACCTCCACAGACACCTCCTCTGAATGATGATGAGTATAACCTAGGGGACAGGGGAGACCCAGATGAGCCTTTTCCCTACCCAAGTGATGCACCAGACTGGGAGTACCCAAACCCACAAGATGTACCAGATATCTCTAACCCACATACATATCCATCCAAACCATCTCCTCCAGAAGATAATATTGGTTTTGGACATTTACTCAATAGGGCTGCCATCTATCATAATGTCACAATGCACTCCGATGAGGCAGAAGAAGATTTTTTGTTGGATACTTTTGAACACTCTCAAAGGTCAGTTTAAATACTACCTATGATTAAAGGGGTCATTAAGCATGCCCCAGAAGTGTTTAAAGATCCTGTACGAGCTAGGATCATAAATCCAGGAATAGGAAAAAAGTACAGGCCTGCTCCTGGGGGCCCTGCCTACATTAAAGGACAGCTACCCTTAGATTCCCTAGTCGTTTCAAACGCTAGAAAAAGAGTAAACTCACAAACATCAGGTGAGGCACCACCTCCTGATAAAAAATCCAAGATAATAGACGCTTCAGGCAAGAGGATAGCTGCACAAGCTAGCAATACATGGCGTATAGCTAACACACAAGCCCTCCTTGCAAGATACGACAGGGCTCACTATGATCAGTTAGAAACACTTTTACAACATCTACTTGACCAATATAAAGCACAGGCAAGTTACCTTATACAAGAGAGTAAGCTAATCTCAAATGCCTCAATCAAGTGCGCTCTTGATGTAGCAGACACTTCATCTAGAGCAATAAACACTATTGTCCTCCGTAGAAGACATGCGTGGCTACGCATTTCAGGATTTAAGCAGGAGGTGCAAACAACCATCTTAAATCAGCCATTCAATCAACAACAATTGTTTGGTCCAGAGGTAGACGCAGCACTTGAGAAAATTAAGAAAGACACTGATAAAGCCAAATCTATGGGAGCTCTGCAGTCCACTCAAGCACAAGGCTCCTTTCGTCGCTCCTTTTACAGAGGAGGCTCCAAACAATCTGGAGAAGAAAATTCAGCTTCCTTTAAAAACAATACACAAACATCCTCCAATAGAGGATATTTTAGAGGAGGCTACAGAGGTAATTACAACAAGGGAAGAGGTCGAGGTAATAACAACAATCAAACCTTCTCCACCACTAAACAGTGACTTCCTTCAGCTCCCCCAACAGTATTCCACTCCTGCAGGGGAGTGATTAACACAGTTCCTACCTGTCTGGAATTCCATCACAACAGACAAGTGGGTAAGACAGATTATCCAGTATGGTTACTGCCTAGAGCTTACAGCTACCCCTCCACAAATACCAACTCAGACAGCCGCCAATGTCCACAGAACATCTAACGCTGCTCCAACAAGAGGTTCTCTCATTGCTGCAAAAAGATGCAACACAGTTCAGTTGCAACATCAAGGAACAGGGGTTTACTCACTCTACTTCCTAATACCCAAAAAGGACGGGACACTAAGACCCATTCTAGACCTAAGGCCTCTCAATCTGTATATACACTCAGATCATTTTCACATGATCACTTTACAACAAATACTCCCATTGTTGCAACAAGGTGATTTTCCTCACCACACTAGACCTCAAGGACGCCTACTTTCACATTCCCACAGAAAGTATCTCAGGTTTGTGCTAGAAGGACTACACTATCAGTTCAAAGTCCTTCGATTCGGGGTCACAACTGCTCCACAAGTGTTTACAAAGTACCTAGCAGTAGTAGCAGCACATCTCAGAAGTCAACATATCCACGTCTTCCCATACTTAGACGATTGTCTCATAAAAGCCAAGTCATTCAACCAGTGTGTTCAACACACCTCAAACAATTCAAACACTGCACAACTTGGGGTTTACAATAAACCACACCAAGTCACATCTACAGCCCTCTCGTGTACATCAATAACTAGGTGTACCATAAACACCAATACAGCTCTAGCTTATCCCAGTCCTGCCAGGATACAGAGCATTCATGCCTTAGTCACAAAGTTTCAAAACCAACACTCTCTCCCAGCCAGAGTGTTCATGCAATTAATAGGCATGATGGCATCTTGCATTTTTATTGTTCCATATGCAAGACTGCAAATGCGCCCATTGCAGGAATGTCTAGCACATCAGTGGAATCGGGCACAAGGACAACTTACAGACCTGGTGTTGGTGGACAGCCGCACACATCGCTCTCTGCAGTGGTGGAACACCAAAAACGTGTCCAGAGGGCGGCCGTTCCTCAAGCCTGTTCCACAGATAGTACTGACAACAGACTCATCCCGACAGGATGGGGAGCACATCTGCTCCACCACACAACTCGGGGAATATGGACCGCTCAACAAAAGGTACTTCACATCAATCACCTAGAGCTGCTAGCAATTTTCCTAGCACTGAAGTCCTTCCAAGTACATATATGGAACAAAGCTGTCTTGATACGGATGGACAACATGACAGCCATGTACTACATTCAAAAACAAGGAGGCACGCATTCCCTGCAGCTGTCCCAGCTCACACAAAACATTTGGAGATGGGCCATTCCACAAAAGATATATCTGCTTGCAGAACACCTTCCAGGAGTTCACAATCAGATAGCTGATCTGTTAAGTCGACAGACACAGCAGATTCACGAATGGGAACTACATCTGCAAGTTCTTCAACCATTCTTTCACAAGTGGGGTCATCCAGACATAGACCTCTTTGCCACACACGAGAACGCAAAATGCCCAACCTTCGCTGCCAGGTTTCAACACCCGCGGTCTCAAGGCAATGCAATATGGATGAACTGGTCAGGCAGATTTGCGTACGCTTTTCTGCCAATCCCACTAATACCACTAATAGTACGCAAGCTCAGACAACAGTCTCTCAAATTGATCCTGGTTGCTCCCACATGGGCCCGCCAACCGTGGTTCACCACACTGCTGGAACTCTCTCTAGTTCCACACCAAAGACTCTCTCTGACACTATCCATGCTAACGCAGAACCATGGAGACATCAGACATCCAGATCCAAGTCAACTGAATCTGGCGATCTGGCTCCTGAAGTCTTGGAGTTTGGTTACCTTAACCTGCCACCAGACTGTATGAATATCATTAAAGAAGCCAGAAGACCTACTACTAGAGCTTGCTATGCTGCATAATGGAAGAGATTTGCCACTTACTGCACTAATAATCAAATTGATCCTCTAGATGCTTCCAACCAAAATATCATCCGTTACCTTCTCCATTTACAAAGATGTATTCTAGCATATTCATCCATAGGTTTACATCTTGCAGCCATTGCAGCATATCTACAAAACAGAAAACATATGTCGTTATTTAGAGTACTGTAATCAAAACTTTTATGCAAGGATTAAAGAGAATCATTCCTCCTAGGTTACCACCCTCTCCAGTGTGGAACCTAAACATTGTTCTTACCAGGCTCATAGGGCCCCCTTTCGAACCTTTACATAAATGTGAACTGCAATTTCTCACATGGAAGACAGCTTTCCTTAGTGCTATTACCTCTCTTAGGAGAGTTAGTGAGATTCAAGCTTTCACTATACAAGAACCATTTTTACAATTACACAGTAACAAGGTGGTTCTACGGACGAATCCTAAATTCCTTCCTAAAGTAATTACTCCTTTTCATCTAAATCAATCAGTAGAGTTACCAGTGTTTTTCAAAACCCAGACTCTGTAGCAGAAATCGCTCTACACACACAAGATGTAAAAAGAGCTCTTCTCTATTACATTGATAGGACCAAATCCTTTCATAAAACAAAGCAACTGTTTGTAGCTTTCTCTCCACCAAAGGCAACCCCATTTCTAAAGCGGGAATTGCAAGGTGGATTGTAAAATGTATACAGATATGCTATCACAAAGCAAAACGTACATTAACAGTTCCTCCTAGAGCGCACTCCACACGCAAACTAGGAGCCTCCATGGCTTTCTTAGGGAACATTCCCCTAGAAGACATCTGCAAGGCAGCAACACTAAACACTATTGTGTTGATGTGCAAGCTGAGCAGCAAGCTGCAGTAGGCCAAGCTGTCCTCAAAACTCTCTTTCAAACTACTGCAACAGATGCAGGTGACCACCACTAGGGGAGACACTGCTGTACAATCGATGCACAGTGTAAGATCTGCAGCTCATATGCCTCGAACAGAAAATGCTACTTACTAGTATGCATCTGTTCTTGGCTTGTAGAGCTGCAGATTCTTACACACTCTCCCACCTCCCCGGGACCTGTATCTGTTCCAGCTCTATCTTAATTAGATATACACGCATGGACATCCCTTCTTTATTTCTACTGACTCCATCATTTCCCATCATGGCGAAAAACAATCTAAGGATGGAGCCGATGCCCATGTGCACTATCGTCCAAGGGAGGAGTCGCCTATCTCGTGACTACAAAGACTTTTTCCAAGATGACAACAACATGCAATCATCCGAGCCCAACACCAGGTGGCGATTTAATGCACAGTGTAAGAATCTGCAGCTCTACATGCCAAGAACAGATGCATACTGGTAAGTAGCATTTTCCTTCTTCGCAATCAACACAGACCCCCTAACTTGTATGCTTCGTATATCACGAGAGTCCCAATGGAGATATGGGATCAAACCAATATTAAACACGAACTTACCACTTTCCCGTCTCCACTCACTCCATTAATGGACAACCCGGACTACCACATGTATTCTGCAGAGGGAGTTATCCCTTTTTACCAATTCAAACAAGAATACGGGTTGCCTGAGACAGAGAGACTTCGATATCTGCAAGTGCGGCATTGGGCGCTCAGTAACCAAGTCCGTTCCATGGCTGATAGGCATCTTCTTCCCTATGAGAACTGGCTTATTACATGCAAAACAGACAAAAAGCAAATATACGATTTATACAAGATGCTACAGGCCAGATTTGCTCACACATAGCTCTGGAAGGGCGCAATGGGAGAGGGATCTAGGCAGGACATTCAGTCATAAAGAGTGAGAAGGCATATACTATAGAGCACATCATTCCGCCTATCACATGGGACTCACTGACACCCTCACAAAGATAGCAACCTACTGGTATTATACTCCTGAACGTATCCATGCCATAGACCACACTAGAGAAGCCTCATGTTGGCGGGCTGTGGACAAGTAGGCACATTGGTACACCTACTGTGGGACTGCGCTCACTTCCAATCCTATTGGAAACAAGTACTAGATAAAGTAGAAACACATTTTGAGTCAGAAATTCCACAACTTCCCTCATATGTCCTCCTGGGCCTCCCAAATCCTTTGACCTATCCATTGCGCTTTCGCCGAGGCCGCCAGATAGCGATTGCGCTGGGCACAGCAATGCAAAATATACTCTCACACTGGCGTACCGCCCACATCCCAAACTTCACAGTCAGTTACACCGCTTGTGGCAGGTACTTGATATGGAGATGCTAACATTGACCATGGCAGGGGAGGGATCCAAATATATCGAACTGTGGCAACCCTTTTTGTCCCTTCTAGCCTCTGAATTTCAGGAAATTACTTGCCCCTTATACCTCCGCTTACTGCGCCTCTCTGATACGAAACAGATGACATAGGACTGGAGGCCATGAATAGCCTAGATAGCTTAGGTGGTGGACTTGGAACACGGGTGGTGGGTGGGAAGGGGAAAGGGAAGGGTTTAGGGGTTTTCGTACTGCTCTGTTTTTTCTTGTCATTTATAGTATATGCAAGGCTTCTTTACATTGGCATGGACCCATTTTAGCACTGACGGACTTAGCTTGTCCTTTTCAGGTCATGTATTTAGCAATGTTAAAAGATGCGATGGCCAAACTTGCATGTATGTTTTTTGTATATGCTAAAAAATTTCAATAAAAAGATTTAATACTAACAATCCATCTTTTTCCACTTTTACTTGTATTAACAAGTTTTGATGTTAAAGTCAATTATTAGGAATCTCCGTTTTCAACATTATTGCAGCTCTAGAGCTGTCCTCTACTGCTTAGTTCTCTCTGTAATCTAGGACCAACTCTATGTAGTTGTGCTTTCAAAAACTATTAAACAACTGAAGGAAAAAGATTGATGCCTTAACCGCGGCGGGTTTTCCGCCGCGGTGCGGGCATTCTAAAGGGTGGGCGGGGCTGCGTCGGCCGTTGGCCGACAAAGCACGGAAGGGGTTAAATGATCATAAAAAGGCATGAATCCATTTTTTTAGTACGAACACCCAAGTATATATTTTCACGTCCTCCAGTTCCCTCTCCTGCTTTTGAACTACCTGGTACATTTGTTGTTTCTAGAGTTTACAGAAAGCTAATGATTTTGTGATGCTTGGATATGGTAGGTTTAATAACGGAATGCTCAATTTATGTTGGATGTCGCTTAAGCAGAGTCTGGTTTTCAGACCAGTTTTGGCATAATTACAAAGGAATTAGTTTATCCGTGTGGAGGGAATAAAAAAAAAATGCCTGAATATAAATCTGTTAGTAGAAGACATAACATTGATGCTCATTTTGACATTTACAATTTTAACATGAAATGTGATGGTATGTCTTATTCCCTCCAGACATCCAAAGATACCTTACAGCATGAGAGCTCTGTTAATGTTTCTACATGTTCTTGGTTGTAATGCGATCTTATTGAATGGCTGTCATCAGAAACAAGACAGCATATAAAGTTAATAGATGATTTGAAAGGTTAAATAGAACATTTTCTCTTTTCAGAGTTTTCAGATGCTTCCTGAACATCGAAAGGCCATTGCAAAATTTACAAAACCACAACATGCTTCATTGTTTCAACAAAAGTTCCACAGGTAAAGAAATTAGATCCTTTGGTTTACTTTTATCACCTCTTCTAAATGACATTCTCTAGCAGTGCAGTGTTTTCCTAACCTCCTGACTCGCTAAGCAGAATTGATTCCAGATTTAAAGCGCCCCCCTCTTTGGTTAGAGAAGTGAGCAAAGGGATTGTTCTTCTCACGCTATTGCTGAACATTTAGCTTGTAATGTTTTCTGAGGCTCTCATGCTATGTAGTACTGACGCATTTACTTTTATTCTGGGTCATAGGTTTGCTTGACAAAGGTTCTCAATCTTTGTGTTAGTTATTGATCTGATCATTTACCTGTAATCTTGAATGTTGTCCTGGATAGTAAGGTGTGAAAGATTAAGGATATCACACTGTTAATCGAATAGCATTCCTCTTTGGTGTTGATCCATTCTCACACAACCTCTGCAGTTCAAGAGACATTAAAATACTGGTAAGTATTTAGAAGTATAGACTTAAAAATGTTCTTAATCTGTTCTATAAATACATACTTAAATGCTGGTTGTGGTAGTTTACCACTGGTGTCCTGGGCTCTGTCTTACTATGGCTCTGCAAACTAGGACAAGTACCACCCTTTCTGTCTTTGACTCTCAAAGTAGCGAGTGCAAGCATTAACAGGCTTCTGTAGGAGGCAGTGTAGGGGGCTAAAGCTCAAAACTCAACCGTCAAAAGTGCTTTTATCAAACAGCAGAGCTAAATACTCCACAATCTAATGTGTACGCTATATACGATTGTCATAGGTTGTATTCTAACATTCACACTCTACCCACTCCTTTTTCATGATAACCTTCTTTTATGGTCATCATCCTGCTGTGACAGTCCCCAGTACACTTTTGTCTATGTAAGGGATATGAGCCTGGTGCAGATGTTATCACTGGTTCAGGGCAACTCATGTCTTTAAGCTATTAAGCTGCAGAACCACTGTGTGTCTGTCACTTGCCACAGGTGCGTATAAACCCTGTGGTTTACCTACTGATCACTCATGGTAGTCTGGGATGTGCGGTGCATGTTGGTTGTACTCCAGCCCTCACAGCAATTACTCTTCTTTTGCTGCCTCTTTTGCGACAAGGTCCTCCGGGTAAACTTGTTAGATGGAACTGCGCATCAGTACCCATGTTCAGCAGTTTTAGATGCAGACAGGTGTCAGCAGCAGCAGTTGCAACCTCCAGGCACACACTACATTAGTGCTATGCCAGGGCCAAAATAAGTGAGGGTTCCAATTGTACTTGCATTTGGCACTTAAGGCTTGGTTACCATGCTGGGAGCATTCCCATTCCTACAAAATACATATACATATATATTTTCCCTGACAAATAAAAAATACATTTAAATATCAGTCATGGTTCAGTTAACACAAAACTGAAAAAGCACGGAATTTTGCCACATATGGTGTGCACACATCATACAGTTGTGACTCCTGAAGTTGTGGCTTCGATTTAGTAACTTCATTTGCAAATATTTGGGTGGAAGTGAGATTCTTGGTGGGGTCTTTATCACCATGTGCCTCTAAGAACTCACTATAATTTGGCTCCCTCTCTTTGATGTACTGATGAATTTCCATATAAAAAACAACAGAATAACCCTGTTTGATATTTGCTCCTTTCCTTTAATTACAAACATCTTTAACCTTGGTGCTTACGTACACAACAAACAAAATCACCACCATAGCCCTTTTTGTTTGTACTTCCTGAAACATTGTGTTGTGTTATTTATTTGTACTCAGTGGGCCAAAATCACGTATAGGTATACTATTTAGTGGTAGATGTTCGAGGAATCAGTGGCGGTGGTGGGAAACTGTGAAATATTTGTTACTTGGAGCCTCATTACATGTGGCCCTGTGTTTGAGCCAGTATTTGTCAGACCTGCTAAAATCTGATTCCGCTAGGATTGTGAACCCGAAAAAGTGAAATAAAATACTATTTTAGTCTCTGAACTCACTTATAACTTGTTCCGGTTATTATTTAGCATTACCACACACCCATCGCAATTAAATGGGCCATTCCTAATGAGGGTCTAAATGTTGGAGATTTAAGCAAATTTAAGGATGTTTGGAATTGGCATGCTAATACAAAACATATACCCCAAAAGGGTAATAGAATTGTAATTCACAAAATAAATATTTAAAGTTACTATAGCCCCAAAAGTGTAAAAACAGCCCCTGTGTACTACATTTCAGCCTTGGAGTAAGTCGAGAAACACACATGGCCAGTAGTAGTGCAACACTCTCCGATAGGAAACATTATCAGAAGGGAATTAAAATAACACCCCTCAAGAACTAATGTTAAATACTTTAAATTAGTTGGTGAGATTAAAAAAATGTTTACTTACTAAAGGTTTTCTTCAACTATTATTATTAAACTTAATTAAAAAATAATCTTTGTGCAAAACATTTTTGACTTTAGTACAAATATAATTTTACACAAGTGTACTAACTAAATAAAAATAAAGATGATGTGAGGGTGACTTTTCAGTTTGTTAAAAATAATATGTATGCATTTATTCAATGTATCAAAATTATATCAATATTTAATATACATTTAATTTGAGTTATTATGGTGCACAATTTTATTATTTCCAGGTTGATCAATATTTTACATTGTTTTACCTTAATATTTTCCAAATTAAACTTTGAAATGTCCTATACTTTCCCCACAGTGAGATCCCCACGCACAGGTGAAATGTTACTAGTAGTAACATAGCACTCATCAGTTCTGTTGTAGGAGGCTCAACTTCTTTGTTTGTGGGGATGTGGACACACAAGTCTGCACCCAGATGTAAGTCTCCTCTCAGAAATGGTGAATAACAAAACAACGAAGAGTTACACCTTGCTGTAGGAGTAAATACACACGTGTAAATATATTTTTTTATTTACCTTTGAAAATAAGGCCCATTTATTACAATGTTTTTGAAACTCCACTTTTTGTGAAAGTTGTTTCACTTTTAACCCACTACAGCCTTTAGCCTGCCACCATCCGTATCACTGTGAAATTGACCATCATGAAAAGATGTGTCATATGTCAAGTGTTGACTCTTCCATTCAGCTTTCTCACTCATTCCTCTTTGAAACAGTAAAGCAGCAACATTTTAGTCGAAGAAGCAGACCTTATTCAGAGTGTGGCCGGAGTTGAAACTAGGATTATTGCGCCGTTTAAATTACCGTTAGTATTTTGAGCATCCTCACTTAGCTTCTCCTTACAGTCTTTACCTCATGAAGGCATATAAGTATTTGACGAGCCTTTCACCTGTGTTTATTGGCATCCCGCATCGTGGTCACACAACTAAAAACATGGAATGAACAGCCCCGATCTGGTGTTCATATCTCAACTAACTGAAAGCTTCTACAGAATGGTCATAATAATCATAAGGAGGGGGTGGCCTACAGTGTAATGTTGACGCGGGCAGCCAAGGCATTGGCCCTTGAGCTCCCTGTCGCGGCCATGAGGACTAACCTCCTCACTGAGGTCCTTAAACCGCAGGCAAGCTCGGCTGAGCCTCTGCTGCCGTTTACTGAGGCCTTGTGTGACGTTATTTTGGGCACTTGGTCCAAGCCTGCTACAGGTCAGCCTGTAGATAGGAACGTGGCCAGAAGCTACCGCCCGGCTGCGGGTGACCCTTGCTTCTTGTCCACCCACCCCACCCTCGAGAGCCTGGTCATCCAGGCCTCTACTTGCCAGACCGCATTCCCGACGGCTCCGCCCAATAGGGAATCCAAGAGGTACTAGCAATTCGGTAAGAAGGTGTTCTCGTCCCTGAGTTTGGGACTGCGGTCAGTCAATACCGCATGGGACACGGTAGAGGACATGCTGCCACAATGTCCGGAGGAGGCCCGGACTAAACTCGCCCAAGCCCTTGCGGAGGGTCGTGATGCAGCACGCTATTCCATCCGGTGTGGGCTGGATACCACAGACTCACTGGGCAGAGCGATGGAAACGACGGTGGCGGTTCGACGCCACGCCGGGTTGAGGACCGCCAACTTTTCGGCTGATGTCCAGGCCACCATCCTGGACATGCCGTTTGATGGCCGTCGCCTCTTTGGCGACAAGGCAGACCATGCGCTTGAGCGTTTAAAGGACTCCAGGGCTACCGCCAAGTCCTTGGGCCTCCCGGCCCCACGCCAGCAAACGGGTGCCTTTCGCTCCTTTCGTGGCCAAGGAAGGGGCAATCCCACACGTGCTGCCAGCCACGCACCGCAGGCTACTACACAGCGCGGTGGCGGCTGTGGAAACCGCCGTGGCGGCGGTCGGGGACAAGGGCGAGGCCAGTCCACACCTTCCCCTGCAGCACCCGCCTCAAAACCCACCTAGTCTGAGCTTTCAGGCCCATGGGACGCCAGTGGGGGGCAGGGTTCGCCATCACCTCTTCCACTGGCGCACTGTCCCGTCGGACATGTGGGTGCTGCAAATCGTCCGAAGGGGCTACTCCCTCCCCTTCGAGGCGACCCCTCCAGCCATGCCGCCGCAATACCACCGCGTGTCAGGGGATCACTTGCAACTTCTGCAAGAGGAAGTTACGGCCCTCTTGGCCAAGGGGGCCATCGAGCGCGTTCCTTTGCCAGAAGTAGGGTGTGGTTGTTACTCCCACTACTTTCTGGTACCCAAGAAGGGCAAAGGGGGCCTACGCCCTATCTTGGACCTACAGAACGTCAACGGCTTCCTCCGGAAGGAGAAGTTCAAGATGCAGACTTTGGTCTTAGCTGCCCTGGACCCAGGAGACTGGATGGTAGCGTTGGACTTGCAGGACGCCTATTTCCACATCCCTGTCCTGCCGGCCCACGGGCGCTACCTGCGGTTCACGGTAGGCCACGAGCACTTTCAGTTTACCGTGCTCCCCTTCGGCCTTACCAGCGCCCCACGGGTGTTCACGAAAGTGATGGCGGTGGTCGCAGCTCATCTGTGCATGTTAGGGGTTTCAGTCTTCCCCTACCTCGACGACTGGTTGTTGAAGGCTGCTCGCCCCAGACAGTCGTCAGCCACCTCCAGACTACGGCCGACCTCCTGCACCTGCTGGGGTTCTCCATCAATGTGCCGAAGTCACACCTGTGTCCCTCTCAGAAGCTCCTCTTCATAGGAGCGGTTCTAGACTCGGCGCAGTTTCGGGTTTATCCTCCCGAACAGCGGGTTCAGGACATTCAGGCTCTGATTCCGATCTTTCATCCTTTATCCCGAGTCTCGGTCAGGTTGACGCTGCGGCTTCTGGGGCTGATGGCCTCCTGCATCCTTCTGGTGCATCACGCCCGGTGGCGGATGCGGGCTCTGCAGTGGGACCTGATGTATCAGTGGGCCCAGCATCAGGGCAACTTGTCCGACCATGTCTTGATCTCGGAGGGCACTGCAAGACAGTTGCAGTGGTGGCTCCCGGACCGGGTCAGCGGCAGATCCCTCTCCCTACCCCAACCGGAGCACGTAGTTGTGACGGACGCGTCCCTCCAGGGCTGGTGGGGCCACATGGGAGAGGCGGAGATCAGAGGCCTTTGGTCTCCGACGGAGTCCCAGCTCCACATCAACCTTCTTTAGCTCGGGCGATCCGACTTGCACTGAAGGCATTCCTACCCTCCGTCCGGGGGAGCGTAGTGCAGGTGTTCACGGACAACACCACCGCCATGTGGTACTGCAACAAACAGGGCAGGGTGGGGTCGTGGACCCTATGCCAGGAGGCTCTGCGCCTCTGGCAGTGACTGGAACATCAGGGCATGACCCTGGTGGTTCAACACCTGGCAGGTTCTCTGAACGCCAGGGCGGACGAACTCAGCCGTCGGTGCATGATGGATCACGAATGGCGTCTGAACTCTGACGTGGCGCAAGGCCTCTTTCAGCAGTGGGGAGAGCCTTGGTTAGATCTATTCGCCACAGAAGAGAACGCGCAATGTCATCAGTTCTGCGCGTTGGAATTTCCAAGGCGGCACTCGCTCAGAGACGCTTTTCGTCGCGAGTGGAGTTGCGGTCTATTGTACGCCTTTCCGCCTATACCACTTCTGCCCAGTCTGTTGAAGAAGATCAGGCGCGACCGGGCCCAGGTTATCCTTGTGAGATTTTGGTATCCAGAGCTACTCAGCATGTCTGTCGATCCCCCGATTCGTCTGCCTCTTCAGGAGGACCTTCTGTCGCAGCAGCAGGGGACGGTCCTCCACCCGAACCAGTCCAGTCTCCACCTCCAAGCTTGGGGATTGAGTGGTGACAGTTGAGGCCATTTGACTTGCCTCCTGAAGTCTGTAATGTCATTCTGGCAGTCCGGCGTCCCTCCACAAAGTCGGTATACGCCTGCAGGTGGAACAGATTTGTGGCATGGTGCACAGCAAAGGCTGTGGATCCACTCTCGCCCCCCTTTCTGAGGTTCTCCTCTTCCTTCTTTCTCTAGCCCAGCAGGGCTCTGCTCTGGGCACTATCAAGGGCTACCTTTCTGCCCTTTCCGCCTTCCTAAGGCTACCTGATCAGCCATCTTTGTTCAAGTCCCCTATTGTAAATAGGTTTTTGAAGGGCATCACACACATGTTCCCTCCTGTTCCTTTCGTGATGCCTCAGTGGGACTTGAACCTTGTACTTACTTATCTGATGTGCGCTCCCTTTGAGCCACTTCATAACTGTCCTCTCCGCCTTCCTACTCTGAAGTCTGCTTTCCTGGTTGCCATCACCTCTGCCAGGAGAGTGAGTGCGCTTCAGGCTCTTTCTTCCGAACCTCCTTTCCTTTCTGTCCATCCGGACAAGGTTGTGTTGGGGACAAGGCCCTCTTTCCTGCCCAAGGTAGTCACAGCCTTCCACATCGGGCAGTCCATCACCTTGCCCACCTTCTTTCCGCCTCCGCATCCCTCGAAAGAGGAAGAGAGGCTCCACCTTCTGGACCCAAAACGTGTGCTGTCTTACTATCTGGATCGCATACGCCAGTTCCGGGTGGATGACCAACTCTTTGTTGGTTACGTGGGCGCCAAGAAAGGACGGGCGGTGCACAAGCGGACCATCTCTCGGTGGATCGTATTGTGCATCCAGGTGTGTTACTCCTTGGCTAAAAAGGAACCTCCTGTTGGGCTGAGGGCCCACTCCACTCGGGCCATGGCGACTACTACTGCCCTGGGCCGAGGAGTCCCCTTGCAGGACTTTTGTCAGGCAGCTACGTGGGCCTCGCTGCACACGTTCGCGAGACACTACTGCCTGGACAGTCCAGTCCGGAGAGATGGCTTCTTTGGCCGTTCCGTCCTCCAGGACTTTCTGGTGTGATTATTGGTTCGCAGACCCACCTCCGGGGTTGGTATTGCTGGGGTATCTATTCTAAGATAAGGAATCTATCACTAACGTGTCTCTTTCAGATGCACATGTTACTACTTGTGTAACTATATATCTGTAAGACATTAGTTAGTGATAGATTCCTTACCGACCCACCCATCCTCCCCGTTCAGCAAACCGATATCTAGGGTTAAGGTCATCCCCTTTTAGGGCCCTAGTTTCATGGCACCAGTGTTGGTTCTATCATGGCTCTGCGTATCTGGCGCGGAAAAACTGTGGATCAGAACTGACGTCAGCGCGCGAGGGCGGCGTCTAAGTTCTCCGGCGACGTCATTCCGGCGCTAACGACGACGACAGAGGCAGAGCTGCGGACGACACCTACCGACGCGCAGGGGTATTGCTACACAAAAGTTTCCGGATCCAGTCTGACGCCTGGAGATATTCTAAGGTAAGGAATCTATCACTAACTAATGTCTCTTACAGATATATCGTTACACAAGTAGCAACTTGTGCATTTGGACAGACAAACAGAACGTGTTCTAAATCTTGCACCCCGCCTTTACATAAGTAACAGAGGTTAGTCCCTCCTTCTTTTGACAACCACCTAAAAGTGTGTGATTTCAGGGGTAGTATCACAAGCCGTAGTAGAATAATGCCAAGCCTTACTCCGTGATTTAAGTTGAAAAGGATATATGGTCGCATTTTTTTTTTTTAAACTATTGTGTCCGCGTACTGTTTATACGTTGAAAGATAGGAACAATGTTGAATGTCTAGATTCATGCTTAGCCTTGGGGTTAGGTGCTTTAAGCAAAGTTTCAGCTGGGCTGGTGACCAAGATTTTAACATGTCCAAGGTAACAGTTGTTAATTTAAAAGCACTGCTTAGATTTTTACCAAAAACATACTTCGGAGAATCTAGTTCAAGTGTCTCAACTTTTAACAGTGCTCTTAGGGTTCCTTGATCAGCGTGAACCAGGTTATACGCCCATCTGATTATGTTTGTAATCCCTCTGGCGAAGGAGCTGACTAGCGATAATTCTAGCCGAAGAGCTTGGACCGGCACAGCTTGCGGCATCCTGGTAAATTTCCGCAGGATTTTCCCTTCTTTGATGTCGATTTGTTTACATTCATTTATTGGAATATTTTCTATTGCATATGATAAAACGGCAGGGATTTTAGAACTATAAACCTGTAACAGAGGAGAGAAGTGTCTTTGACCGGTCGAGGAACAAAGTCTTTGGAGGGCCCCTAAATGGACATCGGCATTTCGACCCATTTGTTGCAAATGAGGCTGATTGTGCAAAGACTGAGTAAAGGTTCTCCCGAGATATATATATTCTTTTACAATTTCCAATGGTTTTCCCCCTATTGACCAATTGTATTTGTAGTAGCTCTTCTTAACTGTAAATGGTAGAATTTTTGTTTTGGTAACATTTGGAATTAAATAATTTTCTTCGGTGTATTTGGTGAGTGCCAGCAGATTTCTTTGGAGGCCGAATGGGGTCAGGTCTAGGATTACTACATCGTCTGCGTACATCATACAGTGGATTTTAAAAGTTGCATTCTTAGGTTGGGAAGTTATTGACCTGGTTAAGGTTTTCCGTTAGGTCACTCAAATATAGAGAAAACAATAAGGGAGCTAAAAGGCACCCTTGATGCAGGCCGTTTGGAGTTGATATTGGACAGGTAAGACCCTTCTCCCTCCCCATTTGAACTTGGCACCATGTCCCAGAGTACAATGATGTTATTAGATGGAGAAGATTTTGTGGGATTCCAATTTTCTGCAGTTTTTTCCAAAGCTTGTCGCGGTCAACCCTATCGAAGGTGGATGTAAAGTCTACAAAGACAGCATACGCTACCTGCGACATTTTGATCACATATTTTTCTAATATTGTTTGAAGTACTGCAATATTATCTGTGACCGAGTGTTTGGATCTGAATCCTGCTTGGTTAAGTGGGATAGAGCCAGTTGAAAATGCCCACTCTTTTAGATGATCTAGGATAGCGGCTGCAAAAATCTTCCCGGTTGCGTCCAGGAGAGCAATCTGCCGGTAATTACAGGGGAGCAGCCTGGAGCCTTTCTTGTGGATTGGAATTACAGTACTTCCCTTCCAGGACTTTGGAATTTCCCCTGTTCTGATTATGTAGTTAAGAGAGGCATGCTAGAAGCTTACTCCACTCCTTTGGATTGTTTTTTAGAACCATTATAGGAATTTGGTCTGGACCCATTGCAGCCGATGGTCTTGCCTTTTTTATGTAATATTCTATTGGAGGTGGTGATGGGACCTCGATGTATGTGCTTTTTTCCTGTCCTCTATTAGTTTGCGTTACTAAGTCGCGATTGGAGATTTGACTTGTTTTGTATAGATTGGTTATGTATGCTTCCCATTCTGAAGGTGGTACAGGGTTTGCTTTTATCGGTTTTTTTGGTTCCCGTTTCTTGCGCTATTATGGTCCAATAGGCACGTTTGTCCTTTTGTGTCGCTGCTATCTGTAGATCCACCCATTTTTTGTCCTGTAACTTTTGTTTTTGTTTTACTTTTTGTCTTCTGTGACAGTTTTTTAGCTTGTTGATTTCCAATTTTCTAGTATCAGAAAAGTGTTCCATCTTTTATTACTTTGTGTATTTGTCGTTTTACGCTTTCCTGCAACAATTGGACAAGTTTCTTGGCCACTGCCTCAAAGTTTATTATTGGATTTGTATCGTGGATAGTTGTTAATAGATTTGAATTCTCAATTAATTTAATGGTTTTTTCAAAAGATCTGGAATTCCACATTACCCGACTTTGAGCTGGGTTTACCAGAGCTGTACTTTGCACTTCCATTATGTGCAGCGGAGATGTTTGTTTCAATATTAGACCAGTTGTTAATTGTAGAATAGCATGATCGCTTCCTTTCTCAAACTTTATGTAAAGGTGATGGGCTAATCCAAAAAGGCCTGGACTGCAAATCATGTAGTCGAGAATTGATGCATTAAGGCTACCCTTTCTTGTGAAGGAAGCCGGAATGTCTCCTTCGATGTTGCCGTTTAGTAGTACTCCGTTCAGGGTAGCAAGTGTTGATCGAATGATTTTCCCTCTCTTGTTTGATTTGGTTCCTGAGGGAAATTGTGGTATTGGTATTGCCAGGGCTTGATCTTTTTCTCCTGACTCCCGTTTTTCCAATAAGTCGTTAGAAATTTGCCAGTTTAAGTCGCCTGTTAGGAACATTAGCGGGAAATCCTGTTTTTCAACCACCTTTTCAATGTCCTCAAGAATGTTTCACGCTAGTGCATCCATTTTTCCTCCCTGGGAAATGTAGACATTAAAAATGAGCATTGTATTCAAGCTTTTGGTCCTATCTGACCCTATTTTGATCTTTATACATTGGAAATTCTTGGGAGTGTGTAGGTATGATTTCCTGGTCCCAATAGTACTCTTCGGATAGAAGAATTGCTATCCCTCCTTTTGCGTGCCCGTGGGCAACCGGTTCGGCTGGAGTATCATATACGAAATAGTCAGGGTGGTCAAAATGTGTGGTTGCCCAGGTTTCTTGTAGAACCACTATCCCTGGACGACCTTGAATAATTGTTGCTAGTTTTTCTTGGGTTTTCCCTGCGATGTTCCAGGAATGGATGGTTAGACCGTTGCTAAAAAGGGCGCTTGATTCCGAGTCCCTGTTTTTTGCTATTAAGGTTCTCTGCAATCCATGGCCATGTGTTTCGGTGGCTGTTTTTTTCCTGCGTCGGAGAATTCTTGGTCCAGCTTCGCCTTATTCCGTAGGTAATTGAGACTGAAATGTCTTCTTTATAAGGGTTTGACCAGTTGATATTGCAGTGTTGGATTGCTACTACGTGCTGATGTCTGATTAAAAGGGTTTCTGATGTCTGATCTATTATCCCTTTTTCAGGGGCCACGTCAAATCCAAATTTGTGAAGGGTCTCTTTTTCTTTGAGTATGATTGCAGGAATGAATGGCTACCAAAATTCTTCTACAGCTGATGTCGTTTTCGTTTTGTCTGGAAAAGATACTAGTTTAATGTCGTTTCTTGCTAGCGCCTGTAATGGTTGTATCCTTTGAAGAAGATTTGTTATTCTTTCTCGGTTTAGGGGATCTTCGCCAGAGAGAAATAGATCTGTAATTTCCACTCTGCGTGTAAGATTTGTCTGTGATTGAATAGACGTCTTCCTAATCGATGGAGCTTGCTGTTGGCTTTCCTTTTGTGTCCATAATTCTCTTTCTGAGTTTCTAGGGACAAAACTTGGGGTGAGGGGATTTAAAGGTAAAGAGTTTGCTGTTTGTGTCTTTGAGTTCGAAAACTGATCACTTGCATCCGTAGTGTGGTTGATTACTTGATCTTCCTTTTTTTCTGAGATCGTTTGATTAGATGGTGGTATTTCTGGAAATCTTGTTTTTCGGGCCTTCTGTTTTTCGGGCCTTCTGTTTTCTCTTTTCTTTGCCCGCTTCCGACAGTTAACATTTCTTCTCCTCTTTTTTACTGTTGTTTGCTGAGGAGAGGAGACTGTTGACCTATTTGTTGAGGTTTCTATTGTTTTTTGTTTAGTCGTGTTTAACCCTTTTGATGGACATTTTGACTTTAATTTGTTGAAAATTGGATAATATACTATGGTCCGTGCTTTCTTATTGGACTCTTTTGAGTCCTTAAAGAGATTTCGTAATGAATAGGTTTGATTATGTGAATTCTTTTCATTTTTATCTTTTGTTTGCTTCGACCGGTTTGAGTAGCTGTGTCGGCCGTTGACGGACAATCTGCTACTATTGGTAGTAGAACTTTTGTTGTGGCCAATGTGCTCTCTATTGGTCGTTCTTCGACTTCACCAGCTTGTGATAATTTTAAATGTTGTTTGCTCCTTTTTTTCTCTACCAGATGTTTTAACATTCCTATTTGGGTGTCCAACATCTGGTCAGAGTTTTCCAAGATGTTCCCTAGATGAGAGAGAACTGATTCTAAAATTCTTTCCAATATGACAAGGGCTTTGGACACCGAAGTTTTTTCGTTGGAAGGATCGATGGATTTTAACAATATGAAATCCGGTGTTTGCGAGAGAGTGTCTTCTGGGTCAAACGGTTTTAGTGGGGTGCTGTTCTGAATTTTGGATTTTTCCTTTTGGTGTGCCATGTTGAAAACCAGATCTTTAAAGCTTATGTCGGGGCAGGTGATGTCAAATTCCAAATTTTCCTGATTTTGTTGATCGTCAACTTTTTCTGCTTCTGTGATTAAAATTTTGATATTTGATTGGACCGGGCTTTTGTTGTGTAATATTTCTTCTTGCCCTATGCTGTTAATGACCTCCAGTTGTTCCTTTTTTTTTTTTTTTTTTTTTTTTTTTGATTGGTTTGAGTTTGCTCCGGGTCCTTAGTAATTTGTTTTGTAAAGTATTTCGTTATTCCGGTAAGTGATTCGGTATTTTGAGGGCGGACCATCTTTCCGGCACTCCTCCTTATCGCTTGTTCGGTTCCTAATCTTTTCATAAATATAGTACGTGATCTGAGTTTTTTGTATGCCATACTGCGAGAGATGGTCTGACTATGGCTCTTGAAGAGGGAGCGGACCTCGGACGACTTTCAAAACTCTCACTCCACTCCTTTAACCTCTCACAGCCTCCGATTACTGATCGATGAAATTTCATTAGGTAATGCTATTGTGGCGAGATCCCGCCTTGCAAGAGACTTAAGACTTTACTGACCGGTATGTGCAGTAGATTTTTAGCACAAATTGTCCTGTTTGTACAAATAAGTAGAGGAACGTGATTTGCTATTATGAATAAGTACATTTTACATTTAATTTGGGGTAGGCGGAGGATAGATGTAAAGTACTGTCTCCTCAGTCTTACCTCCGTCTCTCTGGTTGAGAAAAAGAAGGGAGTGCTTTCCTTTCCTTTGCTAATCCGGATAGTGGCCTGTAGCACCGGCCGCAAGAAGAGGTGGTCCCCACTGCTCCCTGATGCACCAGGAAGTATCTGGCAGCACCTGCCGCTCCCAGCACCGCTTAGCGGCACCGGCGACAAGGTGAGTGCCCAGCAGGACCGGCCTCGGTGAGAAGATGCCCAGCGGCTCCTCGTCGCTCCAAGGGATGCTCAGCAACTCTGGCTATATTCAGTATTATCCGGTGGCTCTGGCTGCTAAGAATGCGCCCTGCAGCTCCGGCCGCAAAGATTAATAATTTGCTGCTCCTCGCCACGCCGAATACTGTTTGGCGGCTCCGGCCGCGAAGTGGAACTGGCTTAGACTCCTCGGTGCTCCAACAAGAACCTGGTAGCTCCAGCCGCTGCTCCGGCCACACCCAACACCACCGAGCGGCTCCAGCCGCCAAAAAAGTACACAGCGGTGTCGGCCGCAGAGAGAACGGCTCAGCCGCTCCCCCGCCTTGCCCTGGGATGTCCGACGGCCCCCAGCAGCTCCCAAGATTGACCTGCGGCTCCGGCCACGAGAAGTGCACCCAGCATATCCAAACGCCGAGGAAACGTCCCGCGGCTCCCCCCGCCGCGTCTCGGGACAATTAGCGGCCCCAGCCGCGCTCGAGTTGGCCCAGCGGCTCCGGCCGCTAAAAAGGACGCCGATAAGACTCTACCGGGGCGGGAGGCAAACGGCAGCTCCAACGCAACCAAGGCTCCCAGGCGGCTCCAGCCGCAACTGAACCGCCAGCAGCCCAGCCCAGCAGCCCAGCGGCTCCGGCCTCGTGAGGGTATGTAGCTCTCGCTCGCTCTCGGCGTTCTGCTTGCTCTGCTTCGCGTAGGTCGTTTCCTGCTTCGCGTAGGTCGTACTTTCATCTGTTGTACACACTTTCATTTGTTGTACACACTCAGTCAGCAAATGGACTCACACACTCAAGAACTGAACTCTAGGCCAATTGTTTTGTATCAAAATATATAGTTGTTTTATTTTAGAACCACAAGGTATCAAAATATGCTTTCTCAGAATGAGTTACTTTAGTTAAATACTTTTCAAATAGGCAATAGTCTTTTTGATTACAATAGTTACAGTTGTTGCAACAGGCAACACAATTTCAAACACAATGTTACATTGAGACCATGGGAATTTCTATATGGATTACTTTTCTAACCACAGGACTGTGTCCTAGATTCAGTCCTGGGACATATCCTGTAAACAATCAAGTGAAAGCATTTTGGTAACAGTAGTGACGTTTAAGGAATATTATTGTATTTTAAAAGTTGACACTTTAAAAATGTTTCACATAGAATCACCAATGTTATCCTATGGGAGGAAATTCACTTAACAGGTAAGTAGTGTTATCGTTACTTTTTCTTACTCACTGTTTGATCCTGGATCCAGCACTGGTGCACCTCCTGTAAACAGTTGAAAGAATTCGTTTAGTTCATATCGACGATTTTTAAGGAATATTTGTAAGTTTCCAAAATCGACACAGAGCAACTTTTCTGGTGAAAACCAGACAATGGATTCCTATGGAGGAAAATTGAGTTAACAGTAAATCACGGTTATACTCACTTTTCAGGTTCAGTGCTGGGCTGAAAGGTACAGCACTGGGATCTCTCCTGATAACAGGTGTGTAAATCGGAATTCGTTGTTCGGCTGATTTTAGATGAATATTGTAAAGTTTCAAAACTCCACACTTATTAGAATTTCCAAGTGGAACCAGTCAATGTTACCCTATGAAAGAAAAGTGAGTTATCGGCTTTTGGGCAAGTACTTGGCTGGCAGAGTTAAGGTTCTGGGCATAGACTCAGGGGTCTCCAAGGGTCAGGTAGGTACTGTTGTTACACCCTCAGCGGCACAGTAGCAGCTGGGTGCAGAGGTAGTAGGCCCATTGTTAGCCTATGGGCGGCAGGGGGCCTTTGGATGGTGGCCGCTGGCAAGCAGGCCACGCGGCTGTGGGAGCTGGGCTCCTGGTCACTTACTCAGGGCAAATGGGGAAGTAGATTAGGACAGAGGTTGCACTCCCAGGGGCACTCGGGTGGCTGGGTGCAGGGTGCTTTTTAGCCGTCGGGCGCTCAGTGTTATTCAATGGGAGACTTGGAAGTTAAACAAAGGCTGCAGGCTTGGGGACGGAGATTCTTCAGGTGCGACCACCACTTTGAGGGGTAAGTTGGGATCTTGGAGGTAAGTAGACACCCAGGAGTTTGGCACAGGGGGCCGTGGAGCGCTGGGGTGTCTTTAAACGTCGGGGAATCTTACCCTCAGCTGGTCGCGGTTGGAAGGGTACCTTGTTGTGAGGCTGCAGGCGTCATCAGGATAATCGAGGAGGGTCTTTGGGCACTGGATTCCAAGTCACGGTTGCCGGGGGGAAGTCCTCGTGGTCTTTGTCCACTCAGGCACAGGCCGGGCTCGGCGGGTGCAGAGTGAGCTGGATTTGCGGTTCCTGGCTGGCACCAGGGGTGTTGCTGTTTGAGCAGAACCACTGCTCATGGTAATCCCAGTCCTTTAGATAATCAAGGCAGGCAGGTCCTCCGGGGTTTTAAAGGTTGCTGTCCGCAGGAGACGCCGGGGTTTAGCAGGAGCAGGTTCAAGGATCAACCGGCCTGTAGCTTTCTGGGGCCAAGTCAGTTGGTGTCGTCCTCTTGTTAGCAGCTGCACGGCAGGTATTCTTGTTTCTTGTTCTTCTTCTTGTTTTCAAATCGGGATCTGAGGAAGGAAGGTTCAGCGTGCCCCTAAATACTAAATTTATGGGCACTACAGGTAGGACAAGGGCAGGGACCAATGGGTCCCTGTCCTGGGGTTAGTATACCCCCTATCCTGCTCCTCTCCTGTGGGAGGGGGGCAGGACTCCCCATCCTCAAGATGGCTGGAGTCTGGCGTTGTTTCACCTCGCCTCTCCCACCTGAGGGGTGGAGTTGGCACAGGCTGGCACACTCCCTTTCCTCACCTAGGGTTTCCCGCCTGTCTTCCCGCCAGAGTGGGCATCAGAACCGGTGGGTGCCAGTTGCTGAGTACAGCAATTGACCTGGGGAAGCTCACAACAGGCGGCATGCCTTTGAAGCTTCCCCTGCCCATCCTGGGGAGGAGGCTTGGCACCTCGTCCCAGGATGTGCATTGTTTCAGGCCCCCGAGAGCGACAAGCTGTCGACCCAGGGGTCCAGAAACATGTCTGGTGGTGGCAGCCACGCAGTCAGGACACTGGGAGTTGGTTAGGTTTCAGGGGGCATCTCTAAGAAGCCCTCTGAAGTGAATTTGGCATTACATCCCACACTGGCATCAGTGTGGGTTTAATGTGCTGAGAAGTTTGATATCAAACTTCTCAGCTTCAGTGTAGCCATCATGGTGCTGTGGAGTTCGTAATGACAATCTCACAGCACCATATACTCTTAATGGCAGCACTGCACTTACAGTGCCCAGGAATGGCCCTGGGTACTGTAGGGGCACAGGGCTCATGCACCTGTGCCAACACCACTGGCATAGTCCACCCAGCTATAGGGGTGACTCATGTATGCCAGGGCAGTGGGTTTGTGGGCCTGGCACACAGGGATGTGTGCTATGTCGACTTGTTGTTTAGTTCTGCTCCAGGACACACAGTCTGCAAAGGCAGTGTGTGTGTGTGTCAGGGTACAGGGCCCCTAAGGGTGGCACAATAAGTGCTGCAGCCCTTAGGGGTCTTCTCTGGTCACAATGCCCTGGGTACCATTTACCAGGGACTGACATGGGGCCAGAGATGCCAATTGGGTTTTAGTTTCAACACAGTTTTTGGGGAAGGAACACAGGCCCTGGGAACCTGATTGCCAGGGACCCAGGGCATACCAAGGAAAAGTGCATCAGATATCAGGCAAAAAGTGGGGGGGTTACTACATCAGAAACCTACCTTCTCTACAGCTACCATTTGGCATAAAGGCAGCTCCAAGAGTCTTCACAAAGTACCTCATGGTGGTAGCATCCCACCTAAGAAGACAAGGAATCCATGTCTACCCTTACATAGACGATTGGTTAGCAAACGTACAATCAAAAGAAAGGTGTCACAGGGCCATATGAACAGTGATTGCCACACTTCCAACGCCTTGGATTCACAATAAATCACAAAAAGTCTTCACCAAAAATGGAACAGTTAAAATTGTTCCTAGGAGCAACATTAAGTTCCAGAAAGCACAAGCAAATGCAGTTCAGAGGAGAGCAGAGGCAATCGCAGAGCAAACTCACCTTTACCAGTGGGGTTGGTCTCTGACCGGCAGGACTGTCATGAAACTCATGGGCATGATGGCATCATGCACCCCAATCATAACATATGCAAGATTACACATCCAGGAATGGATCTACAACAAATGATCACAAGCCACCAGGAGCTGGGAGGATCTAGTGGTTGTCACAGCAAAGGTAGAAAAGGAGATACAATGGTGAAAATCAACAAGCATGAACATGGGCAGACCATTCAAGACACCAGCTCCCACTGTGACCATAACCACGAACGCATATCATAAGGTTTGGGGTGCACACACAGGCAACCTGAAGGTACAGGGATTATGGAACAGCTCAGATACAGTAAAACACATCAATTACCTGGGGATGAAAACCGTATTCCTAGCCCCGACTACTTTCCAGTTGCACATAACAGGTCAAACTATACTAATCCAAACGGACAACACAACAACCATGTTATGTCTCAGCAAACAATGAGGAAGAAAATCATTCACCCTATCCAAACTAGCCCAGCAAATATGGAAACACTGGCATAGGAACACAGCTACCATTCGTGACATCCTAGCAATGCAGCGCACACCGCTAAGAGTTTTTTTGTTCCTCTGTTTGGGCAGATCTGGGTTGCAGTTACTCACCTCCCACCTCATCTATCCTTTCAATGGGAATGAGGAAAGCTCCAAGACCCTAGGAATGTGTTGGTGGGAACAGCTAGCCTCCAAGCAGAGGTTCCAACCCCATCAGGTGTGTGGAATGTAATAAAATATCTACTTGTCCATGAGACGTTTGCTTCATAAATCTGCTTATCCTGTAACAAAATCCACTTGTGCTTTTGATGCTATGTAGTGCAGCGACCGATTATGGCAGCAATCTAAATATGTAAGAGCTCTGATAATAGCCTCTTTTATTATGCTGGAGCTCATACCATAGTACGGTTTAAAGTCTAGCAGGTCCCTTATTTTGACACCTTTCTGCAGATCTACATATTGGGACTTGGGGTAGTGGTAAGCAATAGTGCCCCATGGTTAGAATGCCCTTTTGAGCCTGTGCAAGCTAACTAACTTGTATGTATTTTCATTAGCACATCTCTGATGTTTTCCAATACAGAGAAAGGCTAGAAATGTACTCCTTACAAGGGCAGAAGTAAAACTTCTTCCAGGCTTGGGGGGAGGGGGGAGGGGGGAGTGGTTGGCGGGAAAATGGACTTGTTACCACTCAACAATTTTCGCATGAGCAAATCTACACATGCATATTTGATCATGCTAAAATGCAGTTCGCAAATATCTTTTAGGTGTACAGTTTTTTAACCGACTTCTGTACATTTTTGTGAATTCATGAAAGCTGTAAATCTGCACTAATACCTGGATATAGACCATGAGTGCACCTTTGGCTTTGACAATGTTTGCTTATTTTCATATCTCCTATAATTTTGTTGAAACTGTTTACACTGATTTTCCGTTTTTTGAAATACTAGCATGCATTTGAAATACTAGCATGCATTAACACATTTTACTAAATGATGCTTCAAAAGAATGGTCCTTAACATTTCACAGTAGTTTAGTAAAACCTTTTTTTCTAGTTGCATTTTTTTTTTATGAACATTTGATTTTGGAAGCAGAGAATCCTCTATCTTGCTTTCAAGCTTTTGCATATATTTGCTTCTAATTAGAGAGCCTCCTGGAAGCATCATTTCGTAGCGTCCTACTGTTCAACTGAAAACGTTTGTGCACATTTTTATACTGGAACCAATGTCAGTAGTGCAGTCTGAACTTGCAACATTTCCTTAGAGCACTCACCCTAATAGTAATGTCTTTATATTAATGAACCATAAATACAAGTTTGAACAGCGTTAACAAATGGACACAAATACCACCTTAAATGCAGACTGATCCATAATGTGATACTGTAATCCGGCAGTCAAAGGGTTTGTGCTGCAGGGGGTTGGACCTCACAAGGACAAAATAAACATGACACATTGTTGTCCTTAACCCTAAACAATATGTTCTGGGCGTTGAGCTATAGGAATTCCACGCCCGTGCCCATACCCATGACAGTTTTTTCCATTCTCCAGGGAGGATGTGAAATAGCCCCTCGGCACCAAGGTTTTGTTTTTTAAATGGTCCAAAATGAAGTGGAGTAGGGAGCCTTGCATCCTTCCACAACGTATTCCTCCCTCTGCCTTATACCCAGCACTTGCTCTCCTGGTCCCCTGGGAAGCATATCAGGCGCTATTAACCTCTGATCCTTCTCACTATGAAAAAAAATAAGTCCCCAGGGGGCACTAAGAATATATCTAATAAATTCGGATACATGGGCATAGTGGGGGTCAGTACACTTTTGGACTTTTGGTACACTACCACATATTGACCCCTGGGATACCTATGATATCGGTCCAAGAGGGAACACAGACCCAGATCTCTATCCCACCCAACCTTCCCCTCCTGATGACTTAACATTTTATCAGGAGCTTATAGGGAGAGCTATTTCTTTCCATCAAGTGGTATTCCATAAAGAGCCCTTACAAGATTTCCTCTTCAAGACTCTTTCCTCCACTCACAGGGCTACTCAATATCTCCCAGTGCTAAAGGGCCCTGCTGAAAGCCCCCATCATGGCTAAGGTTATATACCCCTAAGGTGGGCAAGAAGTATAAGGCTTCCCAATCTAATCCTATTTACTTCAGGGGCCAATTTACACCCGAATCGGTGGCCATCATCATCACCACTGCTCGCAAACGATAAAATCTCACAAGCCAGAAGAGATGCCCCACTACCCGATAAAGAAAGCAAACTTATAGATGCCGCAGGGGAAAGGGTTGCAGCACAATCAGCAAACCATTTGCGTATTGCCAACTCTATGGGCCTTCTTGCTAATTTGACCATGCTCACTGGGACGAGATAGAGGACCTTCTCTAGTACCTCCCAGATGAGCACAACAAAAAGGACCAAGATCTTGACTCTGGAGGCAAGCTAATATATCCAACACCTCCATCCGCTATGCTTTGGACTCAGCTGAAGCTGCCGCTATGGATATTAATACTAGCAGCCCACTATGAAGGTGTGCATGGCTCTGCATTTCTTGTTTCAAACCAGAAGTTCAGCAGAATGTGCTCAACATACAATTTGATAAAGAACATCTGTTTATTCCTTAGGTGGACCAAACATTAGATAAAAATCAAAAAAGATACTGAGGTGGCAAAAGCAATAGGGGCTCTCCAAACACATGCTCCCCATTGCTTCTTTTACCACCCCCACCTCTATGGGGGTTCCAGAGCAACCTTTTCTGACACCTCCACCTCATACCAGAGCAATTTGAGCAATTGGGGTCAACATACCTTCCCTCTGGGTTATTTCTGATTGTGCTACAGAGGTAGCATTTCTAGAGGTAAGGATGCTTCTCCCTGCAGAACAACACCCACCACCAAACAATGACTTCCCTCTCCTACCTCCCAACCACATAACACCAGTCAAAAGTTACTTACAATGTTTCCTACCTACATGGCAAACAGTTACATCAGACCAGTTGGTGTTGGATATTATCAAACAATGCTATTGTCTGGAGCTCATTACCACACCTCACAACATTCCACCTCTCAATCACAGGCTATCACTGGAACATCAAACACTGCTCAAACAGGAGGTCCGAATTCTCCTCCTCAAAGGAGCCAATGAGCCTGTCCCTGTATGTCACCAGGTTTCAGGAGTGTACTCTCTATACTTCCTAATATCCAAAAAGGTCAGCTGTTTCCAACTCATCCTAGACCATAGGCCCCTAAACGAATACATCCTGTCAGAGAACTTCCACATAGTACCCCTACAAGATGTGATCCCACTTCTCCAACAAGGCGACTTCATGGCTACACTAGACCTAAAGGATGCCTATTTTCACACACCAATACACCCAGCATCTCGCAGATAACTCAGGTTTGTGGCGGCGGTAAACATTTTCAGTTCAAAACCCTTCCTTTCGGAGTGACTGCCGCACCTCCGGTATTCACCAAGTGCCTTGTGTTGTTAGCAGCACACCTACACAGACAAAAACTTCACATATTTCCATATCTGGATGATTGGCTTATCGGAGCCAACACTCACCAGCAGTGTTAAGACAACACTCAGGCCACAGTAGGTCTGCTCCATCGCTCCTGGTTTACTATCAATTTCGCTAAGTCTCACCCTCAACCCCTATAGGTTCAACCTTATTTAGGGGCTATTCCAAACACACAAGTAGGCCTAGCCTGTCCTAATATTGCAAGAATCGCATCTTTCAAAGCCTTAATAAAACCAATTTCAACCAAAATCGTCAACTCTCAGTCAAAACATTCATGTATCTTTTATGTATGATGGCCTCCTGCATTGCCATAGCACCTCATGCACGATGCAACCATTGCAGGAATACTTAGCTCAACAGTGGTCTTAGTCACAGGGTCATTGGGAAGATCTTGTTTTGCTAGACCGCCACCCTCATCATTCTCTGCAGTGGTGGAACACCAATAATCTATTACAGGGACAGCCATTCCCCTACCCTGTTTGCCACATCACTAATGCAGCAGACCCATCAGTCACAGCATGGAGTGCAAACCTGCAGGATCTTGCAGTACAGTGTCTTTGGGAGACCAAACACCTGGGTCTTCACATCACCTACCTACAGCTTCAAGCTGTTTGTCTAGCATTGAAAGTGTTCCTAACTTACCAGATCGGCAAGGTTTTCCTAGTCCAGTCGGACAATATGACAGCCATGTATTACCTACAGAAACAAGGTGGGACACATTCTCCACAATGATCTCACCTATCAAAACATTTGGCGCTGGATTCTACATCACAACATTCATCTGCTAGCAGAGTACTTTACCGGAACAGACAACGATTTTGCCAACCTCCTTAGCAGGATGCGGCAGAAATTCCAGGAGTGGGAAATTCACCCGCAAGTCCTCCTCCCAAACTTTAACAGTTGGTGTTCCCTCAAATAGATCTGTTCACAACTGCAGACAACAGAAATTGCCCAAACCTCGCCTCCAGGTTCAGACACCCACTATCCAGCAGCAATGCACTGTGGATGAATTTGTCAGACATTTGCCTATGCTTTTCCTCCTCTCCTTGCATTTCTTGTTCGGAAGGTCAGGCAAACATCTTTCACGCTAATACTAGTCACTCTGACATGGAACTGTCAGCCCTGGTTCACACCATTACTGGACCTCTCTATAATTCCCCACGAGAAGCTCCCCAACAGGCTGTACCCTCTCACTCAGATGCATGGACAAATTAGGCTATCGGATCCCAAATCTTAACCTGCTGATCTGGCTCCTGAGGTCATAGAACTCGGTTACCGCTATTTCGCAACTGAACGTATGACCATTCTGAAAGAAGCCCATAGACCTACCACTCGAGCAGGCTACGCAGCTAAATGGAGAAGATTTGTATGCTATTGTCACTAAAAACAAATTGATCCTTTTAATGCACAGTACAGAACATTGTCTGGTACTTGCTTAATTTACAACTCTGATTTAGGCTAGCATTCACCTCCATAAGGTTACATCTTGCCACAGTAGCTACCTATCCTCAAAATAGGCAACATGTTTCTTTATTCAAAATACCAGTCATTAAAGGCTTCGTAAAAGGTCTTAAAAGAGTGATTCCACCACAAGTTTCACCCGCACTCACTTGGAATCTTAACATTGTTCTTACATGACTTATGGGCCCTCCATTTGAGCCTCTGCATATTTGCCCCTTCAATTTCTCTCCTGGAAGGAGACATTTGTATTGCTATTACCTCACTCAGACATGTTAGTGAGTTCCAGGCATTAACCTTGGAATAACCCTTCTTACAGCTCCACGGAGACCGGGTGGCTCTCTGAACCAACCCCAAATTCAAATCAGCCAGTTGAGCTACCCTTCTTTCCTCTCATCCCGACTCAGTTGCATAGAGGGCTTTCCATACATTAGATGTCAAAAGAGCCCTCATGTACTAAGTTGATCAGACTACAATGTTTAGAAACACTAAGCAACTATTTTGTGCTTTTTCACCACGTCATGAAGGAAACCCTACATCCAAATCGGGTATTGCCAGATGGATAGTTAAGTGCATTCAAACAAGTCACACTAAAGCGAAAATAACTCTACCTACACCTCCTAGAGAACACTACTCGAAAGAACGATTCATCTAAGGCTTTCCTAAAGAACATTCCAATAGCTGACATATGTAAAGCAGCTGCATAGTCTGCAACTCACACTTTCACTAAACATTACTATGTGGATGTTAAGCTAATGTGGGTCAGGCAGTGCTACATATGCTTTTTCAAAAAACTGCAACACCCACAGGTTCTTAGGAGGACTGCTTTACAGTCTATGCAAAGCTTGTTTATCTACAACCACACATGCCTCAAATGGAATATGTTACTTTGCCTGCAAGCATCTGTTCGTGGCATGTAGGTCTCTAGACTCACATGCGTCCACCCTCTACCCCGGACACCTTTGGCCGTAACAGTTTCTTTTCTCTTTTTATATGCATGGGCATCTCGTACTTACCACTTACTATTACACTCCATTCTAACTTGCCTGCTGGAAAACAATCTTAACAGTGGAGTTGATGCCCATGCACATTATCACCAAGAAGAGGCGTCACTATACCTTGTGACTCGAACGACTTCTTTAAAGAAAAACAACTTTCACGCATCCAGACCCAACACTAGATGGCAGGAGTGTGCAAAGCATGTGAATATACAGCACTACATGCCACAAACAGATGCTTTCAAACTAAGTAACAAATTCCTTATCTAATTAAAGGACTGAGACGGAAGAGAGAGTTGAGTGTCCAGATGCAATTTGTGCCTTTTCCATTTGCAATCCAGGCCCCCTAGCAGACAGATTGTGGGGTATTGCATCATGATTCCCATTCTTTGATTTTAATTTCCCAGGGACATAAGGGATCGAAATGTAAAATGAGTGGGTATGAAGGCTTCCAGGCATGTAGCATCCACCAGGAAGAGGTTAACTCTCTTTCGGGGTGAAACTGTGGCTCAGTACCTGCCCTTCTCTTAGATGTTTGCTCAATTTGAAACACTGTTTGGTTCAGATTCCAAGGAACTTGAGGTGCCTCTTATGTGAGTTTAGCATGAGGAGAATGTTGATAATTTGCAGCCCCTGTCAATTGTGACACACACTTATATCATGAGCTAAAACATGCTAGGAAGATGCATACGTCTCCGAAGGATGACTTCCAAATCCTATGACTTTTTCTATGAAGGAATTTAACTTAACTTATTAGAAAGTCCATAGGAGCTGTAGAAGTAACTTTGGTCTTCATTTCTGTGGAAGCCAGTCCCTTACGGAAATACTGTAGCGTGTCGCAGCTAAGGAGCCATTGTGTCCTTTCAATGACACTTTATTCTTCCCAGTTCCAGCAGCTTGGGAGGAGGTGGTCTCTCCATGCTTTTAGTAGAAAGATTGCTCATCTCTGCCACTCACTTCCATTTGATTGGCCGCCCTACATGAGGGAGGTTGGGTGATCCAGATTTCGTTGACCAAATTGTAGCACAATGCCTTCACGTCTATGCTTCTAAATAAGAAGTGTACCTGATTGGATTCTCTTCGATGTAAGATGTTTCTTTCAGACAGATACACATTCATGTTGGAGATGAAGGCATTAGTGACGTATCTCAATCACTTTTCAAGCTTAACATGTCTCACTCAATCTCTGAAAAGTGATTGGACACCTGGAGAAATCATCAGATGCACCTGGAAAGATGCAGAAAGAAAAGGAAATCAGTAAGGCCTCACAGAGAGGAAGAGAGGCATACATTTGGAGTTTCTCCTCAGTGCAGCGAGGATTAAGAATTTCATCCTGTCAGGGTGAGCTAACAGCCCTTCGGGATACCCTCGCTGTTATGTTGTGGTTGTCTTGGTGTTTAGGGATATTATCAACAACAGGGTTGAACCCAAAATAGTCATAGGGACCTGGGTGATAATTGTTATGGACAGAGGGGTCCCAGACTCAAGAGAGTGATTTATATACAGATTAGAAAATGGAAAATAAAGTTGAAAGAAGAAACAAATAAGGTTACAGTGTTTTAATTCACAAAGTACCTCTATCAACCACTTCATGGTTATACAATTTTATGAAACATTCTTTACGATTCATCAAAGTACTAGTGCCCACAAAGAAGAGGGAGGGAAGTGCTGTGTGGACAATACGTGAACAGATGTGAGGTGTGTAAACAGTAATAAATTGTTACATCATTTATCATTGATCATATATACATTTTAAATAGGTCTCCCTAATTTGGAGCCGCATAAGAAATTAATCCATATAGTCACAGAAACCAATATCTCCTTAATTGGTCTGTATGAATCATGAATAACCGTTGGAGTAAGAACACGGGGACAGTCTACGTTTCGACCCTAATGGTGTAGGGTTAATTCCCCTTACAAAGACGGGTCTTCATCAGGACAGGGGGGTGGTGGGCAAGCCTCCTTGTAGGACGACAGATAGGATAGCCATCAGGTCGGGTCAGATCGCCTGGTATTAATCTGGTCCGTATTTCGGGAAAGTTAACCAGGCCCCGGTACGTGAGTCGGGATGATTGTCAAAAGATCGTATCTTGTCTCTTAGTGACGAGATACGATCTTTTGACAATCATCCCGACTCACGTACCGGGGCCTGGTTAACTTCATTTATGGGCCATTGACTGCCTAAGAGACCGCGTTCTACGCGTTTACCAATTGTTTTTTAACAAGATACAATCCGTTGATAAACTTTCCCGAAATATGGACCAGATTAATACCAGGCGATCCTGACCCGACCTGATGGCTATCCTATCTGTCCTCCTACAAGGAGGCTTGCCCACCACCCCCCTGTCCTGATGAAGACCCGTCTTTGTAAGGGGAATTAACCCTACACCATTAGAGTCAAAACTTAGACTGTCCCCGTGTTCTTACTCCAACGGTTATTCATGATTCATACAGCCCAATTAAGGAGATATTGGTTTCTGTGACTATATGGATTAATTTCTTATGCGGCTCCAAATTAGGGAGACCTATTTAGAATGTATATATGATCAATGATAAATGATGTAACAATTTATTACTGTTTACACACCTCACATCTGTTCACGTATTGTCCACACAGCACTTCCCTCCCTCTTCTATGTGGGCACTAGTACTTTGATGAATCGTAAAGAATGTTTCATAAAATTGTAAAACCATGAAGTGGTTGATAGAGGTACTTTGTGAATTAAAACACTGTAACCTTATTTGTTTCTTCTTTCAACTTTATTTTCCATTTTCTAAAATCTGTATATAAATCACTCTCTTGAGTCTGGGACCCCTCTGTCCATAACAATTGGTGTTTAGGGAAGCATAAGTAGCTGTAGTTGTATTGTCAACTGGCCACTAACATTTTAAAGTCCTGAAGAAGTAGATCTTCGGTACAGCAAAACTCATGTTGGCTGTGTTTTAAAAAGAAGGGTTCTCAAAAGTAAAGGCACTTTAACACTTGTCGTTTTCATATTTCACACAACAGTATTTTTTACAAATAATTGACATTTGGATAGTGGTGTTTTATGAGAAGTTTATATATTTTTTTATTTTATATTCGTAGCATGTGTTGGCTGCATGTACACATGCTATGCGTACTCCTGTCATCTAGTGTTTGGTCCAGACTCTGCAAGTTGTTTTTCCATGGTGAAGTATTATGATCAGCGTTGTGCGTCGTCTTTTCTCACCTTCGAGGCATTGCGCATGTCGAACGCTCTTAGTTCGAAAAAAAATGTTCTGCCATGAAGTTCAGACTACATTGGAACTCTGCAGCATTCGGCGCCACGTGGCCTACGTAAAAGAAAACGAAGACTGGAAGATAGAGTACATACCAGGACAGACTTCTCGGTGTCCAAGTAACAAACATCTGTCGGTGATGACTGTCTGCAGTTGATAGAGACAAAGAAAGAACTATTCTGACGCTGCCCTCGGTGCAGAGCCAAGTACGCCCACTCCAACACACACGACATGTGCAATTTGTGCCTGTCTCCAGAGCACAGGAAAGAACAGTGCTCCGCCTGCACATTGTTTGAGAACAAGAAAACTCACCGAACACGACAGGATCGATGTCTCGTACACACCAAGGAGCAAGCAGCCGAGGTAGAATTCAGCCACATCAGTGATGGGGACAGCGAGGCAAGTGCTCCAACAGGAGGCCGAATGGTCATAGCCAGCCCACACTACACCACATCCGACTCCAAGTTAGTAGACGAACATGCTCCGGTACAGCTCACATTGCTGATGCGACCAGTGGCTCTGGGCCAAAGATCAAGATAACGCTACCTATCGTGAGCACTGTTAACCCCTGAAAATACAACACTCACTACCACTACCATGCCATGGAGCTCCACAGCCTGCAGGTGCACGCATGCTGCTGGCAGCGAAATGCAAATCGTCTCCGACCGTGCCTTTGACACCAAGGCTTCATTCAGGACCAACAGACACATCGGCCCGGAAGAGCGCCAAGCAAGCCCTCAAACAGGCATCGTAACCAAAGAAACACTCGGCCTTGAGTGAACAGACCTAACAGACCTTGGATCCGATGGCTAAAAAAACAGCACAGACACCCTTCTAAACAGCTCAAGGGCTTCTAAGCCATATACTGTTAAGAACAAACTACTGGTGACAAAGAAACAAAAGACTCAAACTACTAAAACCACTCAAGACCAGGGGAGATATTTAAGGGGCAGCAGCAATTTATGCAGTAGAAGTGCAAGGAGAGTGCAAAGAGAGGCAGAGGAGTCAGCCTTTCCTCAGCTTCCATCAAAAACTACTACAGGAACACAGTGCCACAAGCCCTATCATTTTTAGTTCACCTGACTCATTTCAGAACCAACTGGATCTTTTCCAGTCACGTCGTCACCTACCAGTCAAAACACTGATGAGCATACTAGGAATGATGGCATCTTGGATAGCATTAGTGCCCCATGCTCGCCTACACATGAGACCCCTCCAGAAGTGTTTAGCTTCTCAGTGATCACAAACAGGAGGTAAGATGGAAGATCTATTGTTGATTTCACCAAAGGTCCATTAGGCTGTATTGTGATGGAACACTCCAAACATACTAAGAGGGGGAGCTTTTGAACATCCAATCCTGCAGATAACTTTCCGAACCGATGCATCGCTTTTGGGATGCAGACCTCATATGAAGGACATTATGGTTGAGGGACAGTTGTCTGCACAACAACAAGGTCTACACATCAACATGTTAGAACTACTATCTATTGCAATGCTTCTCAAAGTGTTCCTCATAAGCATAGCGGGGAAGACTGTCCTACGCACAGACAATATGACTGCAGTGTATTGCATTCAATAATAAGAGGGAACCCATTCTATACAATTATCCCAATTGGCACAAAAGATATGGATGTGGACAAACCATCACAACATCTACCTCCTAGCACAGTACATGCCTGGGGAGGACACCTCAATTGGGGACATCCTAAGCAGGATACTCGTAACAGATTCACTAGTGGGAAATACACAGTTCATTACTACAATGATACCTCCACAGTGGGGAACACCTACAAAAGACCTGTTCACAACTCTGTGGAACACGTAAAATGCCAAACCTTCGCATCCAGACATCCTCACCCACAATCCATGTACAATTCTCTATGGATGAACAGGTTCGGGATATTTGCATATGCTTTTCCTCTTCTCCCACTCATATCTTTCATGGTAAGGAAACTCAGACAGACTTCAATTACCCTAATTCTGATCACACCCACCTGGGCTTGTCAGCCAAGCATGGTACACAACATTACTGGAGCATTCCTTAGTACCTCACAAGAAGCTACCCAGTTAGCAAAATCTTCTCACAAGCAGCAAGGACAGGGTGAGACATCCCAATCCTCAACAGCTCAATCTTTCAATCTGGCTTTTGAGGTCATAAAATGTGGATACCTCAGTCTACCTAAGAAATGTATGACTATTCTCAAAGAGGCAAGGAGACCTACCAATAGGGCTTCCTATGCAGCAACATGGAAGCATTTTGTACATTACTGTGCAACACAGCATATTAACACATTTTCTCCAATAGAGAAACAGCTAAAATGCTACCTGTTGCACTTACAAAAGTCACAGTTTAGCATACACCTCAATACTCCTATATTTAGCAGATGTTGCAGCATATTTCCTAAATTGGAAACACCAGTCACTTTTCTGCCTTCCTGTAATCAAAGCCTCCAAGGAAGGATTAAAAAGAGTCATTCCACCACATACACCTCCAATACCAGAATGGAATCTAAACAGTCTCTTAACGCGACCTACGAGGCCACTATGTAAAGCACTACATAATTCCCAACTACAGTTCTTAACACAGAGTGGCTTTTCTCATAGCGATAACATCCGTGCAAAGCCAGCCAAATACATGCACTCCCAATCAAAGTACCTTACTTCCCAGTGTTCTCAGGAAATGTACGTCTGCATACAAACCCATAATTTTTACCTAAGGTCATGTCTCCCTTTCATTTAAATCATCCTTGGAGTTAGTTATCGTTTTCTTTTCAAAACCAGCAACTGTCGCAGAGCGTGCTTTACATACATTAGATGTTGAAAGGGCAATTATGCGTAGTAAATATATCAGGACACATCATATAATGAGAAGGTAGGTTTATTACTATGTGTTAGCTATACTGTAACAGAGGGAAAACACGCAGGAGCCCCTCTGCTGCCTGCACAGTCTAAACCACAGTTCATCTGTCACCACCCTAAGATTAATATTCTTTCGCACCACTTCATAGCATTCTAACACAGAATGCGCAGTTCTGAGAGTTCAGTAGAACTGAATTCTCACACAAATATATATTGAAAAGTTCCAAAGTGAGAAATAAACGCAGTCCAATGTGTAGAATCCAGATGGAGCTCTATCTGAGGATATGCACTTGCCAGACCAAATTTAGAAAGCAATGCGGCTCCAGCAGTACTCTCATAAAGATCTGAGATCTTGGGCTAAGGATGAACATCCCCTCAAATCTTTTTTTCGATAGAACATAGATCAACACAAACACGCAGCTGACCACACCTTTTGCGTGCCACCACTAAAGGTGACAGCCAAAGGGAAGATTCTGCTGGTTCGATATTTCCCTTTTCATACAGAGACCTAAGTTCCTTTTCCAGATCCTCTCTGATACTGAAGTGAACACCTATAAGCGTTGTGCTTGATAGGCACTACACCTTCTTTTACCTTGATTTTGTGCTTAAAACCAGAAATATTACCTAAGGAATTACCAAATACAGTGGGAAATGTTTTACTTCAATCACTGACCTTTAAGTGCCACTTAGAGTTTACCTTAGATCTTCCTCACTTTGAATTCTAACACATCATCAAAATAACCAATGAGATCAAATTTATGTCCTTCATACAAAACAGGAGAAATGTCTGGTGGAAGTAACACCCTGAAACCCCATGTATCAGTAAACAATGAGTGATCATGGTGATACTAGTTCCTGAATCCATCATCAATGTCACTGTATTGTCTCCCTCTTGAATGTCTCCTACAGGATGGACACACAAACTAGGATCACCAAACAAAGTTTTACCTGATAAGGTAGCCATTTCAACTCTACAACACATGCAATGGATTCTTTTCTTTTTAATTCTCTTAAGGCATACTAATATTTTCAGTAATTGCGCGTTACATTAGCAGCAGGACACCTACTACCTTTAGAATGTGGAGAATTTCCACATCTAAAACAGTAATTACCGTTTGTCGAACACTGAAACTCACCCTTTGCTGCTTTAGATGTACCACTTTTTTAACTGGAAACAGTACCTTGACTCAAATATGTTGTTGATTGTCGATACCTATTCACTTTTACGGCTTTCACAGCGTCAACAGGTTTATCCTCAAGTTCTTTAACTGAGATTTAGGGTATCGCAATACTTTTCACAATTTTGATGGTTTCATCAAACAAGGGGTTCCTAAAGCTAATAACCTTTGTCTAATTAGTTTATCCTTTCAGTTCCACACAAACTCATCCCTTATAAGTTGGTCAGGGAAATTAATCTTATTGACATTCAGCAGTCAGCCTGCGCAGCACTGAGATAAAGGCATCAACATCTTCCTCTGAACCTTGTTTGCGCTTAAAGAATTTGTTCAAAATAGGTTGTTTGTCAAAGTGCAACTTGAGTTTGCCGACTGCTTGAGAGAACTCTTCCATGACTTCTTCCTCATTTTGTGGTAGATCTGTCAGATGCTTGAAAATGGACCTTCCTTTAAACCCTAACAAATGTAATAAAAATGTTTGCGTTCAGCTCTAAATCTTGAGGCACCAATAGCCTCTAGCGATGTCCTAAAACATTGAACCACATATTCCACCTAAATGGTGGTTCACCTGCTGTGGAAGACATGCAACCTGAGGACAGGACCACAAATTCTGAAGGAACATGCATTCTTGCCTCTGTGTACTATTGTTCAAAATGTAGGTTTTTAGAAGTATTTTACATCTTGCAAAACATGACACTTGTTCAAAAATAGTGGTTAAGAGTGAGTAAGAGTCAAGGTGACAGAATTTAGTAGACAGTGCATTTTCTTCTTTTCTAATGTACATGCATTCCGAAGTACAACAATGGTATGCACATTAAATTGATATGTTGCTGTATTGAATCATTAGTTTTCAGTGTATTTTAATACTGATTTGTTCAAGTGTTCAAGTTCTGGATTTTATGCAGCATTTAAGTTCATTGTTAAAACTTTCCTTTTTTTTTTTTTACAGGCATATGATAGATCTGTCTCACATTAATGTTCTGCTCTTGGCTGAATAGTGTTTTCTGGACCCCACTGACTGTAGAGTCAGTAAATTACATAAAGAAGGAATGAAAGCGAATAACTCAACATGGCCTGAGATTTTTGGTCTGCAGTTCTGACCTAGAATTCGTTGAAACCACTTGAAGCAGCAGAACATTTATCTTGAGCTGAACTGAAAGCTGACCAGTGGAATCTTGGATTATTTTTTTGCAACGACATGGGACTACGTCTTTAATGCATACAGTGCATTATGACACCATCAAGATACATACTATCACCACAGTGGACTAAACTGTGATGAGAGAAGTTGCATCGCAAAATGTAAAAAAAAAAAAAGAAATTATTCATAGTAAGAATAATTGATAATGGTTGCTCTTGTATCTTCATTCCCGGATTTTTATCTAGATGCCAAAGTATTTCTAAGCCGGATTACATAGTCACAAGATAGGTTCCTAATGTTGGATTTATCCTTCTGCTGAGTTATTCCCAGCAGTGGTGGGCATCCTCCCCGTGGCAAAGGATAGCCCCAATTACCAAAATGTTTAATATTACAAATATATGGCAAAAGACTTTTGAGCGGACCTTACTTGCCTTCAGTAGTCCATTTTTTTACCTTAACCTGACTCCTCTAGAGACACTTCAAGTTGGTCCGTTTTTCAAAAGCCCAAGCTTTGTATTTGCTTTTATATTTGTTTAAATGTTAAAATGGTAAACCGTCATTTTTTCTCTTCAAACTCGTCGATGTACAGATAAGAATAATGCTAGCTGTTTAAATATTTCTTATTTAGTGAATTTACAGCAAAAGGTCTGTTGTTCTAGTGCATAATAGAAGTGGGGATGTCCTTGTTGATAATATGTCTACTACCAGGGTAGCCTCATTGTTTTGAGCTTGGTTTTTTGATTTATTGAATTGGTATAAAAACCATATTGAAAATAGCTGTAAGATACTCAAATTATGGTGCTTAATTGGAACAAAAAATTATGTGAATATTTTCTTCCATGCAATCAAGAGACAGGTGCAGTCTTTACACATATATCCTAGATTTATATGTTGGGGCAGTTTTCAATCTGCCTATAGATTTTGATAGGCTTTCTCCTCTTAGTGCCGTTAAGTTTTAACGACTCATTTGTTTTGTGAAACCCATAGTAATCTGGTTAATGTTTAGTTTTCAATTTCTCATTTCATGTAAGCAGTTGGAGAGTGTTTTAGAGGGCACTTTGTGGTTGCCCCCAGTAAAATTGTTAAAAGGAGAATGTTCAATTTAGATATATCTTGCTTGTCAGTTTTGGTTTATTCTACTAATACTACTCTTGTGTGGTAAAGGTATGTTCGAAGAGTCCTTAATCATATTTCACATCTGACAAATTCCTCAAATAAGCACCTACTGCTGAATTCCAAGAATAATAATATGTTGTCTGTCTGCTTTTTTCCGGTGTCTATTAAGGTTTGTTCTGTTTTTCTAAAGCTTGCAATGCCTTTTTTGAGATAGAGTTTGAGAAAGCACAGGAAATTGTGGTTTTAAGGAAAGTGTTTGCTGGTTATTGTTGTGAAAAGGGTACGGATGTTTCAGCTGAAGAGCCTGGATTAGTCCTAGGAGAGTCTTTGAACTTAAGGTGAGCTCTACAGCTTTTGGCACACAAAGTCATGCTGTATGGCTTTGTGGATATTAACTATAGGGCTAGCCAGATGTTAAGTTATGAGATGTGCCACATGCAGTTCTACTGTACACTGTAAGCATTTTCTCCAGTTGCCATTTCCTTATTCCATCCAACTAGTGCATATGATCATTTGTGCCCAAAAGTCTTTTATAGTGCCCCTTCTTCAAATGTAAGTTTAAAAATGGTACTTGAAATGGTGATGTGATTTGGTATCAAGCAATTTCTGTCATAATGTCTACATGTTTGGTTATTCTAATGCCATAAATTGCAGGCTTCTCACAATGTATGTACTTATTTGGCTACTGACAGGAAAGAGACTTTTGATATTTAGAGGGAATGCAGAAAAAAACAGTTTCATTGAGCAGTCAGTTGAGCTATCTGGAATTAGGCATCATCTTGGATATGTGACAAGATGAGATGTATTACATTTTCCTCAGATGCATTTCAGTTTCTGGACTGTTATGCGTTTATGCAGACTATGTACAGCAAGAAAGTTTCCTGGTCTAATCTTATTGCTATATTTGTTTTGAAAAAATTCAGGAATGGCAATGAATACTGACAAATACTCCTCAGTGAAGTTAACCTTCTTAAATGGGAATGGTCTGGGACCCTTCATATTCCCAACTGTGTGTGTGCGCGCACACCGAGGGAGAGAGTAGAATTTTCCTTTTTGTTGTATGTATAGAAGTGTGTGGATAGCCAAACACTCTTGAAATGAATATTATTCATAATGGAATAGTGAGGCAGTAAGGATGTTTCACTTTTTAGGATATTTACAGTACGATTGTTGGACTCGTTATCTTGGTAGAAATTGTGTCTTGAACGTTTGCTTTCAGAAGTGAACACTTGTGCTGTTACCAAGATGCAGGATCATTGAGGTATAGTAGCAACCCTCTGCATGTTGTTTAATCTTAAAAGAAACTGAGAAAACGTTCAAGTCATTGGCTTTATGTGGTGTTCCCTTTCAGCATGTAAAGGGGTCATATCCCACAAATTTCATCTTCCTATGAGTTTGAAGCTAGTGCAAGTGACTTGGTGTAAGAAATATATCTTGTCCTTTTAAGGAGGCATTCAATTTGCTCACTGTCCATTTCTTAATTCATAAGCCACATTTTGGTAGCAGTTACTAACTACTACACAATACAACTTAGGTAGTAAAACAGTGTTATTTTTTGGAAAGGAAAATTGTGCTCTAGTTTTTCCTGTAGTGTTACTAAACAAAGTATCCGTGTTGTCTTGTATAAAACATCTTGAGGTTGTCAGTCTTTTTTCATGTTTATAAAGAGTGCACAAGATTTTATCCTGAGTTTCAGTCAATAGAGATCCAATTGCAGAGACGTACATATGTATGTTGCTCATTGATTGCACTAGTGGTAGGCAAATGCTGATGATAGTGCACAGCTGCTGCTCATTATTCACATTTAGGTAGCCCCACTCCTTAGCCTCTTGACATAATTTAGCTTACAAGACTGCAGAATGATCAAAAGCACCGCACAAAAGCCTTAAACCGTGAACCCCTAAATTAGAATAGCGATCTGGGCACAACCTATTTGTGTGTTAATCTTTTTTTATTTATTTTTTTTAGATAAAATGACCATAGTTGAAATTAAGCTGTAAGCACAGGTGAAGAAGGTTGTTTCTAGTGATACAACCTTTGCACATCCTGTACATGTATTTATTAATGGCATCTATCGTTGTTTTGAAGTTGAGGTTTAGTACATAGACAAAGCCTGGTGCCCCTTAGCAATAAAGATTGTTTACTGTCATTGATGTTTCTTCAAGTAGTTCAATTCAGAATATAAGTATGTTGCAAAATGATTCGTTTTTGCCTGTACTGGCATCCCAGAGCAAGCAATAACTTTAAAAACTCCAAACAGAAGAGCTGAATGTTGAGCCCATTTTGTGTTGGATTTGAGCATTATTTGTGTTTGAGAGTTCTAGTGAAAGGCTGTGATCCTCGAAAAAACTAGCTTATCAATGCTGTGTGTTTGTGTACAACTAATTTTGTATCAAGAATGTTAAGGAAATAGCACATTTTATTTGTACACAGTTGAACTACATTTCTTCCACAGTTCATTAGACTTACTTATTACAGTGTGTTTGTTTGAGAATACAGCGTATATCTGTATTTTTGCCTATTTTCGGACTCTTTGCACTTAAATTATGTGCCGAAAAATTAATCGGCATGATAAAACTACACAGTAGAATGAATGTTTTGAGACTTTTGTTACACATGCCGTTAACAGTTGTTATTATTTGACATGATGATCTTTTAAATTTCATTGTATGTTAAACATGAGGAGGTAGACATATTGTTGCACATGTGTGCCCTCTCACAGAAACACAGGTTAGCAAGAAAACTAGAATTCAAGATCCTCGCAGATACAAATTTGAACTTTAGGCTGTTTATTCTGAAGATCCAGGGCAACCATTATCTCTGTTCTTTCTATATCATGCATTTAAAATGAAATGCAGAATGCAGAAATGCATATAATGTACAGTAATTAATACAGAACTTTTAAATTAAAAGATGTTGTATGGTATACGCTTTAACTACAGTGACCTCCTGCTTACCATTTGGCGTCCTACAAATGTTCAGTGGCTACAGCTCCATACTTGTTAATGTGTTTTTGTGTATTCCTTGCAATTTTTTTATAAAGACAGTAGTAAGTAAATACGTTTATCCAGACCTGTGTATTTTTTCATAGAACCAAAAACACAATACAAATTTGAGTTTGGGGCAGGGGGCTGCGTAGATTATAATATGCATTGAAGTCGTTTTTGTTTGATTCGCTACTTCCTTAAACAAGTGTTCAACTTTGAAGAAAATGTAATTTTCAATATATGTTCTTTACCTTCGTGATGTGGTCATTCTGTACCTAAATTTCTAGGTTGTTTTTAACTAAAGTTTGTGCCTCAAATGCTAATCACACACGATATGCATGACTACACCAAAGGAGTTACATTATTGCCACCACAGTTTGGTAAAGTTGAAATTTTGGCACTTTTTGTGCAGACAATTTATTCCAAGTTGTTTATAGGAATATCTGTTACTGTTCCTTGCCATTTTTGACATTTGATTAGATAAAATGCTACATTGATGACATCTATGGAACCTTGTATCTTTATAAGGATGCAGTGAAAAAGTAAGGTGCAGCTTATCTATATTATAGACCAAATATTTTTGCACGTTATCTGAAATAGAGTAGCTCCAAAATAGAATTCATAATTATGTGTTGAACATGCTTTTTGTACATTGATGACAGTTCGTTTTGAAAGACTAAACTTTGAGCCTTCCGTTTCTCACCGGTCATATTTAAAAAATAATATAAAACATCTAAGCAAAAGCAATTTCATGAATAAATAGATCATGTATTGATATGGATTGAATATAGTTAGTTTGGCTTTATGAGACGCACACCACATAAGTAACGTCCCGCTGCTTTTGAGCACTAACATCAGAATTTGAGCTTATTGAAGGTACAGGGAGCTGGGTGAGCAGAGGATGTTGACAAGCTTTGGAAATTGTTTGTATAACATATGTCCTCATGTCTATACGTTTTTATCAGCAAGTTCAGTTTTTGTTGGATGAAAGGTGGTTCTTGATCACCTGTTCAGTTATTGATCATAAATGGTGTAGGATATTTAATTTTATCAATGTGACTGGGTCAATTAATAGTTAAACAAAGCCTTTCTTCCTTTCTGTGGATTGGCCTAAATGCAAGCACATTTGAGGTTTTGTTTTTGTGCATGTGATTCCCAACCCCAAATTGACTTAATATCGAATCATTATGTAAATGTCCCCATGTTGGTTTATTCGTTTGGCCCATTTGTAACATCTTATCTTCTATAAAATGAACAGATAACAATAGGTTCACATGTAGAAAACAGAACCATCTCATTATGTTGGCAACTTTCATCAGTTCCAAAACTCAAAGTGTGCTTTATGTGCTATGTGTTCAATTGTATTCATTTATTTACTAAGGACAAAAGCTATTCACAATTACATTTTATGGACTTCTTGATTTTAAAGCATACTATTTTTAGATTAAGTTAAATTTGTGAAAATGGTTCACACTAAGCGTTATCAGCATGTCGCATTTCTTTAGTCTTTTCATTTTATTTATGTTGACAGTAATCTATAGCATTTTAAACCAACTCGTTTAGTTTAATGTGTCCTAGTTTATCATTTCAAAAATATTTTTCCCTTATTACGGTCTGCTCGACCCCAAGTCCGGCACGGGCAAAATTTCTGGTATGGTGCTTTGAAGTGAGAATTTCTTTTTTAAATGATGCACGTTCACCTGAGATAAAAAAAAAATCATTCAGCAGTCGAGATGTTTTTGTCATACCCATGAGCTTTAATTTCTTCTGGGTTTTTTAAATATCTAAACTGCAGATATGGCCATGTTTGCTTTTTATATTTAAGCATGCCGGTTTTGTTTTTTTGACCGCTTCAGTTACACATTTGAGTATTTTATATGGTCAGTTGAGGTTTTTTTTTTTTTACAAAGGAAATAGTTAATTCCTGCATGCGTTCTTTTGGGCATGCGTTTCTTTAATGTCCCTTTCATACTTAAAAATAAAATGAACTTGAAAGCTCTTTGATTTAAGTTTCAGGTGCTCCGCTTTAGTATTACCATGTTGAGCAATTTGGCCTGTGATTACTGGGATCATTCTGGATAGTATGATGCCTGATGTCAGTGCCAACTGTTGTAGTGCGTTTTTATACCTCAATAAGAACTAAGAAAATGAACTAAAGTGCCGTAAAAAGGTTTCATGACCCTTGCCTCCATCTTAACATCTTTATTTGTCCTTCGTCTGCCAGGATGATAATTTTTAGTGTTCAGGTTAACAAACGTATAATTTGCCCTACGCAATGTAGAGCTTTGTAGAAAGAGTAGATGAAAATGTAAATGCGGACAAAAAGGTATGCAAAAAATGTTTTGCAGTGCATTTTGTCACTTAAGATTTTTGCAGGAAAAGTGTCCAATCGGTACATACTCTGCTGGAAATTTCAGGTGCATGTGAAGTTTTGAAAAGGTGGCAAACTACTTCATCTTCATGTGACGGGACGGTTCTTACCCTTGCAAAAGTGTGTGAATCAAATTATAATTTAATTCTCCCATTTTATAGCAGTTTCAATTTGACTCAAACTAACTAAGGGTGTGCAGCTATTGAAAAAGAATCAAAGTAACTACTTTCTTGGCAGAATTTTTAAATGAAATCCCAAGGATTTGTAAAGTATATAAAACATTTTTATGTATAGAAAAACTAAGTTTAAATTAGTACTATCCACATAAGCTAGTGCTTGTGTTCCAAACTCTGATTCACATTGGATCTTGACATGTATACCATTTTCAAGGTAACTAGAGCATTTTTATATTATGTAGCATCTTCTTTATTTGTGTGTAAAAACAGGTGCATGTGTAGTAAATGCTTCATAGCGGATTCCATTGAGTGCCAGCATCAGGTACAATTTCATTGAGAGCAGTTCTTCCCTTAAATAATTACTCATTTGTCTTTGCATTGAACATCTCTGACCTTTATTGTCCTTCTGCTAAGTATTTAAATATAGTTTTTGTCAGTTGCAGGGAGGTAAACGTTTATCCACTGCCTATGTGATTTTTCATGTTTTTGTATTGAGCAATATCTGCTTGCATTACAGATGTTTTTCCTACTTTAGTTTCAACTGGTTTTGCTTCCCGGTAGTAAGATGTACTTTTAACAAGTTTATGGCTTACACAGTTAAGGAAGTTTAGGGGGATATACTAAGTCAATGTAAATCACACAGTCAGTAATTCATGAAGGGTAGGCTGCTTATGTAGTTAAACACCATGGTGATTACAAGCAACTAGTTACAAATTATGTAAGTTTAATTTTGTGGCTTGTGTTTTGGGTGTTGGCCATCTAGAACTTCATTCTGAATATGGCGGAATTTGTCTGTGCATTCAAACCCTATCCTCCTTAAAGTTACTGATTCCTAGGGTATCAGTAGGTCCTGAATTAGGGAGAAATACTTAGGATTTTGTGAATAACATGCGAGAATCAGTGTTTCTGGGTGGATTCTCATATTTTCACCCAGAAATTTCAGCTGCTTTTTACAACCTTGGTCACTTGGTTAAGCCCCGCAATTTATACTTCGAGTAGGGTTAGTAGCTCTTGTAACTGTCCCCATCAGTATTAACAGGTCACTCAGACCAAGACCTTAATGAGTGGATCGGTAGAAAACTGATTCTAGTTGCTTCTGGGAACTTGATATTTACATCCAGTGCAGTGCATTGATTTCACTTGTGATTTTTAAGCAACCTACAATATCCCTTGCATTTTCCTCTACATAAAAATAGTTTAGTGTTAAAAAAGCACATTCTACAGCTGTCTTCTGTGTGTATTAGTTGTAATGAGTCCTAGCTATTCTCACTGTCATATATGGAGCAAAGTTGTCAAAAATGTTTTTTAATGCGTTTTAGGTATGGAATTGTTTTGAAGATATTCATGTAGTTGAAGAAGTCGTCAAAAGGGCGTGCATAATTATTTATCTGCTTAACTAATGACAAACTTTTCTTTCAGAGAATACTTTAATCCTTTTTCTTCCAATTTAATGTACATTTTACTTTCAGACTTACAGCAACAGAATAATTGTATTCATTAAAAAAAATGCTTTATCATGCTTAAGCAGGTAAGATCATGATGTTCACTTTGGACTCCGTTGACATTTTAATTTAAGGGGTTGTATTTTTACATATACTTTCCTTTTTAAAGATAGTCCTATTGCACATAGAGTAGACACCACTACATATCAATATCTGGAACACTCCAAAATCATATTTCTGCAATTCTAAATTGTTCTTACTCAAAACAGAGAAGTAAGGCACTAAAATTAATTTAACTGAAAACGCAGCAGTGCACATCAATTCTGAAGACACATAACGATCTAACTACACTGGTTAATAGTGGGACATGTGCCCAACAGATTAAGTTGTCAGTCTGTACATTTTAAAATGTTATTTTCATTCACATCATAGTCACAGTTGTCGAATAAAATGTTCACTCTAAAAACTTAATTTCAGCACTTTGAGAGGAGTAGCTATTGTTTACGAACCGTCCATCGATCCAAAATGAATGAGCATAAACATTTCTGTTTTCCTTCAATGAGCCTGTATTAGATTATTAGATGTGGAGTTGGTGCTGTCTCCTGTGTGAATGGAATATTAAGGTTGTATGTGGGTGAAGTTAGACTCTGTAGAAATCACACGTTTAGAATCTGTTTGGATTTGTTGCCATTTATACGACTGTAACCATTTTGTGGCCAATTTTGTATTCATGTTCGTGTTATTCCTATAGCACAGAGCTAGCTAAAAGGCAGCAGAGTTATACACTTGGTCAAAGGCGAGCTTAACATTGGCGAGTAATAGGAGAGGAAGCTAAGTTGTGGAGAGTAAGCTAGTGGAGGGCTAAGCATTGCGAGAGTGTGGTTTTTTAAATAGATGAGACTTTCAACTCTTTCCTAAATGGAGCAGCATTTGGGCAATCCTGATGGATATGTGGATGTTGTTCCCGATTCCAGGTGCATAGGTGGAAAAGGCTTTGTGTATTGTTTTTTAGGTCTAGCCTGAGCAGCGCATGCGCTGCTTTGCGAGGCATGCTGTATTGAGGTATGCAAGAGAAGCTCCGCCCATTTCCCGCCCATCTTTTCAATTGGCTCCTGTTACCGTCCTTTCAAAATCGTGGCTTTTGTTTGATAAATAGGCTTGGTAGTCCTTCCTTGGTACTGCATTGTCTGCAGTTGTAACCTCCCATAAGGACTGTACTTTTTACTTGTGTTGGTACATGGTCTGCTTTAGCTAGTCTGTTAGCACTATTTTCTCTAATGATCTTCCACTATTCCACCCATGACGGGCTTTCCTACAAGGCAGCATGCCAACTGCTTTTATATTTTTAATAGTAATGGCTGCAGGTCTGCTTTAACTGTAGCTGGTGCGCTTATTTATTTAATTTGCAGTGTGGGCCGCGTTAACTTTAGCAACCGCGCTACAGAACCTTTGGTTATTTATTTTTGGGTGAAAGCGCCCCACACAGAGCTCTCACTTTAATGTTGGCCGCACCCCTTTCTTTAGACACTGATCACTGTAACCTGAATACGGCAAGCAGCGTCTAAAGAAAGGGGCGTGGCCACCATTAAAGGGGTCTCACATTTGCTAGAGTTTGGGCTATGGCATTATAAATAACAATGGCTTTTATATGTGTGTTGGTTTTAAAAAACTATAAATAAAAGGCATTATCATTTACAATGCCAATAGCTTAAACTTTCGCAAATGCGAGACCTATTGCATTGAACATGCCTGTCTTGCCTATCTGCGGGTGTGCAAACAACCACCAGAGATGAGCTTGTCTGCAAGATAAATAGGTTTGTTGGTTGTAATAACTTTTTAAGTGATACGGCTGGTTTTGAAGATGGTGCAGGCTGGCAAATGGAGCCAGTGGAGTTCCATCAGAGTGTGGGAGGGGGGTTGTGATCATATTTCTTCAGACCCTGGATGGGATGTGCTGCGATGTGTAAGATGCCCTTAAAGGGTAACAGTGTTGAGTCTTGGAGCCTATGGAGTACTGCATTACCACATCAGATGCAAGAGTGCAAGGGCTGGAACAGCAGTTCTGATGTTGCTTTCTCGAAAAAACAGTTTGACCTTCATTAGAAAAGCGAGGAGGTACCAGGTTATCTTTTGTTCTTTTTGCAATGTTTCTTGTTATGTTATGTTAATATCATTTATTTTGCGCACAGATGCTCCAGCTAAGGAGCGTCCTGGCGCAGGAAAAAGGTCAACACAACGCTAAAAGGAACAGAAAAGTGAATATAAGGTGAATTAAAACAGATAAGTTTTCACGGCTTCAGTGATTGGTGTCCATGGTGTATAAATCCAAGTGATTTGGCCTTCGGTGAGAGTTGAGGTTTATGAGCTGTGAAGGCTCATGTCATTGACAACATAACAAATAGGAATTTTGTCTTGTTTGGGTTGAACTCCAGGTAGGCGCTGGACATACAGTACTGGAGGATGTGCAAGCAGTGTTTGAGGTGTTGGATGTCTGAAGCAGCGGGGACGTTCAAGTGAAGTTGTGTATTGGCATGTTGGTGAATCTGAATACTTCTAACTGTGTAAAAAAAACCTTGTAAAAGCTGAAGATGGCTGGGAGACAGCATGGAACCCTGAGGGAATCCATGTGTGATAGGGATCTTTTGTGACCTGGAGGTGCCCATGTGAACAAACTGTTCTTTGTTTTAATTTAGTTCTCAAATGAACTCATTCACCACTGAGCACTTATAACTCTTCTAATGCAACTTAGCATTCAATTCTGACCCACAGTGTCTGTTCACAAAGGCACATAATTCAGTATTCTGTAACCGATGTAATTTCTGTGACTCATACTCTACAACAATCTGGTAAATATGTTTACAGACACTTGCCCACGAATTAAGAGAATATGTTGAGTGGTGTAGCCTGCACGGGACTCTGCAGTTGAGGTATATTTTTCTTAAAGATGATGCCACTAAGCAAGTGGTCCTTGCTGTGTACCTGATTAATGCGAGTTGAAATGGAATGTCTTCCTTTTGTGATTAATTAGAGCTTAAAATTGGAATAGCGTTAAATGTGTGCATGTTTACGGAAGAGGCAATCAGTGTTATTCATGGTAAAAATATCAAAGATACATTTTCTTTTTTGGTAGTAACCTAATTAGTTTGTTTCTCAGTTTTGTAGTTTTCCTTAAATACATTTTTCTGCATACTTTAAATATAATGTGGTATTAACATGTTTGCTTAATGGCATAGCCACACAGTTTTGAGGTTTTCCTTACATTTCTATGCACACCATACACATCACATCTGACAGGTTCATGTGTCTTTCATGCTATATATAAGTCCAGGTTAAACATAAGTCTTTATGCTCACTCAAATATTTTTTTTTGTCAGGGACATTTCTTTTGGGTTTACCTATTTGGATTCCCTAGTTATTTTGAGTATGGCACTTTTTACAAATTCTAAGTAGGTACAAAATTGGAAAATGCCTCTGTTAGTAAATGTTCAAATATTAATTATGGCTCTTAGGTTTTCTCCAGTCTGTTAGTTGTTCCTACAGCCAAGAATGGGACGTAACATTTTTCACAACATAAAATAAGCTTTGGATGCTGAATGTTGTATGCACCTTCACCCAGATCATACATACCTCTTACATATCTGCTTGGCTTCCCCACATATTCATTTACAGTTCTTCACCTGAAAGGACTAGCTGCACACAGTAGCTTTTGTATTTTCCAAATTGGAAGATCCTGTGATTTTAAGCTTTTGACGAGGAAGGCAGCTTTGCTTATTGTTACATCTTAAGACATTGAGTGAATTACAGTCCTTTTTATTGAATAACATTTTATTGTTCTCTGATGGATTGAAGTGTTCTTAGAAATTGTTCCAAACTGCAATCCAACAGTCTGTACCCATTTGACTTTAACATCAATTGAAAACCTTTCTGCTTACGTACATTTTTTTCTCAATCCTTCATTCGTACTTTAAATCTCCCCTACAGTATAATTATCAGAATTTCTCTTGTGTTTTTCTTGGAGCATTCAGATTATTTTAAAGCTGTAAACAGCTAAAGTCTCCCTTATCCATTGGTGTGTGTCTTGTAGTTTAGGTCTACTACTGTTTTTAGGAAGGGTATAAATGGTTATGCAGTTAGATGCACAGCAAAGTGTTATCTCAATGTTTTCAGCAAAGCAGCACTTACAGTACAGAATGCCTTTGTAGGTCTCACGTGGCGTTGCAGGGTAGAGCCCTGCTCCGCCTCCACAAGAGATTTTGTAGGCGAGGATTTTCAGGCGATGGCTTTAGGCCCCGCCCTCATTTACATTGGCTGGCTTCATTGTTTATGCTAAATGGTGGCCTGCCATTGGAAATGAGCTATGTATGTTGCCTTCCTTTGGCTTTTTGTGCCGGCCCACCTGGACTGGCTCTCCTGCTTTCCTTTTGTCGTAAGCAATTTCTTATCTTTATGGGGCCATGTGTTTTTAACACATGGCTCCATAAAGCCTAGAGATCGAGGCTTGTTTTGTTTTCCCTCTTGTCTTTTCCCAGCTCCTCCACCCCACTCTCTCTGCTGTCCCTCCCCACTCCCTTCCAATCAATCATGGGGCTCGCTCAGGAAGTTCTGCGTGTTTTGTACTGCTGCTCTTGTGTTAATGTGCCTGAAAATTGTCAAATGAAACTGCCCTCCAGGAGACAATAACTCGACTTTGGAATGAAGCTGCCAGGTTTGCTCGTTTAAGTAACTGTCCGCGTGAAGATCTGTCTGCGTGAAGATTTTCTAAGGACACATTCTACCAAAAGTGCCTAGTGTGAATGAATCCGAAAGTGAAATGTCGCACTCAAACCACATTCACACACGTACCAATATTGTGAGAATAGCACGCAATTTGCAAGTGCTGTTTGACTAGGCAGGCCCGAAGAGCATGAGAGAGATGCATCAAGGGAGGCCGCCGCGACAGAGAGACAGGGCGGGTATTGTCTCATTCAGAGCATTGCGATTTCTTTCACTTTTTGCAAAAGGTTGGCTTTGTGATGCCTTTACCGGTGCTTTTCCTCCCACCTATGACCCGAGGCCTTTGAATGATTATCGCCTAAAGTGAAATTATTCATCTCCCTCGGACCGGAGGCTTCCACCTGGCTTCCCCTTCCCAGTGTTTGAGAGAGGGAAATTAATGTCTTGTTACGTCTGCGTTTCCGCATCCCGCGGGCAGGCTTCTTGCTCATACACTCAGAGTTCACGGTTTATTACTGATTCAGGCCTCTCAGTTTCCTCCAGTCCGGTGCCCTCTTCCGTCGAGGAATAAATGTCAGCAGCAGTTTCGTTCTTGTTCGGATACTGCGCACTCCATCCTGGTTGTTGGTAAACCCCATGCACTGTGGCGGTGCTGTGCTGTGCTGTTCACTATCTGCATAGCGTCCGTGCAGCTTCATAGCGCTCCATGTGTGCGGCTGTATCCGACATAAACTCTATTTAAGGATACAATATATGGCTTGGTGGTGTGCTTTCATTAAAGCCAAGTGTTACTTTTTGCATTATTTGTCATTAAAAGGTTTAATATTTCCATTATTCCCTTTTAAAGAAACGCACGGTCGTTTGAGCAAACATTCTCCTGAGGAATCACCCACAGGCGGCTCCTTCAGCACAGATAGTGAACATACAGCACTAGTATCATGTGTAAAAACAGGGCACAATCATTATCTGTGAGCACACTAGGCTGGATTTATCCTAGAGGCATTACCCGTGAATATGCAGCACTAGCTTTATTTATGAGTACACTGCATTAGTCATTTTTGTGAGAGCACTGCAGGTCCATTGTGTGTCAGTACACTGCCACTAACATCTGTAAGTTGGGCTGGGTTTATCATAGAGGCATTAATACTCTGTGTGAGTGCACTGAACGTCCATTGTGTGTGAGTACACTGCACTAGCATTATCTGTGAGTACAGCACTCGAACTGTGCCTGTTAGATTAAGTGATTTGCCCAGAATCACAGCAGGATATTGAGCCGACACGGAGACTCAAACCTGGTTCTCTAGTTCCAAAATCGGCATCTCTGGCTGTTACGCTGCATCATCTCCCCATCCTTTTGATAGTATATCAATAATTGAGTCGAAGGGCCCTACAAATCATGTTCCACTGATAAATAATCTCACAGAGCCATGCTATCTAAATAGAACGATCAGTGTGAACTGTGCAATGTGTGAAAAAAGTGCTTGATGCATATAAACGAATGTACGTATACACATCCTGTTGTCTTGAAGTTTCAGCTTCCATTTGCACTGGCAGTGTCTGTGCGTGAGTACACAGCACTGACTGCAAGTGTGAGAACACAACGCTGCAATCATCTGTGACTGTGTGCGTTTGCATTACCTATAAACATGCCTCACGTACACTGACGCTGCACTGTCAGTATTCGTTAGTATGCCTCCGTTATCGTGTGTACACCATCCTCACATCTGTCAGCACACTAAGCTTGTATTATCTGACAACGCCATACTCTGGTTGTCCGTGACTGCTGTGTACTTGCTCTGAGTAGTCTGCACTGGCGTTTCCTCCTCATTATCATGCTATTTTGTTCCTGTGTCACGGTTCTCACTTCTTCCACCTGTGCTCAGGGCAGAAATGGGCACACTTCGCAGGTAGAGGGGAAAGGGTCTTATGGGAAAGAAGACCACCCCCTCTCCCCGAGTGTCTCGTCTGTCTCTCGCCTCTCTCTCTGGCCCTTCCTGCCTCTCAGGAGCTCTATTCTGGGGGATGCATGCTCATTTTTTTTCTCTCACAGGAGCACAGCACACCCTGCTGTCTCAGCGTGTGCTCTTCACACTGCGGTCCTGTGGCCTGTCTTATGGAAGAGACAGGAGGATGGGCTGAAATGGTGCCTATATTCTCCTATACAACAAAATAGGGAACTCAATGGGCTGATATTTACCGGGGTCCAGTGTATCAGCCCCTGAAGTAGTCAAAACAAAAAGGATACACTGTTCCCCCTAAGTTGGAGAGACAGAAAAACCTAGGACTGTGAAAGAGGGGGGAGGCCCCCTTCCGGAACTAAAACCCTCACACACCCAGCAAGCTAGGTGTCATGCTTCATCATCTGGGTTCTGCTCCTCGTCAGACTGGCGCTGCAATGTCTGACGGGCACCCGCGAAGGGGCTCTTTATCGGAGATCTTTTGTTCCTGCCAGTTGGTGCATGTGGTTATGAGGGTTTTAGGTGAAGTGTAGGCGTGAGCAAATAGTGAAGTGGTGCAGATTAAAAAAGGTTAGGAAGTCCACAGGAATTTTTATTAGTGTGGCTAGCTACCTTATTAAAAACAGAGTAGGGAGGTACACTCACGGGTGCTAAGATCCAGTGAGGTGTGCTCTACCTAGTGGTCAACATGTTTCATGCTAAAACTAGCAATTCATCAGGACCTATAAGAAAACTGTCCTACGCGTATCGGGAAAGGACAAGTATTACCTTCCAAAAGTAACTGGTAGCAGGCCAATTGGTCCTGCCACAATTTAGTGGAACCCTACTTATGTAGCAGAATGGCGTCACCGGACTTCTCCCGGGCGTAGGTACCACTGTTGTTGGTACCTGTCCGCTGGACGGACTTCTCGATAAGACCTACCCGCACGCTGGCAAGGAGGTAGGTTTCGGAAGGGGGCCTCCCCCCTCTTTCATGGTCCTTGGTTTTTCCGTCTCTCCAACTCAGGGGGAACAGTGTATCCTTTTTGTTTTGCCTAGGTGGTGGGAGCCTGCTTCCATGTGATTGGCATGCTGCGTAAAATCTTCCCCTTACTACCAGATGCAACCAGGAGGACGTTGGTACAGGCTCTAGTCCTGAGTCGATTGGACTATTGCAATGGCCTGCTCCTGTCTGCTAACGAGGGAGTTACGAAAAGACTTCAGGTGGTCCAGAACACGGCTGCTCGCCTGGTTCTGAACACTCCTCCTCGTACGCCCTCCAAACCTCTGCTGACAAAATTATATTGGTTATCTGTCAAACAGAGGGCCAAGTTCAAGGTATGCTGCACCATACATAAAAGCCTGAATGGAATGGGTCCTGCATACCTGACCACCAAATTTGTCCCTTACATACCCTCCCGGACACTCCGGTCGAGTGAACAAGGCCTTCTGTGTGTACCTAGAGCAAAGAAGGCCAGACATGGAACTAAAGCATTATCAGTAGCTGGACCTTCTCTTTGGAATAGTCTCCCAATATCCCTCAGGCTATGTGCAGAACACTTCCCTTTTAGAAAGCTGTTGAAGACCTTCTTATTCCAACACTAGACTAGAACAGCTGCTAAAATAGTCCTTCCCCTAAAATCTATGTTGTAGAAGCCAAAGGCGCGGAGATACTCCTCCGGGAGTCGAAGCCAGCGCGGTACAAACCTGCAAATAAATAAATATATTCTCCTGCCAGCTTCTGAGAGAGACCTGGTGGTGTCTTAATAGGTATAAACAGACAGGCATATATTAAACCTGGTATAGGACACGTCAAACACCGACACCTTCAGGTCTCAGTCAAGTCAATGGCATCGAAACATACAAAATTATTTTAATTTTATAGTAATATTAAAAGTTGGTGTGTTTCTTGGTTCGACTGTTTCATGAAATATTAAAAAAGTTAGAAACATTTTTAGCAAACCCGAGTTTCGTGGTTTGACTTATTCGACGCGCATCCTTTCCCTTTTGCAGATAGTTTCTGTTTTTAAGCTTTTCAGCATGCAGGAAAGCACCTCCCTTTGTGCCAGTGTATTTGTAGGCTGTGCTTGGAACCGGGTCTTTACTGCACCCACTTCCGTAAGCTTTTTATCCACACAGGGGTACTACTGTTTCCCCTCTCCAATTACTGGTCTAGGTTTCTTCGGCACTGGGATAAGTGCTTCTTTGGTTGGTGGGATGGTCTGCTCAGCCATATAATTTTGCAGTGGTTTACTGTTTCAAGTTCAATTTCAAAAAGGCTTCTTGATATATTAAAACAATATTTCCAATCCGAACCATCAAGCCAATCCTGGTCTTTAAACTGCGCCCCCCATACCCCTCCCTTCCTCCATGTCACAAATGGAACAAAGCATTTGCAATGCAATAGGTCTCGCCTTTACACGAGTTTGAGCTATTGGCATTGTAATGACAATGCCTTTTATTTATGTTTTAAAAACCAAAACATAAATAAAAGGCATTGTCATTTACAATGCCAATAGCTCAAACTCGTGTAAATGCGAGACCTACTGCATTGCAAATGCTTGTTTAAACTCTGTTGCATGTTATCTGTAGAGTTAGTACCAAGGTTTTGGCAGGTGAATCCTTTAACGATCTTTACTTGGCAGTCTAACCTTCATTGTAGACGAGAGGGGCTGTAACGTTGGAGCATGTATAAGTTATTTAATATAGTAACTCTTGGTAATAGCAGTCATACAGTCCTCATCCTCTAGACAGCCCACTAACCACTCTAGTCTTTGTGCTTCCTATTGTTTTAGACGGAGCACATAGATGGTCTGTGGGAATGCCAAGCGAATATATTTGGTGGTCTTGGTCTGGCAGAATGAATTATGCACTTGAGAGTATACCACATATTGCTGAATAATGTGCTACAGTCTCATCCCTGACTGTGGGAAATGCCCCATCAATTATTCGGAAACATAAAATACAACTGAGACAGCAGTGGCTAACTTATACTTAACTGGATATGAATCCTATATGTCGACTTGCTTAATGGAAGTTTAGTAAGGTCGGAAACTGTTTAGTATTATTTGTTTATTTTTACAGCCAAGAACTTTGTGAAGATTGGAAAAAGATACCAGCAAGACTAGATTGTTATACTTTCTTTTTGAAACGTTCTTGTTGAAGATATTACTTTTTTTGTGCTCTTTTGGAATTGTGCTATATTTGGTGTTTTATTAATCTTAGTTTAACATTAGCAAATGTTCCAGTCTCTGTAATTAAATTCCATGAGCATTGTGTTTCTTTGGTCAAAATTCAGTCAATCTATCACTACCATGATTCTTCTTAACCGTGTTATCTGTGTATTTTTAGGAGTGTGAAAATGTTAATTATATCATTGCTTCGATTTAGAACGTGAAGTTTTCATTCATTGGTAAATTCAAGAGACGACTGTACCATGCTACTTCAGCTGGGGTGTATCTACATCATTTATCCTACATCGACTACATGAACTTGTTTTCTTGTTCCTCCATAATGACATATTGTTCCTATGGTGATCTCAAGCTTCGTTACTCTCAATTTTAAAATGGCATGTGAAGTAAATGTCAAAAGATCAGAAAAATCATTTGTATTATGCAGTTTTTATCACATTCCAGTTGTTGGCATGCCATTTTACAAACTTTGAAACCGTGATTCTTTTTAAGTACCAACGTTTAGACTTCTTGATCACAAACTATGTGATAATGATTTTTTGTCAAGAAGAAAGTCGAGAAATGTAAATAATTGTACATATTGTGATCTCAAATTGTGAACATGTAAACTTCATGTGTAAAATGTCAAGGAAAATTACTTAATGTCCACAAATAAAATGCTGACTTCGATCACAGTTTGAATTTTAGCTGTCTTTTTTGTAACATTTTTAAATAAAATATATATTTTATTTAAAAAAAAAGTGTTTTCCCTTTTTTCAACCCCAGACCTTTTGGATTTTAAAATGCCTTACTTTCAAAGCTGTAAAAGTGTGAACATTCATAAAATAGCATGCCGTTTAGATGTTTAATATAAGAGACATATATTCTGTTGGCTTACTGTTCTAAAGCCCTTTATAATGAATCATTGCCATTGTAGTATATGGCAGTATCCACTAGTATGGGCCAGTGACACTGTCAGCGTCATGCTTTGCAGGGTTGGAGTCTCCCTCCCTGCGTGAGAGCAGCCGTCCAGCATTCTCAGGCATAGTCCCTCATGAAGCATGTGTGTTTTGCTGCCTTGTCCTCGGTAATGGTAAGTGTTAGTATTCTAATCTTTGGGTATGTATGTTGTACTGAGACCCCACGCCGCCCCAACTTCTCCCACTGTGATCCCAGGCCCTGGCTGCACTTTGCTGGCCCTGTCAGAATTGGAACTGCAGCATTTGTTCCACAGCAAAGTTGATCCAAAAGACGAGCAGGACAGTCGGGGTTTAGCAAAAATTACAGGTCTGCTGCTCGACGCGGAGCTGCAAATGTCCTTTTCTGTCCGCTGCCTGAAAGCGTCTAGACTAGAGAATCACTTGTTAAAACCAAATGATCAGTGCAAACCCAGCAGAAAATATCCGTCTGATTCCAAATATTTTTTTATTCATGTGGCAGAGGGGACCTACGTTTGAAGGAGCCTTCCAGTGAATGATGACTCCATACATTTCAAAACCTCAGCAGATGTCATCAAACAGAGCAACACTCATTAGTGACTATTGTTGGTGATTGCTACCCATGTGGCTGGTAAACAGCACCATGCTTTTTTTCTCTACACTTAACAGCCCCTTCTCGAGTGCATACATATACCTTACAAAGGGCCCAATGTATTGACAATGTTTTTTGTTTTTCACCCTTGCAAATTCTGCTTTGCCCAAAGCTTCAAGCTTTGAAAGAATGAAAAAACAAAACGCAGGCTTTAAAAGTGCATTTCATTGCAACTCACAATCTAAACTTTACGATTTTTTGTGAGCTGCAAGGAAAGGGGGCAGCAAATGGGTGTCCCCTTTTTTTTTAAGCATCGAAGGAAATGTATCAATGGTCTGCAGTTGCTCCTGTGATCAGAAAGGACTGGTCGTTTACTGACTGACCTAATCAGTTAGTTAGCAACAATAAGGGTTCTTGTTCCCTTGTGAAGTTGACTCAAATATCAGTCAAGCAAAATCAAGAGATATCTGCTTACAGTAGACAGTTACCTGCTGTATGACATTAAAACTGGCCCTATCTTCATGCCCTTAACATTAATGCCAGAAACATTGATTGATTTACCATTAAGACAATGCACGTCAGCGATTTAGTTCCTCTCTTTTTTCACGTTTTAGTTTGTCTTGCCTTCCTAAAGTGTTAGGTATTTAATCATGTGTTTCTTTCTGTATTTATTTCCCTTGCATACTTTGGGCCATGCCATGTGTTTCTAAGGGGCTTTGAATGAGAGCTCGAATGCTGACCCTGAAGCCAAAGCAAAGTGCCCGTCAGTGGGTTGGCCTCTCTGCAGCGCACGCAGAACAATAGTCATGTATTCCATTTGTAATTGCAATTTTGTGAAAAAGTGGCAACCCTATACTAAAAGTGGCAACCCTATACCTAATGGCTCCCAACCGTCAACAAGCAGTTTAATGCCCTCTCTTGGCGTTTCTGCTAAGTGTAACAAAGATATTCCCAAAAGTAACAACATGACATCGAATAGTTCCCAACCACTATCCAGTATTCCAACATCCTGTCCTGCTGCTTCTGCCATTGGCCTGCCCAACATCCTTCCATTGAAGGTACCCCGTAGGATACCTCCAATGGATCTTACCCCAGATTCCTATCCTTTTGTGGTTGTCCTCACCAATGTACCACCTTTGTTGGCCGGCCAAAGAGAATCTTTCCAGATGTTAAAAAACAAGGTAATGCATTGGTTGAGGGCAAATAGACCACTGCCTGGGGAAGTAGATAGATTGAATATTGGAGTGAGAAGGACAGATTGGATAGGTTGTACTCCGAAGAGCTTGGGGGGGGAGTGTATAGTTGTTAATTTCCAAGATCCTAGGGTGGCACGTATAATTACGAAACAAAATTGGGGCACAAGCAGTGGTGGGATTGGTGTGGTTGATCTCACATTTTTTTATCCAAGACCAACAGGTGTTCAAGTTGGTAGGATTAATGAACTGGGCTACCGTAATAATTTCCCTTCCCTTGGTTTTGGTGCTTTCCCTGTACCAACACAACGGAGCAACTTCTACAATGGACCAATGTATAATCATCCCAATATAATGCAAGATCTAGGATGGGTCCATTGACAAAATTTTGATTATTGCCTGAATAATAGGGGCGGTATGACCTGCTGGGATACATGTGAGAAGCTTGTGCCAACTGTTTTGTTTAAAAATGTGGAAACTAACGAATTAAGAACTGGTTGGGGGACTGTGATTATGGAGGATACTTGTGGGGAGCGTATCCCAATTTCTGGGGTCGCCGAAAACGTGGAACCAATCATATTAAGTACTGTTGGTATTCAGGAGGCTGACTACAACACAGAGGATACTACCCGAGGGAGGGAGGGGCATGATGGTTTTTCAGTAAACAACGGTGGGGTGCCCTGTTTAGGAGTAGTACCCAAGGACGGTCCCAGTTTGGGGAAGTTTCTTTCGTGGAACATCGCAGGGCTGAGTAGCAAGCTGACTTCGCCACACTGGATAGATTTTATTAATGAATTTGAAGTTTGTTTATTCCAGGAGACATGGGCTTGCGACCCTATATTTCTTCCTGGATACTTAAATTTTTCAATTCCGGCCAGTAGAGGCTCTAGGGGACGACCGATGGGAGGCCTAACTATTTGGGTAAGACAAAGTCTCCAGATAAAAATTAAAATGGTGGATTTGAGCTGCAAAGACATCCAAATGCTAAGAATAACCTCTGAAAAGGGGGGAGGGATAGATATATATAATATCTATGCTAGGGGAAGCACCACTGGGAGTTCACCCATTCTCGAGGCCCTGGCCACATTCTTGGAGTCACAGTCCCTGGGTAATAAAATTGTATTAGCTGGTGACCTAAATAGGACCTTCGAACCATTGGATAGTTCGGAGGATCCCTTAGGACAAGAAGAGGATACCCAATGGGGTGTACCGACTTTACATCTGGCTCCTGTCAAGCGGTGGACGAAAGATATATTACAACTGAACGCCATCTGCTTGGAACATGGGCTGAGAGCCTTAAATGGGAGGACGAAGGGCGATATGGAAGGTGCATGTACATTCGACAATGGTCACAACCAAAGTTGGATAGATTATGTTCTATGCAGCCTTAATCTGTGGCAGTCAGTATGCGACATGAAAATTGAGGTTAGACTGGAAAGTGACCATAATCCCCTCTGCGTGACTCATGATTGGTGGATGGTCATACCAGGGAACACTCAAATAAGTGATGGTCCATTGCCTATAATGGCTAATGACATGCGCAGACTTAATTGGCCGAGTGTACTGGCAAACGCAGAGTCCATGGTTTTCATAAGTTCTGAGGTGGATACTGCAATTGCTGCTATGGAGGCTGTAAATTTCGTAATCCCAGGCTCAAGAGAAATAACGGATATACACAATAAACTCTTCTCTCTTTTAAAACCGCATTTTTTGAGGTCTAATAATGCGAATAGGAAAAAAACACCTAAACCAGATAGGTGGTTTAATCGCCAGTGCAGGGCAGCCAGGATAAGCTTGGGAAGAGCAATCAGGAACAGGGATAAAGCAGCGATCAGTGAGGCTAGGAAGCACTACAAGGCTAGTGTATTACTAGCAAAAAAAACATGGGATGAAAAGTATTGGGCAGACCTAAACGAGGCCTCGGGTGCCAAGGATTCCAGGTTATTCTGGAATATTGTCAAGTGGGGCAGAGGTGGATCCCCAAATAAACCCGACAATAATGTCGCAGAGGGTGCCTGGGTGGAGTACTTCAAACCCCAATATGCAGAGAATACTGAGTTTAATGATGTGGAGGTAATTTCAGCTGTATTCCTCACTGGAAATTTATTTTCCCCCAAAGAAACTGAAGCTGCAATTTGTGCTGCTAAAGGGGGAAGGGCTCCGGGTTTAGACGGGATACCCTCTGATGTTTTTACAAACGATAAGGCGAGGTGGGCTAGGTATGTTTTCCTTTTAGGAAATGCAATTGCAAAGGGAACGGCAGTCCCAGAATTATGGAAGGGAGCAACTATTATACCCATATATAAAAAAGGGGATCGGTCCCTTCCGGCCAACTATAGGCCGATAAGTTTGATTGCCACCATTCAAAAAGTGGTGGGGAGGATGGTGGTTAACAAGCTAATGGATTGGGTAGACGAGTCCAACGCCCTGTCCCCGTATCAGGCTGGATTCCGGCGGGCTACCAGCACACTCGATCAGGTGTTTCGTTTTGCTCTGCTGCAGTGGGGGACGGTGGTGCTAGGCGAGGGCAGCCTGTATGTCGCCTTTGTCGACTTGCGGGCTGCCTTCGACCTGGTCCCAAGGAGAAAGCTCTGGGCAGTTTTGAGCGAAATAGGCCTTCCGGCAGAGTTACTCACTCTGATAATGAGGTTGCACAAGTGTAACTTTGCTAAAGTCCAGTGGGGTACGAACGGTGAATCTTCTGCCAACTTTCCAATTGGTCGTGGAGTACGACAGGGGTGTGCTATGGCCCCCCTGCTTTTTTCCCTATTTATTAACGGAATTGTGGCTCGGATGCTGGATGCCAGTGTCGATGCACCTTCGTTGGCGGGCCTCAGGGTTCCGATCCTGATGTTCGCCGACGATACTTTGATTTTATCTAAAACACCGGCCGGCTTACAGCGAGCTTTAAACATCTTTGACCACTTCTGTGGGGAACATGGCCTGGAAGTGAACGTGGGTAAGACCAAGTTAATGGCCTTCTCACCGAAACGTAGACCCCGGCCTAAAATACTCCTGAACAATTATGTGTTAGAGGTTGTTACTGTATTTACCTATCTTGGTGTGCAGATAGCAAACAATCTAAAATGGTCCCAACACATAGAAAAGGCGGTTCTGAGGCACCAGCAGATTTCGGGGGCTCTCCGGGTGGAACATAAAAAATCAAAATCAAAGCCTATAAAACCAGTCCTGGCAGTATATGATGCCAAGGCTATTGGGTCTGCCCTATATGGGGCTGAGCTGTGGGGCTTTGACAGGCTTCTAACTTTGCAAATATCAGAGAATAGGTTCCTTAGGGGAATCACTGGTCTCCCCCAGAGTACACCACTAATCCCGCTCGGTCTTGATCTAGGGAGAAGACCAGTTAGTGACCCAGCGCGATTGCGCCCGATTCTCTACTGGAGACGTCTCTGGACTACTCCAGAGATACGGCACTATGCTGAGGGGTTCCTTGCCATAATTAAAGCCGACACCTTCCATAAAATTGTATGGTTAAAAAATCTTAGGATTGCTTTAGGTGATCTCGGCCTTTCCCACCTATGGGATAATCCATCTGGGGAACCCTTTCCAAGTAAAAATATAATTAAAGGTCTATACTGGGATTGGATAGATCGCAGACTTTGGAATAGCACGAGACCAGACACAATGGCGGGGCGCTTTCTAGAAATTAAAATGTGTCCTATATTGGAACAATACTGGGATAGCATTACCAACCCAGGGGACAGGAAGCTTTTCTTCCAGTTAAGATCAGGTGCCCTTCCCTTGAGATCTCTGACGGGTAGGTGGAGGAATACAACCACCTCGTGCTGCCCGGTTTGTGGTGCAATTAAGGAAAGTATAGGTCACTTTTTATTCCTGTGCAAAGCTTACGCCATCCCGAGAAGAGTTTGGTTAGTTCCCTTTTGTAAAAACTTAGGGACATCTAGGGGTGTTGAGGCGTTACGAATTATTTGCACAACCACTGATATGCCTATTGTTCTAGGAACAGCAAAGTACTTGGGGTGGGCATGGTCCATTAGGCGGAGGGCAATCTCTAGTACTGTAATTTAACTAGGGTATAGGTGATTGCTGTGTAATGTATATGAAAGATTTCTTTTATCTTTACTTTTTATGTATGTATAAATGTTTCAAAAGTATGTATAATCGAGGAAAATTGTTTTTTAATGCGATATATTCTTTTAAATGTATGTTTGTGCTTTTATGAGTTTATCCCTCGAATAAAGCTTTGAAACTTGATAAGTGTTAGTATTCTAATCTTTGGGTATGTATGTTGTACTGAGACCCCACGCCGCCCCAACTTCTCCTACTGTGATCCCAGGCCCTGGCTGCACTTTGCTGGCCCTGTCAGAATTGGAACTGCAGCATTTGTTCCACAGCAAAGTTGATCCAAAAGACGAGCAGGCCAGTCAGGGTTTAGCAAAAATTACAGGTCTGCTGCTCGACACGGAGCTGCAAATCTCCTTTTCTGTCCGCTGCCTGAAAGCGTCTAGACTAGAGAATCACTTGTTCAAACCAAATGATCAGTGCAAACCCAGCAGAAAATGTCCGTCTGATTCCAAATATTTTTTTATTCATGTGGCAGAGGGGACCTACGTTTGAAGGAGCCTTCCAGTGAATGATGACTCCATACATTTCAAAACCTCAGCAGATGTCATCAAACAGAGCAACACTCATTAGTGACTATTGTTGGTGATTGCTACCCATGTGGCTGGTAAACAGCACCATGCTTTTTTTCTCTACACTTAACAGCCCCTTCTCGAGTGCATACATATACCTTACAAAGGGCCCAATGTATTGACAATGTTTTTTGTTTTTCACCCTTGCAAATTCTGCTTTGCCCAAAGCTTCAAGCTTTGAAAGAATGAAAAAACAAAACGCAGGCTTTAAAAGTGCATTTCATTGCAACTCACAATCTCAACGTTACGATTTTTTGTGAGCTGCAAGGAAAAGGGGCAGCAAATGGGTGTCCCCTTTTTTTTAAGCATCGAAGGAAATTTATCAATGGTCTGCAGTTGCTCCTGTGATCAGAAACGACTGGTCGTTTACTGACTGACCTAATCAGTTAGTTAGCAACAATAAGGGTTCTTGTTCCCTTGTGAAGTTGACTCAAATATCAGAGTCAAGCGAAATCGAGAGATATCTGCTTACAGTAGACAGTTACTTGCTCTATGACATTAAAACTGGCCCTATCTTCATGCCCTTAACATTAATGCCAGAAACATTGATTGATTTACCATTAAGACAATGCACGTCAGCGATTTAGTTCCTCTCTTTTTTCACGTTTTAGTTTGTCTTGCCTTCCTAAAGTGTTAGGTATTTAATCATGTGTTTCTTTCTGTATTTATTTCCCTTGCATACTTTGGGCTATGCCATGTGTTTCTAAGGGGCTTTGAATGAGAGCTCTAATGCTGACCCTGAAGCCAAAGCAAAGTGCCCGTCAGTGGGTTGGCCTCTCTGCAGCGCACGCAGAACAATAGTCATGTATTCCAGTTGTAATTGCAATTTTGTGAAAATGTGTGTGAAAGAGGTGCACAAATTATTAAGGGGCAAAAGTAAATAAACTGCTTGAATGTAAGTACAGTGTATGTTTGGAAGTGAAGTGAGGGAGATGCAAGGAAGCACATTTGGGGAAGAGTAAAAAGAGGGTGCTGAAGAGGAAAGAGGGGTGGTTGAAGATGTGCAGATGGAACGCTCATAATACTATTGACATTTTAGAATTGAAACATTTTGAAGGTTAGTTATTTATAACAAATCCTTGTTACGCATTTATGTTAAACAGCTAACAACCATTGACAAGGCCAGTCATTGTTTTAGGTGTCAGTCAGTTGTTGTTTTATATATCTTGATGCAATTGCATCTCAGAGAGAAACCAAAATACTGGTTGGGTAACCGCTCACTATGGGAATCGCAAACATGAATTTTACGTGTTCCCTTTTAGAGAGTCCCCACATTTTTCATCCCACTTAAAGACCTGTCTTCTCATATTTCTATTCGACTGATTGCAATCAGCAGCTGTGGGTCCTTCTCAAAGCCTGGTTAGAGCATTCTCTTCCAAAGTTGATGATGCATGCAGTGCAAGACACTGGGCAAGCACACACGTTAAAAGGCTCAAGCTGTCTCGTTGTACAATTTGCACATTACAGTAACTGTTGAACATATTAATGCAGTAAGATATAGGGCAGTTTGTGTTTAATATTTCAAAACTATACATTCCCACTGCTTTATAAGCCGTGCTTTATCATTAAATTTGCTTTAAAATGCACCATTTTCCAATCTTTTTTCACTTTTTTTTCTCTTGAGGAGGGTCTAGCTTGGACCCCACATTTGCCAATTAACATTTTTGGCCCCGTGCTAGGCGGACATCTAGGGAAACCTACCATATCCACACATTTCTGAAACCTAGACACTGGGGGATTCAAGGGAGGTATGGCTTCCGTGGATCGCCCAAAATTTCCTTACTCAGAATCCCATGCAACCCTCAATTTTAGCAGAAAAAAACACTTTTTTCAACACATTTTTGTGTGGGAAAGTTGTGGCATCACCGGGCTGACACAAATTTCCTACAACTCAATGTTCCCCTGGGTCTCCCGATAAAAATGGTTCCTCACTCGTGTGGGAGGCCCAAGTACCTGCGACAGGCAAGGGCCCAAAACGTAGTGAGGCGACATCAAAATTGCCTATCTCAAAACGTCTCCTGCCATGGGTGTTTAGTTTACGACAATATCTACAGTTGGAAGGTTACTCTTAGATGGCATGTACACCTTGGCAGAGAGACTAAAAAGACAAAGATTACTGCACAGCCATCTATTCCTCAAGCACACACACATACTGGTTGGATTTGGCACGAGGGCGCGTGATGGCTCAGTATATACATTTTTATTAACAAGAGATTTCACAAAATGAAATGCACTGTCAATAATTGAAAGGACAAAAAACTGAACTATTGACTCTCAGCTCGTGAGCTGTAAAGCCACGTCAAGGCCCCAACCGCTTTAGAGGCCATTCACACACCTTTCATAGGTGATACACACAAGACCATTCACACCACCAGGCACGAAACCAACACATTACAACATTCACAAAAATGGACACGGTACTGCCTGCTTGAGAAAGACAAAAAAGACCAATATTACTGGACAGCCATCGATTTCTCAAGCACACACACAAACTGGTTGGATTTGGCATGAGGGTGAATGATGGTTCAGTATATACAATTGTGTTAACAAGTGATGTCACAAAAATGAAATGCACTGGTAATAATTGAAAGGACGAGAAACTGAACCATTGACTCGCAGCTCGTGAGCTGTAAAGCCACAACAAGGCACCAACCTCTTTACAGGGCATTCATACACCTTTCATACTTGTGACATACAAAACCATTCACACCGCCAGGCGCGGGCCCATCACATTACAACACTCACACCAGCAGACAGTGCCATTCAAGGGCCCATCACTTTCACACACCCACATTCCTGACACAGCAACCACACAAGCTGATGGATTGTGTGGAGTATCACTCGGCTAGCAGTGTGTGTAGTGACCAGCAGCAAGTCATTACTCACACACGAGCGCCAGTTCACGCACACCTCCAGCCAAGCACCAGTCCACGCACACGGCCAGCCAATCGCCAAATCACGCACATTGCCAGTCCACGCACACCGCCAGCCAAGCGCCAATCCACGCACACCGCCAGCCAAGCGCCAGTCCACGCACACCGCCATCACATTTAAGATTTTTTTATACAAAAAAGAAAACACATAAACAAATTGCAAATGGATACAAATCTACTAACACAAAATCTGAAACTAAATACATTGCACTAATGCCAACCTTGGAACAGAACAAACATTTTTAAACAATACAGACCAGGCAGTTCACTTTACCACTCATGGATGCTCCCAATAATAATTTTGCGTGTGGTACGTTCTAAAACAAGCAGGCACACACAGCCCAGGGTTAGAAGGACGCTCGGAGCAGTACAAACGAGTCTTCTTCCGTGTACCTCTTCGCCAACAGACTCTACATCTCCTAGTGGGGAAGTCTTTTGAGGGTGTGGGAGGAATGTGATCATGAAAGTGGCGATCTTTCAATCGAGCCACATCCTCCACCACTTCAACTCTAGGAACACTTACCTGTTCCACAACAACAAGGCTGCCTATCACAGACTGCTGAAACTGAACATAAGTCAATTTTGATGCAGGAGAACACTCCTTGAACATAACAAAAGCATTGAAGGTTGCTAAATTGAAGAGATGGATGGCCAACTTCTTATACCAAATGTAAGCCTTACGAATAGCAGTGTAAAGTTCCTACCTCTGATCTACTCCATCAACACCATCCATGTGCTTATTGTAGTCTAAAATACACACAGGTATGCGCACATCAGCAATCTGACCCCAAAGAGGCACAGGTGAAGTACTCGCATCATGGATGGTAGTCGACATTTACACATCCCTCCTGTCCACAAATTTCACAGCTAGTAGTTAATCACTACGCAAGGAACTGCACTGTCCCCTCTGAAGTGTTTTGCCAACAAGCTCTTTTGGATAACCTTTACGGTTGGAGCAGATTGTCACGAGCAAAAGTGTCCACTTTGAACAATTCCTTAAACAATTGCACAGCAGTGTAGAAGTTATCAAAGTACAAATGGTGGCCTCTGTTAAACAGTCTTATAGCAAGATCTCCCACAATTTTCTCTGAAACTCCAAAAGTGGACGGACAACCAGGGGGGTCAATAGTGGAATCCCTACCAGTGTCAACGCGGGAATTAAAAAGATATCCTGTCCTTCTCTCAGACAACATATACAGCTTAGTTCCATAGCGTGCCCTCTTGCTAGGAATGTATTGCCTAAAATCCAAACAGCCCTTGAACAGGACCAAAGACTCATCAATAGATATTTCTTTCCCTGGAGTATAGATCTCTGGAAATCGATCTACAAAGTGATCAAGAACAGGCTGAATCTTAAAAAGAAAGTCACAGGGTAATCTCGTGGCAACGCAAAGCATTATCAACAAAATGCAGCATCCAAAGAAAAAGTAAATACCGATCACGAGTCATAACTGAAGGAAATATGGCTGTTGCCATCAAGGGACTGGTAGACCAATATGAAGCCACGAATAGCTTCTTTATCTGAAAGAAACAGGTTAGTGTTAGATTCCTTACCTTAAAATAACCCCAGGCGTCGGACTGGATCCGGAAAGTTTTGCGTAGCAGTACCCCTGCGCGTCGGTAGGCGTCATCTGCGGCTCCGCGTCCGTCGTTGGCGTCGTGGTCGCCGGGATGACGTCGTCGGAGTACTTAGACGCCGCCCTCGCGCGCTGACGTTAGTTCTTCTTTTTTCTGCACCAGCAAGCGCAGATCCGGGAAGAGCAGTAATCCTAGTCAATCTTTGACTAAACTTTTTGATCTCTTTTGGATCTTCTCGAGTCAATGTCTCGACTCTCGGTGCCGATAGGGATGTCCGGGTTCAAACCCTGCGACAATTGTAACCGATTGATGTCGGTTACCGACCCCCACCGTCGGTGCTTTTATTGTCTCTGGGCCGACCACGATGACAAGTTGTGCTCCAACTGCCGGGCCTTGACCTCGAAGGCTAGGCGGGAGCGGTCCTGTAAGCGTCTCGAGCTCCGGCAGTTGGCCCCGCGCTGCTCGAGGTCCCAGTCCAGGAGGAGGTCGAGGTACCGGTCGCGGGTCCACAGTCATCACAGCTCAGCGAGTCGACACCACTCGTCGGGCTCCAAGTCCTCAGGTAAGTCTAGGCACAAGAAGTCGAAGAAGCGACATCGCTCTACCGACTCCCTACGATGCTCGTGCAATGCGGCCGGGGGTTCGGGCGACACCGCCCACGCGGCTCTGCCGGAGCTGCAAGTGCCGCGTCCAGCTCCACACCTGCCGGTCCCTGGGCTACACGCGACACCGGCAGAGATCAGCGCCTTCTTCACGGCCATGAGGTCACGCTTCTCTCCGTCGGGCCCCGCGGGTCCGTCTGGGAGCCCAAGCGTGCCGGCAGCTCCGGCCCCGGCGCCGTCAGGTGCTCTGGCCCCGGCGGGTGCTTCAGAGCCATCGAGGACTCCGGTTCCGATGCAGCAGGGCTCCTCGGGATCCAGGTCTGGATCCGTGACGACGCCAGTCGACCTTAAGACCCCTCCGCTTTCGCTGTTACCAAGGGTGTCGCCCCTGGCGCTGTCCCCGGATGGCATCGTCCCTGGTCCCAACCCCGGTCCGGATCCGGCGTCAGACCGGCACCGACCGGCGCCATCTTCGACGCCGATTGGTGAGCTCTTTACCGACGACCCGGCTCCATCATTTATTCCTAATTATCAGGAGATGGATGATCAGGGGGACTGGGAGGGGTCTGAGGACCCTCTGGCACTGCAGTGCCAGTTGAGCCAGGACTGGGCAGACGAGCTGGGGGAGGCCAGTGGTCTGGACACTTCGCCCGACACTGGATTCGTCTCCCCTCCTACCGTGGCTACGGAGGAGGGGGCTGCTTACAGGGTGGTGTTGACTAGGGCAGCCAAGGCCTTGGCTCTTGAGCTCCCGGTCGCGGCCGTGAGGACTAACCTCCTCACCAAGGTGCTCAAACTGCAGGCAAGCTCCTCAAAGCCCCTCCTGCTGTTTAACGAAGCCCTCACTGACGTTCTGCTAGGCACCTGGTCCAAGCCCTCTACAGGCCTCCCTGTAGATCGGAACGTGGCCCGACGCCACCACCCGGCTCCGGGCGACCCCAGTTTCCTGTCCGTTCACCCCCCCCTGAGAGCCTGGTGATCCAAGCCTCTACCTCCCAACCGCATTCTCGACCGCTCCTCCCGATCGGGAATTCAAAAGGTACGATCAGTTTGGGAAGAAACTGTTCTCCTCACTGAGTTTGGGGTTGCGGTCTGTCAACACCGCCTGCCTTTTGGGCCGTTACACCCACTCTCTGTGGGATACGGTTGCGTAAGTGCTGCCGCAGTGCCTGGTGGAGGTCCAGGCCAAGCCCTAGCAGAGGGATGGGATGCAGCACGCTATTCGATTCGGTGTGGACTGGATACCACGGACTCGCTGGGCAGGGCGATTGGTGGCGGTTCGCCGCCACGCCTGGCTGAGGTCCGCCAAATTATCGGGGGATGTCCAAGCTTCCCTTATGGACATGCCCTTTGATCGCCATCGCCTCTTGGCGACAAGGCAGGCAGTGCGCTGGAGCGTTTCAAGGACTCCAGGGCTGTGGCCAAGTCCTTGAGCCTCGACTAACGCCAGCAAACTTCCGCCTTTCGTGGCCAAGGAAGGGGCGCCCCACACGTCCAGCTAGCCAGAGGCCGCAGAGCCAACCTCAACGTGGTCACGGACATGGTAACCGCCGTGGCGGTGCCGGGGTACACCGACAAGGTCAGTCCACACCTGCCCCCGCAGTATCTGCCTTAAAATCCTCCTAGTCCAAATTTTCAGGCCCATTCGACGCCGGTGGGGGGCAGGGTTCGCCATCACCTCCTTCACTGGCGCTCCATCACATCGGACAGGTGGGTGCTGCAAATCATCCGAAGGGGCTACTCCCTCCCCTTCGAGGCGACTCCTCCAGCCATGCCACCTCAGTACCACCGCATGTCGGGGGATCACTTGCGACTTCTACAGGAGGAAGTTGCGACCCTCTTGGCCAAGGGGGCCGTTGAGCGCGTTCCTGGGCCAGAAGTAGGACGTGGTTGCTATTCCCACTACTTTGTTACCCAAGAAGGGCAAAGGTGGCCTACGCCCTATCTTGGACTTTCGGAGCATCAACGGCTTCCTCCGGAACGAGAAGTTCAAGATGCTGACTTTGGCTCAGGTCCTAGCTGCCCTGGACCGAGAAGACTGGATGGTAGCGTTGGACTTGCAGGACGCATATTTCCACATCCCCGTCCTGCCGGCCCTCCGGCGTTACCTGCGGTTCACGGTAGGCCACGAGCACTTTCAGTTTACCGTGCTCCCCTTCCGCCTTACCAGCGCCCCGAGGGTGTTCACGAAAGTGATGGCGGTGGTCGCAGCTCATCTGCTCAGATTAGGGGTTTCAGTCTTCCCCCTATCTCGACGACTGGTTGTTGAAGGCGGGCTCGCCCCAGACAGTCGTCTCCCACCTCCAGACTACGGCTGACCTCCTGCACTCGCTGGGTTCTCCGTCAACGTGCCGAAGTCACACCTGTGCCCCTCTCAGAAGCTCCTTTTCATCGGAGCAGTTCTGGACTCAGCGCAGTTTCGGGTTTATCCCCCCGAACAGCGGGTTCGGGATATTCAGGCTCTGATTCTGATCTTTCAGCCTTTATCCAGTCCCGGTCAGGTTGACGTGTGGCTCCTGGGGCTGATGGCCTCCTGCATCCTTCTGGTGCATCACGCCAGGTGGCGGATGCGGGCTCTGCAGTGGGACCTGAAGTTTCAGTGGGCACAGCATCAGGGCAACCTGTCCGGCCACGTCCGGATCTCGGAGGGCGCTGCAAGACAGTTGCAGTGGTGGCTCACGAACTGCGATTGGGTCAGCGGCAGATCTCTCTTCCTACCCCAACCGGAGCACGTAGCACGTAGTGGTGACCGATGCGTTCCTCCTGGGATAGGGGGGCCACATGGGAGAGAGGGAGGTCAGAGGTCTCTGGTCTCCGGCGGAGTCCCGGCTCCGCATCAACCTTCTGGAGCTGCGGGTGACCCGGCTTGCACTGAAGGCATTCCTTCCCTCTGTCCGGGGAAGTGTAGTGCAGGTGTTCACAGACAACACCACCGCCATGTGGTACTGCAACAAACAAGGCGGGATGGGCTCTGCGCCTCTGGACATGGCCGGGCGTCACCCTGGTGGTTCAACACCTGGCAGGTTCCCTGAACGCCACGGCGGACGAACTCAGCCACCGGTGCATGATGGATCAGAAACTCTGACGTGGCGCAAGGCCTCTTTCAGCAGTGGGGAGAGCCTTGGTTAGATCTATTCGCCACCGAAGAGAACGCGCAATGTCATCAGTTCTGCGCGTTGGAATTTCCATGGCGGCACTCGCTCGGAGACACTCGGGGATGCTTTTCGTCGTGAGTGGAGCTGCAGTCTATTGTACTCCTTTCCGCCTATACCACTTCTGCCCAGAGTGCTGAAGAAGATCGGGCGCGACCGGGCCCAAGTCATCCTTGTGGCTCTGGACTGGGCACGAAGGTACTGGTATCCCAAGCTACTCAGCATGTCAGTCGATCCCCCGATTAGTCTGCCTCTTCAGGAGGACCTTCTGTCGCAGCAGCAGGGGACGGTCCTCCACCGGAACCTGTCCAGCCTCCACCTCCATGCGTGGAGATTGAGCAGGGGCAGTTGAGGCCATTTGACTTGCCTCCTGAAGTCTGTGAAGTGATTCTGGCAGTCAGGTGTCCCTCTACAAAATCGGTATACGCCTGCAGGTGGAACAAATTTGTGGCATGGTGCACAGCAAAGGCTATGGATCCTCTATATGCCCCCCTCTCAGAGCTTCTCCTCTTCCTTCTTTCTTTTGCCCAGCAGGGCTCTGCTCTGGGAACTCTTAAAGGCTACCTCTGCCATTTCTGCCTTCCTGAGGCTTCCTGATCAGCCTTCTCTTTTCAAGTCCCCTGTTGTGAATAGATTCTTGAAAGGCATCATGCACATGTTTTCTCCTATTCCTTTCGTGATGCCTCAGTGGGACTTGAACCTTGCAAAAAAATGTGGAATCCGCACCCATCAAGGAAATGTTTTTTTTAACAGTCTCTGGTGTCCTCAATAAGTCAAGAAATCAGTCTCATAAAAAACAGGTCCGGACTTGAATGGTACTTCTTTTTCAATTCTTTATTATGATGATCCACAACAGATTAAAAATCCAGAATTACATGCGAATTTTTCCTTTTAGCCAACGCGTTTCGTCTCATGAATGAGACTTCTTCAGGGCTCATAGAGCTGTCTTTGTCAATAGTAGTGCAAACAATGGTAGTTCCTTTATCATAGCAGTTTGTTAGATATTCTGTCAGTTAGATTCTGTGTCTTGTGTCAACAAGGAAGGCATGGTAGCCAGGAACGTGAAGAGCATCAGTGGTTGAGCAGCACCAGCATTGGCTAAAAGGAAACATTTGCATGAAATTCTGGATTTTTAATCTGTTGTGGATCATCATAATAAAGAATTGAAAAAGAAGTACCATTCAAGTCCCGGACCTGTTTTTTATGAGACTGATTTCTTGACTTATTGAGGACACCAGAGACTGTTTAAAAAAACATTTCCTTGATGGGTGCTGATTCCACATTTTTTGCTGCGTATTTTGGGCTTTGCCCATGAAGGAACAGACAGGGTTGTGTTCCTTGGTTTCATGAGCACCATTACCAAACGTTTGCAGCCACAGATGTTAGCAGGTGCAGGTTGTTCTTGCCTCAACCCTAGTACGTAAAAAAATTGGGACTTGAACCTTGTTCTAACCTATTTGATGTGCGCTCCTTTCGAGCCACTTCACAATTGCCCTCTCCGTCTTCTGACTCTTAAGACTGCATTCCTGGTTGCCATCACCTCTGCCAGGAGAGTGATTGAGCTCCAGGCTCTTTCTTCTAAGCCTCCTTTCCTTTCTGTCCATCCGGACAAAGTTGTCTTGAAAACTCGTCCTTCTTTCCTGCCCAAGGTGGTCACATCCTTTCATATCAGGCAGTCCATCACCTTGCCAACCTTCTTTCCGCCTCCGCATCCCTCGAAGGAGGAAGAGATACCACCATCTGGACCCAAAACGTGCGCTCTCCTTTTATCTATACCACACACGCCAGTTCCAGGTGGACGACCAGGTCTTTGTTGATTACGTGGGTGCAAAAAAGGGACGGGCGGTGCACAAACGGACCATCTCTCGGTGGGTCGTGTTGTGCATCAAGGTCTGTTACTCCTTAGCGAGGAAGGAGCCTCCTGTTGGGATGAGGGCCCATTCTACTCGGGCCACAGCGGCTACTACTGCCCTGGGAGTCCCCTTGCAGGACATCTGTCAGGCAGCTACGTGGGCTTTGCTGCACACGTTTGCTAGACACTACTGCCTGAACAGCCAAGTCCGGAGAGATGGCTTTTTTGGCCGTTCCGTTCTCCAGGACTTTCTGGTGTGATTTTGGTTTGTGGACCAACCACCGGGTTTGGTATTGCTGGGGTATCTATTCTAAGGTAAGGAATCTAACACTAACCTGTTTCTTTCAGATGCACAAGTTACTTACCTTCGGTAATGATATATCTGTAAGAAACAGTAGTTAGTGTTAGATTCCCCATCCACCCCGTTCTGCGAACCGATATCTAGGGTTAAGGACATCCCTTTCAGGGCCTTAGTTTCAAGGCACCAGTGTCGGTCTCTGGCATGGCTCTGCGTTCCTAGCGCGGAAAGCTATATACAAGAATTGACGTCAGCGCTCGAGGGCGGCGTCTAAGTACTCCGTTGACGTCATCCCGGCGACGCCGACGACGGGCGCGGAGCCGCAGATGACGCCTACCGACACGCAGGGGTACTGCTACGCAAAACTTTCCAGATCCAGTCTGACGCCTGGGGTTATTCTAAGGTAAAGAATCTAACACAAACTACTGTTTCTTACAGATATATCGCTACCAAAGTTAAGTAACTTGTGCATCAAACCCCTTAAAAAAAGTAAAACCCAAAAACTTCTTCATCTTTTCCAGATGTGTGAGTCCACCAGATAGCTCTAGATTGGGGCCTAAGTCTGGCCCTGTTGTCCCTAAAAAACTGTTCAGCATACAAATTAGTCTGCCCAACAATCTCAGCCAAAAATACATCATCCATAAACAACTGAAAAAACTGTATAGGCAAAAAAAATCACAATCCACTCTACACCCTGCATCCACACTAAAGACAGACAACACCGACTGAACCATGTTTGGATCAACCCAGAGTCCAGCATTTCCAGTAGGAAGCCTAGCAGCCTCAGGCTGCAATCCAGATGCCTGTTGCTCCATTGGCCCAGCAGTATCCTCCTCTAAAACAGGCACTTCACCAGCACTGAGAGCAGCTTCATCTGCACTGAAAGTACCTTCATCATCCGATGATTCCATCTGGAGAGAAAACTCACTGCCTGAATCTTCCCCTCCCTCCTCTCCCTCAGACGCACTGTCAGTCTCATAATCCTGCTCAGAGGAAGATTCAAGAAGCATATCAAGCACCTGCTGAGCAGTCATTCTAAGGCTAGCCATAATGCTTACTAATAAAGCTTACTTGTCAAACAAGTCATCAACAACAAACCCTTTGTAAAAAAAGAAATACACAAAATGTAGCTTTATCACAGAGACCTATATACTCAAACACTGTACCACTCACTTGACAGAAGCAGCTAGACTCACCACCACCTACTCTACACAGTAAGGATCAACAATATCTCACTAAAAAATTACACATAAGACAATGAAAAACACGCCACAAAGAATTTCATGCTCTGAACATTAACAAATATGCTGCCATTATGACACCACTTACAAAACAATTCATTCATGCATGATGATAATACTCATTTGGGGTAAACACAACAAAAATGTTTTTCTTACCAAATAAATGCAATTACGCAAAACTGCAGAACAACCACTGCCAAAACCGCAAACCGCAATCAAAAGCTTTACACTAGAATAAAAAGGAGAAAATAACCCATTACAGTCACATATTCAAATATAGTCCACACACAATCCACCAGCTAAGCTAAGGGGTAGGTGGGCCCCAGAGTATAAATAAAATATTCACCCCTATAAAAGGGGAGCAACCCTTGCCCTTGAGGCCACTCCCCAATTCAAACATTTAAAAGCTCCTGTTGTCTAGTGGCTTTTGCCCCCCCTTGGGGCAGATGGGCCTAAAAACCATACTGCTAATCTGCCACCCAAAGAGTACAGAAATGGCCACTATCATCCTCCCATAAAGGGGAGCAACCCTTGCTCAAGGGGTTGCTCTCCCCCCCCAAAAATCCCTGGTGGCCTAGTGGGCCCTAGATAAAAACAAAGGCGAGGTCTGCCCCCTCCAATGGGGGCAGACAGCTAAAAACATAGCCCCACGAAGGTGAGTGACCCTTGCCCAAGGGGCCACTCCCCACAAAGTATTCAATGGTGGTCCAGTGGGCCACTGTAAAACAAAATTTTGAAATCTGCCCCCCGGGGGTCAGATAAAGCCAAAAAACAATGTCCCCATATGGGCAGCGACCCTTGCCCAAGGGGCCACTCCTCAAAACCAAATCCCTGGTGGTCTAGTGGGCCAAACATGGGGAGACATCCCCCAAAGAAGAGCATCCCTTGCCCAAGGGGTCACTCTCCCAACAAGCACTGGCGTTGCCAATAGGTCTCGCATTAGGAAAGTGTGGGCTATTGGTATTGTAAATGACAATTATTTTTTTAATATGTGTTGGCACTGAAAATATATAAATTAATAGCATTGTTATTTACAAAGCCAATAGCTTACACTTTCCTAATGAATTATTCAGATTATAAACATGAGCTATGTGGCAAGAGCGCCTCCTGCCGGTAGATTTAAGACTGGTGTTAGTCTCTAAAATGTCCTCCTCTTAATCTACAAATGTAAAACTTGAAAAGAAATAAGTAAACAAAATAGAGAAGAAGTACCTGAAGGACGGAGCACATAAAACAAAATAATGAAGACATGAATTATAATGGACTAACCCTGCACCACGAAGAAACTCAAGGCTCGTTTTGATATTTCATTACGTAGCTTCATGTTTTTTTTATTAATTGTTGATACAAAACTCCAGCCACAAGGAAAATATAGCATTGCCCAAAGTAGGAGTGAAAGTTAACAGTGAAAACGAGAGATTGTTGATAAGCAGAGTGCTAAACACATGTAGAGAGCATTCCGTATATTTTGAAAGTAAAAAAACGCTGTGGTTGATACAAAACTCCAGCCACAAGGAAAATATAGCATTGCCCAAAGTAGGAGTGAAAGTTAACAGTGAAAACGAGAGATTGTTGATAAGCAGAGTGCTAAACACATGTAGAGAGCATTCCGTATATTTTGAAAGTAAAAAACGTTGTGAAAGCCGTGGAAAACTAGATGTGCGGGCCGGCCAGCAGTGAATAATTAGGGGAGAGAGAGGGGAGGTGCTGGGGAACAGATGGCCGTGAAGCAGGGGGCACCCTTTGAAGTCACGGCCTGCGCCCGTGAATAAGTGAGGGCGGGGGGCGGGGCAGCGGAAGCCTTTGATGAGGCAAATGCTGCTGGCAAAGCTGGCTGGGGAGGGGGAAAGTTTATGGCCCAAAAGCGCGTGCCTGTGGCCACGTGAACTCGAAGAAAACCGCATGGAAAAACCCGTGGTTTCACGAGTATTTTGAGCACTTGAATTCTCGCTCCCTCAATGCGCTTGCGCGCATGGATAGGTCGTGAGACCTAAAAACAATTCCCTGGTGGACTAATGGGCCCTAGTTTAAAACTAAAGGCAAGATCTACACCCCCCCCCCCCGTGGTGGGTGCCATGACGGCCTGGTGCTGGCATGATAACACCCACTGTGCATCATGACAGCTCCAGGCCATCATGAGCACCGAACGAGTTAAGTATGCCTGCATTGCTCACTACTTAAGTCATACCAAAGTTTTACACACATCACTTTCAAATGTCACTAACCGTCAGCACCATTGTGATGCAAGACTCTTATCCTGTAGGATGGTGCAGCTCTTGAAAGGGACCACCCACTCTTTTATCAATTTTTTTGCTACAGACCATGGAAGCTGGAATGCTAAGGGTGATCGGGCACATTTTTGTGTTTGTTCTCGATCATTTATTGAACAATTTGTCCGATTTTTAGCGATTTGTGATGCTTGGCATTTTGCTTCCTGAATCTATGGAGCTTAAAACATACACATACTGTAAAAGGAAAATGTCATGTTCTGACCCACATGCTTCAAGACTCAGGATTGTGTGACCTTAGAGCAAAAATATACCTTAAGGCCATTAGGACATGATAGGACCAGCATTTCATAAGCATTCACAGGTAAAAGATGTGGTCCAATTCTTTGTATCCCTCTCTAAATCAGCCAGTTTAATATTAAATCCATTAATTTTTCAACATTCTAGCATGAGGAAACATAAGAAGGTTCTGAGTGCCAATGCCAAGGATGCCCTAGATAATCTACAACCAAAAGTTTGGTTTCGGGGTCACATTTAGGACTTTCCTGAGGCCATGCTCACATAGTTAGTTGATGTGACTTCTAAGTCAACAACTTCTGTTCATACCCATGAGATCAACTAAAGTCTCTTAAAATTCAGAAGTATCTTCTTCCCACTCCATAAATTTGCCACTTGGGTTCCTTTCAAGCCTGGTATTTAAATCTTGTGACCACAGTTACACCTTAAGAGTTGCTGCGGATTATTCCAATTGAAGGCGTTGCATATTGTATTACACTAGGTTGCATGAAGAGTTGTGTTCTGGGAAAGAACTACCATACCAGTGATTCTGGGTCAAAGTAATAAAAATGTTGGACATGTCGTAAGACTGGCTTTGTTTTTTTTATTTCAAAGTTTATTGATTTTATTGTAAGACCATGCATCTCATCTCATAGGATTAAAGAAGGCAAGTCGCATCTCCCTGAGGCGGAAAGCCGGGGAAAACAGCACAGATCATTTTTAGAGATTTTAATTCTTGTAATTGCGGATTTGCACTGATTGCTAGTTGCACACATTGTTTTTGCCACATTACCTACACGCTCGAACCCTGGTCCCCGCAACCGATTAGGTGCTGCCGGAACACGCATTGGGCGGAGCGGAGCAGCCATATTTGAAGTATTTTGGCCGGCTGCACTAGCTTTTCTTTGAACCCGCCCCCCACCAAGACACTGCTGCCCACATTGCCGGTTGATTAAAGAAGGCAAGTCGCATCTCCCTGAGGCGTAAAGCCGGGGAAAACAGCACAGATCGTTTTTAGAGTTTTTAATTGTTTTAATTGCGGATTTGCACTGATTGATAGTTGCACACATTGTTTTTGCCACATTACCTACACGCTCGAACCCTGGTCCCCGCAGCCGATTAGGTGCTGCCGGGACACGCATTGGACGGAGCGGAGCGGCCATATTTGAAGTATTTTGGCCGGCTGCACTAGATTTTCTTTGAACCCGCCCTAACGGGCATAAAATGACAGTACTCACCCGTGCGTGTAGCGGACGGGCGCAGCGGGGGCGCCGGAAGCGTGCCGAAGGTGCGCCTAAGGTAAGCCCGTCTGCGCCGGGCCCGCGACTAGCTCTGGAAATTATGCCCAATTTCAGAGAATAGGCTACTCTAAATCGGAGTTGCTAATGCTGAACCAATCTTATTGTAATCACCGGGGAAGAGTAAACCCTGATGATTTTCATATTGCCCTTAGCTGTTCCTTATGTGGTTTCCAGCCCCCTGCCACATCGTACACTCTGACCGACCCACACCCGGAGATAAGGGACGACACTGTCTCATGCAATCAGAAGCAGGTTAAAAACCACAGAAACGGATTAAAGTCACCGTCTAACAGAAATAGAGTTTTGAAATGTTTATTGCTGAATACCAGGTCTATGCCTAAGCATAGACTTAAAATTGAGGCTCTGATTACTGACCATGTGGTCGATGTAATGTTCCTTACGGAAACCTGGGCGTCTGACGCCTCAAGTCCGGACTGGAACGCGGCTACTCCTCAAGGCTACAGTGTGGAATATGTAAATAGACCAGGCGCTGTTGGCGGAGTGGCTATAATTCATAAGTCGCATCTAAAAGTATTTGCCCTCCCCCAACAGGACATAGAAGCTGAAGCCATGACGTTTAGAATTAAAGACAACAACTCCCTGATATTCGCAGGACTGCTTGTGTACCGCCCCCCTGGTCCGAGAGCTTCTTTCAGCAGAGCACTACATACGTTCTTAGAAACCACCTCGGACTCAGCCACATACACTATTCTGGGTGATTTTAATTACCATCTTGAGGCAAATAACGACTCGGACACAGCTACACTACTTGATAATTTTCTTAGTTTTGGTATGAGTCAGTTAATCTCGACGCCCACGCATGTAGCAGGACACACCCTCGATGGAATCTTCACTAATAATACTCATATTAAAATTGCCTCGATTCTCCCGATATCCTGGTCTGACCACAGCGCTATCTTCTTTAACATACAGCTGAATAACCCTGTAAATCACCGCAGAAATCTGACGCTCCCTGAAAAGATTCGCCCTTGGAAAAAGCTGGAACCTAACCTATTAGCCAACACACTTGCTAGAAATCCGCCGGATTTCGAATCTGGCAATAGTGAAATTGTAGCTACCAAATTTTATAACTGGATCAGCAATGCAGTTGATGAGCTGGCCCCACTAGAAACAAAAAAGCCTAGAAGACGCTTTGCCACTGCACAGTGGTATTCTACGGAGGTGAAAGCAATTAAAATTAAATGTCGGCGTCTGGAGCGGGTCTGGCGTTCAAACTACAGCCAGGAAAGCAAATTAGAATACACTAAAACTCTGCAGGAGTACAAGTTGGCAATCGTTCATGCTAAATCAACCTACCTCACTAAGAAGATTTTAGACTCCTCAAATACCTCTAGGGAACTGTTTAAAACGGTCACCCACCTAGCATAGAGTCCTCGGGATGTGATCTTTAGCCCTGATCAGAACTTTGTGAGTGGTATTGCCACCTTTTTCCAACTGAAAGTTCAGACAGTGTATGATGATCTTAGCACCCTTGTAGTAAACTCAACTACTACAAATATTGATAATTCTATTGGAACGGCCTCCTGCTACTCTAACTTCCCTCCGTTAGAGGAGAAGCAAGTCGGTGAGTTACTTACACAGATGAAATCTTGATCCCCCTTAGACCCTTGTCCCCCCTATGTACTGCATATGGTTCCTGATATCACTGCAGCTGTGCTAACACCTCTGTTAAATATGATTATCAATCTAGGGTAATTTCCTAGCAGCTGGAAAAAAACCTGTATCCGGCCTATTCTTAAGAAGGACACTCTTGATCCCTCTGAATTTAAGCACTACCGTCCTATATCTTGTTTGCCCTTGCCTGCAAACATTTTGGAAAAGGCCATGAATCAGGAAATAATGAGATATGTGGACGAGAATGAGCTGCTAGACCCATCACAGCACGGTTTTAGACCTTCTCATTCAACTGAATCCGCTCTCATCATGGCAACGGAAGAACTACGCAAGACCATGGATGAGGGTGGCCGAACGGCCCTGATTTTATTAGACCTCACAGCGGCCTTCGACACTGTGAACCACTCTGTCCTGTTAAATAGGCTAACTACTTTAGGTTTTTCGGGCTCTGGCCTTGATAACATCTTTTCTAAGCACCCGAATCCAACAAGTGCACTGGAATAGCCTGCAATCTGATGAATTCTCCCTTCCGGGAGGGGTTCCTCAAGGCTCAGCGCTCTCGCCCACGTTATTCAACTTATATTTTACACCTCTAGCTGCCTTGATTAGATCTTATGGCTTGCGTTTAGTGTCCTATGCTGACGACACACAAATTGTAGTGTCGATTTCCCAATCAGTCGAAGCTACAGCGGAATGTTTCAGGAACTGCCTCATAGAGGTAAAAAGTTGGATGAGCCACAACTATCTTAAACTAAACACGGATAAGACCGTGGTTATAGAGCTCGGTCACAAACCATCCGTTTGGAGTGATCTTTGGTGGCCTCCAGAGGCAGGGTCCTGTCCTAGCCCAGTAGACAAGGTCAGGAATCTTGGTTTCCTGCTGGATAAAGATCTCTCCTACATGGCACAAATTAATCAGGTGACATCTGCCTGTTTTTACAATATCAAGGTGCTCAGGAAAATTCTACCTTATATTCCGCCCACGTTAAAAAAAACGGTGATGGGAGCCCTTGTAATGTTCTCCTACCAAGCCGCAAAATTGTGGAACTCGTTGCCTCCCACACTTCGCTCACAAAAGTCGAAACTAAGTTTCAGGAAGGCTTTAAAAACCTGGCTTTTTTCCCTCCCCTAACTTGCGCTTGCCTGTTTTTTTCTGTACTACAGCGCCAAGACACCGCGGCATTCGAGCGCTTTACAAACCCTTCCGTCAGTCAGAGACATCTAGTCGCAGATTTCTTAACTTAGAATATCCGAGGCGTCAGACTAGATCTGGAATTTTTTTGCAGCAGCACCTCTGCTTGCCGGGGGATGACCACGCCCTGATTTTGTCCACGTATGTGACGTCAGCGAGGTCATATAAGTCCTTCCCGACGCGCTGACTTCAGTTTCCTTTTTTCCGCATGCAACTTGGATCCAGACTGAGCGGTTCCTCTGGCCTGTTTTCAGGCCTCCTTTTCGATGCTTTGCGTCAGGAACAGTGTGCGATGCATTCTGGCTTTAAAACTTGTAATTTCTGTTCGCAGCAGATGTCTGCGACGGACCCGCATCTTATTTGTATGTGGTGTCTGGGCAAGCACCATGACTCCACGGGCTGGGAAGCCTGCCAACTTCTGAAACCGAAGTCTCGGCGGGAGCGCCATATAAAGCTTCTCTCGGCTCGGCTGTCCCGGTCGGAGTTGTTTCGTCCACCCGGCCTCTTCATCGATGGCAGGTCCCTCTACTGTCCGGTTCCGCAGTCGATCGCCCTCTCGGGTCCGGGGCCGTCGTTCGCCACTTGGTAAGTCGAGGTGCTTGTTGCCGAGGTCTTCGACCTCCCCCTCTTCTGTTGTCAGGGGCACTGGTTCCCGGAACATTCCGGACGTGCGCTCCCGACAGTTGCCCCCCTCTATCTGCCGTTTCCGGGTGTGAGAGTGACTCGGGCCCAGATGGAGGCATATGCCGCGGCTCTGCTGGCCTCCCTTGGGCCCTCTCTCGTTCCTGGGGCATCCTTGGGCCTCCGCTTCTTGTGGGATATCCGACGGACTCGCCGGCGGGTTCGCCCCCGGCACCAATTGAGCCTTTGCCCCCCAGGAACGTTGGAGATGTGGTGTCGTTAGGGCGCAGACCGGTTGGGTCCCCCTCTACAGTCCACATGGAGTCGTTAGGGCGCGGCCTAGCTGTGTCCCCCTCTACGACCCACGGCGCCTCTGCTGCGCTGCATAGCCCTGCTGGGCTCCCTGTGGCGCCACAGGTGGTTGCTGATCCTCATAGCCCTGTCTTGCGCACACACCGGGCTTCCGAGCAGGCAGCCGCCTGTCCGGAGCCAGGGTCGGCACCGTTACAGTGCCGTAGGCTCGCCTCCCTGGCTCCGCCTCTGCCTCTTTCTCCGGCATCGGAGCCTGTCATGGATGATGCGGAGTCAGCGCAGGGGGCGGCGCCGACAGCTTGCCTCGCTGGCACCGGCGCCTTCTTCTTCTTCAGAAGGGGAGCTTGTCATAGTTTCGGTGCCGACTCGACGCCGGATGCAGCCGAGTCGCCATCTGACGAGGCACGATCGGTGCCAAGACGCGTCTTTTTGGCTCTGTGTCGACGCCGAGTTGTGAACTCTTCTCTAGAGGCCTCTAGAGAGACTTCGGCACCATCCTCTCGCCTGGCGTTGCCGGAGGTATTGTTGCCAGTGCCCCCCTTGGAATTTGTGGAGCCTCCTCAGGAGCTCCCAGATCCGGCAAGCTCTTCGCCTTCCCAGGATCCTCATTATTCAATGGGGCTCACTTGCGTGGGGCATTGGTCGCACCCTCAGTGTCTTGAGAGGGTCAGATTACAACTCTCCCCCACTCCGCGGAGGGCTACCGAGGCTGGTGCAGCTTTTTTGAGAGTGGTCTCATTGGCCACCTGCATTTTAAACATGCAACCCCCTTCTGTCCCTTTGTCTGTGGACCACTTGCTTTAGGTCCTTCACTTTGATTCCGGCAATGTGGAGCCACTTCTGCCCTTTGAGGCTTCCCTTTATGATTCCCTTTTGGGTACCTGGGTCTGGCCTGCTACAGGTGACCTGGTGGCTCGTTCAGTTTTGCACCGCCACCGTCCAGATCCACATGATCTCATTTGTCTTTTTGTGCATTCTGATGCGCAGAGTGTTGCAGACTGCCTTTCCTTCCCTGCCCCGTCTAACGCTTCCTCCCTCTCGAGAGTCCAAATGGCTTTAGTCATGGGGTAGGAACATCTTTGCATCCATTAGTGCAGCCCTAAGGTCCTTAAATACAGTGTGTACTTTGGCTCGGGCTACCTCTGCACTGTGGGACTCTGCAGAGTCTTTGCTATCTGCCACCTCTGAAGGTGCTTGTGTTGATCTACTTCACCTCCTCCGGGATGGCCGCGACCTTGCCGAATTCACAATCCGCTCAGCCTTAGATATTGCGGATACTTTGGGCAGAGCTATGGCGGGCTCTGTTGCCTTAAGGCGTCACACTCGGTTGAGAGATAGCGTCTTCCCTGAAAATATTCGGGAGCAACTGGTTGACTTACCCTTTGATGTTATTTTGCTGTTTGATGCTCACGCTGAGACGGCGGTTCACCAGCTACTTGCGGGCTTTCATCCTCCAACTTAGGTCTTCTTAGACCTGTCTTCCGTGGTGGTATTTTTTCATTTCGCATCTTTTAGATGCGCTCTGTGTTTAACGTGGGCAGTGAGCCTTAATTCTTCTTTTCTCGGAGGTTGATGAAACGAGGTAGAAAACAAAATTTTGTTTAAACTCGTGAAGTCACACTTCCATAATATAAATTAATAATATTAATGATTTGTGATATGTTTTGCTAACTCAACCTAGATTAAACTTTATACATGGGGAGATTAACATGTGTGCTCATAAACGTGCATTATTGTTGCATCTTTTGTTTGTGCAAAAAAAAAAAAATTAATTTTGTTGTTTTCATTTTTGTCATTACTAACTGCTGCAAATTTTAAAGTGGCATGTGCTTGTTTTGCTTTCTTTGTCTATGTGATGTTATTTCTACTATTATAGGTGCATTTATGATTTCATGGATTTTTGAAGACTGGTAGATATAAAATGCTGCTTTATTTGTTTGCTTCTTGTTAGGTAACACTAGACTAATAGGGTGGGTTAATCTATTAGTAAACAAAGGGTGGAAACAGAATAAAATAATATTTCTTTCATTAATACTTTTCTTGTGTTTGTTTTATACTAGAAAAAATAGTTGCCTGCTTTTGGGCCTAGTTTGCTCGAGTTTGCAAAAAGATGAATTCAATTTCTGCCTGAAGCACGATGTCCACCCTAAAGTTTTCCATGAAAATTACATTCACTTAACAATGAAGAAGCGCTGTCATTATTTTTGTCAGACGTGGCCAAGGTCAGAAGCCCAAAACAAAAAGAGGAGCGTGAGTAAGCAGTAGGGGACTGCTTACGAAACATGTCGACTAGGTAGCTGGCTAATGCTCTACCTCACAACCCCTTCTTAATGTTCCCAGCTAGAGAAGTGAATAAAATATTTTTTCTACTATGCCAGGGAATTTTTTTAACTTTTTTATAATCACTTATTTGAGGTCCCTACACTTTCACTGACACCCGTGCACTCACACATAGCCACTGTCACAATATAAGTGCTCCCGCGTATTTCGTTTGGTCGTAGCACGCCCCGTCCCGTTATAGGGGCGGGAAGACCCCTATGATGAAGCATGACACTATTGGATTTTTTTAGTGTGTGAGGGGTATTTTAAAAAGCACATTGTGCTCTTGTCTTTCCATCCTTAAGAGAGAGCCTAGCACGTTGTTAGAAAAATTAAAACTAATATAAATATTATCACTTTTTCACTTTTTTGATAGAATCTCTTTGATTATACAAGGTCAGAAGCCGGCAGAAAGAAAGTTTGATAACTTGGCATCCGAGGAAGTAAAATGAAGTCAGTGAGAACTCTTGTTCAAATTTGTTGCAAACTAAGGAAGCTTTGGAACACGTACAAATAAGACAATGGTCTCAAAGAATATGACAGAATGGAAGTTTTGAAATATGGGGTGACATGTCATTTGACACTTTCGGACCAATGGGACATCGACTTTTGCAGAAAATTTTCCTTTACTTAGATTAGCTAGCGTAGAAAGGTATAAAAAACCAGTGCCTTATGGTTAGTGCTGGCTGCTGCTTTTCAACTTTCAGATGAGGGTGTCGTGCTGTGACGGACTTTGCTTGGAGCACGTAAGAACTCATAAAGACTTAACTTTATTTCCATTTATTTTAACTTAGCTAGGGACTTAGGATTTTAGAAATGCTAAACTTTAAATTTCTTGCTTGAAACTGTAATTTCCTATAATGTTTTCAAATATGTTTACTATGATTCTAATAAAATTACATTCATAAAATTATATTCACAACAATCTAAATTAGTTAATAAAATCTTACTTTTGGAAACAAGCTGGTCTTGATTATTCAGAAGTGTGGGTTACTATTAGCTAGATGCCATCGCCATGGTGGTCATTTAAATAGTTAGGATTTGTTCAAATGATATCTTTTACCGCGGTTGTATATAAATTGTAAATAAGTTGTATATAAGTTTAATTTGGCCACCTGATTCAGTAGGTCAAAATGTCATATTTGATTAATGGGTCCATGAGTTTGAGTAGTGTTTAATGAAATAGGTTATAGAGTTAGGTAGCGTTGCTTATGACATATTTCCTATAGGCCGCTGGATCAATTCTTCTGGTAGCAGAGATTGATGGTTGCTAAAGGTAACCAATTTGTTATGGTATAGATATAGGATCGATGTTTAACACATGTTGAGTTCGTTTTTGTGCTATATGTGAGTAGTACCGGTACAGATTGTGTGATGAGAAGGTAGTCACACAGGGCATTTGATCTGTTTCAGAGTAGTGATATCGCCGTGTATCACAGGTGTTGTGGCCGTGCAACACACGTTAGGGCTAGGTGTAAAAGTTGTATAGTGAGGATTATCTAAGAAATTTGAACAGCATGAGTATAGGGACTGAGAGCCTGTTATAAAACTCACTGTGATAAAAGTATTAGTATATATTCGAGCTCGAATGAAGGGTAGGGTAACGTCGGTGCATGATTATCTATAAACAGGTGAGAGTCCTGTAGGGGTACATGTTTTATATCTATAAACTGGTGAGAGTCCTGTACGGATAACGTCGTTATTCTACTAACGGTGCATGATTTCTATAAACAGGTGAGAGTCCTGTACAGATTTCATGTGTGTTTGAATTTAGGGACTTTTTCCGTGTGAAAGTGCGAGGTTGTTTTGTAAATTATGTTCAAGTGGAACTTTCGAACAGTCACTTAGTTGTGCGTTCTGAGGAAAATGAGTTCATAATTACTTGTTTGAAGGGTAGAGTAAAAAGATTACTGTACTGGCAATTGTGTATTCTATGGGAATAGCGCCTTCTATTCCGAGAAAGAGAATATTTGAGTGATTGATTTACTATCACTTTTTAGAGAAACAGACAGATGAGTCTTTCTTGTCATTGTTAAAATTAATTTTTATCGAAAAAGTGCTTTAAAATGGCGCTGTGAAAAGATTTTGTGAAGGAGGGGTGAGCGCTGAGGGAGAGAGGTGAGAAACCGCAGCTGCTGTGTACGTCACAGAGCCGCGCTGTGATTGGGTGATATACGTCACTGGCTGTGTTCTGATTGGTTCTTGAGTTTCTGACAAGCTGTAAGCTAATTGGCTTTTTGGAAAAACTCTACATCTATTGGTTGAGCAAAATAGTGACGTGGCTCAACTCTCATTGGCTTGTTAGTGTGTTTCGCACACGGATTGGTTAGCTGTGCGGAATATCCCGGAAATATTTTACGAACAAAAATGTTTAATTAAATTTAAATTTTAAAAATGAGTTATCATTTTAAACATGTTGAGAAAAAGCCAACGTTATTTCAGAAGCTAAAATTTTTTATCTCACCTGACAAGAAAATTGAAACGCGAGGTGGTAAATTACTTCATAAGTACAAAACACCTGCAGCATATATGGAAGGTGAATATGGTTATCATACTGTTTTGTGGTTTGATATTTGGAAACACTACACTAAGAATGATGGTGTTTTGGCTTGGCCTGATGATGGTTCGTTTAACGTAAAGGTTTTGAGAAATTTGAGAGAGAAAATGAATGCTCTTATTCCTAAACCGAGACCTACTCAATTTGAAGCTTTAGTCGAATGGGAGGATGAGATGTTTCAATTACAAAGAGAAGCAAGTGGAATTAAAAGACCTCCTAAAACTCCAAGTTATAGAAGGGAAACACATGAGGACAGGATGAGAATGTGGAGACAGGGAAGTATGAGTGAGGGACTCTATTTAATTAGAGAGATGGTTTTAGGTTCTCCTGGTGAAAAAAGAACTGAAAAGAAAAATAATGCTCCTGTAGAGAGTGAAACTGAAGATACAGTTTTAGAAGAAATTTACACTTCTAATAAAAGGAATGAGCCTTTGAGACCTCCTAGGTCATGGTCTACTCTGATGGTTTCTACAGAAATCACACCGAGTACACCTCCAGTTAATGATTCTTCTAGGATTTATCCAAATAATTCTGAATCTTTTGAAACTCCAAGAAAATTTTAAACTGAAACAAATGCAGATGTCTGTATTGAAGGTAGACATTTTTCATTAATCCCAAGAGAAAGGGAAGCTCCAAAAAATAATGTGAGAGAAGTCAGAAATGCGGAAGCTGGGAATTCTTCTGAGTATTTACGATCAAAAGAAGAATTAATTCGACAAATAACAAGAGGCATGGAAGCTATGACAGTTCCAGGAACGATTGGTCCTGTTCAGCCTGTCTTTGAGCAAAGAGAAATTAATAAGCCAGGTTTGACTATCCCTTTAAATGCAGAAATTCAAAAGGTTGCCGAAAATTGTTATTCAGACATTTCAAAAATTAATTCTTCAAATTCAAGAATGCCTAATTTAACTTTTAATGAGGATTCATTTCCTAAATCACCGATGGGTGCAGAATCTGATGCTGAGTATTCTGAAGTCAGAGTAACTAAACCTAAACTTGATGTTGCTAAATTAAAAGCCAATTTGGAAGAATTAATAATTGGTACAATAGGTCCTGACAGTTTAACATTTTATCGAGATGATGAACTTCTGTTCATTTGCAAGAGTATTCAGTGGAAAACGAAAAACAAATATGATCAGTTGGATGAACTGGCAGCAGAATTTGAAATTGATTTAAGCAGGCAAAAGAATTTTGCAAAACATTACAGATTAGACTTTTCAGAAAATGACATTGAGAATTTGAACTCAATGGGAAGAATAATGCACATAAAAGATGTGATTGTTTATATCAAAAAACTGGGAGAGTTGAGTAAGTGGAGAGTTAAATGGACAAGAAAGAAGGAAGATGAGAAATTAGAAAAATTTTCAAAACAATTTCCAATGAGAGAGATTGCAGGTGGAGGGTATGTTCATGTCCCATGGTCAAGACAGGACATACTACTATTTACAAATGATTTTCCGAGGCTGAGGGAAAAACCTGTTGAGTGGTATAGACAGGTAGACAGGTTCATCAAAGTCTCAAAAGTTCTGTGGATTGATCTGGATGGATTTTTTGACATTGTTGTCCCATCGGATCTTTGGACAGAATGCAAGATATCTATAAGTTGGCCAAAAGTAGAACCTGAACGAATAAAAGAAACAGGTGCTCCTAATCCGATTGTAATGGATTTTTATGAAAAAGTGATTTACTGGTTAAAAGAAAAAATTCCGCCTAAAGAGGTTGATTGGGTTAAAATAGAAAGGACAAACCAAGAACCAAAAGAATCAGTTCATTCATTTTATGAAAGGTTACTGTTGATTTTTAAACAATACAGTGGCTATGAAAAGCTAGACGAAAAAGATATGAGTCATTTCGTCTACAGATTTGTTTATGGTTTGAAACCAGAAATTGCTGATATGATTAGGAACAGTATTGTTGGATGGCAAGCACTTTCTGTTGATGACATTTTGAGAAAGGCAAAATACTGTAGTGATGAATTAGAAGTGAGACAAAAGAAGCTCAAGGAAAAAGCAATGTGGGCTCAAGTGAAAGTGGCTGAGCAACAAATTGCTAATCTTGGAAATAAAAACACAAATTTTGTTCAGACTACAAATTCAAATCTTGGGCAAGGAAAATTTAAGGGTAATAATATTATCAGAAAATGTAATCCTAAAATCGAGGAGATGAAACAAAAGTTGCCTTGTTTTAATTGTGGCGAGATTGGACATTGGAGAGACGAATGTAAGAAGCCACCAAGAAATTTAAAAAATCCATTGTTAAATCCACAGATGCAGAATGATGTTGATCTGCAGCGACAGCTACAGTTACAACAGAGTATTAATGAGTTAAATCTTCAGCGACAGCTGCAGCATCAGGTGAATCACCAGCAGAATCAATTGCCACAGCCTCCTTTTCCTAATTCTGGGGGAATACAAAAATATAATTCTGGTGTGGGATTTCAAGGAGATGAACAGGTAATAAAATCCCAAAAGCAAACTTTGCAAAATGCTTCACAACAGTTTTTGTTAACAGAAGGACAGGGAAGTGACTCTGATGATTATTTCTGACGGTGCCCGAGAGAGGGGGAAGAGTGTGTTATTGGAGCCACTCTTGAGGTTGACCAGTCTGGTCCTTTTGTAAACGGGAAAGTTAATGATGTAGACATCACTTTTCTAGTGGACACTGGTGCTACCCGTTCTACTGTTAGATCAGTAGAAATTGAAAACCTACCTCTCTCTGGGGAAACCATCCAAGTTGTCGGAGTAAGTAATAAACAGATCAGGACTGACCTAACTGACCCGGTACCGGTCGAAATTGGAAATTTTAAAGACAAACACAGGTTTGTAGTTTGTAATAGTAGTCCAGTAAATTTATTAGGCAGAGATATATTGTGCAAAATGAATTGCAGAATATATTGTTCTCCTGATGGGGTTGAATTGCAAACAATAGAAGAAGATGGCTTGTACAGAATGACGATGATGTTGATGGAATCAGAGGAATCCAAATTGTTTCCTACATTTGAAAGAGAAATTCTGCCAGAGGAGCTCAAAAATACAGTAAATTCTGAAATTTGGGATTTGACTGGAAATGAGATGGGTCTGATGAAACATGTCGATCCAGTTAAAATTACATTGAAGCAGGGAATAGAATTTCCTAATATTCCTCAGTACAAGATGAAAGCGGAGACAATTGAGGGAGTTATACCTGTGATTGAAAAATTCATTAAACAAGGTGTTTTAAAGGAAATTGGGAGTAGTCCTTGTAATTCACCGATCATGGGAATTAAGAAATCGAATGGAACGTACAGAATCGTTCAAGATTTGAGAAAAATTTATCAAATTGTAGTTCCATGTTGTCCTGTAGTTCCAAACCCAGCAGTTATTTTGTATCAGATTCCACATGATGCTGAATGGTACACTGTCATTGATCTTTGCAATGCGTTCTTTACTGTTCCTTTACATCCAGAGAGTCAGGAAATTTTTGCTTTCAGATTCCAGAGTAGGACCCTCGCATGGTGTAGAATTCCTCAGGGGTATACAGAGAGTCCTTCAATCTTTAATGAGCTGTTAAAAAGATCTTTAGAAGATTTAGATTTACCTGGCAGGTCAACGTTGGTGCAGTATATCGACAACTTGTTGATTGCTGCTAAAACAAGAGAAAATTGTGTGACTGACACCATAATACTTCTGAACCATCTTGCAGATGAGGGACATAAAGTGTCTTCAGCAAAATTGCAGTTTTGTAAACAAGAAGTTAAATATCTTGGTTATAGAATTGCTAAAGGAAAAAGACAGGTGACAGTTGAGAGAATAAAAATGATTCAAGCAATGCAGCCTCCGAGAACACAGAGACAGGTTAGGATGTTTCTGGGAATGGTTGGCTACTGTCGACAATGGATAAGTGGATTTTCAGTAATTGCAAAACCACTGCAGAGACCTACTAAGTCTGATGTAAAAGATCCAATTATTCTTAATGAAGCTGAGTTGGAGTGTTTTGAGAATTTGAAAAAGAGCTTATGTCAAGCTCCTGCTTTAGGCATGCCAAATTATGAGAAAGGTTTTGAACTGTACTGTAGTGAAAGAGAAGGATGTGCATTGTCTGTGTTAATTCAGAGACATGGGAATTTGAAGAAACCCATTGCATATTTCTCTGCAGTTCTTGATCCTGTAGCTAAAGCCTTACCAGGTTGTTTAAAAGCAGTTGCAGCTACTAGTGTTAGTCTTGAACAGAGCGAAGGAATTATAATGGGATTTCCTGTGAAAGTTTTTGTGCCTCATTCAGTTGAAATATTACTGACAAGAGGTAAAACTCAACATTTAACCAGCAGCAGGTTGACAAAATATGAGAAAATCATTCTAGGAGCAGACAATGTTTCCATTTCAAGATGCTTGAATTTAAATCCTTCTACTTTATTACCTGATTCAGAAATCGTTGATGAGAATGAAGTGGAACATGAGTGTTTGGATGTCATGGAATTTTGCACCAAACCAAGGCAGGATATTAAAGATGTACCTTTGCCTGAATCAGATGTCGTCTACTTTGTGGATGGCTCCTGTCTAAGGACAGAAGGAGGTGTTTTGAAAGCAGCGTACTCAGTTTGTACAGTTGCAGATGTTGAAGAAGCATCATGTCTTGAGGGAATTCGTTCAGCACAAGTGGCTGAATTGATTGCTTTAATTCGTGCTTGTGAATTATCAAAAGATAAAAGAGTTACCATCATTACTGATAGTCAATACGGGTACGGAGTTGTGCATGATTATGGACAGCTCTGGTCCCAGAGAGGCTATTTAACTTCAGCAGGGTCACCAATTAAAAATGCAGTTTTTATTAAAAGATTAATTGATGGTATACAACTGCCAAAAGAGATAGCAATAGTAAAGTGTGCTGCACATACAAAAGGAGTGGATTATATTTCAAAAGGCAATGCCTATGCAGATGAAACTGCTAAATATTGTGCGAAAAATTGTCGCGCATACAATCGGGAAAAAAGTAAAGAATGTGATTCAAATTCATTGATGCTAACAACAACAGTGGAAACATGGCAGGAAATCAGGGACTTACAAAATGAAGCAGATGAGGAGGAAAAAGATTTATGGTTGAGAGCAGAATGTAGACCACGTGATGAGGATGGAGTTTGGACTTACAAAGATGGTAGAATAGTTTTACCAAATTGTTTGATTGCTGACATGGCTAGATTATATCATGGTCCAGCTCACCTTGGAAGAGATGCTATGATCAGACTTTTCCGTGAGACTTGGTTTAACACAAAATTCAGAACGATTGCAGAATCTTTTTGTCAAAGGTGTTTGTCATGCCAACAAATGAACCCCAACAGAAAATCAGTTGTAGGAACAGGGGTAATTGGTCGAGAGGGTGGTCCTTTTACCAGGTTGCAGATGGATTTCATTGAGATGCCTCTACACAATTGTTTGAAATATGTTCTTGTGATTGGTTGTTTGTTTTCAAGATGGGTAGAAGCTTTTCCTACACGACATTGTGATTCAATTACTGTGGCAAAACTGCTGCTCAGAGAAATTATCCCAAGGTACGGTTTCCCAGTCACTATTGAGAGTGATGGAGGAAGTCATTTTGATAACAAACTTATGAAACTAATATGTGAGGCATTGAACATTGAGCAGAAGATACACTGTGCATACAGACCAGAGGCATCTGGGGTGGTGGAACAGATTAATGGAACAATAAAAAACAGAATTGGAAAAATGTGTCTAGAAACTGGTGTAAAGTGGACTGATGCTCTTCCACTTGTCTTAATGTCATTGAGAAGTACACCTGATAAAAAGACAGGTTTGAGCCCTCATGAAATTCTCATGGGAAGAGTCATGAGACAAGCTTTTGTACCTGTAGGCAAATTGTTAAGTATAAATGACAGTGCTATTTTGGATTACTGTAAGAGGTTATCTGATATAGTAACTTCTGTGTCTAATCAGGTGGGAACTGAAGCACAATCAAATGAAAAAGTTCAGACACATGATTTGAAACCTGGTGATTGGGTCAGAACAAAAGTACATCGAAGAAGAAATTGTCTGGTTCCTAGGTGGCAGAAGCCTAGACAAATTATTCTGGTCACTACAAATGCTGTAAAGTGCAGAGGATTGAAAAGGTGGATCCATCCTAGTCATACTATTCCAGTGCCTACTCCTGAAAATTCTGATGATGAGAGTGATACTACGGAGGATTCTGATTCCGAAGTAGAAAGTGAAACAAATCCAGATTCTGAAGATCGACAGGGAGGTCGACATCTGGAAAATGTACCTGTGAATGTAAATTTGAAAAGAAAAGACTTGGAAATTATTGAAATAGATTCTGGAGAAGAAGAGAATCTATTAAAAGGGAAGACAACTGAGGATTCAGTTAAGAAGATAAATGGAGTAAATTCTGTTGAAGACAGAGAAGCTGAACCAATTGAAATTTCTGACCAGGAGAGTATCGAAAAGCAGAAAACAAGCTCTGAAGCAAGGAACGGAAGACCAGAAACTGGGAAGTTGGAGGTAATTGAAGAAGAGGAGGAGGACGAATTACCAAGTACCAGTGATGGAAGACAAAGTATAGTTCCTGATAGAGTGAAACTGGCGAATAGAAAAATTCCTGAGTCAATCATTGAAGTTTCAGACTACGATTCTGGAGAAAGTGACGTAGAAGGTGAAAGTAGAAATGCAAAGAAGAGATCCTGGAAGTCAGAAGTAAATGTTTCTGAACCAAAAAGAAAATTCTTGAGAAAAACAGATTTTTGGCCAGGTGGAAGATTGAGAGTCAGATTAATCAAAAAACCAAAGGAGCAGGTGGAAGAAAAAGGTAGTCAAAAGGATTGTGAAAAGGAAGTTGGAGTTGGAAGAAAAATTGAAGTAGTGACAAGAAAGACAAGGAGGATTATAAAGCCAAATCAAAAATATAAATCTCCTGAGTGGTCTTATCTAGTGATTCCTCCTGTTATTGATATTTACGATAGCAGCCAAGAAGAAGAAGAAATTGAAGAGATTAGTGACAATGATTGAAGTATAGAGATTTTAATTTGGATTTTTGGGTTTTTAATTTTGGCAAAAGGCCGAAGAAATCTTGTTAGGTGACATAAGGTCGAAGAAGTTTTGTTTAGCTGAGAAAAATTGTTTGTGACATAAGGTCGAAGAAACACTGTTAGGGTTTAAAAAAAAAAAAAAATCTTTTAAAAAGGGGGGTGTAAATAATTAATTAATTAAATCATTTTTAAAATAATTTTTTGTTTTTTTATAAGGCAAAGATAATAAAAGATGCCTTACGTCATGGAACAGAGTACTTCAAGGTGTTCCATTTTTAGGAGATGCTGTAGGATGACTCTGGTGTGTGTGCTCATTTTGATTCTGCTCTGGTTAATTTTAGCTGTTGTTATTCCTTTTGAAATTAACAAAGATTTTCACAAAGTAAACATGACAAGCAAAGCTTCAGTTAGTCAAAACAAACATAGTGAAATAGGCAAAGTTATTGATCATCAACCTGACATTCATCAGGACAAATCTATTAGTGATTTTTCAAGCAATACATTTACAAGGCTTTTGAGCGAATATGTCAAAGTAATGAATGCTAAAGACTGTTATGTTTGTGTTAAATTACCTGCTTCTGTTTCTGAGGGAGTGACATACAATATTCTTCCTCTTACATATGGTGTAACATGTAGTGTGTTAGCTAGTCTGTTCTATCAAACTGGACGCTTAGAATATTATTATTCGAATTATGATGAAATTTTTGCTAATTTAAAAATAGAGGCTACTTTAAATAAGCATAAAAAGGCTAAACAGATGAGGGAATTTTTCCTTGTTACTAATGAGCTCACATACGAGTATGCTTACAAAAACAATCTAACCTGCAAATTAAGTGTTGAAGGAAAGAAATTTTTGAACCTAGTTGAGGAGAGCAATTTACAAGAGAAATGAAATAGTCAAGCAGACTAAGTCTAGGTTCTGGCAAAAAGAGGATGAGAAGTTAAATGGTAAAACGCTTGATAACGCTGCAATTCACATAGACAAACCAATTAGTGGTAAGCTTTGCATTAGAAGAGACAATACACTTTTTGATAATTATTTTGTGGGTGCGAGCAATTGTGAAGATACATATCAGATTTTGGGAGGTTGGGGATTCAAAGGTGGAAAAGATCCAATTTTCCCTGGGATTTATTTTGTTTGTGGTGATAAAGCTTACTACAACCTTCCTGACCACTGGTATGGGACTTGCTATGTTGGGATTGTTTTCCCTAAAATCTTTCATGTTGATAGAAATACAGAAGGATTGTTCAAAATTAATAATTATGTAAATAGGGCTAAAAGAGAAACTTTTACAGAAATTTTGGGAGATATTTTTGAAGCAGTGATACCTTTAGTAGGTATAACCCTGAACGCAGGGAGAATCAGAAAATTGTCCACAATTGTTGACAGATTGTCAACAGATACAGCTGATGGTTTCCAATTAGTGAACGTAGAGGTCATTGCAATTAGATCTATGGTGATTCAAGATCGCCTTGCTTTAGACATACTTCTTGCAAAAGAGGGAGGAGTCTGCGGCATTTTACATGTGCAACATTGTTGCACTTACATTCCTGATGAGAGTAAGAACATTGAGATGTATATGAAGAACATTACTGAAATGCATTCAGAGATAATTCCATTGGAAGAAGAAGATTTTTCAGAAAGACTTTCAAAGAGATTTCAAACTATAAAAAATTGGTTCCATGATATTGGAAGTTCAGTTCTTGGCAATATTTTAGCACCTTTGATTGTGATAATATTTATATTTGTTCTGACAAAAAATGGTTGTTTGTTGCATAAAAGAAAGAAACAAATGAAAGAAAAGAGAAGAATTTATAAAATTAATAAAGAAGAAGAAAGGGAGATTGAATTACACAGAGCACAGTATGACAATTGAAGGATTTTGCAGAAACACATTTCTAGAAATACTAACTCAAATGAATTTGAATCATTTTCAAAGTAGTCTAAATTTTCCCAAATTTTGGGTTGTGGTGTGGTGATTTGTTAATCACCAGATGAGGGAGTTGATGAAGCGAGGTAGAAAACAAAATTTTGTTTAAACTCGTGAAGTCACACTTCCATAATATAAATTAATAATATTAATGATTTGTGATATGTTTTGCTAACTCAACCTAGATTAAACTTTATACATGGGGAGATTAACATGTGTGCTCATAAACGTGCATTATTGTTGCATCTTTTGTTTGTGCAAAAAAAATAATAAATTAATTTTGTCGTTTTCATTTTTGTCATTACTAACTGCTGCAAATTTAAGTGGCATGTGCTTGTTTTGCTTTCCTTGTCTATGTGATGTTATTTCTACTATTATAGGTGCATATAAGATTTCATGGATTTTTGAAGACTGGTAGATATAAAATGCTGCTTTATTTGTTTGCTTCTTGTTAGGTAACACTAGACTAATAGGGTGGGTTAATCTATTAGTAAACAAAGGGTGGAAACAGAATAAAATAATATTTCTTTCATTAATACTTTTCTTGTGTTTGTTTTATACTAGAAAAAATAGTTGCCTGCTTTTGGGCCTAGTTTGCTCGAGTTTGCAAAAAGATGAATTCAATTTCTGCCTGAAGCACGATGTCCACCCTAAAGTTTTCCATGAAAGTTACATTCACTTAACAATGAAGAAGCGCTGTCATTATTTTTGTCGGACGTGGCCAAGGTCAGAAACCGGCAGAAAGAAAGTTTGATAACTTGGCATCCGAGGAAGTAAAATGAAGTCAGTGAGAACTCTTGTTCAAATTTGTTGCAAACTAAGGAAGCTTTGGAACACGTACAAAAAAGACAATGGTCTCAAAGAATGACAGAATGGAAGTTTTGAAATATGGGGTGACATGTCATTTGTCACTTTCGGACCAATGGGACATCGACTTTTGCAGAAAATTTTCCTTTACTTAGATTAGCTAGCGTAGAAAGGTATAAAAAACCAGTGCCTTATGGTTAGTGCTGGCTGCTGCTTTTCAACTTTCAGATGAGGGTGTCGTGCTGACGGACTTTGCTTGGAGCACGTAAGAACTCATAAAGACTTAACTTTATTTCCATTTATTTTAACTTAGCTAGGGACTTAGGATTTTAGAAATGCTAAACTTTAAATTTCTTGCTTGAAACTGTAATTTCCTATAATGTTTTCAAATATGTTTACTATGATTCTAATAAAATTACATTCATAAAATTATATTCACAACAATCTAAATTAGTTAATAAAATATTACTTTTGGAAACAAGCTGGTCTTGATTATTCAGAAGTGTGGGTTACTATTAGCTAGATGCCATCGCCATGGTGGTCATTTAAATAGTTAGGATTTGTTCAAATGATGTTATCTTTTACCGCGGTTGTATATAAATTGTAAATAAGTTGTATATAAGTTTAATTTGGCCACCTGATTCAGTAGGTCAAAATATGTCATATTTGATTAATGGGTCCATGAGTTTGAGTAGTGTTTAATGAAATAGGTTATAGAGTTAGGTAGCGTTGCTTATGACATATTTCCTATAGGCCGCTGGATCAAGGTCAAGGGTGATTACCCTTTTATTGGCTTCCTTGGATGTGTTTTGCTTTGAGCTGCCTGTTGGCCTGGTGTGGCCATGTTCCACAGGTTGCTGTGTCTGGTCCTCTGACTTTGGTATTGAGCCGGTGGCTCAGCTCGGTAATGTCATACGGCTCTGAACTCATGGCGTATTGCCCTAAGAGGTTGTTGGGGTATGCATACTCCATGTGGGGTACTTGTATGCTATTATATAGCTTTGCTTATCTCACCTGGGCCGGGAGGTCCTGTGGATTCCATGCGTCCCCTGGTGGTCCAGTATTCTATGTTTTTCCTTGGTGCCATCTGCTTACCATGGTCATCCACCTCCTTGGGAGGTTTCATGGTCTCCTCTTCAGAACCTACCTGCCTCTTCTGTATTAGGTATATTCCGGTATGGACATGCTCTTGCCTGGCTAGTTCTGTCTCTACATAATTGTATATTTATACATTTCTGTATAAACGCCGGTTGCCTTGGTATTCCTCTTCCTATGTCACCACCTCTTTTCGAGGCTGCAAGGGCTGGACCCATATCTCCATGTGGGGGGGGGGGGCTTTTCTGAGTTGTTGCAAGTTGCCCATAGGATCCTCCTTGCTTCTGCTTACTTGGGTGATTTCACAATTTGACATATGCTCCCTTTTTAGTGTTCGACGCTGTGCGTGTCTTTTCTGGAGTGTTGGTCTCGGATTCTGAGACTCTTCCACCATTCGTTAACTTGGCATTTTTGGCCACTTCCTTCGGAGGTGCCTTTTTTCCACATTTTCACATACTATTGTTAAGGCTACGCCTGCGGGACAGCTCTTCCGATGGTAGTGGTCCTTAACTACTGCCTGCAAGTCTATATTGTGGGTTGTTTCTCACTTTGGTTTCATACTGCCCGGTCAGGCACTCTTATGCTTCTTGTGTAAGCCACTTTCAGGTCTCTATGGCAGTTTACATGCTGCATATTTCTACCTGCTTCAGCGGGTTTAGAATTGATGCTAATTGCCCCTAGTTACCCTTTTTGGGATTGTGTGTGAACTTAGCATGTTTCTTGTCCCGCCGGCTATTCCCAAAGCATTGCTCAGGTAAAGTTGAAAGTATTTGTAAAGCGCACTGCGGCCAAGCGGCTTCCAGGTTCTAGCTCTTGTCTTTGGGCTCTTGACACCAGCTCCTTCGGCTACCTTCTATAGGCTAGTCTGTTAGGCTCTGGTTGCATCTCCAAGTTCATTTCAAGCTTGGGTCGCTGTACTCATCGTGCGCCATTAAGCAGAGATTGGTCCTTCTTCCTCTCTCTTTCTTTGCTCTGGTGTAGGGCTCATGCCGTTCTACCTGTCATTTTTAAACAGGTATAGTGTGGTGCCATTCTGGCGTTTTTAGGATATCTTCTATCCTGTTATTTCTGCTCTTCGAGTTGCTTGGGTTGCTGTCTGGCTGTTCCACCACAGTTTTCCCCCTTTATCCGTCACTCTGTTGCCGGATCGGATGCTTGGGGCTTTCTGTTGTTCTGTCGCAAACCCACCTCCCTTTTGGGGTATGGCTGTGGCATCTATTCTAAGTTAAGGAACCTTCGGCTAGATGTCTCTATCAGATGTACGAGTTACTTACCTTCGGTAATGATGTATCTGGTAGAGATGTTGTCTAGCCGCAGATTCCTTAACGCCCACCCAGCCTCCCCGTTCTGCGAGGTCCTTGTCTAGTGGTTTTCTCCACTGGCCTCTTCAGTTGTCATTGGGTTATCTCTCAAAGGGGTTCAGATTGTTGCACTCCCCTGAGTGTTTCCATATACAGTTAACTTCTGCTGAGGGGCTTCCTTCCTGTGATATGGTGCCTTTTCATTCACAAGGAGATTAGTTTTCCTCTCCAGTTACCTTCCCTTCCTTCAGTCTTTTCTACTAACTCGGGGTCCTGGTCTCCTCGTGGTCATCCTCTTTGAGGGTGGGTTGTGCTCTATTTCCAACCTCCATTATTAGAGGGAAAAGGCCAGTCTTTTCATACCTTCCTACAGTGGACTGTTGTTCTTTCTGTGTTCCATTCTTACTAGACGGCACAGTTCTACATAACACTATAAGTCTATTTCTGTCTGTTGAGATGTTATTCCCTTGTTGCACTCGGGGAAGGGTCTTCGCCTAGCTTGGGGGGCTCTTTCTCACAGCTTCCACTTATATGTAAGCAGTGTCTAATTCTGTCTTTTACGATTCCTGTCTCACACCATCCTCCTTTTTAATTCACGGATTTTCATCCCTCGCACACTGTCCCCATACTTTCAGTTTTTTGTTGGTGGCTCCACGTTGTCCAATACTAACATTGTCCCACCCATTTCAACTGAGCATGAGGAGTAATTACATGCAATGCAGTTGTATCTATAGCTGAAGTTACATAGTTACCATTACTACTTGAATATGTTGATCTTGGCATCTTATAGACTTGGGGCACCTTCCTGTATTTGCAGGGAAATATTCCTATAAGTGGCCCACCTAGCCCATATTTTAGTATGTTTCTGTGGGCATCCAAGGTGATAAAAACTGGGAGCTCCCACTCCACAATGAAGTCCAATCCTGTCTTCCATTGTGAGACCCAGGAAGTGTTTCAGCCCTCTATAGCCTGGCTATGGCTTGCTTAGCGACTGTAAGATCTAGGAACAGTAAGTGTATTTTGTATCTGTTACCTCCCATGCTATGTAAGAGTGTTAATTTCGGAGACCTCAGTATATCCCAGGCCAGTACCTCTGCCAAGCAAGCGAGAACCCCTCTCCAGAACCGGTCTAGGACCAAGCAGGACCAGGTTGTATGTAAATATGTTCCTTCGTCTGACTGATATCGTTGGCATATTGGGGAGACAATCAACCCCACAGTCTGTGTCGGGTGTACTAGGCTATGTGGAGGTATTTAAATTGGATGAGACGTAGTAGAGAGAATATCGCAGCCTCACGTGATGAGCATAGAGCGTTGGCCCAGTCGTGCCCATCCAGAGGTCCAATATCGGTGTCCCAGGCAACCCTGAGAGTATCTAAGTTAGTTGGGCTGTTGGTGACTAGAGTTTGATATATCTTGGATATCTTATGTTCCTCGAGATCCCCCATGAGGAGTTTGCCTTCAAGAGGGCTGGATTCTGGGAGGATAGTTTTTAATGGATGGATGGAGAGCGTGTCGCAGCTGCAGGTACTGATAGAATTGGGTATGGGGCATATGAAATTCTTTTTGGAGGTCTTTGAATGATTTAAGGACCCTGTCTTTCATCACATCCCCTAATGTGAAGCCCTGCAGATCAGCTACTTGTGGAAGTAAGCGATTCCACTAAAGAGGAGTCGCTTGTGTTGGACGTCTCCACCATCCAATTCTACGCAGGGTTTGTCGCCATATTAGGATTACCACGCGTGTCAGGGGGAAGATCTTTGCAGTCCGTCTTGTTGTATAAGAGCGAGAGGACAGTGGGGTCCCCCATCCACCACTTGTGTCGAAATTCAGGGTCGTCTCTGGAGCTGTACCACAGTCACTCTGCACCTGTACGTGTGCTGCGGTGTGATAAATTGGTATGGCAGCAGCTGCAATGCCCCCACAGTAAGTTGACTGTGTACATGTACGCAGGGCTACTTTAGCACCACCTCCCCAAGAGGAAATGTCCCAATAGTGCGTTAATTTGGCAAAACCATACCCTAGGGACGGGATATGGATGGGATTGTAAGTGGTACAATAATTTGGGAGACCATCTTAAATATAGGTGAGCGCCCATTTAGGGATGAGGGGAGTATAGATCAATTATTAATCTCAACTTTAACCTTTTCTGTTTCTTCGAAGTTGCGTTTCCAGGACAGGCTTTGGATGTCCGATATATAGACTCCCAGATATGTGAACCCATGAGATGCTAAAGTGAGTCCCTCGGCCCGTACGACCATTCCCCAATGACCCGTGCAGAGGTCAAAGCAGAGCTTTAGAGGGGTTCATGAATAGACCGGAGGTCTCACCAAAGATCTGCATGATCTGCAGTATTCTGGGGCCTGATCTCTTGGGCCTGTTAGAAAGAATAACAGGTTGTCTGCCTAGAGCGCAATACAATCTGAGATCTCAGGGGTCCATTCAAACCCTTGGTGAAGAGCATCTATACATACCCAGGCCACAAGGGGTTCTATGGCAAGGTCGAAGCGAGGGGGCATCCTTGTCTGGTACCCCGTTGTATGGGAAAATGTGGAGATGTGGCCCGGTCACCCGGATTGAGGCAGTTAGGGCGGTGTACAATAGTCATATCATCGCAATAAATCGGGGCCCAGGTTCAAGTGTCTTAGTAGTATAAACATTAGGTCCAACTATCTGAATCTAAGGACTTGTCCATATCAGCGAGTAGAAGGGCTGCAGGTCTGTCTAATCTATTCACTGACACTATGGCATTATGCGCTCTGCGTGTATTATGTCGGGTCGCACGGTGGGGCATAAAGCCTGTCTGGTCAGGGTGAATCAGGGCTTGGAGATAAGAGAGCAATCTGTTTGCCAGTATCTTGGCGAGCATCTTAGCTTCAATGTTAAGGAGAGATATTGGCCGGTAGAATGTGCATGATTTGGGTGGGTGCCCTGGTTTGGGAAAGACCACAAACTCAGTGTGTCGCCAATCAGGGTGTAGACACTTATTCTTGAGGGCCTCATTGAGGTTTGCAAGGTACCGGGGTTCCAATGCTGTTGAGAAGAGTTTAAAGAATTTGCCAGGAAACCCATTGGGGTCTGGCGATTTGCCAGGTGGTCTATCTGACATGGCAGAAAAGAGCTCCTCAAGCGAGACTGGAGCCTCAAGCGAGTTGTGTGCAGTGGTAGTGAGGGCCTTAGGTGGCAGATCTCGAAAAAAGTAATCAATCTGCACTTCAGATATGGTTTCGCTCTTGGTATAAAGTGTTTGGTAGTAGTCGGCGAAGGACCAGGCAACCTGCTCCGGGGTAATGAACAATTCCCCCATATTCGACTTACGGGTCGATGTAACAATTTCCCTGATTTGTCCCCCCCATTGGTAGATCCTGCTTTGCGTAGCCCACCAGATGTGTTTGGCTTCCTCAAGTTGAATGCTTTGATATCTCTTCTCCAGTGTGGCTAGCTGCCGGTGAGCCCCATGTCCATCTCTAACGAGTGCCTGTAATTCCGTTTGTATTATCAGTGCTTCTAACTGTATCAATTCCTGCTTTTTTTCTCAATTGGCAGCAGAACAATAACTGATGTCATAGCCACTGATAGTGGGTTTTATAGCTTCCCACAGGGTGGTGGCAGAGTCTACTATGCCCTCATTCATAATGAAGTAGTTTGTTAGGGCTTTGTGTATGTGAGAATGGTAGGTCACATTGCGTAAATGCCTAGACATTCACCAATGAAACTGCGTCTGCTGGGAGCCCCGTTTCAATCGCAGCTGGACCGGGGAGTGGTCCCAGAGACTCCTGGGTAGAATATCTGCCTTGATCAGGCGCGATGCATGTTCCCTGGTGATGAAGATATAATCAAGTCTCGAAAAAGACCCATGTACTGTTGAAAAGTATGTGTAGCCCGCCTCTGTGGAGTGGAGCCTCCTCCAAGTGTCGGACCATCCCAACGCCTCAACTAGTAACCCCAAGTGGGGCTCTCTGTGTAAGCGGTGTGGTAGTGATGGGGCGGTAATTTCTTCTGGTAATTTCTCAATGTAAAACCCTCATGCTACCTCTAATTTACCGCTCAAAAGGTGTTGGGCCCTTCACACCATGTATTACCTTCAGGAGATTTTAAATAAAGATGAACAGTCAAAATACAATTATTATTGTAAGCCAATAAAGAGAGTTGTTGAGTATTTTAAAGGGTTTTATTTTCTAGTCAAAAGTTAATTTTTCTCTGACCCTTTATTCATTTGTAAAATATCAATCAGGTTACAGAATTTGGAAAACAGGAAAAATATCAATAATACAGAACACATTATAGTCTGCATATAAGCATTAAATGTAGTTATGAAAATGTGGCGCAAAATATCAGTCAAAATTCTTAAGGAGTTTCTAAAAAAAATAGTCTTGCAAAGCTAATCAATAATTAAATAGTTGGCAAAAATCTCCCATTAAGAGAAATAAATGCATAAGTCAAATAAATCTTTTCAGACCTAGGTAATTAGTCAAAGCATAAACTTAAAGTTTAGCATCTAAATCTAAAGAGCCTTTCTATCTGTTGCTGCTATGTGCATCGCTGTATCTAAAGAGCAAAAAGGAGGGAGACAGCCCGCCCTTCACCAGACCTCAAAGGAATGTGGCCTGCAGTGCCAAGATATGACGTGGAAGCAAGAAACCTCCCCCTGAATCTCCTCGGATGCACCTCCCCTTCAGCAATCTCCCGGGACGTTTCTCGTACCTAACCCATAGAAGCCAGCTGAGCTGAGAAAAGCCAGCCCCCATCCAGAGAGGACATTATTTTATACTCTAATTATTGGCAGACTACACAAAGATGTAGCATCTTTCAGGAAAACCTGTACGTGATTGGTCAGTCATGATGGCATGAGTTCTCAATACCCTGACTCATTCTAAAATCCTGACTACCAGTTTTAACAAAAGAAGCATACATGAATAACTACATTTATAAACGTTTGCCACATTTACTAAGAAAAATGTTTCATTCTAATTCTCTTCCTTCCTTCCTTCCACAGCGTAATCAGATGGACACTTTTAACTAACACTGGTACATTGGCAGAATCACAAGAATGTACAAAGTTCAAAGTGTCCTTGACTCCTTTAGGAAAGCTGGTACAGTCTGCGCATGCTCTCTTCTCTTTAATGCAAGCCATAGCCTTGCTGGATTCACAGGCAGCCATTTAATTGTAGGCCCCAAAAATAAAACAAACACAAAGATAATATTAATTTCATGTAAATCAGCCCATTATGTTTCCAAACTCCATACTAATACCCCTTATAAATGTTTACCTAGCCAAGTTATTAGTTTCAAGCAGCTTTTTTAATATTTATGACAAGATGCAAAATAAATGTGCAACATAGCATTTTCATGCATTTAATGTAAAATTTAAAAGCACACACACAGTTAATACAGCGCACACAGCAACATGCATTAGTGTTTTAGATAGCTTTTCATGCAAAAAAGCATTTAGTCCCCTGTGTAGTGTTTGGTGCATTTGTTAATTCACACACATTATAAAAAGAGGTGTTATTAACTGAAAATATTTATCAAAATATGCAACAAGTCAAAGTCCTTTAAGACAGAAATAGTGAATTTAGAATACATGGGATGGGCTGGGAAGAGAAAAACACATTCTATTAATCTTCAAAGCTAAAAAGGCCACTTTTCTCTACATTGGAAAAAACACATGTTAATTCAGCAAAAGCATTTCAGACTGAATAGGCCTCACTGTCATGTTTTTCATGTGCCATGTTTTTACCTTGCACCCAAATGTGCGTGGCAATTTAAATGCTGTCTGTCTGTAGCACAAAAATAAAACAATGCCTGACTGCAGATGAAATCTGCTCCATCAATCCACACTTCTGATGATTCAAATCATAATAAAATGATTTATAATTCATCACAAATATTTCATTTCACAAGTGACAATATCTTTTTTTTTTCTTGCAAAAGCTGAGCATATAACAAGGTTACTTCTATTTCTAAGGCAAACACAAGTTTGGTCTGTAATCAGATCATATATAGCCAAGCTCAAATGTTTTAGTGCAGAGATCTGTAAATAGCTTCTTGGAACAGTTAGTCTTCTTTAAAACAAGTAACTAAAATAATAAAAAAGAATTCAACAGGACAGTTTCAGCATTTCTTTGCTCATTGTCATCAGCTTGGCATCAGTATGGCTCATACTTTCCATGCAAATTGGACTACTTAGGTGCTGTGAAACTCTGACAGAGCACCATCAATCCTTTGCACTTTTTCAACCAAGGCCTTTCACTCTTATTTTCACTTTGATCAGATTCAGATGTTTCACCACAGCATCTCTCAGATCAAAGCTGTTGCACCATCCATTATGCAGATCTTGTGTAGCAGCTGCAATCTGGTGAGAAACTGCACACTGTACATCAACCAGACCTACACAGCCATGGCTGGTGTTCTCATCAGTGTTTTCCACAAGTGCATTTGCATATGCATTTTCAAGCCACTTTAGTAATGCTGAAAAACAGTCTTTTGCCAAAGGTAACTCTGTGCTGCCATTGTGTTGCCTTATTATGCTTGACACTTCAGGCAGATAGCTAGAATTCATTCCTTGTCCAATCTGTTGTTCTGCACTCATTATCTTTGAGACTTCATTATGATCTGATTTCAGAGAAACGGGCAATCTATACCTGGGCATTAGTTTTTGCAATAACACATTTGTCACTTTGCAGTTGTCAATTTTCTCAAAAACAGTTCTGATACAACCCTGTTGTGCTGCTTCAAAAACATTTTCTTGAGCCTCTTTTAATTCAACTGTGAAGATTCCATTGAATGTATATGCTAGCAGAACACAATTTTGTGCAACTGAATTAGCATTTCTCTCTCCCATGACAACAGTGACTCTCATTTGAGCAGATATACTGCATGTTATGGTAAGGGCAATCAATTTCAAATTTTGGGCTGGGGTAATTACTAAAAGCCATGAAGCTTTGACAGCATAATGTATAAGGAGCACAGTATGTGCTGCTTTTAATGTGTCATCTTTCAAACATGGGCCATCTACAAAATGTAAAGAGTGAGAATTGAGGAGCACTCATAAATATAACCACAATGTAATCTGAATTTAATCCAAATGTGCTACTCTACAGATTTGTGTTTGGCTGACACAAACTGGGGCTATACTCATGAAGGCAAGCAGGGAAACCTGCTTGTAGAGTGCACTGTTCCTGTGGGGAAAAGAAACCCTTTCCCAATGCTACAACAACATATTACTAGTAATCAGTACTGTACACAAATGTTCACATACACATTTAGTGTTTTATTCTAGCATATCTGTATGACATATCTTATATTCTTTCAAAATATCTTTTTGTACAAACAATAAATGAAAATTGGTCTTTTCACAGTTCATAAGTTGAAGACCATATGTTTTGCTGACTCGTCTCTTGGTCGGATGTGGAAACAGGATTATTAATCACTCATAAAACTGTTGATTCATTTTTCACACAACATGGTGCCCAATGCATTTTGGGACCAGGAGGTACCCTTCATCAGGGGAAAATCCTAAAATATATACAAACAATCGATCAATGTAAGATTAAGGTGCAGAATAATATAACAGAAGTTAACAATCAAATGGTAGTTCACAGACACTTCAGGGGGAACATGGGGGTAACCCGGTATTCATAAATTCATGCAATTGTGCATCTATCTGTAGTAGTACATAGAATGGAACACGAGGTAAATGCGGAAAACATATCATTCATCAGTACATGTGATGGTACAATGTTATTTAAACATACCAACGATGTGAATAGATGTGTCTCCCAAGTTTTTATTAATGTGCGCCTACTTTTAATACATTGCTATAAAAACATAAACATCTGAAACGTACGAAAAAGTACCATACAATCAGAAGTAACTTTGAAAATAAATGAATAAATGACCCTGTACATAATGCACAACTGAGCACTATTAATCTACCTCTAATATCAACCCATTACGATACTCATGATGTCACATACCTATGTGGTGCTATGTCGCTGAGAGACAATGTCCTATACTCTCAAGTGAAAATCCTAGGTTAATCTAGGAGCCTGTGGGCTGTAAATCTAGGGAAAAATGGAGATAAAAGGTGCTGTTGTCGTAGGAATATTACTGAAAATTGTACACAATGACTTGTTAATAATATTTAAATCACCTGAATCGTTATGATCCTCCTAATACTGGTAAGTTACTTAAAGGTACCCACAATAATCCAATAAAAGAAGGGAGGAGAATCTTTCAGGAACCAACTACATAAACGAAAACAGTAACGGGATTTAGATGAAAAATCACGATTATAAGGTGGACCCTGTTCCCTACCATGTACTTAAAGTTAACGAGAAATTGCATACCTTCGTCAGTTTCTAGGAGTCACCGATGACAATCTGAGGATACCATTTAACTTTAAGGAATAACTCGTCCAGACTACTAGTCTGTAAAAATAAATGCCAATATGTCACTTAAGTCCTGAGCATGAACGCCCAAACAAGACTATTGTAAATAGTATAGAAGAAGGGGAATGTACCTTAATAGTTGCTAGCTGGTAGCGTGCAGAGAGTTTGCACGTTGATAGACAATTGCAGTATGCGGTTATGTAATCGTGCCGTTGCCAAATCTATTGGGGACATAAATGTAAACTTGTCTTAGAGTTTACCAAACTAACGGGAAAAACGTGAAAAAATAATCTAGTCCATAACTGGAATAAAGTCAACAAGAGGATCTTTCTATTTATTCTTAAAATGATGTACCTGTATGCTTGGAGCGTAGCCCTGTCTGGAAATCTACTCGTCAGGTGAAACCGTGTTACCGCGCAGGGATACCATACAACAATTTAAAGAGTTCCTTTGGACCCGCCCTAGAGGAGTGAACTCTGGGAAATGTAGTCACTACACCAGATATAGTTTATGGCATAGAACTCAAATGTATGACTGCAAGGGTATCATTTAAAGTTGTAAGCTGTCTCTAAAACAGGACATGTCGATTCAAATTTCAAAACTGGTGCACGGGAAGATGAACTAAGAAATTATAATATTATTAGGATTCATCCTAATTTCTCAGAAGTTTGCCACAGCGTTTCTGAAGGGAGACTCCTAACATTAAATAGTCTAACATTTTTACTAGACGGGGCAATCCATAGATTAGTGACTCGCCTGGAAACCTTTTGTGAAAAGAAATGTACAGTGGTGAAAACGTCCTTAAACAGAATAGAAACAGAAAAATACACATTATATAGCAATGCATCATCCGAATGACAAAGGGTAAGGCTAGCTGTGCATCAATAGAACATTAATACAATAAAGTTTTCCTACGTATTCATAAAAAGCAACCTAGATCTAGCCTATCATTCAGACCAATAGGAGTTCCTGTACATAAAAAATCTATCCAATATGTTTCTCGTTGTAATAGTTTGGCAGAGTTGTCTTGACCTTCTTTCTTGGGTACTAATTCTAAAATCTGTCCTCGTAATTGTGATATATTGTGATGGTTTTCGTCCCAATGGTGGGTAAAGGGGAACTCTTTTGTTTAGTCCTAATGTTACTCTTGTGCTCTGTGAGTCTGATTTTAAATTTACGTTCTGTTTTTCCCACGTAAAGTTTGCCGCAAGGGCATTTCAAACAGTAAACTAGATTGGTGCTATTGCAGTCTGATGAGTGCTTAAGACTGATCTTTTTACCTGTCATGGGGTGGGTAATACTGTTGCCAACAATAATGTTATTACAATGTACACAGTTTTTGCATTTCATGGTACCTTTATATTCAGAAGAAATTTGAGAACTTTGAGGTGAGCGTAATAAATCCATCAAATTGCGACCCCTAGTGTGGGCAAATATAGGTTTCTCTTGAAATATACCATTGAATTCACTCTCATATTGAAGAAGTTCCCATCTCCTTAAAATACTCTGTTGATTTGCCTAGTAGCTGTTGAGAATTTAGACACAAATGTAAAAGTATTTTTACTAGATCTAGTTTTGGGGTTCAACAATGTGACGGTCAATTATTGCAAGTCTGTCTAGGCTTTGGTTTAGGATATCTTTGGGATATCCTCGTTCTTCAAATTTCTGACATTGCTTATGGATCTGATTCTCAAATAAAAACTGTGTAGTACAAATTCTTTTGATTCTCAGGAGATGAGAATATGGCAAGTTCATGATTAGACTTTTGGGATGAAAGCTTGCAAACATCAAAGTGTTGTTCCTATCAGTGGGTTTAGAATAGATGTCTGTTGTAAGTTTTTTTTTATTTGATCATTAGTGACAAGAACATCTAAGTAATGTACTGATGTTGAACTAATAGAATGAGTAAACTGAATTCTTGGGTTCTTAGTGTTAAGATCAACGATGAGATCTACAAGTTCTGACTGACTCTTGGACCATACCAAGAAGATGTCATCAATATATCGCCCATAGATGACTAGTCCTTCATTCCATTGTTGTTTCATCAAAATGTATTCATGCTCAAAATGGGACATGAAAATATTAGCATACGATGGAGCCCCTGAGAATCCCATGCTTGTCCCTGTCATCTGTCCAAAAAATTGATCTTGCCACCGAAAGTAGCTGTTATGCAAACAAAAGGATAACAGTTTAAGAATTAATACACTTTTGGTTTGGGGAAGATTCATCTGCAGTAAAGCCCATTCAACTGCTTCCATCCCTTGATGATGATTGATGGATGTGTATAACGCTGTCACGTCGATCGTGCACAATATCCAGTCCTTGTGCCAGTATTCTTGGATGGATTCTAGTTTGGTTAGAAAATGTGTCGTATCCTTAATGTACGAGCACCACGATTGCACAAATTGTTGCAAGAAATAATCCAAATATTTCCCGATGGGATCGAAAATGGAGCTACACCCAGATACAATTGGACGAAATGGAGGATCTGTGGGGTGTTTATGTATCTTGGGTGTCATGTACAAAGATGGTCTTCGAGGATTAGGTGTAGTGAGAAACATTGTTTGTGGCTCAGTAATGATCCCTTCTTGACATGCTTCATTTAGTAGTTCAGATAAAACATTTTGAAGCAAAATGGTGGGGTCACTTGCCAGTGGTAGATAGGTTTGCAGATCTTGTACATGCTCGTTGACTTTTTTGTGGTAGTATTCGGTGTCCATAATCACCAAAGCGCCTCCCTTATCAGCTGGTTTAAGGGTAAGCTGAGACTGTTGCGTGATAGATTGAACCGTGTGGTAATCATGAACCGTGAAGTTTTTTTGTCTCATGGATTTATACCGAATCTTAGACAAGTCTTTCTTGACTGTGTCCTCAAAATAATCAAGAATCTTGTGGGATGTGGGAGCCATGTATTTGCTTTTAGGTTTAAATTTGGACTCTTCCAGTGATTGATCTGTTTGAGATTGACATTCCATGACATTCTTAAAATAATGGCATAATCTGAGTTTGCGCATAAATTTGAAAAACGCAATACTGGTTTCCAAAGATGTAGTGTCAGTGGTGGGAACAAAGGACATACCTTTGTTCAAAATCATCATTTGTTTTTTGGATAGTTCACATGAAGAGATATTTATGACGAGGGTAGATTTTTCCCACTACGTAATGTTTTTCCCTCTGCCTCTCCTGGTGGGACGCTTGCTGGTCCTGACGAGACTCCTATGTTCGGTGGAGGTGGTTGTCCTTGTGTCATGGCCTGTGCTTAAAAAGGAATCGGTGTAGTTTTATCAAGCTGCTGTGCCATCATAGAAGATCCTGCTTGTGCAAAACTAGATGCTGATGTGGACGGTATACCAGTTTTTGACAATGGTTGTCGTGATGCTGAGACATCCTAGTCAGTCGTGATACTTTCTTCGCTAGAAGTCATGTTTTTACGTGGAATGAAACGTCTCTTGGCATATATCTCCGCCCAAGTATAAACCTCATTCAGTTTATAATCTATGGTGTCTCTGCGGTATTTCCTGATCTTGCCTTCCTGTAATTCAAGGTTATAGCGATCTAGTTTTGCATTAAGTTCTTCCAATGTTGTCTGCCAGATAGTAGGGTCAATAACTGCTGATAGGTCTTTTTTTATATTGAAGATTTCTTCATCTAGATCTTTGATAGTACGTGATAGTTCTTCTATAATTAGAAGAATCAGATCTAGAGAACATTTATTAAGGATAGAAAACCATTTGTCCATGAATTGTGGATTTAAATGGAATCTAAATAACATAGGTCTCAATGCTATTCTCAGTCCCCTTGGAATTCTTTTGGCTCGATGGTATTGGACCAGCGTTGATGCATGAAGACGCTGGTTAAGTTGTCTTCTGGTTACATATTCTAGTTGTTTTAGACGTTGGGTGGTTGAACCGCCTTTGGTGTCTACCAATTTAATCTCATAGATCAATGCATATATGTCTGTTGCTTCATCTGCTGTATATGCAAGGGTATTAGCTCTGTTTTCTGTAATGTGAGTTATGCTATCAAAAGAAGCCATAATTATAATCAAACTTCAAAATATTCTAAATGGTGCTACCTCAAGAGGCCAAAAAGTGAAAAACGAAAGAGTGAGAATTGAGGAGCACTCATAAATATAACCACAATGTAATCTGAATTTAATCCAAAGGTGCTACTCTACAGATTTGTGTTTGGCTGACACAAACTGGGGCTATACTCATGAAGGCAAGCAGGGAAACCTGCTTGTAGAGTGCACTGTTCCTGTGGGGAAAAGAAACCCTTTCCCAATGCTACAACAACATATTACTAGTAATCAGTACTGTACACAAATGTTCACATACACATTTAGTGTTTTATTCTAGCATATCTGTATGACATATCTTATATTCTTTCAAAATATCTTTTTGTACAAACAATAAATGAAAATTGGTCTTTTCACAGTTCATAAATTGAAGACCATATGACTTAAGTGACATATTGGCATTTATTTTTACAGACTAGTAGTCTGGACGAGTTATTCCTTAAAGTTAAATGGTATCCTCAGATTGTCATCGGTGACTCCTAGAAACTGACGAAGGTATGCAATTGCTCGTTAACTTTAAGTACATGGTAGGGAACAGGGTCCACCTTATAATCGTGATTTTTCATCTAAATCCCGTTACTGTTTTCGTTTATGTAGTTGGTTCCTGAAAGATTCTCCTCCCTTCTTTTATTGGATTATTGTGGGTACCTTCAAGTAACTTACCAGTATTAGGAGGATCATAACGATTCAGGTGATTTAAATATTATTAACACGTCATTGTGAACAATTTTCAGTAATATTCCTACGACAACAGCACCTTTTATGTCCATTTTTCCCTAGATTTTCAGCCCACAGGCTCCTAGATTAACCTAGGGTTTTCACTTGAGAGTATAGGACATTGTCTCTCAGCGACATAGCACCACATAGGTATGTGACATCATGATGATCGTAATGGGTTGATATTAGAGGTAGATTAATAGTGCTCAGTTGTGCATTATGTACAGGGTCATTTATTCATTTATTTTCAAAGTTACTTCTGATTGTATGGTACTTTTACGTACGTTTCAGATGTTTATGTTTTTATAGCAATGTATTAAAAGTAGGCGCACATTGATAAAAACTTGGGAGACACGTCTATTCACATCGTTGGTATGTTTAAATAACATTGTACCATCACATGTACTGATGAATGATATGTTTTCCGCATTTACCTCGTGTTCCATTCTATGTACTACTACAGATAGATGCACAATTGCATGAATTTATGAATACCGGGTTACCCCCATGTTCCCCCTGAAGTGTCTGTGAACTACCATTTGATTGTTAACTTCTGTTATATTATTCTGCACCTTAATCTTACATTGATCGATTGTTTGTATATATTTTAGGATTTTCCCCTGATGAAGGGTACCTCCTGGTCCCGAAATGCATTGGGCACCATGTCGTGTGAAAAATGAATCAACAGTTTTATGAGTGATTAATAATCCTGTTTCCACATCCGACCAAGAGACGAGTCAGCAAAACATATGGTCTTCAACTTATGAACTGTGAAAAGACCAATTTTCATTTATTGTTTGTACAAAAAGATATTTTGAAAGAATATAAGATATGTCATACAGATATGCTAGAATAAAACACTAAATGTGTATGTGAACATTTGTGTACAGTACTGATTACTAGTAATATGTTGTTGTAGCATTGGGAAAGGGTTTCTTTTCCCCACAGGAACAGTGCACTCTACAAGCAGGTTTCTCTGCTTGCCTTCATGACCATCTACAAAATGGACATTGTTGGGCTGACTCAGACGTTGATCCTTAAAGTCTGAATTTGGCTTTATGCATATTTTCATGATATTTAGACACTCATATTCAGTTTCATCACAATCCAATTCATTTGCTGACATTTCTGTGAAGTTAGGGTCAAAGGTCATTGGGCAATACATCACAGACCTTTGAACACAGTCATCTTTTTCAATAGGCAATGAGAGAGCGCAGCCCTCCCTCTCACTGCAAATTAGTGTATTTTCTTTCAAATAAACTTTCATTCCTAGTGCTGGGGTGCGACATTTTTTCTCTTTCAACTCTAGGAATGCTTTTGTGCAGTTGTTGTCCAATGGAAGCGGATCAGACACACCTGAGTGTGTCAGCCTCAGTAAAGGCTTAGCCACTAGGGAAAGGTTTAGTAACCACTCTCTACAGCAGCTAACCATTCCCAAAAATGTCCTGAATTCTTTCTGAATTTGAGGTGGATTCATCTTGGAAATTATTTCCACCTTCTCTGGTGACACCTTTCTACCTCCCTTTCCAATTTTGTGTCCCAGGTATTCATCTTCTTTTTGACAGTACTCCTGACTATTCTCATGCAATGGCACTGTAACATGAACTTGGCAAAAATCAATAAAAATAAGCCATTCTTCACCACATGGAATGTGAAAAAATATATTGGCTGGATTTGGTACCACAGGACAACATAGAAAAAATATGCTTTTAATCTCCTGCACTATTCTGTTTTTTTCATTTATTTTCTGTGAACCTGTGATCAGAAAGTTACACAAACTTCTAATCAATTCCATCAAAAATCCTTTTATTGGTAAAATTCCTGCATCTGATGGTGTTCCTGAATATATGTCATTTGGTTCTAATTTTAATAAGACATGTTCTGTACATTTTATTAATCTGGCATCCTTCTCTGTGAACTCTCTTATTTCTGTGTTTATCATTTTTTCCAAAGCAGAAGGTAATTTTTCAATTGTCTTTTCTCAAAATAATGCTACAGCTGTCTCTTGTTGGGCCATTTTAAAATGTACATCCTCTTCAGGAATCTGAAAATGAACATTATCTGGTGTACAGTAATCTGTGCTGCTTAATTTGCAAAATAATTGTTTTCCTGGTAGGCCTGAAACACAGACAACAGTTTTGCGATTTTCCTCAAATGGGCCTATTTTTGGTGCACATTTTTCTAAAACTGGGTTTGTAATTTCTTTGTTTAAAACTCCTGCAATTAAGTCTGGACTTTCCACTGCGTCCACAATGGAATTGGTAAATTCAGAATTGTGAGTGTTAAAACTCTCATTTGCAAACACAGCAACCTGTTGGACTGGGTTCTGTTTTTGTCTCTGGAAATAATTCACATTTGCTCTGGACACCTTATTTAAATTAACTTTAGCATTTTCCATATTTTGTGGGACCATCTGTGCTTGAACAATTCCTGCCATTGGTACCTGTTTCTGAACTGACATTTGCTTAGCTTGCATAATTTGCACCTGCATTTCTCCATGTTTTTGTGCATCATGTTTACATTTATATTTCTTTATCCACTGCTCAAATCTGTTATAAAGATGGCAAAAGGACACATTTTCCAGCAGTACAACATCCATACCTGACTTTGCACAAACCAAAACACCTTTACTTCCATCCTGTGTTCTTTTAATCAGTACCCAATCAACATCATTTGCTGGCACTCTGCCCTTCAGGAAATACATCACTGCTATATTTTCCTCCACAACAACAGAAAATGATGGTGCATTCATGCAAACCCTTTTCCTAGTCTCTTCACCTGGTATTTTCACAACTTTAGATTCAAACCACAATTCTGTTTGCATGGCAATGTAAAAGAACATTTCCAAATTAATGCACAACTCTTTTAAAATGTCATCAACTCCATCAACTTGTGGGTACCACAGCATAATTCTATCTTTCAATTGTGGGAATGTGTTCAGAAATGCTGCAAGTTCACTTTTATTCTGTGGCATATGCACATACATTTCTTCCACCTTTTCTCTCAATGAGTAAGCAAAAGCCTCTCCCTCATTCTGTTTATTATTTTTCTCAACTAAATCTGGTGGTTTCTTTTCCTTATCCATTTTCCTTGCTAGGTCTGGTGGTTTCTTTTTCTTCTCATGTTTTCTTGCCCACTTGTTTCCTAATTTCTCAAACCCATTGCATCTAAAAATATATTTTATTTCTGCAATGTGCACTTGAATTCCTGAAGAACACGTTTTCTCATTTGCTTCATCATCCATGTGTACCCTAAAACTTTTCTGAAATGGCAAACTTCCTGAAACATCAGTTTCATATTGTTGAGCCAAATCTGTCAGTCCATTATGTGTAGTTAATGCACATGCAGCTGTTTCCTTACTCAGGGAAATTAATACTTTTTCCTGACTCTGGTTCACATTTTCATGATTTAAACAGCAAGGACTGTAATTTTCCCATGTTCAAATGCTGCATTTAAAACACTAAGCTGTTTCTCTTTTTCAGGGCCTGTGTTAATATGTTCTCCCATGTTTTCTATATTTTTAATCACTGCTGCTTCCTCAGAGCAGGTTTGAAAAATCCCATTTTCAATTACATTTATTTTGTCCTGGGCTGCAGACGTTGTAAATACCATTTCCCCCTCACCTTTCAGTGCTTGGGGTAATTTCTGTTCAATAATCTGTGTATTCTTAGTTTCTGAAATGAACCCTGGCAAAATCACTGATTCTGCAGCTCTTTGAACTTTTTCAGTAGGGACCATATTTTATTGGGACAGTCATAATTGTTCTAGGCATTATCTGTGCATCTGCAGTTTGTAATTCTTGAACTGAATCAGGCACATTTGAAGCAGTAACACCTGGAGATATCACTGTCAGTGCTGAATCAACAGGTAATGGGTCAATATAAAATGTCTGCACAGTTCTCTCAATCTGTATTTCTCTCTTTTCAACAGAAGCAGTAGCCCCTGTAGTATGTACTGGTACACTATTTTCAGTATTTTTCATGGGAATCACATAAAGTGGTGGACACTCAGTTAACAATTCATCCATTATTTCATCCCCTGAATCATTATTTATTTGAAGCTCTTTATCATCATTAATTCCCTTCTCCTGCATCTGGTGCTTTACCTTTTTATCCTCACTTGCTTTCTCTCTTGCTGTCTTTTCCCACAGGCTTAAGGCCTCAAATTGTGCAGCTTTAGATGGTGTCTTTATTTCACATAACACTTCCCTTAATTTGTCAATAATTTGCAATTCAAAAGTACCATCTTTTTGAAACCTCAAAGCACCCTCTTTTTCAGTAATCTTGCACCATTGGTGAACCCACATACATGTGTTTTGTCCCAAACTGGTAGACATAAAATGCACAGGTGTTCCTTCAGGAGCATCACCAATAAAAAACAAATTTTTCACTTTACCTCCTAACAGCTTCGTTAAACCTTCAAACATTTTCATTTTTGCAATAGTTCAATGCAATTTCTTTTCTCCAAAGCTGTCAGTCTCAATTTTAGTCAGTTTTACTCCTACCACTGACCCTCCACAAAATCTTACTGCAATATTTCTCTTAATCAATAACTCTGTTAGTAACAACATAAATACATTCGCTACTCTGTCTGTTGTGCTAAATAAAGGATAGATTTATATTCACTACGAGTAACACATTCCGCTTACCCTTCACAAAGTAAGACTTTCCGTTTACTCTTCAAACACTATAGGTAAATCCCTTCCGCTTACCTTTCACTCAAGCTCAGAAGAATCTGCTACTCCTTTGGACTTATCCTTCAGGATATATATTAGTCCAAAGTTTCACTAGCGAACCCTTTTGCTGTCAATCAAGCTCACAAGAACCTGCTACTCCTTAAGTGTGACCCTTTCTAGGTGATATCAGACCAAAGTTTCACCAGCGAACTCTTTGCTATCAATCAAGCTCAGAAGAACCTGCTACTCCTTTGGTGTGACCCTTTCTAGGTGATATCAGACCAAAGTTTCACCAGCGAACTCTTTGCTATCAATCATTCACACAGAAAATAGTCCCTAATTTAACACTGCCAGCCCTACCTAGCTTCTCAGTGTTATTCCAACAGACGAGTAACCACAGTGCAGTGTGGCTTCCATTTACCACCCGCTATTCCTTCCCGAGATTCCACAGGTGTGCATACCTGCGTGTTCCAGACAACATAGAACAAGACACTAACTTAACATGAAGAGTTAAAACATGTAATCAATAACCAAAAAAGTATGTCCTATGAAATTACCAATATAATCAATACCACCATCAATTCAAAATGAGCAAAATTTAACCAACAATAAAAAACGTAATATTTTCAACACTTCAAAAATACATGCTAGCATATTAACAACATTTTACAACCCTATTGATACTCACACCACTTCTTGCATCACCTGCCAGTACTGCTTTGCCAGTCTTCAGGTTCTGAGCATTGGAGTCAGGAATCAGGACTTGGACATTTATCTAACTTGGGCAATTATTTTATTTCCCTTCTAAGGTCAATGGTCCATTAGTTGAGTAGTTGATGGTGAAATCAATAATCACTAATCACCAAACTAATCAATAATGACCATCCTCTGCTTACCAAAAACTGATGGGGCGATAATTTCTTCTGGCAATTTCTCAATGTAAAACCCTCATGCTACCTCTAATTTACCGCTCAAAAGGTGTTGGGCCCTTCACACCATGTATTACCTTCTGGAGATTTTAAATAAAGATGAACAGTCAAAATACAATTATTATTGTAAGCCAATAAAGAGAGTTGTTGAGTATTTTAAAGGGTTTTATTTTCTAGTCAAAAGTTAATTTTTCTCTGACCCTTTATTCATTTGTAAAATATCAATCAGGTTACAGAATTTGGAAAACAGGAAAAATATCAATAATACAGAACACATTATAGTCTGCATATAAGCATTACATGTAGTTATGAAAATGTGGCGCAAAATATCAGTCAAAATTCTTAAAGAGTTTCTAAGAAAAATAGTCTTGCAAAGCTAATCAATAATTAAATAGTTGGCAAAATGTAGCATCTTTCAGGAAAACCTGTACGTGATTGGTCAGTCATGATGGCATGAGTTCTCAATACCCTGACTCATTCTAAAATCCTGACTTTACCAGTTTTAACAAAAGAAGCATACATGAATAACTACATTTATAAACATTTGCAACATTTACTAGAAAAATGTTTCATTCTAATTCTCTTCCTTCCTTCCTTCCACAGCGTAGTCAGATGGACACTTTTAACTAACACTGGTACATTGGCAGAATCACAAGAAGGTACAAAGTTCAAAGTGTCCTTGACTCCTTTAGGAAAGCTGGTACAGTCTGCACATGCTCTCTTCTCTTTAATGCAAGCCATAGCCTTGCTGGATTCACAGGCAGCCATTTAATTGTAGGCCCCAAAAATAAAACAAACACAAAGATAATATTAATTTCATGTAAATCAGACCATTATGTTTCCCAACTCCATACTAATACCCCTTATAAATGTTTACCTAGCCAAGTTATTAGTTTCAAGCAGCTTTTTTATTATTTATGACAAGATGCAAAATAAATGTGCAACATAGCATTTTCATGCATTTAGTGTAAAATTTAAAAGCACACACACAGTTAATACAGCGCACACAGCAACATGCATTAGTGTTTTAGATAGCTTTTCATGCAAAAAAGCATTTAGTCCCCTGTGTAGTGTTTGGTGCATTTGTTAATTCACACACATTATAAAAAGAGGTGTTATTAACTGAAAATATTTATCAAAATATGCAACAAGTCAAAGTCCTTTAAGACAGAAATAGTGAATTTAGTATACATGGGATGGGCTGGGAAGAGAAAAACACATTCTATTAATCTTCAAAGCTAAAAAGGCCACTTTTCTCTACATTGGAAAAAACACATGTTAATTCAGCAAAAGCATTTCAGACTGAATAGGCCTCACTTTCATGTTTTTCATGTGCCATGTTTTTAACTTGCACCCAAATGTGCGTGGCAATTTAAATGCAGTCTGTCTGTAGCACAAAAATAAAACAATGCCTGACTGCAGATGAAATCTGCTCCATCAGTAGTAGGGTGGCATCTATCAAGTCCGGATTGTACAAAAGCACAATTGATGTTTGGGGGTCTTTTCCTGAGAGTTTAGCACTGATTGGGGGGGATCCAATCGTCGCTACAGCGAAACAAAGCCCCATGGACAAATTTACTTGCAACAACACTGGCCCCACTGCTCTGGACGACGGGCCGTGGAGGCGACGGACACCGCCACGATCCTAGTAGCGATTGCCCAATCACAGCTCTGTCGTATGTCGCATGCCCCTTCCACTTCGATTCGGCAAACCACGGACTCCACTGCCAAACGCTCCCAATCAACCCTTGTGAAGCACCCAGTGGGGTCTCAGTAGCTCAGGTGTTGATCGGCTGGGCAAATTGGTATTGCAAATCAGCAGGATGATGCAGGATAATGTAGGGCTACGGGAGCCAGGCTCATGCATGTCTGCCATGTTGGATCGCTTGGCTACTCCCTGGCTTTAGGTTTAACAGCAGCCATGGTCCGTGCAGGTAAAAGCGGTGGGGCCCGGTGGGAGGGGGTGGATTTCCACAGACGATGACGAGGGAAAATAAAATAAATAATTAATTTTCCCTCGTCGTCTGTCAAAATCCCCCCACCCACCGGGCCCACCACTCTTACATGCATGGGCCTCAGCTATTTAACAGTGTATATGATCCTTTTGAGATCTTGAAGGATCAGGACATGACATATCCAAATTATTGGTGAAATTGAGGTTGGTGATTGTGAAAAGGGACAGCGCAAAGGTAGTGTAACACTGGATTACTAACCATAAAGGATCTGCGCCATAGCATGAAAAACCTCCTTAAAAGCGACATGTGATTCATGATTGAAATACTATCCAGTTAATCGCCTCTTAACATTTACAACTATTTGGATAATGCTGATGTAAACCTCAACATATCTTCTGCCTACATTTTTACTCTGTGGTAAAAAGAAAAACACATCTAATATGCTAAACTACTGTTGCACAATAATTCAGCACTTGTATTCTTCCTAACTTTTTTTAAATAATATATACTCTGTAAAAACGTATTGCAAATGTTGCTGCAAATAGAAACATTGTCTATAATATTATGCTGCTAAATCAAGATCCTAATTTCGTACTTTTATATGTACAATCAGTGCATACGTCTCCTCAACAGTAAATGAAGCAGCATCATTTGTATGTATCTCAATCCCACATGGACCAAGTTTGCACTATTTATAACAAACTATAAATAAAGAAAAGTATCAGTGCTATTAGGCTTATGCCATTTCCTTTAGTTGTATGTATAATCAGTCTAGTTCAAGATGATGACCATTATTGTTGAGTTCACCCCTGGTTCGTACATGTGCCCCCCATCGTGTGTGATTTTGCTTCTACAATGTATATATTCAATTCTATTTCAAAAAGATTTATTACAAAAATCTGTAAAAAAACAGTAAAAGTGTAAAGTTCAATCATCTTAAAAAACACATAAAAACCTTTAAAAAAGGATCGACAATTCAGTTGTTAATTCCCACCTGCAGAGTTAATCAATTAGCATCTCATATTAATCTCAAACATTTGTAATACACCTATATAAATAGATGCGTGCTTCCGTCATTTTATCAGAAAATTCTGAACTTTGTAATTAGTACAATCCCGATAAGGGCCATAATGCCTCCTTATCTGGACAAAGAACAAATTGAGTATTTGTTTCATGTACCTGTTGTTAAAATCTATACACAAAGTGCAAAAATAACAGGCGATTGGCTTCGTTTTCGTTAACTCTTACCTCCCCATGAATTATCTTTATTCCATTTTGCAGTAATACTGTTTAAAGTCACGGGTCCAGCTCAAATTCACTATTAAGTGCACAAAGAAACTGTTTACTGTACCAATCAATATATTTCTCTATCCACTTCATCATCATCATCAAAAGCTTTATTCGATTGTTGAAGCAATCATAAAAGCACACAAGTATTTCATACAAAGACAATTTAATAAAAAAGCCATGATAATAACATTATAGATAATAAAATAAAAAAATTACAATATCACAATCCTAAAATTTTAACCACCGTTACTGTGCAAAATGAGCATTCAAGTGACCATAAATTTCCTTTGATAGAGCCCTTTTTTTGTGTTTGAAAGCTTTATTAAGAACAATAAAATGGTAAACAACAAGAGACATCAGCAGGTAGTAAAAAATGCACGAGCAAAATCTAAAACAATGTCATTGCTAATGTCAAACAAGGAAAATAAAAGCATTTTATTGGATTTTAATATTAAAGGGGAGGGGAAGGGAAGGGGGAGAGAAAGTAATGCTACAGCAGAATAATAATAATATAAAAATAGAGGCAAATTAAACTATGAGAAGAAACATTCGATCAAATAACAGTATATATATATATATGTAAAAAGGTAGTATAAAATAGGGAAATTTCAAAAACATCAAGTAAACAAACAAAGAAGGAGAGAGTGTAAGTCCTTCAAGGGGATTTGAAATTCTCAGAAGTGGTATGATTATATAATGTACAAGCTAGTTGGTCTAGATATGTAGTAAGGGGTAACCAATAAAGGTCCACATTACGTGGTGGTTTACAAGAAGAAGCAAAGGCAACATCAAGTCTGTGAAAATGACATAAGGAGTTCCACCAGTGTTGTACAGAAATGTTTGATAGGGATTTCCAGTTGGAGGAAATGTGTTGGAATGCAAGTGCTAGCATGAGATCATAAAGACCATGTGAATGAGGAGGAAGATCTAAAGAATCTGTGAGACTGCCCAGAAAGAGATGAATGTTTGAACAAGGAGTAGAAAGTGTAAAAATGCGAGCAAGACAAGGCCATCTTTTATCCCATAAAGAAGAGACAGGAGGACAGTGAAAAAATAGATGGAAAAGATCAGCATTTAAAGAGCCACAGGTCCAGCATTTAGAATCAGAAGAGGAATACAACCGAGATAAGGATAGAGGAGAAAGATAAAGCCTATGGTATAGAAAAAATAAGGATTGAGTGAGAGAAGCAGAGCGGGAAATCTTGAAGATCAAGACCAGTGCTTGTCCAAAGAGTAACAGACCAAGTACAATCAAAATCATGTCCCCAAGAAAGTTCCACTTTGGTTTTGGATTTTTCCTGGTTGGGAGAGGAAAATAACTTATAAATTAAAGATGCTTTAGGAAAAGTAGAAAGAATAACAAGAAGAGGAGACTGATGAGGGAAAGGAGGCCAAAGAAGGATGAGAGTAATAATCAAGAATTGTCTCCACGAGAATAGTAAATTTATGTGAGAAAGAATGAGGGCAGCGGAACAAAAGCTGAAATTGGGGAAAAGAACAAGGTGAAACACTGTCAAAGAGATGATTGACCCACATGATACCTTTTAATCTCCAAGAGGTCCAATAAATGAGTCTATTATTAAAAAGAATACGAGAATTATACCAAATTGGAGTATTTAGAAAGGATCCCCGCGAAATATCATGCAGAAAGAGCAAAGGCTTTAAGAGAGAAGAAGCATGCTTAAACAGAGGGAGGGAAGTATGAGGAGTTTTGGTAAAGAATCCCAAGACTTCTTTAAAAGAAAAGGGTAACAACAAGGCACGTTCAATATCGAGCCAGAGAGGAGAAAAGGGGGAAGTATCGGGAGAAAGCCATCGGGAATCTTGTCGCAGAGAAAAAGATTTATGATAAAGACGAAAGTCTGGAAAATTAACACCACCATACAATTTAGATCAACGAAGAATAGACCAAGAAATTCTAGATTTTTTACCTTTCCATAGAAATTTGGAGAGAGAAGAATCAATGTGTTTGAAATAAAGAGCAGGGATGTGAACAGGTAACATAGAAAAAATATAAATAAGGAGCAGCCATAATTTTGATAGTCGAGTCAACCCCACCAGGAAAGGAAAAGAGGGTTCCATGAGGAAAATAATTTCTCAATTCGGGACACAACTGCAGACATATTTAATGTGATGGAGGAAGAAATGGACTTAGAAAACAAAATGCCAAGATATTTGATCTTTGTGTTACTCCAAGTGAAGCCAGTCAAGGAGAACATATGTGGGAGACAACTATTGGTCAGGGGGAGGATTTTAGTTTTGTCAGAATTGATCTTATAGCCCGAGATGGAGGAAAAGACTTCGAATTCGGATAATAAGGGGGGAAGAGAAGATTCAGGGTTAGAGATAAACAAAAGGATATCATCTGCATATGCAGAAAGCTTTAAGTGATCATTACCGTAAGGGAAGCCAGAAATAGAGTTATTATTTCGAATAGAAGTGAGAAACGGTTCAAGGGCCAAAATAAAAAGAAGCGGAAAGAGTGGACAACCTTGACAGACACCTCTTTGAAGGGTGAGGGAGGAAGAGAGTTGACCATTCACCAGGACTGAAGCTTTGGGAGCAGAATATAACAAAGAAATAAGAGATAAATTTGGGACCGAAACCATGCCAACGTAACGAAGCAAACAAAAAGGACCAATCTACTCTATCAAAGGCCTTCTCCGCATCAACAGAAATAGCAGCTAAGGGAATGGAAAGGGAAGAGGCTTTATTCAAAACATTAAGAACGAGCAGGGAATTGTCAGAGGTAAGTGTACCCTTAACAAAACCGCACTGTTCCTTACCAATAAGATGAGGCATAAGGGGGTCTAAACTCAAGTCCGCGTTAACTAATGAGATTAGACGGTAATTCTTACAATACTTGGGGTCATGGCCATCCTTTGGAATCAAACAAATGGTAGCATCTTGAAAAGAGCCTTCAGCCTTGCCAGAAGAATAAAATGATTGGAAAAGTGGCAGAAGTTTGAGTAATAAAAGATCAGTGAAATGTAAATAAAACTCTACAGGAAAACCATTAGGGCCCGGTGTTTTACCTGTAGTAAGGGAGGATAAAGCAGCGGAAAGTTCTTGTAATGATAGATCGAGTTCAAGAGCACGAAAGTTGAGATGGGAAGTCATAGGTTTGGGCAATTTCTCAAAGTAAGATTGTATAAGGGAGGGGGAAGGAGGAGATTCTGAAGTATAGAGCTGTTGATAGAACACTTGGAATTGATCAAGTATGTCTTTATCTTTATGAAGAAGAATATTGTCAGAAGAATAGATGGAGTCTATAAAAGTGCGTTCTTTACGGGATTTAAGATAGTTAGCCAAGAGTTTACCAGATTTATTGCGACCACCATAATAACGAGCGCTACTGCGAAGGAGAATAGAAGATGCATTATCAGTCGTGAATTTATTAAAATCAATTTTAGCACGGAGAAGTTCTGGGGACATACATTTGTCCGAAGAGGTGTAAAATTGATGTTCTAGTTGTTTTATATGTGCTAGAGAAAGTTTAGGTTTCTGAAGAAACTGTCTCTTCTTCCTGGAAACAAAATCAATAATGAAACCCCTCGCAGTAGCTTTATAGGAGTCCCAGAGGATATAAGGAGGTGTATGAGGGTCAGAATTAATTCGAAAGAAATCATTAGTAAAGGAGCGAAATAAGGAAGAAAAGTTAGAATCGGAAAGGAGAGCACAATTGAAACGCCAACGAGATGATTTGGGATGAGGTGAGAGCAAATCAAGGTCTGTCACAATGGGAGCATGGTCAGAAATAACTATAGGTTCAATTGAGGAAGAAAGTAAGTTCTGAGATAAGGATTGAGAAAGAAAAATATAGTCCAGCAGAGAAAAAGACAAATGAGGAGGAGAAAAGAAAGAGTAGTCCAAAGTGTCTAGATGGAAGAGTCTCCAAGAGTCAATGAGATGTGTTTGTGAAATGGTATCAAGAAATTGTTTGAGACTTGTGAGGAGTAAATCGAACAGTGGATTTGCGGTCAAGAAATGGATCTATAATTTCATTACAGTGTTCACCTAAAAGGAATAGGTCATTTTTATGTTGAATGCATTTACTCGTAATTAAAGGCCAAAAGGTACAATCAAGTTGGGTAGGGCTGTAGACATTGAAAACAGTTAAAGGAATTGAGTTACTAGTATATTAGCAAGGATCCATCTGCCATCCGCATCTTTTTCATCAGATAAGACCTTACATTTCAACTTTTTATGAAGTAGGATAGCGACTCCATTCTTCTTGTTATTAGAAGGGGAAAAAAGAACCGTACCAACTCAGTTCTGTTTTAATTTAAGGGATTCAAGTTCATTAAGGTGAGTCTCTTGTAGAAGGACAATGTCAGGGGTATAGGAAGCTAAGTGAGAGAGAACTCTCTGCCGTTTCTTGGGGTTAACAAAACCTTTTACATTCCAAGAGATAACTCTAAATGTTAAATAGGGGGAGGTCAATTAGAACAATAAATGCAAAACAATATGTATACATCATAGAATCGAAACAAACGAAACATATATGCCAAATGCAGCATAAGAGAAAAAGAATAAGGAGAGAGAAGAAAATAAAGTGAAAAAGGAAGGGGAAAGAAGAACAGAAACTGTAAGAAACTTCATAAAACCAGAGGACAAAAGGAAAAGTAAGGGAGAGAGAGGGAAGGAGAAGAGGAAGAAAGAAGAAGAGACAGTACATACCCAAAGAGAAGACTGAAAATAACATACCTGCGGGGTCTTTACAAAAGGACACTGGGGCAAGGACGACACTCAACAAGACGGACCGCCAGAAAGGTGAAGGTCCAACCACACCAGGACGGGAATGAGGGAAGGAAACCACGGAAGATGATGACAGACAAAGCAATGAACCTACATAAGAAACAAAAAGAACTATTAACAATAGGGAAACACATTATAATGCATGCAACAGACTAGCAAACTATGCTAGTCGCTAAAAAGAATAAACATCAAACAAACAAGGATGAAGCAATGAAAACGATTAAGCTAAAACTTGTTAAACGTTGAAGACAAAAGCACGTCAACAGGAGCGCAAATAGAGATAAGAACACATTTGAGCACTCGATCAGCCGCTAGAAGAAGAAGTGGAAGGAGAAGTATCCATGCCGCCATTAGAGTGTATATGAATGAAGTTCTTAAGTTCTCCAGGATTTTGAAAAGTCATACGATTTTGGTGAGTGACTTTAAAAATGCACGGATGGAATAAACCATAACGAGCTCCCAAAGTTCGTAAAGGAGCCCGCAGATTGAGAAACTCCTTCCTTCTCGCTGCAGTTGCATTGGAGACATCTTGACATAGATATACTCTTTGACCCAACCAAGATATCTGACGTTTGGCTTTAGCTGCAGAGAGAACCGATAGAAGGTCTGTAAATCTCAAAAAAAGGATAATGACACCTCTTGGTTTGGTTGAAGCATCTGAACGGGGGCCAAGTCGGTGAGCTCTTTGAATATTGAGAGAGGTGGAAGGCGACATGTCCAGAAGGTTTGGGAGAAAAGATGTAAAAAATGTCACAGGATCATCACCCTCCAGAGTTTCCGGTAAGCCATAAATACGAAGGTTATTCCTCCTGTTCCTGTTTTCCAGAGAAGTAATGCGCTGAGCGTTCTCTTGTATTGATGAAACTTGTTGTTCCACAGATGTAATTCTGTTCTCCATAGTCGACCATTTCTCTTCAAGAAGCTGAATCTTGTTAGCAGCAGGTGAGGAAAGAAAATTGCCAACAGAATCATTATCCTTATATGTATTTTTATGACAGGATGGTGCCATCAACTAGTAAACAATAATCCTTCCAGTAAAGGAGAAGGCAGCATAATAAACTGGAAGACCTCTGCTCACGAAGAAGCCTTGTGGTAAATCATTGCAGCCAGCAGGAACCATAGCTCAGCATATGTAACTATAAAAAGGCATTCCAGAATAGTCTTTTCATCTAAAAAATAGAGTGTTGAAATAGAGCTGAGAGTTAGGCATTTAATGCAGGCAAGTGGGGAATAAAGCAAAAACGGTGGGGTAACGCGACATAAAAGTCACCTGAGGAGCCGCAAGCATCGTCAGAGGAGGCGCACACATTCAAAATGGCGGGCCCGACCGGGATAAATCCAGCGGCATCGATGTTAGACAGGAAACGTTGCGTCCCCAGTCCAGAAGAGGCTCACACAAAGCAGGGGAATCTCTGGTTCATGGAGAAGGCATTCCGGAGGTTCGCATTGTCAAAAAGCCGCGGTTACAGGATAGCAAACCTCCCGGTGCGGCGGAGCAAACACGCTAGGCGTCCATCCTGCGCGGCACCATAGCCACGCCCCTAGAGCACTTTTTTCAAAAAGGATAAGATCCTTAAAAACACAGTTTTCATCGGCTAGTAACTGTAAGAGTAACAATGCCAGACGACATTGTTGTGATCCAGATCTCTTTAAAATGGGAACTAGAAGCATCCGCCTTTCACTAGAATAAAATTTACAGAATAAAATAACGTGGATCGTGGTTTGGGGGGAAATAGAATCACAAGGACAGGGCCGAGGATCATGTGACAAATCGTTCATGACAGGGAAAGTAACTAAACTATGGAAAGTCCCCAGCCTAAAACGGGTTAATAAAAATCTGTCATAGGCTCCTGGGACAAAAGACAAATAGGGTTGAATATTAAAAGTTGTTAAAATCAATTGATGGTGTAGGACAGAGGGCTTTAAAATCTCTGATTCTCTGGGTGTCCAGCAGCACTAAACACTCTTTTCTCAAATCCTTTCTGGTTACTGCATTAATAGAAGAGGGATTCGAGAAGTAATGTAACTGGCCCATATCCTTAAAAAAGTTATAAACATATCTCAGCCAGGGAATCTTCGTTGCTCCTTCCAATTTCAGTTTGTCTGAAAGGATATCTCTATTCAATTTGGTTTCAGCTTTCGTCCACAGCCTGTGCCACAATAGCACAGGCTCTATCCTAATTAAATCAGAGATGAACTGTATACCCAGTTCAGCATGGCAGACACATCCTGAGGTGCTTTTCGGTACGGCTAAAATGTATTTTAAAAAGGAGTTTTTGACTATCTGTAAAGGGCAAGGATCAGCAAACCCCCATATTCCACTCCCCTAAAGAGCAGCAGAAACACATTTAGCCTTATATACTTTAATTAGTTCCTCTGGGGGTCACTTGCCAAGTTTCCTGGCAAAGATGATAAGTGCAGATGTAGAGCGTAAAAGGGCTAGTTTTTTTGCAACTACTGCTTGAACCCAGGAATCGTTCTGGGAGAAAAGAATACCCAGATAAGAGAATTTTTTAGAAGCCTCAATCCTTTGTCCTTCGATAAAAATATCTGTATTAGTCCTAAAACCATTGCCACAGCGCATAATAAATGTTTTGGTGGAATTAACCCTTAAGCCCAAATTTTTCATAAAAAGGGTGAAGCTGTCCACGACTCGTTGCAATCCCACCTGAGTCCGTGACAACAAGACAGCGTCGTCAGCGTACAATAGGGCTGGTATTGGTGGCCATCTACCTGAGGAAAATCCTGATTATCTTTACAGAGGGCTTCCTCAAGCCTGAGGAAAATTAAATTTTGCCTGACCAAGATGCCCCCTACGTGTACCCTATGTTACATGTATGTGCATGTCACCCATGCATATTTCTCTTAGTGGCTTGAATCACAAGGCCTCTGCAATCACGTCCTGCATTAAGGTGCCTGTCATCAAGTTTCCCAAACGTTAAGCTAACATGAAGGCCCATGTATTTGCATTGTGCACTTTTAAATAAATATCGTAATGAACCCTTTTTGTGGTTCAGTCTGAGCCACTTTCTGAATTAGGGTTTTCATGACTCCTGACACACTGAAAGCTGCAGTTACGTATCTCTGACCTCGCATACTTCTAGCTCAGCCGAAAGAGACCCAGCTAGGGTTGCCAAGACTGTATTATGAATAACAGTTATCTGCCTGCTGTACAGAGTCACATTCCTGCCCAGTGAGGAAGTTAAACAGAACCCGTCTGCGGAAGATAGGGCCTAGCCTCTCTGTCTCCATTGAAGTAAATCACAGTGCTTGCATCCATAGAAAGCTCACAGCCCCCACGCAATGAACGAAGAAATATATGCTTTTTCTGATTCAAGTGATGAGCAACCTTTGCTTCAGATAATACATCCCCTGACTTAAGATATCAGTTAGTACCAGACGTGCAGGGTCGCCTTGACACTAAAGTTCTCTCTACTAGACTGAAAGTCAGCTCTCCTCCCAGTTACACGTCAATTGCACGTCATGCTCAAATTGCGTGCACAAGTAGGGCAAAGTTCCAGCCTGCCATGTAACTCCTCCTCTATGCAGCCACCCACCTATCACCCACCTGTGACTCATCAAGTGTACACCCTCATGCACGCCCACATGCTCTTATCTCTTTCTTTCATGCTCTGCCTGGAGCGCTCCTCCCTATGTACAAGAAAAAATGTATATATGTGTTGTTCTTTGTAAATAATGTTAGAAGACCCTTCCTGAACCTCAGTGGTGATGGAACAGATTCTCCCTTAACTCGAGTTATTGGAATAAAGCCCTTTTAACTTGGACACCACGGACTCTCTGCCTCTCATTTGATACATGCTAATTGTTAATGCCTAGAAATTATGCCAGGGTAATATTTAATTTACCACATTAATTTGGTGCCCGAATAGGGACATATCCCTTTCCCCACGCGCCGGAGTTGTAGGTCCAGCTTTGGCCCTTCTACAGCCGTGACGGACTTTAAAGTGTACACGCCATCGGGATTTCCCGCTACTCCCTCAGGCCCAGGAGGAGGACGGACTGCGACCAGGCATCCATACGAGGCGGTGAGGATTGCGGATCGTCTCAACCAGAGCCCGACCTGTGAGAGAGCAAGGTCCGAGGTTTCCAGAGGTCCACCCGTTCCGAGGCGCATGCGTAGACGTAGACGTAGATGCGTAGAAGTCCGAGGCCTTCAAGTTTCAAGTTTTGCTTCTCGGTGAGTACCACTATGGGGAATGCATAAAGTTTCAAGACGGGTTCATTTTATATGAACATGGTCAAGACGGGTCCACGGTAAAACGTGGGCACGGTAAAGACGGGTTCACGTTATTCGTGAAAACGGTAAAGACGGGTTTGTTCACACGAGCACGGGCAAGACGGGTCCACGGTAAAACGTGGGCACGGTAAAGACGTGTCTCATTTTTGAGACCGGTATGGTTGTACTGTATCCCAGTGCATATAGTTTTTCAAGTACATGTTTAGTTCTCTGTATTGGTTTAGATCATGTTTGTTTTAATGTTATGATGTTTTAGTGTGAATGATTGTTGATTGGTTCAGTCTATTTTTGTGTATTGTATTTCCATTGTGTTGGTTTCAACATGCCACTGTTTTCAAAATTGCGTCAGATAGGGACCAGAAAAGGTATACTAGAAGAGTCAGTTAACATCCCGCCTAGAGACACACCTGGTCATTATATGTATAATAAGCATGGATTAGACGCCATCTTGTTTTTAGATTTATGGGTAGACTATACAAAGGACCTGGAGGAAAAGTACAGATGGCCTATCTCAGGAACTTGGGATTCAGAATGCATTATGAGAGTAGAGGAAGCGCTATGGAAAAAGAAATCAAGACCCTCTCAGAAAGATGCCATTGAATTGTGGCGCAAAGAGTCACACAGGAGAACAGAGAAAGAATTCAATAAAGTAGAGAGAACTAAACAAGCAGCGGAATAAGCCAAAGAAAAAGAACTGCGAGAGGAGGGGGAACGGGTCAAATTAGAACAGGTTGATAGAGAAAGAAATGCCGTCGTTACTGGTATTTATCCCGTCCTGGCTGAAGAACTAGCTAGAGTGACCACCTCAGAGAGACCCAGTAGGTCGCGAACGCCACCACCTGTACCCTTTAGAGTATGTAGAAAGAAGCCGACAGCATCAGAGGCTTTTTATTTCCTCCTATCTAGAAGAGTCCCCATATATATAAGTTTACTGTGGAGTTCCTTGTAAATAGCTCCTTGTAAATATGGTTTATGAAGAGCATGTCATTATTATAACTTGTTGAGTTTCTTGTGAATATGGCTTGTGAATAGCGCCATGTAGTTATGGTTTGTGCAGAGCATGTTATCATTACGTTAGGCAGGAGAGAGCTGGATCTCTTTCAAGTGCTTGGAGAAAACGTTTTGAAGATGTGCGTACGTGTTCTGTTATAACGTGGAGAGATGAGTTCATGACTTTCCCATGTACTGCAGTCATTGGGGAAAGATTGTGCTTCAGCTGCCAAAGAGTTAATATCTTGTATTGAGAAGGCAGTATTTGTTTTAACATGCTGTTTAACATGCATGGTTATGTGAGCTGACACTAAAAGTCAGTGAGTGTTTTAGATGAATGATGGTTTGATTTAATTTTTTCATTGGTTGATGGGTCTGCCTATGTGCTTTGTCAGTTTGCTGACTGAAATGGTAACGTCTTGCATGGAGAGTAAAGAAGTGTTCATTTAACATTCTATTTCAAATGCGTCCGTGTATTTGTGTGGGTTTGCCTTGGAACACTTGATTTAATGTGTTTGACTCGGAGGTCGGTAAGTTGTAAATAAACCAGTCGGATTGAGATAAGGGTTTGCACGGAGGGTGCTTTAATGTTTTCACGGTTGAGAAGGAAATATAAAACAGACCCATCATAGAATGTGCTTTTAATTAGTGTTATGCAACCGTGTGTTTTTTAAATTAGAATTTGTTCTACAAAATATACATTATGCTTCCCAATGCAAGCTGCCCTTTAGAATAGCGTGTGACAGTTAATCCACTCAATTAGAAAACATGGCTTTTTGAAAAATGATGAATGTGGCCCTTTTAATAGGTAGAATAGAAGAGCTTGCACACTTAATTATGAAAATCTTGGTTCTGCAATGCAAAAATTTTGGTGTTTCACATGTTATTTTCAAAAAGTAAAATGTGATGTGTTTCCATGTCATGTTGTTCAGTTTCTTTTTTTCCTTTGCAGCTAGTAACAATATTTTATGATATAATTATTTTTAAATGCTAGCATGTGTCTAGGTTACGAAATAAAATATGTCCTTATTAATTACTGATTTTAGGATGCTTTTTATCACGTTTTAAATTTGCTTCAGTTAAGTTAGAGAATGTTGGTTAGCTCTCTGGCCTGGGTACAGATATGTTTTGAATTACAGAGAATGTGTTTTTCGACCTTGAAGTGGCCTGGTTCCTAGAGAAAGATATTTTGTAAAGGGAGGGCTTTTCCGTCTTGGAGCACCGAGCAGTGCCTGTCTTGTTATTATTGGCCATACTCCAATTCTTTTCCGCGGACAAGTTGTTGACAGTCCTCCAACTGACTCAGGCTTCCTTCGCATGCAGATAAGGGATGCTTGCAATTTGACCAAGTTCTCTCTCCAGTAACTTGGCAACTGTTCTTAGCTCTCGGAGTTTTGAAAGGGTGGAGGAACAGCCCTGTGGGTGACATCACGATGAAGGGGAAGGCAGTGTAGAGAAAAAAAACTTGATGAGCCGCAGAGAAATGTTTATAAAAGGTGGGGGTCAAGTTGCTCTTCCTTACAGCCAGCACTGAAAGCTTCATTGGCTTCAGATAAGGCATGCTTGCAAATGAATAGTTTTTCCCTCGTAGTGTAAACAGAATAATTGGCAGGAGTTTCGCTCTTGCAATGGGTCCTAGCATTTACAGTCAATCATTGAAGAGACAGCTGGACAGTATTTCTGTGCCTCCCAACACTGCTCTACTTCAGTACGTAGATGACATCTTGATTACAGCACGATCAGAACCAGAATGCGAGAATGCATCACTGACAGTTTTACATTTTCTGGCTGACAAAGGGCACAAGGTGTCCCCTTCCAAGTTGCAATTCTGTGAAAAGCAAGTGGTGTACCTTGGACACTTACTTTCCAAGGAGGGTAGACAACTAACACGAGAACGCATACAGCTCATTTCTAACCTTTCACAGCCCAAGACACAGAAAGAAGTACGTGCATTTATTGGCCTCACTTCATACTGTAGGCAATGGATTCCCCAGTATGCCTATCTAGCCAAACCACTCATACAGTTAACTACACAGGAGGCAGCCACTCCGACTGTCCTCCCTTGGACACAAGAACACACCTTGGCATTTGAGGAATTAAAAAGAGCATTATGTCAAGCGCCAGTTCGAGCGACTCCATGTTACAGTAAACCTTTTATGCTTTTCATAACTGAACAGGATGGAACAGCATTATCTGTCCTCACACAAGATCAAGCAGGACAACACAAGCCTTGTGCTTATTTTTCTAGTGCCTGAAATCGGTTGCAGCAACAGCCCTAGCCATATGACAAAGTGACTCGATAGTGTTGGGTCACCCTCTGACAGTACAGGTTCCACATGCAGTGGAGGTTCTCTTAAACAGGACACAGACACAACATTTGACTGTAGCTAGACTGACAGGATATGAACTGACATTATTTCAACCACACATAGAGATCAGACGTTGTAATATTCTGAATCCTGCAACACTTTTGCCCTCAAGTACAGTAAATGCACCGCCACACGACTGTGTGGAAGTAATGAATATAGTGACGAAACCAAGACAAGACCTGACAGATATTGCACTTCCAGACCCAGACTTAACGCTCTATGTAGATGGATCATGCATGAGAACGAGTGCAGGAGAATTAGTAGCAGCATATGCTGTGACCACTGCTACTAAAGTCATAGAGACACAGAAAATAGACACACTATCAGCACAAGCAGCAGGGCTCATCGCTCTGACACAAGCCTGCATAAGAGCTAAGCACTTGAAAGTAAACATTTATACTGACTCACAATATGCTTTTGGCGTTGTTCATGATTTCGGGGTCTTATGGAGGGAGAGGGGTTTCTTGACCTCCCATGGGACCAAGATCCAGCACGGCCAGCTCATTCAAGCCCTGTTGGAAGCAATACATTTACCTACAGCCATTTCTATCCTGAAGTGCAAGGCTCACACCAAAGTTACAGACACCATTTCCCAGGGTAATGACCTGGCAGACTGAACAGCTAAACTTACAGCCCAGACAGCCCAGACACCAACAGACACGACAAGGACAGAGGTACCATTACTGACAACATGTATGACAGTCAGGGATCCCACTCAAGATGTACTCGACATACAGACACATGCCACTGCAGATGAGATAAAGAAATGGACTGAACAAGGAGGGGTCCAGACTGAACAAGGTTGGATGACTAAGGGAAAAGGTACATGGTTTCTTCCAGATTCTATGGTACAAGTAATCATAAACACAGCACATAGTCCAGCACACAGATGGATTATATCCAAATGAACAGATGTAGAGGTTACAAGTATGTCTTGGTAGTTGTGTGTGCACTATCTAGATGGACAGAAGCATATCCAGTTCCAGATTATACTGCTGTGACAACAGCCAGGCAATTAGTGCGCAAGTACTTCCCCAGGTATGGATTGCCTCGGGTCGTATATTCCGATAACGGTCAGCCATTCTCCTCTGAATTAATGAAACAAGTGTCTCTTCTGTTAGGATATACTTGGAAATTCCATTGTGTAAGACACCCTGAAGCAGCAGGCCTTGTGGAAAGACATAATCAGACAATCAAAACAAAACTTGCTAAGATATGTGCAGAAAAAGGCGTGGATTGGATGGTAGCTTTACCGGTTGCCCTCTTTTACATGCGTATGGTAGCTCATTCCAGAACAGGCCTATCCCCGTATGAAGTAGTTTTCGGTAGACCGCCAAATATGTGGGGTACGCCTATGCCTAAAAGAATAACTGATGTTGACAGTAACATGCTGACAGATTACCTGGCTTCCTTGATGTCTGCACTACTTTCTTGTCGTTCACAGGTTGCTGCCGCCTTCCCTGACAACACCCAGGTCAAGGAACACGCCATAGTCCCTGGAGATTTCGTGTTTGTGAGGAACTTTGATCGTTCAAGCCCCCTCGAGCCTCGCTGGAAGACCCCGAAATTAGTGCTTCTTACAAAAAGGACCGCGCTGAAGGTGGAGGGACGCAAAGGATGGATCCACGCTCAGCACTGTAAAAGACACTTTGGACAATCTGGTACTTTAGTAAAAGATACAGACACTAAAAACATTAAAGACAATACAGACTTTGCGCCGCCTGCGCCGCCTTTACTAGAAAAGACTCCACAGCAGGAGTATAGGTCTAAGTTGAGATCTAGTAAGTCAGACGTAGTTTAATTGTTTAAGTCCACTCGGTGGTGAATCGGTTAGACTAGATTTCTGACATGTATAAGATCACAGACGAGAAAAGTAAGAAAAAAAACATGAAAGCAAAATACTGCAAGTTAGTACACAGTAGATGTATAGTTACTTTGATCATTCTTTTTATTCTGTGCATTGTTATAATCTGTGTCAGTTTATTACTACATGTTTTCTTTCCTATTTCCTCACATATACACTCTTCCAGTAACAGCACCATAGAGCATACATTTAGTGAACTGCCACCTCATGAATTGTCATATCGACTTGCATTGCGTAACAATACTTTCCCCAAAGGAAGGGAACCGATCTAGAGAATGAAGAGTACGAGCAGGGAAATGCATCCGTTAATTTTATAATGTTAAACGTTCAGCCCAAGCAAAATACAGGTCCACCGTTTATTTCAGTTCTACCAGCAAAAGGTGATTTATGTGTTAATAAGAAAGGCTCAGTACATATGGGACACAGCGAGTGTAAAGTTGTAGTAGAGTTTAATGATAAAGGACTTTCTTCTTTCAAAACATCACGCCATACCTATTTCATTTGCGGTCAGACAGCCTATGTACATCTGCCCTTAGACTGGGGTGGGACTTGTTATATAGCATTCTTATTGCCACCTGTATTCTTGGCCCCATCCCATTATCATAGAGATTCACGACTAGAACATGTTAGAGTAAAGAGAGAGACAGATGCCTCAGGGATTGATCAGACTGAAACAGCTTGGGAGCAATATACAGATTTCAACAAAGGATTCTTCTTCTTCATAGGTCCCGTCCAAAACAGTAAACTGATATGCAAGTTAACAAGGACTCTTGAGGCAGTAGTGAATGTGACTGCATCTGCCCTGGCGAACTTGACCCAGGAACAGTCTGCTATGAGACTTGTTGTTCTTCACAATCGCCTCGTTCTAGACGTCATCTTGGCGGATAGGGGCTGAGCTTGTAGCGTGATCCGATCTAGTTGTTGCGTTTTCATCCCAAATAACGCGCCATCTGTGTATGCAGCAATAACAAGGCTCCACAAGATTGCTCATGTCATACATCAAGACCCAGGCACATGGACTTGGTCCAGTTGGCTCTGGGGTGTGATATCTGCTTGGGGATGGAAAGTGTTGTCCTTCCTAGGAATGATCCTACTTATGATATTTGGTTGCTGTCTCTGTCTGCAGTGTGGCCCGGCCATTTGCGGCCTGTGTGCAACTGCATGTGTTCCACATCCAAGTATACAAAGGGTTAAGGACGAACAAATGATGCTGTATGATCAACTATACGGTCTCATGAATATAGATGTATCCTGAAGGGTTAAGTAGGGGACAAGGAGGGAATGAGGAAAATTAAATTTTGCCTGACCAAGATGCCCCCTACGTGTACCCTATGTTACATGTATGTGCATGTCACCCATGCATATTTCTCTTAGTGGCTTGAATCACAAGGCCTCTGCAATCACGTCCTGCATTAAGGTGCCTGTCATCAAGTTTCCCAAACGTTAAGCTAACATGAAGGCCCATGTATTTGCATTGTGCACTTTTAAATAAATATCGTAATGAACCCTTTTTGTGGTTCAGTCTGAGCCACTTTCTGAATTAGGGTTTTCATGACTCCTGACACACTGAAAGCTGCAGTTACGTATCTCTGACCTCGCATACTTCTAGCTCAGCCGAAAGAGACCCAGCAAGGGTTGCCAAGACTGTATTATGAATAACAGTTATCTGCCTGCTGTACAGAATCACATTCCTGCCCAGTGAGGAAGGTAAACAGAACCCGTCTGCGGAAGATAGGGCCTAGCCTCTCTGTCTCCATTGAAGTAAATCACAGTGCTTGCATCCATAGAAAGCTCACAGCCCCCACGCAATGAACGAAGAAATATATGCTTTTTCTGATTCTAGTGATGAGCAACCTTTGCTTCAGATAATACATCCCCTGACTTAAGATATCAGTTAGTACCAGACGTGCAGGGTCGCCTTGACACTAAAGTTCTCTCTACTAGACTGAAAGTCAGCTCTCCTCCCAGTTACACGTCAATTGCACGTCATGCTCAAATTGCGTGCACAAGTAGGGCAAAGTTCCAGCCTGCCATGTAACTCCTCCTCTATGCAGCCACCCACCTATCACCCACCTGTGACTCATCAAGTGTACACCCTCATGCACGCCCACATGCTCTTATCTCTTTCTTTCATGCTCTGCCTGGAGCGCTCCTCCCTATGTACAAGAAAAAATGTATATATGTGTTGTTCTTTGTAAATAATGTTAGAAGACCCTTCCTGAACCTCAGTGGTGATGGAACAGATTCTCCCTTAACTCGAGTTATTGGAATAAAGCCCTTTTAACTTGGACACCACGGACTCTCTGCCTCTCATTTGATACATGCTAATTGTTAATGCCTAGAAATTATGCCAGGGTAATATTTTATTTACCACAAGCCCGTTTATATACAGATTAAAAAGGAAAGGAACCAGCACACAGCCCTGCCTGACTACTGCTAATCGGGAATGCGGCTGTAAACTCGCCCTTCAGACCATAACGTACGCGTGCCTTAGCATCACAATTAAAACGTTTAAGAAAATAAATAATATTTACATCAACCCCCAGATCTCCCAACAATTTCCAAAATTTCGAGTGGACCACACAGTCAAAAGCGACTGAGAGCTCCACGAAAGTTAAAAACAAATTCCCTTTCTTGGCCCTCATATATTTGCCCACCAGTAAAGAGAGATTCAGACCCTTTTCTACTGTCCCTAGTCCAGCTCAGAAACCATATTGCAAATCGGATAGGATCGAGTTTTCGTCAGCCCAATCCAATAAACGCTCTAATACAACCCGGCCACCACAACCTTTGTGATGGAATCCAGTAGGGAAATCGGTCTGTAACAACCCAGGTCGTTCCCATCTCCTTTTTTGAAGTTCGGAACGATTACAGATGATAGGAATCCGGCGTTACAACTTGCATTGAGGACCTGCACAAGAAGAGGCCCCCACAAGGGTATAATTGATTTAAACAGGTCAAAGGGGACCCCATCAGGTCCAGGAGCCTTACCGCCTTGACTGGCATGTAAGGCCCTCTCAACTTCCTCCAGAGTGAAAGCTAAGTCCATAGAGTGGGGGGAATCATTTATAACTTGAGTCCCTACTGATAGTTCTACTCCTCCATAAACCTGGGTGAAATGCTTTATTCACTGGTTCTCCGGGATAGCTAACTCTATGGTAGGGCCAGTATCATTAGATAAAAAGGGTGTTCTGATTACCTTCCAGAAGCCTGCACTCTCGTTAGTTACTGAGGCTAAGTGAAGAGCCTCCCAAGCCTCATCCCTTAGTATATTTTTCCTATCTTTGAGCACTTGTTTAAAGGCCTGTCTTGCTCTCTTAACTTCTGTAACATTCCTTGGTTTCCTGTGCAATTCTTTTTTTTTTTACAATGAGTGTAATTGTGTACACTTCGAATCAAACCACCCCCTCTGGGCCCTCTTGCTCTTATGTTGTCTACTAAGGGATTTCCTAATTGCCTTAGTTATCTTCTGAAAGGACACTAGTAATAAAGCAGGAGTAGTATCTTCGCTGAGGCATGTCTCTATATCTGTAATGCATTTAACGATAATTTGTTTGAGCGTCTCTGTTTGGTTCACCATTGCCCAACGTAGAGAATAGCCGTTAGTGCTAGCAATGGATAGATTCTCTAGCAATCAGTCTCTGTTGTTAGTAACTGCAGTTTTCTTATACGGCAATGTGACAGACAGAGCGGAAAATTGTCGCTAAGTGAATTATCAGATACATGAAAGGAATAAAGTCTGAAAGCATAACTAATAGAGGCCAACATGAAATCGATGGTAGAACGACAACCCCAACCGCTAAATGTTGATATCATGGGAATAGGTGATGAACATATTTCATTAACAAACCCAAGATCAAAACTATTAATAGGTTTATTCAGTTGGTCCCCTAGAGCAGAGTATTTAAAGTGTGAGGAGCATACACCATCTTCACATAAGGCCCCACATAAGTTGGTCCCGGCATTAACACACAACGTACAATTATAACCCCCCACCAAGAATAACATTGTATCTTTCCTTTAACTATTACTTAACAAAGTCAATGATTTATACATGTTCTTAAACACGGTGCACTGTAAACTTAAAGGGATATTATTATAAAAGTTAACCAAAGCAATAGAAAATTTTGGGTCAAAGTCCAAGACGAGCAATTGATGGTAAGTGTCACTAGCTAGCTCAGTGATCAGGTTTATGCTCAATATATTAGATATGTACACGCACAGACCGCCCTTAGCTTTGCCACTTCGACATTCAACAGCTGGAATGTGGTAGGTCCCCTTCCCATTTAAATGGATGGATTCCTTGGTCCAGGTCTCCTGGAGGCAGAGGACTTCATATTGTCGGACAAAGTCCCACCATAGTTGTACATTTATTTTAGAACGAATACCAGCGATATTCCAAGATACAATACGGCAGGTCGGACGCTCAGCAACAAGTGTATGGGATAAGGGGGAATTTACGTCCTCAATTGGGACCGTGGTAGCATGTACTAATTGAGGTAGATCATTACAGTCAACATGGTTACTAAATAAAAAGACATTACCAAAATCATGGGACAATTTATCCTTCTTGTTGTCAGGTCTCCGTGTATCACCACTTGTATTCCATTCCATGGCTTTTGAACAAGACACGTGGTTAAGTCAATCATTATCCTCCAGGCCACTTAGAGCCTCAAATCGATTGTATGTAGGTAAATAGTGTCTAGACTGCCTTGTTTCCCAGTAATTCTCTGGTACACATTGGAAACCTGGGATCAATACAGGCTTTAAGGGACGATAAAAATATTCTAAAGGTAGAATATTTATACCATGCGGAGTAACCGGCCCATTCCGGCCCCTCTCAATAATGGTATGTACCAGATGCGGGGCCCTAAAGGTTATGACTATACAATCTCCTCTTGACAATTTAGGGGGGGGGGGCAACCCATCCGATCCTGCGGACCATTTTAAATTCCAAGAAGAGGCATTCCTTCAGACCAGTCCTGGTGGTTAAAAAATGGAGAGCCTTATTCCTTAGGGTTGACCAATGTTCAAACACATTGGCGGCTAAGGGAGAGACATTGGTCAAAACCACCGTGTACGGGGTTGCTTCTGGGGGTAGATTTAAATTTTGTGAAGAATTATAAAGAGTCTCACAATGTCCCCGCTGATTTTTGCCGTTGACAGCAGCATCAATACTTCCCCCTTCCTTCCCCCCTGCAATTACCCTGCTTTCAATGCGAGCGGAATGATTGGGAGTTAAAGTGGAATTCACAACCCTGTTCTTCGTTTGCTCTGGGATTGCCAAATTAGAGGACGACCCGCAATAGGCTCTTTCCCTATACAGGATGGCGTACATGCAGTTGGATTGGAGGTGGCTGACTGTGCCAGTTGATGAGTGCCTTGCACCAACTCCTCTATCTTTACTAACCGCGATTCTAGGTTAGAAATTTTTAAATGGGTGGGCTCCAGGGCAGTTAGCAAAAGGGTCTCCAATTTACCCCAAAAAGTATCATCCTGCAGTAAATATTCAGAATTGACTGTTTCTCTCTGCTTAATTGGACTGCCCAGTTCACATACACCTTCTGCCAATTTCCTTTTCTTCCCCTATGAGCATATAGCATTATTACTCTGCTTAGGGGTATTTTTTCCTTTGACCTTTGCAGTAATAGATGGAGATTCCGCATTATGTATGTGCTTACATTTACATTTAGCCTTTTGGCCTCTAGTTGTAACAGTTGGTCTAATCGGCCTACATTCAGGAGATGTTAAAGAGACGATATTCTCAGATAAATCTATTAAGGTTGTATTGAGGTATAAGTAGTAGGTGAGGGAGTCGTGTTATTGTGGGCTATACTCGGTGCCATACATTTAGGAGTCAGGAAAGTCTACTCTGAGGGCGTGGTGGTTCAAAGGGCAATCTACGCTCTGTAAGTTGAATTTCTCGAACAAGGACAGACTCAGCCCTGACCAGGAAAGTATCGTGTCCCCACCACAGTCCTTCCTTTATCTTTACTCATACTGAAAATGCTTTTAGCAAACGTCCCGACCCTGTGATGAAAGCCTCGTAATAACTATTCTCACTGTAAACCAGGTGTAAATACTGAAAGTATAATCTCTTAATGTTCCCACTAATGACAGCAGAATAGCAGCATCTGGGTATCAAGTCAACACTATACTAATTACTATGAAGAGCAAAATGACAAGCCCCAGATGAAGTAGGGCGTACAAAGAGTAACAGCAAAATAAATAAATATGACTACACTGACCAAGTCCTTGGGAACGCAATCGTTCAATATGCACTTAACTAGGGTATAATTTAACTAATTCGCAAGAATATCCCACTAGCTAATGCAACTCGGTTTTTTGACAATCACTCTTATTACAACACAATAAAGCAGTGGTTCCCAAACTTTTTGGACCCGTGGCTCCCTTGACCTAATTGGCAGTTGGCGTGGCTCCCCACCATTTTTTTACCGGTGGGGGAGGATGTAAGCACGACCTCGGGAGTACTTCCTGTTGTCTTCCTTAAATTAATTGGGATGCAATGAAGGTATTATAATCATATTTGTAACAAAATAAGATAACAGTTGTTTAATAAAAACTCGTTAAGTGTGAAACGATACAAGATTAATAGCCAAACATTAAACGTAAGCAACTTCTTTCTAGCATGAATTATAATTTTGAACAATTCTCATTTAAAAATACCATGGCTAAAAATATAAAAATCTGATGCTTGCATGTTGGAATATTCATTACAATCAGCTCCAATGTTATAGCTTTATCGGTTTGTATAAAGTCCGTTCATTTTCCTGCTTTTGTCCATTTTAAAGTGCAAGTATGTTCATGCAAAATTACCTTGAGACTGAAAAGTAATTAATTAATGAAATAATACAGTGCCCCTACTATCTTACCTATTTCATATGTTTTGACTGATATGATCATGTATGGTCTCTTACAGTGCATTTGTGATAGCATTAAACCAAGCACATCTAAAGGTGTAGACGTCATGTTTAAATAGTTGATAAACAACAAAATAGAAGGAGGCTCCCCAGGGGATTCTGATTATAGGCAGGAACAATGGGGTAAGAAGTACACTGAAAGAAGAGATACCCTGCCAAAATATATTCAAGGGGGGGTCCTAGGCGAGGATCCTGACAAATAAATGAAGTACACCACCCACCACTCAGAGCCAAAACAAAACCTCATTCCATGATATTTGTATTTTCTTTATTTTTTGTAATTAATTGTTTACTATTTCTTATATATAAAAATAGACATATAGACCTATACACACATCATTTTCACAATTTCATAAGTTTGATTTCCAATGATAGGGATAAAAAAAACACACATATTCATAAAGCATCATCAATAAGTTCCTTTGCTGTCACTAACTGATCCGCTTCAAGGAAACATTTTATAAAAGCTGCTATTATTTGAGGAGTCTCTCCTTTCATGTAAAAGAGCAAAGCGTGTTTTTATCTGATTTAAACACAGATGATTGTATTACATTTACACTGGGGGCTCCACTCGATCTTTGTACGTTTACAACTATAGTAGTACTATTCGGGTTAAAAATATCCTCGCAAACTTCTTTAGAATCATTTTCTTTGCTTTGAGGCAAGACTTCCATCTCCATAAGAGATTGTCATAATAGAGTAGCAAAAGGTAGTTTTCCCAAATGTCCAGGATTATTCTGTTTTCTTGTGATGGTTGATCCTCATTGTCTAGATCAGTGACAACTTTCCAAAAACAACTATTTTCTTTATAGTTAATTGACTATAGATTATTAGCCATTGCCTTTCAGTATATTTACTATTAAACACTCAGTAGGCTTTAGTCAGGAGGGATCCGATGATGAAGCATCCTACATAATGTGGGTGAGGGTTTACATCTTTTTAGCACTATATCTTTGGGATTGTTTCTGTGAAGAATGGCCACTACAAATAAAAAATAAGTTATTGCTCCCTGGATCTATGGTGGTCCCCAATCAGAGCTTTAAGTGAAATGAAAAACATGGGGTGGGGGGAGGAATCTCTAAAAGGGCTGTGACCTAAGAAGCATAACTAGGAATCCTTTCTAGGAGTTGTGTCCAATGTAATTAAGGGAGTGTCTTGAAACTTACAAACTAAAATCCTGCGCTTCCTATAGTGTACCTACCAACCAGTATTTTGGTTCATGTCTCTGTGAGATTTCTGTTATTGTATCCAGGCATGTCATGCAGTGACAGGCATGCACCTAAAACAAGCCAAACCTATTGGCATCGCCAGTGCGTATTAGCAACATCCGATAAATGAGTAAAAACGAATATTTTATTGTAAATAATTAGAATGTCAAATGTTTCAGTTCTGAAAATATGAGACCATGAACATTATAAAGATATGTGTCCTCTCCCTGTGTGTCACTCACGCCGTTTTTCTTCTTACATATTTCTATGCAGTCTACAGAGAGGCCAAGAATTGGATGAGTATTTAGTCTGACCACTTTTTTGACCTATTGACTCGCACTGCCATCAGCCTCAACTCCAGCGCCCCCCATCGTGGTCATGAACACTGAGCCAAACCATTAACTTATCCAGACACCTAGAAGTTAAATAGTTCATTGTATGCACTATAAAAGAAAGACATTAGTGGTAATAAAAAAACTAAAGAATTGCAGAATACACAAACCCTGAAAGAAATAATCACTATTAGCGAATGCATGATTAAATAAAACATGAAATGCAAACAGGAACTTGTATCGCTGACATGGATTAACTTACAGTCATCATTCAGAAATCAGTCAGTGATTTCCCTGGAAAATTAAGGACCCGTTTTAAGACATCTACATAAGAATCCCATAATAATGACCCATGTTAATGCCAATGTTAATTACTGCCAGGTCTGAGGCCCGGAGGGAGCTGTCCCACTTAAATCCATGTCACCAATCTTACTGTCACATGATATCCCAATAACTGCGTGTTCTTTCATACTTCGACATACTGTGTACCAAGGCGATGTGTCATTTTGACAGGAACCTGTGACACTATAAACAAATTAGCTTCACTGTCCTAATGCAGATGAGCATGTGTGTTTGAAAATATACACATCTTCAACGACTTTCCAAAACAAACACTATAGTTTATAAATGTATACAAATGTAAAATATTTGGTAAAAAGTAAAACGCCAAATATCTATATTATTGTGCCTAACTGCCACGCAAGGAAAACCAACTTTTCAGCTGACAGGGCCTGCTTACAACGGGTTCAATCTCGACGTTCATTTGCGTCAGACGGTCTAGCAATTGTGGTCGCGGCCTCCTGGCTCCTCGTTACGGCGCACCGGGGTGCCGCGGCGCACAGTTTGGAAACCGCGGCAATAAAGTACAAACAGTTCCCCCTTATGTCCAAAGTCAAAATTAATCGCTCATCTTACTTCAGGTCCTAGTCCAAGATGAAAATGTTAGGGGGGTGGCCCAACCCAGCCTCTTCCTGCCGCTGACTGGCGCAGACGGGCCCGCACTTGGCCCGGCATTCGCCCGGGCAGCGCCCGTGCTGCGTGTAGTCTCCGGTGATTTTAAGCGCCTCCTGGCACTAAACAGTGATGCGCTGGTCCTGCGCCACTAGGGGCTTCTGCCGTGTGTAGTCCCCCTCTGCGGTGCGGTAATGGCGGCAAAGGCAGCAGCAGCCGCAAGGAACTTCTGTGGACCCCCACCTGGGGCAGCGTAAACCTGCAGGGCAGTAGCACTTCGTCCGGTGAGTGGCAGCAAGAGTAAACAAGGCATCCCCTCTATCCACTTTATTTTACTGATGTGCATGCCAGGCCTATGTAGTTCTAACCATCCAGTGCTAGTTGAAGTGCACCAGATCTCAATAGTTTTTCTTCAGGTTAAAGCTGTGTTTACTTTCTGTTGCTTCTGGGTGTGACCAAAGTTGTGTCAGAACCAACCTACTCAGGGTGTCCTTTATGCATCTTATCCAGGTTAAACTCCATGTACTCTTACACTTTACAAAATCTCTAAGAGAATCTTGGTAAAATATTAGTCCTGGGCTAGACCCTAATCTTGTCCAGAATCTTCCTAGTCTACATGCTGCTGAAATAGTTCATTGCCCCTATTTCTAGCACTAACAGTAAAGGGGTTGAATAATGAAGGTGGCAGAACTTTCTTGAGAAATCATTCCGTGAGACGATCAAATCCTTGAAGTCATAATAAAAGCTTCACAGTTCAGTCCCATAAAGTGCTGGGTAACACGGTTTTAGCTCTGTATGCACAGAGGGGTCCCGAAAGCTGCTGCCTTTTTTTTAATCTAATTATGCAAAGAGAATGTGAGAGGTGGTAGCCATCACTGAAGCACTTTTAGATAACTGGGATACGTTTTAGATAACTAAGCACCCAGTTGCCCTCAACATTAAAGCGTACAACGAAATCATTTTAAAAAAACGACTCCAGCTTAACTTTCTTTTGAGTGAATGCCTTCTTTATAGTATGTTATTTGCCAATCACTTTACATTTTTTTTTCAGTTATTCTTGTATCTTTTGTTCTTGTATTGCTCACAACATTGCAGTAATTTGATGAGCTCTGTTGGTACTCTATATCGGAGCTGTATCATAAGTCCACAATAGACTAATTAATGACTTCCTGTTCAACTATGATGGCTCTTTGGATGAAGGCAACGACCAAGATACAGTATTATTAATAATGAAAGAGCTAAGGGGCACTACCTGACATACTACTTGCTTTATCTTAAACACCTTGCTTAAACCCTCTCTAATGCCAAGCCTTACTTTAGCTGAATCAGAATATACTAAAAATGCAAGGTCTGTTAAGTCAGTAGATCCAATATTGTTAATGCATGCTTCAGATTCCCCCGTCAATATTGTCGAAGGCAGCTTCTAAATCTACAAATGCTGTAAACAGTCTATCTTTGCACAGAATTAAGTATTTTAAGGGGGAGGGTGCACATCAGCGTTGGGAGCCTAATGCTTTTTCATGGGGATCGGTCACTGTAAAAACAGGATACAGGTTCTGGCTAGGAAGCCAGTCAGGCTTAACCAGCAAATGGCCTCCGGCCTTGCGATGCTCGGGGACAGGGGTACACCTTTAGTCCTCTTCTCCAATGCCCTGGGGTGACGAGTGTCTTCAGGCGTCAGGTTTTACCCTACAGGAGCAGTAGCGGGTGAGGGGTCCTGCGTGCCCAGGAGGGGTGAAACCACGATGGACTCGAGCTCTGTAGCGCTGGGGAACTTTGTTGGCACCTGTAGTCCACTTCAACTCGGGCCAGAGGCGGCGGGTACAGTGGTGGCTTCGGATTTTGGGGGTCCCGGAGGCCTCATAGTCTTCTCTTTTTGAGATTCTTTAGAACAGATCAGCTGTTCACAGGAGGTCTTGAGTCTTTTTCATAGGCAGGCAGTCCTTCCAAGTTTCTGGTATATCAGCTGTAATACTTGTCGAATTTGATGCTGTTTTTGAAGAAGGATGAAGACAGACCGGCAGGGTTGGTACCAAGTCAGCTACTTCTTCTCTCTTCTCGACTTTTGTGGCTCTTTGCTGTCTTCTCTCTCCTTAGGTTGTCAGGATCAACTTTTTTGGTGCCAGGGGCTCCCCTGAATACTGAATTTAGGGCTGTTAGGTGATTTTAGGGTAGTAGCCAATGGGCTACTGACCCTTGGGGACACTACACCCCCTATATGACTAGTTCCTTTGGGCATAACCATGTCCCAGAATTCCTACGTATGCCATCACAAACATATGTATAATATGTGGAGAGGTGTGGCTCACTGGTTAGAGGCGGCAGACCTGTAAGCAGAGAACCGCCCGGGACCAGGGTTCAAACCCCGACGCGGCAGGGTCTTGGACCAGGGTCAACGGACTCGATAATTCTCGCCTCAGTGCCTACTCTAACCAGGGAACACACTCGGTAACTCTGGGCATTAAGCTTGCCTCATCTCTACAACGGCCCCCCACAGACGCCGAGGATGCCTGGTTTCACCCTGAAGATACCCAGAAAAGGGACCATCTCACAGGGAAAACCAGGACGGGTTCCCCAGCGGTCTACAGCACCAGGACACTCGAGTAGAGTAACAGTGCGCTTTACAAGTATCCCACATTTACATTTATTTACATTTACTTATGTATCTGTATATTCATTACTTTACTCCAAATGTAAAAAAAAAATTATATATATATATATATACATACATATATATATATATATATATATATATATATATATATATATATATATATATAACTTTGAGGCTCTCCAATGTTCTGCCCGATATTTCACCCTATACCTCTCTCAATATGTCCTCTACCTACACTCTGACCCATCCCAAACATCCTTCTACCACTATGATCTCCAAAATAACCCTTTCTAGACTCTTTCCTCCTCTATCCCTCCTCAGATCAACCCAAACCTCATTTTAATGCTATTGTCTCCCAAACAACCCTTCAAACCTCTTCCCTCACCTATCCCATCTTTGACTCATCCCAAACCTCATTAACTACAATGATCTCCCTAATCCATTTCTATAGATTCTTCCCTCCATCTCTCCCTTTACTCATCCCAAACCACATCTTACTACTATGATCTCCCAATAAACACTTTCTAGACTCTTCCCTCTTCTATTCCCCCTATTATCCTTTTCAATTCAACTAACAGACTCACATGTCCACTGCTCAAATTAACTCAAATTTCACTATACTAATCCACCACTAATCGAAGCGCTATATAATTACCTTGTGAACTTGGCCACTCTCAAGTCTAAATACCGCTGGACTCTAGCTGGTCACCTCTCTGTCAAACGGACTGTGACAGCTAAATATCGGGCCCCCTAGCTGATTACTTTGGCCGGATTGCTCATACTGCAGCCGATTGGACGCTGCCCGGGGGAGCGCCATCTTAGGTGAGGAGCAGGGATAGCTGTCTAGTGCTCCCGCCCTCCCGCCGTCGCTTTCTATAAAATAGCCCTTTGCCCACACTCCCTTGATCACTCTTGTGTGTGTGGTGTGTGAACTAGTCCTGAGGCGGAAAGCGGGGACTTGCAAAGAGTTATTGCTTGCCATTTTAAATCGCCGTTTTTTTAACTGTATTAATAACGTGTTTTGAATTACCTTGTGAACTTGGCCACTCTCAAGCCTAAATACCGCTGGTCTCTAGCTGGTCACCTCTCTGTCAAACGGACTGTGACAGCTAAATATCGGGCCCCCTAGCTGATTACTTTGGCCGGATCGCTCATACTGCAGCCGATTGGACGCTGACCGGGGGAGCGCCATCTTAGGTGAGGAGCAGGGATACCTGTCTAGTGCTCCCGCCCTCCCGCCCTCGCTTTCTATAAAATAGCCCCTTGCCCACACTCCCTTGATCACTATTGTGTGTGTGGTGTGTGAACTAGTCCTGAGGCGGAAAGCCGGGACTTGCAAAGAGTAATTGCTTGCCATTTTAAATCGCCGTTTTTTAACTGTATTAATAACGTGTTTTGAATTACTTTGTGAACTTGGCCACTCTCAAGTCTAAATACCGCTGGACTCTAGCTGGTCACCTCTCTGTCAAACGGACTGTGACAGCTAAATATGGGGCCCCCTAGCTGATTACTTTGGCCGGATCGCTCATACTGCAGCCGATTGGACGCTGCCTGGGGGAGCGCCATCTTAGGTGAGGAGCAGGGATAGCTGTCTCGTGCTCCCGCCCTCGTCAACTATAAAATGGAGCCTTTACTCCGGAGGCGCAGCGGACGGGCGCAGCGGGCGCGCCGGCGGCGCGCCAAAGGCAAGCCCGTCTGCGCCCGTCCGCGACAGGCCGGGACCAGGGGCCAGAACCCCTACCCAGTTTACCATCCAACCATCATCCAAGACAACAAATGCCATTACGTACTCAAGCAGTGAGCTTAGGCAATTCAATATCCTCGGCACAATACGCCCTGCGTCATGTGCACAACTGGAACCCCTGAATACAATGGGGCCGGTTGGCTGTCAGACCTGCAAATGGGAGAGTGATCCCTGGCACTGCCCCACTAAGTCCATCACCCCTGAGGTGGTATTAAGGTGTGTTTATCTCAACGCAAGATCCCTTCCTAAACATGCAATGGAGATCTGGGATATTCTGAATGTTGAGAAACCAGACCTAGCTTTTATTACTGAAACGTGGCTGGACAATCATAGCACCCCAGACATTGCTATTGCCCTCCCAGTCGAGTATAAAATTCTCAACCTGAACAGGGAAAAAAAAAGGGTGGTGGGGTAGCATTGCTGTTTAAAGACTCCCTCACTTGTAGACAAGAGAAGATTACTCAGGTCAGCTGCCATGAAGCCTTGGCATTTTCAGTGTCTATTAACACCAAAATTCTATTCGGCGGTGTTATTATATATAATCCACCAGGCTGCACTTCCGAGTTTAATTCCCAGTTTCTAGCGCAAGTCATGCCAGTTTGCCTTCACACAAAAAATGTACTGCTCCTAGGGGACTTTAACATCCACTATGACGACAGCAAAAAAACCCTTGCTAAACAGTTAGTAGAGAACATGGAAATCCTACAACTGTCTCAGAGAATCGACCATCCAACCCACAAGGCGGGACACATTCTAGACCTGATGTTTTCCAATATAAATCCTATTCTCATTAAAGGGATTAAGTCTTTGGCATGGACAGATCATTCCATGATCGAGTTCAACATCGGCCTATCGATTACAAATACTAGACACTCACGCTCAGCAACAACTCAAAGGAGGAGCTGGAAAAAGTTTAATGTTGAAACTTTTCGGCAACACTTTACCTACTCCTATGTAGAAAAAACAAGCGCCAACGAAGTAACAGACACGCTTCAGAACCATATCACGAAAGCACTGGAACATTGCTCAGCGCTTTGTCTTAACACCAAACCCAGGCGTACCATATCAGAAAACTGGTATGGGCCTGAACTAAAAGCGGCAAAAAGAAAATGGTCAATGCTCGAACACAAATGGAGACTAACAAAATCCCAGGAGACGAGATTGGCATATAAGAAAGAATTTACTCAATATATTAAAGCCATTAAGAGAGCAAAGAAGGATTATTTCTCTCACAGAATAACAGAAAATAAAGAGTCGTCCAAAGAGCTTTTTAAAATAGTCAAAGAGCTATGCAATCCTACCAGTCTCTCCTCAAATCTGGCCCCCACACAAGTTAGCTGTGATAAAATGAACCATTTTTTCTGTGAAAAAATAGACATGATCTATTCGTCATTTTCCACTCCTCAATTTGATGACTCGTCATTTCCCAGCCCTAAAGCTGAAGGCCCGGAGGACCAGGATGGTTGTTCCAGCTTTGGTCCTTTCTCGGAAGAGGAAGTGGGCAAAGTTATGTTAGAAATTAAATCAGGCTCCCCCCTGGACCCCTGTCCCCACCATATCTTTTCGCAACTCACCCCAATAATTTGCCCAGCAGTGACTCAACTACTGAACCACTCGCTGAAAACCGCAGAGTTCCCAATTAGCTGGAAAAACGCCACAGTTACCCCTTTGCTAAAAAAAACAGGCTTAGATAGCAATAATCCACCTAATTATAGACCTATATCTCAGCTACCCTACTTATCTAAAGTACTGGAAAAACTGGTTAATAGGCAGCTGACCAGCTTTCTTGAAATAAACAACCTATTAGATATTTCACAAACGGGTTTCAGGGCCAATAACAGCACGGAAACTACACTCCTGTCCGTGCTGGATAATATCAGAATGCATGTAGACCAGGGGAAAACAGTCGCCTTGATATTACTCGACCTCTCGGCGGCGTTTGATACTGTACCACACAACATGCTATTAAGAACTTTGGCAGCTAAAGGTATCAGGGATAGAGCACTGGGGTGGCTGCAATCCTTTCTATCGGACAGAACGCAATCTGTGCACATGGGCAATTTCTCATCCCCGCGCCGGAACATCAAATATGGGGTCCCACAGGGGGCTTCACTAAGTCCAACATTGTTCAATGTTTTTGTATCATCTCTGGCAGCAATAGGCAGAAAGTGGGGTGTCGAAATCTGTTCTTACGCAGACGACACCCAACTGACTGTAATTTTGGATGAGAATAATGACCCCAGGGACAGGCTACTAAATTGCCTCTCAGAACTGTCTGATTGGATGCACAATCATTGTCTTAAATTAAACGCAGACAAATCGGAGATAATGCTGTTCGGTGGACACACTCAACTGTGGAACAACAGCTGGTGGCCAGAATCCCTGGGTACTCCACCAACTCCGACATTAACAGCAAGAAACCTAGGAGTAATGCTTGACACCTCTCTATCCATGAAATCCCACGTATCTACCATATGTGGCAAAGGTTTCGCTGTACTAAAGATGCTTAGAAGAGTCTTCCCCTGGATCCCCTTAGAGTGTAGAAAGATCCTGGTTCAGTCTCTGTTGATGAGCAGGCTGGACTATGGAAACTCCCTGTTCATAGGCATGGCTGAATATCTTTTCACCAAACTCCAAATGGTGCAGAATGCAGCGGCTAAGGCCGTTTGCATGAAAAGGAAGTTTGACTCAGCCAAGAGCTGCCTACGTCAGCTCCATTGGCTGCCTATGAGGCAAAGAGCAACTTTCAAAATGCTGTGTATAACACACAGAGTACTGCACAACACTGGCCCAAGCAGTCTTCGAAACAGGATCCAGTTTTACGCTCCAACCAGAAATCTTCGCTCCCAATTTACGGCAAGAGCAACAACCACTCAGGTGAAGAGGGCCAGGATGGGAGAGCGAGCTTTCTCTCACATAGCCGCAACCAAGTGGAATGAACTGCCCGTGGCCCTCAGACTCACGGAATGCCATTTGGCATTCAGGAAGCATCTGAAAACCTTCCTCTTTCCCAAACCAGATTAATCTAACATGACTAGGTCAATCCATCACACATAATTAGTTATTACAGCGCCGTGATATCCTATTCTGGATGAATGTTAGCGCTTTATAAATAAATAAAATAAAATAAAATATAATTACAGTAAAATAGCTGGTCCTATCTCACAATCGTCTGTGATGCCCATTTCATATAATTATATTAATGTTGTATTTTTTTTAAATATCCCAGCTGTACCCCACATTGTCTTATCATTATGAAGAACCATATGCAGAAAATTGAAAAGGAAAATGTAAAGTTACTTCTCCGACAGCAATGGGAATTGCCTACTTATACCAAATAATCATGTATTTTTCGTTCTGTAGTTTCTTGCTCTATTTGTTTTTGTTTGTTTAATGCAATAAACAGTAAGTAAAAAAAAAAGAATTTGAATGTATTTAACTGCAGGACAGGTTCCTGTAAACTAATGCAATGCAGTACTATGGGCAAAGATGAGAAAGCATAGTGTGCTCCATACCTGCCAGCTTATTCCTGTGGCATGAGACTGAAATGATAGAGGTACAAAGAGAAAGACACTTTGCATCCTCATTCCCAAGAAAGACATATAGTACTGTTGAAATTTCCTTTACTAGCATAACGGACTAGTCATCTTATGGTATTACATTCAGGCACTCCTAAGAGGCACAAAAGCCATAATCAAGCAATTTAAAGTCCTTTAATATTTAAGAGATAATTAGAAACTAATAAGACATGAAGACATCAAATTCACTATACTTTGGATAGTGCACATTTTAATTAAATATATATACTGTTGCAACGCTTCCAACCTTTAGTTCAGTATTGGTGGTTCTAAACGGTAGGAGGAACACTATAGTGTGAGTACTGCTGATATAGTCATATGTTAGTGTTAGCAGAGATTATTCCACTAAAGATTAAAGTGTATTTATGATGGTCCTACCCTGCTGCCTGTATTATTTTCTTAACCTCCCATTGACTCAATGAGTCACTGAGTAGGCATGTGAGTAGCTTTATGGGTGACTGACAGTATGTGAGTGGCTGTATGCATGTATGAGTGAATATATCAGTGGCTGTATGAGGGATTGCATGGGTTGCTGTATGGGTGACTGAGTGGATGTGTGTGTAGACCTATGAATCAGTGAGTGGGTGTGCAAGTACTGGTATGGGTGCATCAATGGTTTTGAGAATGGTGTGAAAGTTGGAGTAACCTGTATGAAACGTTATATTGGGGTGTGAGTGGGTGCGTCAGATTCTGTGGATGATGTCATGAGTAATGTCATCAGTGATGTCACTAACCATGTCATGAGTGATGTAATATATGAGGTCATAAGCAGTGCATTATGTGGTCGCAAATTATAGTTGACTCAGCTAACTATAACTGCTGAATTTCTCTGGTTTTGTATGAGTGAAATGTCAGCCTAACTAAAACGTCCCTGTAACCTTTGGTTTTTCAGTGAATTTTTAGTAGTTTTTAAATGCGAATTCCTAACTATAACGTCCCTGCAACCTTTATTTTTTGGGGGGAATTTCTAAAGTTTTTAGCTAACAGTCACGTTGGCAGAGTGGTGGACAAATCGGGCTAGGCCTCCAACCAGCTCGCAGGAATTCCGCTGCATAGGACTTACAGGAGGTACCAAGCAGGCTTTTTGACCCCCAAGATCCCTCTGGAGCCAAGGGGACTTTATCCCCCAGCTAGCACTTTGCCGGGAAGCACATTTGCTATCTATAACGTCCCTGTAACCTTTGATTTTTTTCAGTGAATTTCTAACGTTTTTTAAAAGCTCATTCCTGACTATAACGTCCATGTAACCGTTGGTTTTTCAGTGAATTTCTAAGGTTTTTTAAAATTCTATTTCTTAATTGTAATGTCCATTTTGTTTTTAAGTGCGCCTCTAAGATTTTTGTATTTTCTTTCTTTAATTGGATATTGTATATTATATTTATAGTAAATACGACTCATTTTTTGATTTGATATGTGTTTATTAGAAAGTACATTAATAACTGGTTTTATTTTTAAGTATTTTCTTGAGTTTGACGGGCTATTGATACTAATCAAATAACCGCTTGTAAAAACATGGGATATCTCGCTATAGCTTAGACGAACTAGACTCCGAGATGGGTTCTCCAAGAATCTGCTTCCATCGTTCTATATGATGTAGAAGTGTTCAATAAGAGTGCATATAGAAAAGAGATGCACCCCTTTGTACTACACCCCTTCCGTGCAAAGTCGTAAATTGGAGAAAGCTCTCTAGTGGCTGCTTCTCTAATGTCTGCTGTAAGTACCCAGTGTTTTAGTTGAGTGTAACGGAAGTGCTTGGCAACAGGGAGGAGGAAATCCTGTTGGCAGTGCTCAAAAGTTCTAATATCCCAATTATAAAATATGTCGGATATCATGAGACAGTCTCCATGCTTCGAAGGGTCCCAATTTTGACGCTGGAGTGAATGCTGGATTCAAATGTATAGGAGTAAGTGGGCAGGGGATAGTAGTTAATTCAGCCTGTCTGTTCACCTCATCCCACACCTTCAGGGAGGTCAGAGTAGTGGGGCTCCAATAGGTATTAACAGACCAGTCAGTCTTGGGTTTCCATAACAAATCCAAAATATATTTCCCGGCCACCGCCCTCTCTATATGCAGGCAAAGTTTGTCTGACTCTCTAGCACACAACTCAGGGATCACCCTCAGTTAGGCTGGCTTGTAATACAGATGAAAGTCTGGTAGTGCCAAGCCTCCGGATGATTTAGGCAAGCGTAATAGCTTATACGAGAGGAGCGCTCTGCAATTTTGCCAGATAAATTGGATCAGCAGTGAACGCAAAGTAGGAAGTCTTTGAAATAGATAAAGCAGCTTAAGCAATACATTCATCTTAATGGCATGGATTCGCCCCAGGCAAGAAAGATACATGGGTTCCCATCTTTGAAAGTCGAACCTTAGCTGTTGCAATAGTGGGGGTTAGTTGGTGTGGTATAAGTCATAAAGATTAGGAGTGATCTAAATGCCCAAATATGTAATTACTTTCCTAACTCATTGAAAGAGTAGAGCTGTCCCCAGAGATTCCACATCTGATGGTGAAAGTGTCAGGTTAAGTAGAAAGGATTTGGTCAGGTTGATGCAGAGTCCGTCACCCCTTCAAACTTGTCTAATTCACCCATAAGGGCCTCCAAAGAAGTTCTGGGAGATGTCAAAGACAACAAAATATCGTCCGCAAGTAGTGAGATCTTATGCTTTGTGGAGCTGAATTGAATAACCTGAAATCTGCGCCGTTGTGCATATCTTGGCTGCCAGTGGTTCAATACTTAAATAAGGGTGGGCAGAGCTCACAGAGTTCTACTCCGCAGAATTCTGTGGAGTGATCTAAAGACTCAGTGAAATTCTGCGGAGTTCTGCATGCTGCGGAATGCCCCCCCGGTGTTACTGATAAAATCACTTTCCATTACTTAGTGTAGGGCGTTCACAAATACAGAGTCCAAGGATCCACATAGAAGAGAGGTACAACCATAGCTAGCCACAAAAGAGCCATAGACAGCACTACGGTAAAATGCACTATCCGTAATGCACCGGCATCTACAGAAAACTACCGGCTGGTATCCTGTTGTGCCTTGTGATCTTGAGCAGATACGATGCCCCCCCCCCCCCCCATTGATTCATGGCCCTTGTTTTAGAGGGGATGTCTTACTTCTTGCACGACAACTCTGTCTTCACCCAGCAGAAGGCGGGCGCTGGGTGTAGAGCGGCCGCTCAGACTGGTGCTGGCACGTGAGTGCTTTCATGCGCAGCTGCTGCTACCTACGCTGAAGGAGGCAGCATGGCACATGCCCGGCACCTCAGTAACCCCTCATGTGCATACAATTTCAGGCTCCGTTACTGGGTGTGATGGAGCCAAGTCCAAAATATCTCCACCCAGCAGAGGACGGGCACTGTCATTCGTAGAGCCGCTACTGAGACTGGTGCTGGCCGGTGAGCTGCCCTCCTGCGTGGCTGCTGCTACCTACGGTGAAGGAGGCGGTGTAGCACACGCCCAGCACCTCAGTAACCGCTCACGTGATGGATGCTTTCACCCAATACTGTGTGCAGGGACGGAGTGGTAATGCGGGCACTTGGGCGTGGGCTGAGGGGCCGGTGTCTCAGTGCACTCTGTGGGCGTTTTTCTCCCCCTTTCCCAGTCCACAGAGAGCACTGACAGAGAGAGGAAAGCAGCTTCGCTGTGCGGCTGTTTAGCGATGATCAGCTGTTGCCTCTCCTTCACCCCCTGCCCTGCCAAGCAATCACGCTGATGGTGGGCTGGGGAAGGGTGATTCTGTGCCAGAATCGGACTCCCAGGAGGCCAGGTGTTGCTCAGGCCATTGAGTCATTTTCACCTCGGCCCCCCTGGGGCCCACAGAGCCCCGAAACAGTGTTTACTTTAACACCTCGCCCACAGCCCTTCTCAATCAGGGCATAGTGGGCAAGGAAGAATGGGTCTCCCAGTGGGGGGCCTGGTAATGTTGGGAACTGGCACGATCTTCACCTCAGGCCCTCCCCACCCCCATGGATGGACCAGCAGCTGTGTTTTTTGCTTTATCCCCTCTCCTGACAGGCCATTGCCCCGAGGCAGTGAAGGCCTGAGTAGTTTGCAAATTGCCGGGGCCTTGCTGTTTTTCAGGTGCTCCTGCGCTGGAGGGCTGGGGAATCATTTTTAGGAGAAAGGGGCCTCGCTGCTTTTCAGGGGCTCCTGCTCTGGGGGGCCGGGGAATAATTGTGTAATAGAAAGGGGCCTCGCTGTTTTTCAGTTGCTCAGCTTGTAGGACATTGTCACCTTGGCCCTATGTCCTTCCCAAGAACAGGGGCTCCTGTGCTGGAGGGCTGGGGAATAATTTTTTAGGAGAAAGGGGCCTCGCTGTTTTTCAGGTACACCTACGCTGGAGGGCTGGGGAATATTTTTTTAGGAGAAAGGGGCCTCACAACCTTTCAGGTGCCCCTGCGCTGGAGGGCTGGGGTATAATTGTGTAATAGAAAGGGGCCTCGCTGTTTTTCAGTTGCTCAGCTTGTAGGACATTGTCACCTTGGTCCTGTGTCCTTCCCAAGAACAATATCCTGCTACTTACATACTTTGTGTGTTTCATGAAAGTGCACGCCCGCGAATGTGTACCATGCCCCGCGAATGTGGGCCACTTTTTTCGTCAGTGCCCGGACCAAATTGTGATCCCAATCTGACCCGGACTGTGTGTGACGCGCCTCCAACCCAGCTAGGCTGCACGTCTCTTGCACCCTAACCCTCTTTTTCTAGCAATCACTCCAAATGCCCTGGACCCGCCCCGCCGCCAGAATGGTCCTTGCCGGATGCGTTTTCCTGATGCTGTTCTGCTTTCAAGGTAAGACATGGTGGGGAGTGGGCAGTGGGGAGGCTGGGTGTTTACAAGAGACACCCCTTGAGAGTTCCCTGTTCGGAGGGTTTCTAGCACATATCTACCCATGCTCCCTGCAGATCCTGCCTGCTCACGAGGTGGCTGAGAATCTGCCTGTCTGCAGTCTTCTGTGTTATTTCTGCTTGAGCCACAGTAGAGCTCATTTCTGCCCAGACGCACCTAAGACGGCACTGCCTACGATGACCGCTATAGAGCAGAGTGCCTTCCAGGGAGACCTCTTCTCATCCCTCCTTGAGTGCCCTCTGTAATGTCTGCTGTCTGCACAGATCTCTACATGGACAGCAGCTGAGCGTTAGGAAGCAGTGTGTCTACCAGGCAGACCTCCCCTTCGTGGATGCCCCCCCATCTGTCCATGCAGAGTCTGCCCGATGCACAGACTCACAGCAGGGAGAGGTGCCTTAGCTCTATGTGTGAGGCCAGTCAAGAAGTTATGTTTCTTCTACATGGGTAGGAGAGTGAGCAGCGTGTACCAATGAACTCCGCTCTGCCGGTGGCTTGCAGAGTTGTTGTTTTTTACAAACTCTGCGCTCTGCTTGAAGCACGGAGTGCCTAAACTCCATGAACTTCACCTGCAGAGCGGAGTTCACGACCTGCACTTACACTTATGGCTAATAACAGGGAAGACAGTGGGCACCCCTGTCTTGCCCCCCTGGCCTAACTGGAACAGAGCAGAGCTCACCCCATTTACTAACACTCTGGCTCTCAGTGGTGCATAGTTGGCTTTGATCATCGTGATAAATCAATTGCAGAAACCAAATCTTCACAGGGTGTGAAATAAAAAGGGCCACCGGACCCCTGGTCAAAAGCTTTTTCGGCATTGAGTGCCAGTAAGACTGTGGAATGGATGTTTTAAATAGTTTTTTTCAATCAGGTGAATGACCCTGCGGATATTATCGTGTGTCTGGTGACCTTTAATAAAACCGGATTGATCCGGGTGGATCAGTTCTGGAACTAGATCATCAAATCTAGCTGCCAGTATTTAATTAATTTAACGTCAAGGTTCAAAAGAGCTCTGGGTCTGTAAGAGTCACATTCCCCTAGGTCTTTGCCCTGTTTTGGTATAACAGAAATAATGTCCTCACTCATGGATGTGGTCACTTTTCCAGAGGTAGCCATATGGTTAAAGAGGGACACCAAGTGAGGGGTGAGATCAGAGCTGATCATCGTATAACACTGGGCTGTCAGCCCATCAGGCCAGGAGCTTTGTGGAGCTTCAGATCGCATTTTGCCCTATGAACCTCCTCCTTCGTAACTGGGCTTTCAAGTAGTTTCTTTTGAATCTCCGTCACCCGGGAAGAGAGACCTTGTCCAGATATTCCACTTGGGTCTTTACATTTGTCAGGAAACAAATGTGGGATCACACTGCTTCACCTCCCAGCGGGTCACCCCTGAGCATTGTGGTCAATGCAGTTCACTAAGCGTGTGTGCTCGCAGGATTGTCTCGAGTAATTACAAAGTTGTACTGGTTATCTCTATACACGTGTTTCTGGATCATTATCCGTTGTCAGTAGAGATTAGGCATAAAATATTTGGGGTTGCTGATCAGGCTGCCAAAGTATTCTCAGGTCACAGAACCTCTCAAGGTGCGCAGGTACCTTTCCACGAGCTAGTCAGCTCAACTGTCTCGAGGGAGCCTTTTAAACAGGAAACCAATGTGGGATCACACTACTTCACCTCCCAGCGGGTCGCCCCTGAGCATTGTGGTCAATACAGTTCACTAAGCGTGTGTGCTCGCAGAATTGTCTCGAGTAATTACAAAGTTGTACCGGCCATCTCTATACACGTATTTCTGGATCATTATCCATCGTCAGTAGAGATTAGGCATCAAATATTTGGGGTTGCTGAGCAGGCTGCCAAAGTATTCTCAGGTCACAGTACCTCTCAAGGCGCGCTGGTGCCTCTCTACAAGCTAGTCAGCTCAACTGGCTTGAGGGAGCCTTTTAAACAGGAAACAAATGTAGGATCACACTGCTTCACCCCCCAGCGGGTTGCCCCTGAGCATTGTGGTCAATGCAGTTCACTAAGCGTGTGTGCTTGCAGGATTGTCTTGAGTAATTACAAAGTTGTACTGGTCATCTCTATACACGTGTTTCTGGATCATTATGCGTCGTCAGTAGAGATTAGGCATCAAATGTTTGGGGTTGCTGAGCAGGCTGCCAAAGTATTCTCAGGTCACAGTACCTCTCAAGGCACGCAGGTGCCTCTCCACAAGCTCGTCAGCTCAACTGGCTCGAGGGAGCCTTTTAAACAGGAAACAAATGTGGGATCACACTGCTTCACCTCCCAGCGGGTCGCCCCTGAGCATTGTGGTCAATGGAGTTCACTAAGCGTGTGTGCTTGCAGGATTGTCTTGAGTAATTACAAAGTTGTACTGGCCAACTCTATACACGTGTTTCTGGATCATTATCCGTCGTCAGTAGAGATTAGGCATTTACATTTGTCTCCTATGTCGTACAGAGTCTCTCCTTAAAGCGTCTAAAAATATGTGCTTTTTCAATGTCAGATGTTGTGCCGCCTCCCGTACCCCACTTAATTCCTCCTATATATTCCTTCTCTCTCTTAACCCTTAGTTGTCATGTCAGATATGAACCTACTTTGTTACCTTGATCATAGCTTGCACCCTGACGTTTTAAAAGGGTAAGCTCCACCTGGTTGGTGTAGATAGCATTACGTTTCCCTCTAAGAGCTGTGACCCTCCTTTGTTGTGGCATAGTTGGGTTTTCCTTATGAGACTGTTCTACGTTTTTAATTCTGCCTCCAGTGTATGTCTCTCTTTGGCCCTCTGCTTGTTCAAGGAAGAGTTTAACGCTATGCACTTTCCTCTCAATATTGCCTTAAAGATGTCCCAAGTATCAGGGGGAGAGGTAACACATGGGTTATTTATCTGAAAATATTCTCTTATATTCCATAGGTCATCTCGCAGAAGCCTGTCTCCAACTAATGAACCAAGGAAGAACCTCAAGCGATATTTAGGAGGAGGGGCCTCCCAGTCTATCCTCATATCCACTGGAGCATGGTCCGACACTGCTATTGGGTGGAAGGATTCCGACTGCAAGGCTTGGACCAGGGCATTGCTCACAAAAATGTATTCTATTTGGTAATAACTCTGATAGGAGTGGGAGAAAAAGGTATAGTCTCTTCCGTTCGGGTGCAAGGTGCGCCAAACATCTATTTAACCCAATTCTGCAAACTTCCTTTTTAAGATCTTGGGGAAACTCCTAGTGATAGATCTGTGAGGGCGGGTGCTATCTACATTCGAATCCCAGGTGAGATTAAAATCACCCATGACAATTCTCTCATGCTCCGCAAAACTTCCCAACATGGTCAGAAATGTCTGTTAAAATGGGGCCTGGTTGGTATTGGAAGCATAAATTGAGGTAAAGGTACATAGGAGCCCTGGATTGTGCCTCTTCACCATAACTATTCTCCCAGTCAGTTTTACAACCCTCAGGTCTAAATTGTAGCTTCAAGTGGAAAAAATGCGCCACTCCATTTTGCTTAGAGTTTACTGAGGACTTGTACATCATCGAATACTCCCTATGTCTCAATCTATGTTCCTCAGATTGTTTCAAATGAGCTTGCTTAAGGCCACCACATCATTTCTTTGATCTGCTATATATTTCCACGTTATGTTGTTTAGCAGGGAAATTAGGACCCTTTACATTCCACGTTAGTGTGATAATTACCTTATTTTAGCCTTAAAGAAAACCTGCTCAAATGGCCTCTGAGCTCCATCTTCGTCCATCTACTTCCCGACTCCCAGAATTGGACAATAAAGTACCGCCCCTCTTCCTCCTGCCGTCCATTACAAAAGTAAATGATCAGACCCTATGTTCCTTTACAGAAAACAAATTAAATCCCCAAGCTAGAACACTTAAGATAAAACTTTCTTTCATGTACAACATTACAATAAAGTGATATCCCTTCTCAGGCATAATCGTCAGAACCAGCTTAGGCAATTCAACCGTAGCATATGAATTTCGGAGAATATATCATCACTAAAAGTGTGTGCAAGCCAATGTTTAAAAACATGGACCAGGTCTTGGGATCATCACCCCATGGCAACATTATTCAAATCATGGGCAGAATTCCAGTCCTCAGCCATTGCAAAGGGAGATTGCTGTAGTATCAGTCATGCATTGATTATCTCTTGATGCCCCAGGAGTTCTAAAGAAGCTCTGCAGCTCTAACTTTAAAGTTTCCTCTGTGACTTTGGTCGTGTGTGGGTCTGCCACTGTCTTTTATCTCTCACTGCCAACAAAGGGTCAGATGATCCCCTCTCTACCCTCTGCTCCCTCTCAGATACTCCCAAAAGCTTTGTTGCTTCCTAGATATCTTTGACATGATGGAGCTTGTTATGTCGTTCGAAAGCCAGGCCGAAAGGCTAAGTCCAGTGTTACCTAATGTGATCCTGTTCTAACTTATCAGTGATGGGCGGAATTGCAGGTGACGCGCTAATGTGGCCGGGGTAATGTCCTGAAAGAGGGAGTAGGATGTCCCCTGAAAGCAGACCATCTCAGCTTTACGTGCTGCTTGGAGGATTGCATCCCTCACATTGAAGGAGGGGAACTTCAGCAACACATCTCTTGGGCGTGTCTTTCCATTATCCAGCAATAAGTCCACTCTGTGTACACTTTCAATTTTTACTTTGGGTTTGATTTGCCAAGTAGCTCAGAGAACAGCCCTGCCACGAAAGTCTCCAGATCTGGTCTTTCTGCCCCATTTGATAGGATGCAAAGGCACATATTATCTCTTCGGGGACAGTTTTCCACGTCCTCCCACTAATGAATCGAGGCCTGAAGCTGTGCTTCAATAAGGCTCATCGCATCTTCTACTCGACCTGTGCATTGCCCCAGCTCTTGCATCTTGAATTCTAAGTGGGATCTTGAGGGGACATAACGTGATTCCACCGTGATTAATATCTCTTAGGTGGCATAGAGGCTTCAGGTATGTGTCCAAATCGTCACCATGTCCTGCTTGACCTGCTAACCCCACGGGGGAGCCCACCGAGCCCCTCTCCACTTATCAGCAGTGATCACTATCTGCCACCCGTGATGTTGTCCTTCTGTTTTTTTGTCTGACTTCACATTGTGTTGCGTTATTAACCTCTCTTGACCTCGGTAATTGGTATTCTTGCCTAGCTCAGCTGGGGAAACAGAAAGTGCTCGATAATTTTTTTCCTAAACTATTAAAAGAAACTGGCTGAAGTGTTAGCAAAAAAGAATGGCAGTCTCTATGCGAAGCAGGCCATAAAGCTCTGAGAGCTGCCAATTATAAAAGAATGGCCTTTTTGTCAAGATGGCTAACCTATTATGCGCCGAAAAGACAGAATAAGATGGTCCCGGCATCCTCAGTTTTGTTTCAGATGCGGGGGCCTAATATAGGGTCATGGAATCACATTTTATTTTATTGCTCCAGTTTACATCAATTCTGGTCCGATGTTTTTCAATGGATTAATCAATCTCTAGCGCTAACAGTCCATGTTACTCCTACTCTGAAATTAGCTCTTTTTGAGTGTTCAATAGAGGTTCAGCATTTGTTAAAATATCAGCAATATTTCTGCTCTATAGCATTGGCCAGATCCCTAATTCTACAGAATTGGAAGTCTGATTAGTCACCTTCGATCCAGCATTGGGTAGAGAAGATAGCCAAGACATAAATTTGGGAGGATGCATACACCAAATGGATAGGGTCTCTTTTTAGACTTGTAGTGACCTGGTCAGGGTTTTCCAACAATGCATTTTAAAATGATTGTCGAAACTCACACCTCCAAAGGGTCATGAAGCTATCCCATTATTTAGGCGCTATTTGATCTAGAGGAGATCTAACTTTGGTTCACCAAGCTGCACTTTATAGTTTTGGGTTTATTGGATATAAAACAAGATGCTGCAAAAACATATTAAATAATGGTTATTGCTCTTTATTATATTTTAGTGATATTCGTACTCTATCCTCTATCTTCTACTGTTAGCACTTTATTCCCATCGTATTAGTACTTTACCGTTGCATTCATGAATTGATTGTCTTATTGGCTATAAGCTATAATCAACAATGGCTACTGTTTTTCTTACATTTTATTGATATCCCTTGTTTCCACCCTTAGTACTTTAGCTTCATCGCACTAGCACTTTATTGATGTATTCTCGAATCAACTGTTTTATTGGATATAAGATGTAATATGCAATTGTGCTGTCTTTTTCTTTTTGTTGTCGTTTTTCTTTCTGTAGGTAATCCATTCAATACATTTTTTTTGTAAACTCTCCTGACCTCAATGTCTGATATTTCAGTATGTCTTTCAGGCACTTCTTGGGCTTCCACTGCAATCTGCTACCTCTCTCCCATATGCTACCAGGCCTGAGTCGCACTTCCAATCCTGGGTGGAGCTGTTGGGTCCCACCCCAGGCCCGCAGTAACAAGTCTCCTCTCGCTTCACCGCCAAGCGACGCACCTCCCAAGTGGCCGGGGATACCGTATACCTTATTATGCTGTTACTGCACAGTCCCCAGGCATTGGGTTGTTCCACAGAGCACTAAGCTGCCATCAGGAAATCAGGCAGGGGGCACTGGCCTTCTACTCCACTACCCTCCCAGAAATCACTTCCGGCCTCTCCGTTCTCCAGCTGCATATCTGACCCGGGCGTGTCTAGGCATGGTGTTTTGTAAAGGAAGGGTACCCTTCCTGTACAAAACTTATGTTAGACTGAGGCACTTAACCCAGCACTATGGCGCTAAGGTGTGAGCCTGGTGCATGGCAGCTAAAATCAGCCCTGTAGCTAGGGAGAGGGAAGGAGAGTGCCATATCTCTGTGAATATGGCGCTCTCCTGCTCTCTCTCTATCGTGCAATGTAGCACAGCCTCATTGGGGCTGCACTGCATTCCGTGACAGTTTTCATAATCAGGGCATTCGTCTGAAGTAGCCATGTGCTTTATAAGTAGCAGTATTATTATTATATAAATATATATATATCTTAATCATTAATGCTTTGTACTAGAATTCCTCTATTTCTTCACATAGTCTAAAAAGGAAGCAATTCCATACAAAAACTGTTTTATGGTTTAAATCTTTTTTTATTAATTTTTAGATGCAAAGATTAACATTAGCCACCACCTACATCCTTTGGCCGGTGAGGATAATTACTTGAAAATCGGTCAACATAGATAACGAGAGGTAAGAGAGAAGAAGTGAAGGAGGAAAATAGGAACTGGAGAAGATAGCAGCTAGAGTGGGAAGCTGGAGAGTCCCTGTCTTCCTGGGGGACCCAGAGGGGGTTATGACTTTAGCTGGGGTTGGTCACCTGCCTGGGTCTGTGTGGTAGAGAGGTGGAGTACTCGCAGATATCTTGAGCAGGTAAGTTCCACAAATTCGGAGGAGAGAAGTCAGTTGTGGTGCCCCAAGTTCGATAAAACATGCGAGACAAGCCAGCCACAATCTTTTCCATGCCCACTACCTCCCATCCCCGATACAGCCAATCTAATCTAGTCGGTACCTTGTCCTTTCCCCACTTAGACAGTAACACCTGTTTGGCAGCTCCCAGAGTTAAAGTGATAGCTCTTCCTCTGCATGATTTAAGAGGGTAGGTCAGGGGATTAGGCTATCCCAGCAGGGTGTAACTGGGTAATCTGGGTATTTCGGTGTGCTGTATGGAATCTACCTCCTTAATGATTGTGTTCCAGAAGGGCTGTATCTTCGGGCATTGCCAGAGGATGTGAGTTAATGTACCTGACTGAGCACAGTTACGCCAGCATAAATCACTGGCAGCAGGTTTCCATTTGGCTAGTCTAACCTGGCTGTAATACCAGTGGTGGGCTACTTTTAAAAACATATTTTTCTCAGCCGTACTTCAAGAGGACGCTCTGGCCCTATGGATAATGTCTTGCCATTCTTTGGGGAAGAATTCCCGCTCCAACTTTGCTTCCCATCTACACTGCGCTGGGGTTTTAGCACTGTTTTTAGATTTATTGAGAAAAGAGTAGATGTCAGAGAGTAGGCGCTTGTCTGAAGTGCAAATTATGAACCATAGTTCGAATTTTGTAAGCGGGCGGCTGGCATGAGGTTGCATATGCGGCGCGTTACCCAGTGTTGGATTGCCAAGTACTGCCAGTAAGTATCCCGGGGGAGTCCAAAACCAGATAACAACTTGTCAAAGTCCATGATCCCTCTCTCATCAAATAAGTTACCTACTCTTTTACAGTTGGCTTCTTGCCATTTCAAGTACCCATTCCCTTACAGCGCTGGGGGGAAGTCAGGGTTGCCTATGATAAGGGTTAGCGGAGAGACTGGGGTCGAGAGGCCATTGGTTGCCTGCACTCTATCCCAGGGCCCCAAAGTGGCCTTCAGTACTGGTGATAAATAAGCTCCTGCTGGTCTATATTGTTTAGGTAGCCAGGGGACCATCAAAATGTGCATCCCGGCAACGCCACGATCGATGAAACACCAATGTTTCTCAGATTCCTGTTTGTACCATTCGACCATGTATCGCAGTTGCGCTGCTTAGAAGTACTTCACTAGGTGCGGTACCCCGAGGCCCCCAACCGCCTGTGTAAGAAAGGTTTGATGTCGCGCCATATGGGCTCTTTTCCCCGCCCAGATAAAGTTCCCTATTAGGTATTGTAGTTGCACCAGCACATGGGGTGGGGGGCTTAGTGGCAGCATCTGCATCACATAAAGGATGCGGGGCAGGAGGGTCATTTTAACGGACGCCAGCCTGCCCAGCCAGGACATGGCATGTTTCCTCCAGCTGAGGAGCTCGAGCCAGGTTTTGTCCAATAAGGTGGAGTAGTTGGCCTTCGCCGTGCTTTCGGTTGTGGGGAAAATTTGCAGCCCCAAGTAGGGGACACCCCCTTGGGACCATGCATAGGGGAAATCCTGCCTCAGCTGATCCTGCATCACGCGCGGGAGGGTAAGGCTAAGAGCTTGTGTTATTTTAAGATTAATCTTAAAGCCCGAGATGCCACTAAATGTTGCAAATTCCTCCAGCAGGGGGGGGGGGGGTGACTTTGTTGTCTGTGTGGGAAACAACATCACATCGTCCACATAAAGGGATATTTCATGCTCCCTGTGCCCCATGCGGATCCCTGTAACCGATCAAAGAATCGTGGACTGGTGTGTGCTTTGGGTTTTGTCCAGTAGGTGGCAGAGGCACCTCGTTCCATCACTACAGCTGAGTTCGGGGATGAAGCCTGATTGGTCTGGGTCAACCAGGCATTGCATATGCGGAGCCAGCCTTGTCGCCAAAATGCTAGGGAATGTCTGTAGATCCACATTCAATAAGGAAATCGGACGGTATGAGGCGCACTCCGCAAGGTCTTTACCAGGCTTCAATATCTCAACCACCTCAGCCATAGCCATTGTGGGGGTTATCGAGCTGTGTCACTGAAGCCATTAAAAAGACGGACCACGAAGAGGATAAGCTCCGGGGCAAAAGCCTTGCAAAAATCTACCAGGAACCCATTTCCCTCTGGCGCCTTGCCTGCCGGAGGTTTCTGTATAGCATGCAGGACCTCCTCAGGACGAATGTATGAGTCAATTGCCTCAGCATCGGCCGGGGGCAGGGGAGTCACCAGCGCATGCTGGACATAATCTATGGCTGCAGTCTCATCCAAGTATTCTGCCGTATATAATGAGGTGTAAAAGGCCTTAAACTCGGCCGCAATGTCTGCGTACCCCTGGAGAAGCTCTCTGCTTGGGTTCTTTATGCCGGCAATGCAATGTGCATTCGTCTGTGAACGTAAGATGTGTGCAATTAGCTCCCCAGCCTTGTTTCCCCCTTCATAATATCACTGCTTAGTACGTAGGAGTGTGTACTCCGCCCGATCATAATCCAGCGCCTTTAATTGTTTCTGCGCAGTATTAAGTTGCCTTCGTGCCTGAGTTGCTCCCATGTGGCGGTGGACCCGTTCTAACTCCCTGACCTGGGCCTCCAGTAGCTCCCGCTTGTGTCTCCTTTCAAAAATCCGACCCCTAATTATTGCCTTAAGGGCATCCCAGAACTGGGTAAGCGGAACAGACCCATCCTAGTTAGTTGCAACATAATCTCGGATCGCCGCCCGAATGTGAGCAATGTAAGAGTTGTATGTGAGTAATTTATGTTTGAGCCTCCACGAGCGTTGTCTGGTTGGGCCCTCTGGAAGGCCCAGGATCAGCCCCATCAGGGAGTGATCCGACAGGGCCGCTAACCCCATTGTCTCATCCTGGATATAGCCAGCACTTGTTGGGATACCCAAAACAATTAAATTCTCACATAGGTTTGGTGCGACGCTGAGAAAAAGGTATATTCTCGGGCTGTGGGGTTGCCATGTCGCCAGGCATTCATCAGCCCCATCTCCCCAAGCCTCTGGAGCATTGATTCCGAGAGAGATTACGAATGTTCCACCCGTGACACAGATCTGTCCAGCTGTGAGTCTGACGCAATGTTAAAGTCCCCCCCGCCCCAGTACCAAGTCCTCATCTGAAGAGTCCCCTACTGCGTTTAATGTATCGCGAAAGAAAGCTTCTTGCTGTTTGTTAGGACTGTAGTTGGAGGCTATAGTATACGTTTGGGAGCCCACCAATATTTGCAGTGCTAACATCCTGCCTGGAATTTCTGCGAGTACCTCTTTAACAGTTCCAAGGAAGTTAAAGGCTACCAGTATGGCCACCCCCGCTTTCTTACCATGAGTTGAGGAAAAATATTGTCTGTCAAACCATTTGGAGCAGAGACGCTTCCAATCTGTGTGCATTAGATGGGTCTCCTGCAATAAACAAATGTTGCATCTCTCCTCTTTAAGTAATGCAAGTAAGGCCCACAGCTTAACCAGGGTATTGAGTCCCCGGGCATTTATTAACCTTAATCGTGGACATATTAGCTACCTGAACAGCATGTAGGGATCCCTGTCAGAGGCTGTGTCAAATAAGAGGCCCGTTCCCAACCTTCCAAAGCCGCTCATGACCCTCTAATCACAGGCTAATGTGCACCAGCCCTTCTCCCCCAGACCTCACCATTTCAAGATTGTTGGGCTTCAAGTTGAGTATCTCCCCATGCCCCCCCCCATTGCATCATGTGGGATGTAGTGCCCCGAATGCAGATTTAGGACACCACAGGGGATGGGAGCAGCCCACGAATCTATCACAGAACCACCAGTGTGCGAACTATGATTCCCTCTTTAATAGGTGTGACCCCAGACCATTCCCCCATCACCCCAACCCTTCCATGATTGCAGTAGAGGTAAGAAGCCTCTCTAGCAAAGGAAAGAGAAGAGAAAAAGAAAACAAGCAGAAAAGCAAACATTGAAAGAATGCCAAAAACCTGGCATAAATCGCACCGTCGTGCAAGTGTCCATGTGCCCGTAGGGTGGTCATCATATCCCTCAATATGAGCTCCCTCAGCCAAGGCCGGGTTTCTTCAACTCTGGGTTTAACATGGCATTTCTATGACACAGCAGTATAGGCCAAACTCAGGACACACAATCAGACGCTCAGACTATCCCTGGTTTCCTCTCGACTCGGAATTTGGCGGATCAGTGCCTCACGTTCCTTCTGGCTCTCTGTAGCTGTGGGTTTGGTGGGTTTCTCATGCCTGGTACCCCTCCTTTGACTGGGTTTTTTGGCTCTCGTGCAGCCTTTTCTCCTGTGGACCACCCAGTGGAATCCCCTTCCTCCAGATCGAGCCCAAGTACCTCCTGCACCTCCTTCAGTGACCGCACAGGGCGTAACTCCTTATCCCACACAAAGGAAAGATGAAACGGATGGGTACCTGACTCCCTTATCATGCAGGTAGGCCATGACTGGCCTCAGCGCCTTAAGTCGTTGGAGAGTCAATGGTTATAAGTCCTGATAGATGCCAATCTGAAGCCCCTCAAACTCGAGTGTCGCCTCGTCTCTCGTGGCGGCATTGATGATCTATTTTTGTTGGAAAGAGTGAAGGCATGTGAGAATGTCCTGATGTTGTCCCGGATCCCTCGCCGGACAGCCCGCGTGATGAGTGCGGTCAGAATGATGTCCTTGTTGCCAAGTGCAGGAGCCATATAGCGGAAGAAGCGGGTCACCCATTCCTCCAATCTCCCCCCATCGGCCAGGAGAGGTACGTCTTTGATGCGTATATTGGACCTTCAAGTGCGATTCTCCAAATTTTCGAGGCGGAGGTAAAGCTTTTCATTTCGGTCCCTGAGCTCCAGCAACTTACGGGTCTGCTCAGTGATCTCCTCTTCCCTCCGGTTGCCATTCCTTTCCAGAGAGTCTACATGGTCGTCGATTTCCTGCACCTCAGCTCTAATCTGTTTAATGTCCGAGGCAATGTCCTGTCTCAGGTTCGCGAAGTCCTCTATCAAGGAGCCGCACAGCTGCTCTAGGAATTCCTGAGTGATAGGCTCTTCTTGGCGTTCACTTGGAGAGTCTACCACCTTCTTCTGTTGGTGGGCGATCAACTGGTCTCCCTTCTTAGAGCCTGGTTTCTGTAGAAGGTCCTTAATAGTGGGATCCTTCTTTGTGCGATGCGTGGACATATCTGCAGGGCCTGGACAACTGCTCACCGATTGCCCGGCGTCCGGATTCGAGTCGGGCTAGATCACCGGTCTATTGAGGGGTCACTGTCCAAGTGAGGCGGTGGGGGCGCTCCATCTATGACCGGTCTCCGGCTTAGTACTGTGTGCAGCTCCAACGCTGCAGGGTTCGGGCCGGCGCCCTATGATTCAGTCGGCTATGGTCCAGGGGGTCCTGAAAACGTGAGGGCCCTCAAGCTCGCAGCCAACAGTAGGGCCCAGTCAGTGGCGGGTGATGCTGCAGTAGGCCTAACACGTGTCTTCTTGCGCTGCCACAAGTTCACCAGAGAGACTTATGGTGCTAGTTTGCAGTGTCGGGCCTTTCGGTCGCCGCAATCTATGGCTCTCACCTCAGTCACTGGATACTTCTCCCTGGGCCCAATCCAACATAATCTCCAACCGGACGTGGTCGCAAAGTGTCGCCTGTAGGGCGAGGCCCACTCCCCAATCTCGGACCTGGGCAACTCTAGGGCCCTTCTTATTCCTGGCTCCTTGGGTCTGTTGTGCCCCCGTTCTCCATGCGCTCTGATCAGTGGTTGGGGGCAATCAGTGCTGACCCATGCCCGGGTGTGTCCGCACTGTGATGTCCAGGCCCGAGGCCCAAGGGAGGTGAGGTCTACTCCTGAGGCTCGGGCCGGTCAGACATGGGCACCTTCACTGGTTGGAATCCGCACTCCCTCTGCCTCACAGCCTTCAAATCTTGTGCCCAGCCCATAGCTCACTGCCGCTTAGATCCACCAGCGGTTGGAGGGCATGCACGCTTCTCCCAGGGCACCGTCGAGGTCTCCATAGGGCCTTATAACGTGCAGCTTCTCATGCTCTGGCGCCCACACGCTCAGGCCGCCGCTTCTTGGTTGGGGCCGGGAGGGATTCAGCCAGATTAGCTTGTGAGATGCTACCCCCTCGTGGCAAGTTACCCGCAGCAGCCTCGGTACTGCGACCAGCAATGTTCTCAGCTCCCGGCGGCTGGGCCATTCACACTCCTCACATCATCTCCTCGGCAGCCATTAGGAGCGCATCCGCACTGGGGCAGTGAGCGCCACTGCCAGGAGGCCTCCCCAGGTGCTTCACATGTGTCTAGACTGTAAGCCAGTCAGGTACTGGCCGGGATCAGCTCCTGCACCTCGTTGGGCGTCCCCTCCACTCACAGACAAAACATTAATTCTGCTGTCTCAGTCTAGAGACCAGTTAGAAACACAATTCAGGAACAATTTTTTATATTTATCAATTTCCCAACTCAATGGGGAACTTTCACTTTTAATAGATATTAAGGAAAAGGGACTACTATTAGGGAGTTAACTTTTACCTGTCTTAAGCTCCTGGAGGCTAATTTGTAATAGCTTCCAACTGTCACCCACCTGGGTAATAGCCCTGATGAGGTGTGAAAGTGATCTCAGAGAAGAGACAAAGGCCTGGATGTGGGGAGGTGTTTTGTTTCTCTGATATTTGGGCAGTGCCCATGACCTTAATATACTTCAAAGGGGTCTCCTCTGTCCCAAGCAGATGTAAGATGACATCTGCACAGACCCTTCTTTTATCCAACCGGTCAGACAAGCACAAAACATAGCCCGAGAAGAGTTGAGCCAAGAGCTTTTTTGTGGAGTGACCAGGGAGGCGTAGTTTGCTCATTACCTTGTGACATCACTGGGTGGGAAGCAGGTTATGCACTAGGGGAGGAGAGCTTCTCCATCTTGGATTTAGTGAGTGAGGGACACTGGGGGATTGATTGCAGTGAGGCACACAGGAACTGCTGCAAAAGTGGGAATGGTTACCCCTGGGAGCTTTTTACCTATTGGTTAATTTGGAGCCAAGAATTCCATCCCCCAACCCACAAGCAAGGTCTAGGCATAAATGTGGCATACCCTGGCACCCTTCACAGAACACCACTGCACATGCGGAGGAAACAGACGAAATACTACACTTGCTGTTTGAAACCTGTGAGGAGACCTGAAGAGCTGGACCTGTTCCCACTAGTATTCAGTACAAAGAAGTGGACTCCATTGGCCAGTTGGCTGTCCTCATGTGTAAGCTGCAGGGCCACAATAAGCTGAAAAATATCTTTTCCTGATGTTCCCATCTGACTAGTCCTGACGGGATCTGACATGGACCCTGTTGGTGACGTCCGCTGGAGTAAGTCTTGACCCTCCAGTACTGTTCCTGAGGTCCTGAGACTCTTGGCTGTTTCTAACTAGATTTCCGTTAACATCTATGGAAACCTGAGACTGAGAACATTTTTGGATTTCAAGATCTTCGGTGGACCAGGACAAACATGTGAAGCTGATCTGCCCAAGACGTGTTGCTGCTGGTTTGAAGAAACAGATTCTCCCTACAAGGTGCTTCTTCACTGCAGCAAATCCATTTCAGCAGAACTCCATCAAGAAGGTATCTAGCCTCCTTGAGCCTTAGTCCACACAACCCACAGTGTGGCAGTGCTAGAGGATATACAGCTCTGAAAAAAAGACTAAGCCCAAAGGTAGGAATCTTAACCAGGCAAAAACACCAAAAGTATCCGGCTGGTGAGAGGACTTTCCTGGGTGGTTGGAGACCTGAACTTCCACCTCGTCAACCTCAGAGATCCCAACTCCACCACCCTCCATGACAACCTCGTCAACATCAGACTGAAACAACTCGTCATCACGCCGACCCACAAGGCAGGACACACCCTCGACCCCATCTTCACTGGAGGTAACATCGTTCACTTCAGCCACACCGCGCAGCCCGCCTGGACCGACCACCACTATGTACACTTCCTCGTCAAGAAACCCAAGCCACCCAAATCCACTCCGCGCCCCTCGTGCAGGAACTGGAGCAGAGTCACTGAGGAACAGCTGAAACTCCACCCTCTACTACAGCACCCCCTCCACTGCAACTATCACCAACCTCAAGGCCATGTAACTCCACACATGGATCGCCAACAGCGCAGACCAGCTCGCCCTGCTGCACAACCCCGACAAGCAACGCCCCAGGAAAGCCACCTGGTTCACCACCAATCTCCAAGAAGCCAGACGCACCTGCAGATGCCTGGAGAAGAACTGGAGAAACAGCAAGACACCCGGAAACTATACCACCTACAAGGACGCTATGACGGAATACCATCAACGCATCAGAACCACCAAAAGGACCTTCATCCACCACAGAATCCTCGCCAACTCCAGCAACTCCAATGAACTTTTCAGCATCATCCAGGAACTCACCAAACACCGCAGCGAAGCCACGAACATCACCCACTCCCAGGACCTCTGCAACAGACTTGAATCCTACTTCCACCTGAAGAAAAAGTACCTCTACGACAACTTTAACAACCACAATCCTGACCCCGCAGTCAACCTGCCCTGCGGCATTGCCAGCCAGACCAACATCCCCGCCTGGACACCGATCACGCCTGAGGAGACTGCTCCAACCTTGAAAGGTTTCCACTCTGGGGCCCCCACAGACCCCTGCCCTCCCCATATATACCACAGAGCCGCCACCACTATCACACCCATGCTACAACACACCATGAATACCACCTTCGAGACCAGCTCTTTCCCAGACCACTGGAAACGCGCAGAAGTCAGGCCCATGCTCAAGAAGCTCTCAGCTGAACCGACGGACCTCAAGAACTACCGGACCATCTCACTTCTCCCATTTGCAGCAAGCGACGCTGAGAAGACAGTCAATGCAGAACTGACGAGGTTTATCGAAGACAACACCATCCTCAACCCTTCTCAATCTGGATTCTGAAGCAACCACAGCATCAAGACCGCCCTACTCGCAGCCACCGACGACATCCGCACCCTCCTCGACCAAGCCCACACCGCAGCCCTGATTCTACTTGACTTGTCAGCAGTATTAGACACCGTCTCCCACCGCACACTTGCAGCCTGACTATACGACGCCGGAATACAAGGCACTGCCCTTGACTGGATCAGATTGTTCCTCACTGGCAGGAGCCAAAGGATCAGACTGCCACCCTTCCTCTCCGAACCCACGGAAATCAACTGCGGAGTCCCACAGGGATCATCACTCAGCCCAAACAACTTCAACATCTACATGGCTCCCCTCGCAGCCATCGTCCAACAGCACTGCCTCAGCATAGTCTCCTACGCCGACGACACCCAGCTCATCCTCTCCCTCACCAAGGACCCCACCATCACCAGACTCAGCTTCTAGGAAGGAATTCAGGACGTCTCAGCCTGGATGAGCAAAATCTACCTAAAACTCAACTCGGATAAGACAGAAGTCCTCGTCCTCTGAACCACCCCCTTGGCATGGAACAATACCTGGTGGCCCACCACTCTTGCAGCCCACTGACCCCCACAGACCACGCCAAGAACCTTGGCATCATACTCGACTCCTCCCTCTCCATGAATCGACAGGTCAACACCGTCACCTCCAGCTGATTAAACACCCTCCGCATCCTCCGTAAGACCTTCAAATGGATCACCCCCCCCCGAGGCAAGGAAGCCAGTCACACACGTGCTCATTACCAACAGGCTGGACTATGGAAACGTCCTCTACGCTGGCATCAACAAGTCCCTACTTCGCAAGCTCCACACATTACAGAACACCGCCGCAAGACTCGTCCTTGGGATCCCTCGACACAAACACATCAGCCAACACCTACGCAAGCTCCACTGGCTCCCCGTCGAGAAAAGAGTCACCTTCAAGATACTCACCTATTCCTACAAATGCCTACACAACACTGGACCCCAATACCTCAACGACAGAAGCACCCTCCACGTACCCAGATGAAACCTCCGCTGCACCAACCTCCTCCTCGCCAAAACTCCTCGCATCCACAGAGCAGGGGTAAGATCCTTTTCCTACATCGCGGTCAAGACCTGGAACGAGCTCCCCATTGACATCAGATGTGCCCCCTCCCTGAACACCATCAGGAAGGCTCTGAAGACCTGGATCTTCGAATGAAACAGAACCTGCTGACCCCACCCGCCATTTGAGACCCTCAAGAGTGAGTAGTGCGCTTACAATTCCCCTGATTGATTGATTGGTGTGAAATTTAAATTTCTTCTGCACAGAACTTTTCCCTCCAAAACAAATGGCTTCATTAGTAGCTCATACAACGCCTGTCCAAAGTCATGGAACGTTCCTCTAATACAGGGGCGTAGCTACAGCTTGTGGCGCCCGGGGCTACCCCTCAGATTTCCGCCCCTTGGGGGGGGGGGGGTGCTGGGGAAAAAGGACGGTGAGCACTTGAAAGATGTCCGAGTCTCCGAGGAGAGACACGTAGTATTGCTGCTAACAGTTACCTCGATCATGAAAGTTACATTTAGTTATTTATAAAGTTTTATATAGCGCGAACTTGAACCCGAAGGATATTAGAGCGCTTTACAATTTGAGGCAAAGGTAACAAATCAGAACATTAGTCTAACATGGCAACATTTGCTTATGAATAAGGTGGCCCCTGCAGTGCAGCTTTACCGACTACGTTCACAACAGTCCATGAGATAAACCTTTTCCCATCACATTCATTGTTTGCATGATCCCGACTTGGACAACAGCCACCACATGGTTAAAGTGATTTGTTTTATTCTCCTTGTTTTAACATGCTCCTTCTCTTTTATTTTTGCCTAATTAGCATTATTTTCGCCTTTTTCCTTATTAGTCAATACATTATTCTATCCAAAATTCACGAGTTTATTATACAAGCAGCATTGTACAAGGGCAGCAATTAAATAGCAATAGAATAAAACATATACTTCCTATCGACACTTTTATGAAATATGTAAGTATGGGCATGGTCTTCAAAGCTTTGTCATGTGAAGTGATGCCCACCCTCTTTCATAGCTGCCAAGGTTTCAGATTGCTAGTAGGTGTGACAAGATTTGGATAATTTAGTTCGTAATTGTGAGTCAGCCAAATCTGGCATTTGCAGCAGTTTTAAGATCTTCTCAGAGTTTCTCTATGCTCAAGTGAGTCTAATTTCAAATATTTGTAAGTTTGCCTCATCTTCATTGTATGATATTCTGCTTGCAAGACAGTGTCACTCATAGTAGTTGAAATGTCACTCATAATTACACTGAAATTATGAAGATGTCACAGTCACACATAGCGATTTTACTCCTTCAAATTGGGGATTGAGAGCAGTTGTCTCAGTAAGATAATACCAGTTTCTGAAGTCCATGCTTTTTGATGTTCTGTACAACACCTCAGCATATTTATAGAACGTTTTCTCAGTCTTCAGCTTCATAAGTTGTGGATGAGGAAATACTTTCCCACATAGTCTAAGCCTTTCTTAGTGTCCTCTGTTTAGTGTTCTCCAAGGAAAACCTTTCCATTAGGAAACCATTTTAACCAATATCATCCTGGCCATAATTCAAAAGGATCAAACTCTTGAAAAGGAGTAATACAATTTCTTTAATTAGTAGTTGTTGCATCCAATGAAGAGATGAGAAGGTATTATAAATAAGAATAAGATTTATTCTTAAACAAGTGCAGCACTCAGATCCAAGCAGAGTGTTTCTTCAATCAGCTACAGCTTAAACTGGCTAGTACAAGCCCAACATTCTAAACTGCTAAGCACTTCCAATTGAAAGATGCATTGACAACACAGCATAGTTAAAGATACTTGAATGAAAAAAGTAATCACAAAAATAATGAATAAACAAAAATGATAAGTAAACATAAGATATAACACACCTCCTCACCTTACAATATCTAAAAATTTTAAGTAACATAATCCTCCAAATATTTAGGTGTAATCTTCAACCTAGAGCTAGTCCTAACAGAAGAACGGCATACATCTGGAGAAGTAATGACATCATTCTCCAAATGTGTATCCGAAACTGACACAGAATCATTCCCAGTGTGTGCATCAGAGACTGATATAAGATTTTGTGAAGCTTTACGCCCAACATCATGAGTATGCCCACCATCAAGAGAAAAATGAGAAAAATCATTATAAACAGATAAATTGCTTACATTAGAAGATGAACTTGACATAAGAGAAGATGGACAATGAAAGGACTGAATAGAATGCTTCTTAAAGTCCATACCCACAGACTTACCCACTCTAGCAACATTTCTGTTGCTCCACCATTTTCCACCTTCAACCATGACAGAATGTTTACCTACTTTAACAACCGTTGTTTCAGAATAGAATTTAGACCCTCTAACTTTAAAAGGTCTTTTAATTCTAACTTTGTCACCCACCATGAATTCTTGATTTTTAACATGTTTATTCACATCATATCTAGCTTTGGACTTAATTTGAGAATTCTTCACATTCATTTCAACTAACTCCAAATTAGGTACACTTCTGCCAAAATGAGTTTTACTCACAACCCATTCTGGAGAAAGTTCATTAAATGACTCCCTCCCTGTCAACATGGCAAAAGGGGTAACTCCAGTTGTAGAGTGTGGAGTATTATTGTATGACCAAATTCTGTCACTAACAAATTCTTGTACTGACAGAACAGAAGAAATAGCTAACTGGACAGAATCTTTTACTACACGGTTTACTCTTTCTACTAAACCATTTCCCTGTGGACTGTAAAGAGCTGTGGTTAAATGTTTTATACCAAGAGTACCCAAAAAATCTCTCATAACGTATGAAACAAACTGTACGCCATTATCTGAAACCAGATAAACAGGAACCCCTTCAGATCTGAACAGTTTCTTCAAAAATTTGACCACATTTTCAGTATTAGGATCCTTCATAAATTTGAAAGACACCCATTTAGAATGGTAATCAACAATGGTCAAAATAAATCTGAAACCTTGACTCAAGCCACCCACAGGACCCAAAAAGACAATTCCTAGCTTCTCCCAAGGATTCTTTGGAAAATCAACTGGAGATAAAGGAGAATTGTATGTGCGAAGAGACTTCTCAGCATGGGAACATTCAACACAATTGTTTAATAAAGTCTCCACACGAATGTCCATACCAGGCCACCAGTAGTGTAGCCTCATTCTTTTTTTTGTGCTAGTGATTCCCCCATGACCTTTATGAGCTAGTGCAATAATTGTATCTTTGACTGAGCTTGGAGGAATAAGTAGGGAACCTCTTAAAATGAAATTGTCTTCAAGACTCAATTCATCCTTTATTTTAGAAAAAGGAAGCACATTTTTATCAAGTTGATTCTCCCTTGGCCATCCCACAGATATGAATCGTCTAAGAATTTCTTGAGAGGGGTCTTCTGCTAAAGCTTCTACCCAATCGGATTGAGAAACAACATTCTCCGTAAAACTTAAACCTTCAACCAGACTGATTACAACTTCTTTATCATCCAACACAGAATCAAGTGCCGACTCCTGTAATGGACACCTGGATAAAAAATCTGCTTTAAATTTTTTTAGCTCCCGGTATGTGCCTCATGACAAAATTAAAATCATAAAGTTTAGAAAACAAATGAACCAGCCTGGGACTAGCATTTCTTGTCCCCTTATCATTCCACATAAGAATTAGAGGCTTATGATCCGAAATCAAATTAAATTCTTTACCCCAAACATAGGTGGAAAAATGTTTAACACCCCACACACAAGCTAGGGCCTCTTTTTCTATAGTGCTATAGTTCTTTTCAGAAGAAGAGACTTGACGTGATGCAAATGCAATGATATTTTCATTTCCGTCAACCATCTGACTGAGGACAGCACCTAATCCACAATTACTGGCATCAACCGTAATGTACGAAGTATCATTTTGATTAAAAGGTTTGAGAGCTGGAGCAGTAATTATCAAATTCTTGAGTTTCTCAAAAGCCAAAGTTTGTTCATTGCCCCACATAAATTTAATCTTGTTCCTAGTTAACAATCTTAATGTTCACTAATCAGTGCAAAATTTTGAACAAACCTTGAATAAAATTCGCTCAACCCCAAGAAAGACCTCAACTGATCTTTATTAGCAGGTCTAGCACATTCCCGAATAGCCTTTAACAAATCCTGTTTGGGACTAATACCTCTTTGAGAGATAACATGACCTAGGTATTCTACCTGATCTAGTAGGAATTTACACTTTTGCTTCTTTACCGTCATACCATATTTGTGTAAAAGCGCCGGGACACTCCAATGGAGTAGCCGTGCGCTATAGAAATCAAAATTAACATAACATAACATAACAATATGCCTAAAACCTGATCTAGTTTGGTAAGATGTTCCTGCACTGAATTGGTAGAAATTAAAATGTCATCCTGATAAGCTAAAACGTCTTTAACATCTCCAAACAACTGGTACATTAACTTTTGAACAGAAGCTGCAGAAGCTAGGCCAAACGGCAACCTCAAAAATCTGAAAGCACCGAATGGCGTATTAAATGCAGTCAGGTCTCTGGAGTCTTCATGCAATTCAATTTGGTGGTACGCGGCTCTTAAATCTATGGTGGACATTTTTTTCGTTCCCTTTAACTGAGCCAACATATCCTGGATGCGGGGTAAGGGGAAACAATCAATTTGAATATTTTTATTCAGTGATCTCAGATCAATACACAATCTGAGCTCATCGCAATTCTTTTTAAGAGCGACTATAATGGGAGAAATCCAGAGTGAAGAATCAATCTGCTCAATAACTCCATCATTGCATAATTGATCAAGATGATCTCTTAGTTTGTCTCTAATACTGAGAGGAACATGTCTAACTTTGTGAATAGTAGGAAAGGCATCCGGTTTCAAAATTATTTTATGTTCAAAGCCTTTGACTGAACCTAAACTATCAGAGAAGACATCACGATGTTTATCAATCACAGCTTCTAATGACAAACCATCTGTGATCACAGAACTCACATTTTTGGAACGATCAAGAGAAATAGGATTATCAGTGCCAGGTCTTAATACCATGCCAAACTTCCCTTGATCCTTCCAGCCAAGGATGTTATAACCCTTATTTGCTATATATATCTTAGATTCAATTATCCTATCTTCAAAGGTAAGACTATCGGTAAAATAACCCATCATGACAATCTCCTGTCCATTAAAGGCTACTGTGCGAATGCCAGGGGGTATTAAATCAACATTTTTCCACTCTTTAAAGAAAAATGTATCAGATAGAATAGTGACAGGGGAACCAGAGTCAACGGGAAACATCCTTTACAACGCAACTTTTACCACGCAGTGCCTTTACGACGCAACTTTTACAACGCAAACCATTACAACGCATTGCGCTGGGGGGCGCTCTAGGATAGGGAATAAGTTTAATTTACTGTCCAACACCTTCCCTAGTGTCCACGGGGACTGGAGTTGGAATAGTAAATTAAACTATTCACTATCCAGCACCCCAAAGCGCTATGCGTTGTAAAGGTATGCGATGTAAAAACCGCGTTGTAAAGGCATGCGATGTAAAAGTATGTGTTGTAACGTCATACATCCAGAGTCAAGTGTTACTTTCACAGGAATCTCCTCTATTTTCATATCACATACGGGATCACCACTGTTGGAGTCTTGAAGAGAATCAACCATATCAATGGATAATAATATCTTCTTAATGGACTCATTATGCTTACCAATGCCCACCTCATTTAAGTTATCCATTTCGAGATACATCGTTTTAGACTTAAATTTGCATGCAGAAGCAAGATGTCCAATTTTCTTACAATTAGTACATTGTTTCTTTAAAGCTGGGCTAGAGGGAGTAGTTAGCAAGATGTGTTTTTGAACCACACCTGAAACACTGAAAAGATCTTTCAGCCTTCTTTGTCTCATTTTTTTTGAAAATTTTGTCTTTATGAGAAACCTGAGTAAAGTGTTGAGATACTTTGTTTATTGACTCAGAAATAGTAGGCTTGACTAGATTATTACTAAGTTCTTTTGAAGCAGAGACATATCTCTCAATGCCTCTTGGTAACTCTAATGTTTCCTCAAGTGAAGGATTCCTACAGCATAATTTTTTTTTTTTTAATCTCATTGTTAAAACAATTTACTACTAGTTGGTCCCTTAAATATTGTTCAATAGGACCCTCAAACTCACAAGACGCAGCAAGAACTCTCAATTCTGCTAAGAAAGTGTCAATGCTTTCATGTTCTCTTTGTTTTCTAGTATAAAATTTATGTCTTTCAACAATTATACTAGGTTGATCTTTAAAATGCTTTTCCAATCTCGCAATTGCCTCAGTATATTCATTCCAATCATCAGAAGGTGGGCCCAATATTGCAGGCTGATGATCAAAAATTCTCTGTCCTTCTGCACCCAAAGCGCTATATAGCAAGGCATTTTTCCTGATGGGAGGAAATTTCACTCCATCAATGGCTATAATATAGCTATTAAAGGATTTAAACCATTGGACCCATTTAATCTTAGGAGTGCCAGGCTCAGGGAGAAAAGGTGAAGGAAGAACTGCAGTTTGCAAGGCCATAATGAAATGTGAAGTAAATATCAAAATGTGGCACTAAAGGAAAGTCACCCAAATGAGAATACTAATCTAGAGAAGAAAAAATAAGGTAAATGCAAGAAACACTTTAAATCTAAATGTTAAATCATATTGAAACATCTGAAAGGAAAATGAAAATTAGCTTGTATAATACCCTAAAATGAAAATAAGCACATGTTAATTAAAAATATTAACAACACAAAGTTATTTAGTAGGTAAAGCAATGTCTATAAAGAATAACTCAATGTCGATGAAGCCGTGCATATCAGCGTGAAAATGCATAAAAACCTGTAAAAGAAATATATAAAAATCTATTCTTTTGTGGTAGGAAATAATACCAGTTAATCATTGAATCATTACTTCAAACATCAAATCCATGTAGGCGAAGTGCTTCTGAAGAAAGATTGCTTCGTAAAGTACTTCCGATGAAAGATTGCCACATAAATAATAAGATGGCTGACTCGTTGAACAAACAATGCAGCGCAGCGTAGACACGCAGAAACGTGCAGTCAACGAGACAAAGAATGAAGACAGTCTACGGCGTTCGCACTCGCAAAGAAACCAACGTGAGGAACAGTAGGGGAAAGAAGTCACCGCCGAATGTCCAAGCAGAGCTCCGGAATGGAACAGTGAAGAGCGCTGAGGAGGATGACGAAAATGGATGCAGTAGTGTTCCAAATCAGTCGGTAAGGATTTGAAAAATGCTGAAATGTTCACGAGTGTCCAAATAGAAGTATTTCATCAAAAATGCAAAATAAAAGGTTTAAATAAGCAGGAAAAAACTGAAATCTTGCGCAAAATGTTCAATTTTCAAATGAGCAGCTCTACGAGTATTAAATGCAGCGAAGCTCCCAGTAGTAAAATATTGATCTATAATGATAGAGCTTAAGGTGAAGGAGATAAATAAAAGAAAGCTCAAGTTGAGGATTAAATGCTACGAGCCTGCATCGAATTAAGTAATAAAACTCCCAGTAGAGTAAGACCCAAAAGCGCAGAAAAATATTTAAAAGCTTGTGAAAATGTTGAATGTTAAGCTGTAAGTAGTTAATATATTTATCAAAAACAACTTATCTCAAATTGGGGAATATAATCTTCTTAAAGATGAGCAAAACTTTCAAAAGTATATTTGAAACACTGTAGGTCTGCTGGTAGGATCTTCTTTAGGCAAAAACGATGGGTTCAGGGAGTGCTGACTTGACCACCTCGTCGCCAAATTTATGTTGCATCCAATGAAGAGATGAGAAGGTATTATAAATAAGAATAAGATTTATTCTTAAACAAGTGCAGCACTCAGATCCAAGCAGCGTGTTTTTTCAATCAGCTACAGCTTAAACTGGCTAGTACAAACCCAACATTCTAAACTCCTAAGCACTTCCAATTGAAAGATGCATTGACAACACAGCATAGTTAAAGATACATGAATGAAAAAAGTAATTACAAAAATAATGAATAAACAGAAATAATAAGTAAACATAAGATATAACAGTAGTCTATCAAATATATTGGCCTGTAATGATCTGACAACTGTGCTTTTTCCGAATTTCATAATGACAATCATCGTATCTAAAAGTAAAAGACAGAAGGTAAAGATTCAACTATTTGCCACAAAAAAAGTTAAAATGTGCTTGAGGTTGATAGAAGGAATGTATAAAAAGTGAGCATTATAGCTATGAATGCTGTGCTCCATTACAAAAGAATGATGATGTTTTTTCCCAACCAGTTTGATGTAGGGTTTTTGGATGGATAAACATTTCAATCTCCAGTTGTTGGAATTTGGGTTACTTTGTTTCAAAAAATATGTTTTTGTTCAAGTACCACTAGCAGATATTTGATACTAAAATCTTTGTACTCTTTATTCTGCAGGTTGTTCGACACCCGATACAGTATACGGGAAAATTGGTGATTTGAATTGAAACTCAGCAATAATCAAGCCCCACCACCCTGGTATCATGTCTGCCCCCATCTCTGGACTGGACTCGACTCCCCCCGGGGCCCGCTGCGACCGACTCTCTCTCACCTCAATTATTTTGGTGTGTGCCGCCCGCCCGCGGCCACAGCCCACAGCACAGAGAGACAGTACAGTACTGTAAGGCACTGAACAGGGCAGGGCAGCAGGGCCCCGGCCAGGCCAGGCCAGGCAAGAAGAGTGGTGGTGGCCTCCATAGTCCACTCCTCGACACGATAGGAGGGGCTGGGGCGGTGAGCGCGCAGCCGCAGCATGTAACGCGTCACAGGTCACACTGGCTCAGCTGGCTGGCTATGGTGCGGCGGCGAGAAGGCTGGCCCAAAATCATGTTACAGGGCCGTCATTGGTTGCGGCTGTGCGCACCGCGCACGCTACCTGATTGACGGCCCTGTGAGCGAGGCTGGGGGTGGGGGCCCAGAGTTGATGACGTTGTGATTGCTAATCGGAAGTGGAATCAACCGACATACATTTATAATTAAATGCATGGTCTGCTACTGTGCTTAAATCAGAATGGGAGATCTGATTTACTGTCACTGTCCTGTCCGACTCACCGCACGGCCGGTCCACGGGTCAAAACTCAAAGTGTCTCCTCCTGGAACCGTGGGTATGTGTTAAGCAGCGCTGCGCCACCGGCACGCCCCCCCCCCCCGAGCTACGCGGGTGCTCAAATAGAGCCTGCTGCCTTGCCCCGCTGACAGATTTTGCCTTCAAGAAAACAGACTAAAGGCCTGATTTAGATCTTGGCAGGACTTCCATCATCCCTCTGTGGTGGCGGTTACAAGTACTCTATCGAGTTAACGGGGTCCCACACGCTGTATTTAAATATGGGCTGGTTCAACCGCCATCCGCATTAACAGACAGTTTACAATCGTGTGAGCGGTTCACCGCCGGTCACAAGGCAGACTCCTCTCCTGGCTAACAGTACTCCATTCCCATCAAGTCAGTGGGTTTGCGGCAAGCCTATTTAGATGTCCCCATTGTGCTGGTGTTGTCATAGCGGCTCATTCCTTACAGTTAGTCCCTGGTGAATGGAGACTGGTAAATACTACTTATTAATGTGCCAATACACATATAGAAAGGGAAAGAAAATGGGGCTTCAAGTCGCAACAATCAGATACCTGCCCAAAAAACGAGCCCACATCCCCTTCGCTCCACAAAGGGTCCATAACAACCAGGGCAGAGGGCGCGGATACAGTTTTCCAAAAGGCACTATGAACGATTGGTTCTTGCAAAGAAGAAATGTTCGCAGACGTTCGCTAATGCATTTACCTGCTCGGAGGTAACAGGTCAGATGAAAAACAAGTGGGACTACAAGTCCCAGCTTTCCAACGATGTCACTGTTATGAAGTCATCACGGGCGCCCACAGGAACTTTCAGCCCCTATGTATACCGTCTCCCAAAATCAGTCCGGCACTCTGCGGCGGACAAGTAGACATATAGGTACTCATGTGGTGCTCATACATCGACGAAGTAAGTAAGTGCATGTTGAAATGGATGATTGATGTAGGAATGGTAGCCTGCACGAAAAAGTATGTATTAATAGCATTGGTGGCACCGAGTCAGAACACATGACGTGCCCGGGAATGCCTACTTGGTTTACCAACAGTGCAAAATGCCAAACCCCCCCTGCCAGCAAAAAAACTCACTTCTTAAAGTTGTGGGACAGAGATTACCACAGCAAGTAAAATGCGACCCAATAAATGTGTCCACTCGATACATATCACAGGAAGTGGGCGAACTCAAGCACGAGACCCGCGCACATTGCCCTCAAGGAGCACTTTATAAAATTAAGTCTACAACTGTTAAGGGACCATACTGTAAAGTAAAAACGGAAATGTACGAGAACCCCTCTCACATGGTTCTCTAAACAAACGAAAGCAACCTATTGCGCATTGAAACTGCATTGGCACATTTCATGAGCGTAGACACGGTACGAAGTAGTGGCATCTGGCAGGGGCCAAACAATATTAACTTACTCCTTAGAGACAGAAGAGACTCCAGGAATGTGCATAATTAAAATAATTTGTAATGTGAAATGAATGGAGTGCTTTGTCTCACCCTAATGAATGTTTTTGACCTGCAACGAGTGTAACAATAAGACAGCACCACTCTCCAGGATCGCATGATCTTTGAAAACCCAAAATCTAGGGTAAGCATAACAACTTGGATGAATAGTTTTTCCCCACGTTTTGTTTATCCCACAATTGTCACTTTACACTTTGTCCACAATGGTTGTATGTTAAAAATGTATTAAATTATAGGATATATCCATGATAACTAATGGTTGGTCCTTGAAACAAAAAATATATTTTTTAACCAAAAGTAACAGTGAATGAACTTCTCTGTAGACATAGCAATAAATGGAATGTTGTACCTACACAGGAGACATATGGCGGCACCAATCTCACCGTTTTACCCCCGGGAGGTGTTCTCCTTTTCCCTTCTCCCCCCTTTCCCTCCACCTTCCTCTTAAGGCAAATAAATCATGGACCTTCATAATTCATGAAAATGTTTATAGATACGGACCATGTAGATAATTTGGAGTTTCATTTCTTCTAGGGAATAACATATATGGTCCTTCTTCAACCTCGCCAACCCTTTTGTCTTGTAAAAAATCCCCAAGAACAGAATGATCATGGTGTGCATGCATTTTTAAGCAGGGATACACACTGCAAGCCCTGATGAAGGCCCCATACCTGAATGGGCTCTAAGCAAGGGCCAAAACAAGTTGGCCAAAAAACAAAGCAGGTTTAGTTGGACAATTGCATTCAACAAAAAACCTCAAGATTTTTATTTATTTATTACCGTACCCTGTAGGTATTTTTAATAATATACTTCTCCTCTGGATCTTTGCTTATCCAGTTTGGATTTATCTAAGAACTCCCATTCCATCTTTGATTGAGTCCGCCCTGGTGGTACCATCCTACCAGGGTGTGGATAGGTGCTGATGATGAAGCATGTCACGATCAAGTGAGTGAGGCGTCTAATCCAATACCTTTGGATATCCAAGAGGTTTCATGAAAGGATCGATTAATTGAAAACAAATCAATTTGTGGAAACATTCTAGGTGCATTTTGTGTGTGACTAATACACATATATGTTGTGTTTGTTACTAAAATATATGTAAATTATGTGTTATTCCCCTTTTTGTACATATTTCATTGAACATAAACAACACACACAATGTTGACTGCACACCCCAAGCACCACAAGCACATCACCCATAACCACCACCATCACAACAACAACTTTTTTAAGTGTCAATACAGGTGTCCATATTTTACCTTGATACGTTGTAAAATGAACACTGATTCATTACACATAAGAAAGAAATTGCATGGAAGAGTAATAGCAAATTACACAAGGCTAAAGAATTGTCAACACGTGATTCATAGTAAGTTCAGTGTAAAAGAAGCTTACCTTAGATCCCGGCGACAACGGAGCTGAGTAGTGTCATGGTCAAGTAGCAGCAGCAGCAGCAAAGGGAGGACCTGGACAATGGGGTTCAAGACAGAAACGGAAGTGGAAAACAGGAAAAAAGGTACGTTACTGCCTCATTTCCTTTGTTTCCGCCAACTCAAAGTAGGAGGTATCTCCGCCAAAGTTTCTTCCACGTGGCAGAAAGGCACATCATGATTGGCCCGGCAGTAATCTTGGCTGGACTCCCACTGGCAGCCGCTTCTGTATATGATGCAGTCGGCCCAGGAGCAAAAAATCTGGTGGAGTATGCATCACTCAGGCAGTCTTTAATCCATGAACCCCCAACATCTAAAAAGAGTGTGCAGACTGATAAGTGGGTGGGCGATGAAACCGTTGAAAAAGTGAAGGTGGTACCAGATCTGCCAAGATCTAAATCAGGACCTAACTGCCAAGGTAAACCCTCCAATCAGGACGAACCTGGTTGGTGTATATGAGCTGTGCTCCATCACCGTCAGTCTGGCACCTAGGACACAGTCTATAGCGACCATTGACTACCATTAGTGCTTTGTGGCACTATTATAACTTAAAGCTTTAAGAATCAATTTTTCCATCTCCCCTAATTGAAGGTTTTGTATTTTTTGGTGCCATTTTACTATTTCAATTGTTCTCTGTTTGTCTAAATTGGAGTGGGATTGTTATTATGTTATAGTTTTGATTTATTGACTGTTTTGCTATGCTTTACACATTTTCCTCAATTAAGCCTGTCTGCTACATGCCTTTGCTACCAGGGGTTGAACTGAGGATTAAATTATCAAAACCTTTGACTAGACCTAACAAGATAGTGACCTTATTACTTGTAGTGGACTACCATCCACCCCAACTAATAATTCACTTTCCTCGCTAGAAAACAATCCTGCCAATTTTACACAAATTCTTTATCACCTGCCTCCTCTTGGCTGTTTCAGAATATCAAAACGTAAACGAATGGCTGGTATAATTTTTTCGAAAAAAGGTGGCAACCATAGTAACCTCTGAATCTTTTCCTTATGGCATGAGAACCTAAAGAGATCTCTCTCTCTGAATCATCCTGCAGTTATGTCTGCTGAGCCCCACTGTGACTTTGGCCGCTTTGCGTATTATTCCTGTTTGAGTAGACATGCTGTGTGGCAGACGGGAAGGCTTTTTACTAAGACTGTGTTATCCTTCCAGCAATCACACACATACATTCATTGGGTACATCAGATATGAAGTTGATATAAAGCGCCAGCAGAGTCTAGGGGTCAGATTCATCAAGGTTTTGCGTTGTTCTTGCGCCTCTCAACAGGACCCCAGGGCAATGCAAAACCTAAGTGAGATTTATCAAGCGCAAATCGCTGCCTTGTGCTACTCCGCGCCAGGGAGGCATTCCATGGGGGAGGGTGGGTGTTCCCATGTATCCACCTATGAATTTTGGTGAATTCACAGACTTGCCATTAGTAGTAGACCTGGGAATGCGTCAAAATGCTACCCCTTCCGAGGTGAGGTGTAACAGGGAGAAATATCGTATCATTCTGTAGCACACATAGAAAGAGGAAAAGGCCTCTCCGGATTGTTTTTGTGCGGGACGGTGTTCCTTGCTCCACAAAAACAATCCTGCCTACAACATAGGCACCCTTGCAACATGACGCAAGGGACCTGCGTTGGTGATAGGCGGCCAAAAGTGAGCCAGCACTAGGAAAGGACAGGAATGGGCAGTTTAATGTTAAGTATGGCATATTCCTGCACTTTCCCTTTCACGCAGAGCAGCAAGGTGGGTGCCTGTTTTGCGCTGCGTGAAAGATTGTTAAACATGCCCCTATATGTCTCTCTTTATCTCTTGCTGCCACCCCCTCCCTCACTGGATTCCTAACCTCACTAAACAAACTTGGCCATCAAGTCTCTAGAATATACAAACTAATTCGCCCACAATCGTCCCCCCTAACCAAACCTCTCCAGCTCTATTGGGACTCTTTCTCAACCACACCTACCTCAGAGCCAGAATGGGCCAGAACTTGGGAGTCCACCACTCGCTACAAAATAAGCCCTACACTCTCACAAACCAAGTTCTGGCTACTCCACAAGGCCTTCTGGACGCCTAGGAGGCTCTTTCTGCATAAAATCAGGGACGATGACACATGCTGGAATTGCAATGGTGAGGGAGGGGACCTTGAACACTTAATTTTCAGATGCCCATGCGTCACCTCCTATTGGGACAGGGTCTTTGATCTAATTTCCAAAGCCCTATATATCACCCTCCCAAGGGAATTCTCAACGCTACTCTTCAGTTTTGCCAAAGCCGCCACACTCAATGATAATGATAAAGCCCTACTCGACCTATTACTGACGGCTGCGGTTAAAATCGTACTCAACAATTGGAAAAACACTAACAGGGCTTCTTTCCCGCATTGGCTTAACTGGATCACCAATTTAAGAGGAGCCGACAATATAGCCCTCGCCTCTACCCCGTGGCGTCCCCCTCTCAGAAAACTCTGGTCCTAGATGACTACTTTGACCTACACAAGCCTCCTTGATTCACGATGGCCTCACGACCTTCCCGTACTTCCACCTTCCTAATTAACATGCTGTAGTGGTAATGTTATCACTCTTAACTCTGTATTCCTACAGTCATATAAATATAGATGCAACTCTCCTATGTATAATTGTATGTATAATTTAATGTATAACTTATGATTTACTTAATTTACTGTAAAAATGTGACACGATTCATGTGTATTTTACATATGCCGACTACTATTCTGTTTTGTTTACCCTATATGTATATTTATCTTTTTTTAAATTCTTTATTCTGTTAATATTTTCTGTACAGCTGTATATCTCTTAAGCTCCTAATAAAAAAACTTTTGAACACAAAAAAAAAGACATGTTTTTGACAGTCGAAATGTTATTACATATCATGCTTCCTAATGAAACACGTTGCATTACCAAGGTTTGTATTGAAAGAAGCCATAAATTCGAATAACCATAAACCACTCACTGCATTTGCATTGTGGTCTAAATAATGGTATTTTATCATCGTTGCTTCTGTGCAAATTATTCTGGAATTCATAAACTTTGGACAACGAACAGATGGGCGTTAAATTTGCTCACATTTATTTCCACGTTCCTTTACGTCACCGGCCTCTCCAAACCGATCTTTTTTATAACAGTGCCACCTTGTGGTTAAAGAGAATGCAACTAGCCTAGATCGCATGAGATTTCTAGTTAACATTTGCAACGCACATCGTTTTCTTTTACTTTATTGATATAGTATGGTCTTAGCTCCCAGGAGCAGAGGTGCGTTTTACAGAAAGCAGTTTATTACAGTTGGAGTATCACCGTACAGGGGGTTGTGGGACACTGCAGAAACCAACACATGATGGGGACATATACCTGGAACAGTATAGCTTTTTCTAATCTCACATTTTTATTCCCCACACATTTCCTGATTGACTCTTTTGCAGAGGACATGGGTTGCCCTGAATCACACCTTTTGTATTTAAGTGTCAAGGCTGGATTTAGAATTTATGTTTCCGAATACTTCTAAATAGAACAAAGCTACCAGACAACACATACCTGCCCAAGATGGGCTCCTAAAATGCATCCCCAACAGAACCCTAAAATACAGTCCCTATAGGCAATAAGTCTCTTGCAACAGCATATATAGCCTTTTATAATTTATTTTGGGATTTCGTAGTCACTCTTTGATCTCGGTAAAACAACAAACTAATGGGAGGTAAATAATGTTATAATATTGCAGTTTGTCTTTGGGTGAGTCTAAAAAAACAAATTGACAGAGGGAGCCCTTGAATCAATCTCGGCCACTGGCGAACGTTTGGACCTACATTCCATTCCATCTTTTGATGCTCACGGTGTCACCGTAGACATATCGAAAGCAGTCTTGGTCCCTCTCATATATAATAATTCCAGACTGAACTGCCGGGCCAGGTCTCCATCAGAGAGCAACCTCCTCTACACATTTTCTTAGTATTTTTCTTGTTTTTACAAAGACAGACCAAACATCAAAAAAGTTCCCCTATGGACGAGGGTTGAAAAAAATATTTCACAGTTTTACTTACTTTGAATGTGGTGATATAGTCTCTCTTGTCATCTTTCATCTCCCATTTTTGCTTTGTTTCAGATTGTTATTCTGACCAGATTCAATTTAGTTACAATCACAGAAAAGGAGAGCTATGTTTTCTGACTACGGTTTGAAAAGTGTATAGGGGATGTTTGCCCGAAATCTCTTGCATTAAAGGCTCCGACCCATGTTTATGAAGCCTTAGTGTTCTCCTTGTGTCACACAAGGGCAGCACAAAAAATCTGTAATATTTACAAAGCCAGCGAGGCTTGATTTGAGTGGCTTTGTAAAGAAATGTAACGCAGGGCATCTGCTGCGTTAAGTAACATTTCAACGCGGGAGGTGTACCATGGGTGGAGTATGGGTGTTCCAGAGACTTGTAAACCTGGGAATGCATTAAAATGGTACGCCTGCCAAATGAGGTGCAACAAGTAGAAATAGCTTTGTTTCTCATTGTTCTAGTGAGAGGAGAATGCCTCCAAGTATTGTTTTTGTGCAGGAAGGTGTGTCCAGTGCAAAGAGAGAGCAGAAATACTCCATATCGATTTAAATATGGAGCATTTCTCACTCTCTCTTTCACACAACACAGAGCAACAGCTTTGATTCCTGCCCTGTGTTATGAAATGTGCCCCCCTGTTAGGTTCTCAGTCTGAGCCTATGGGCCAGTAGATTTGTTCAAAGCAAAACTGTTGTGATTTACTTTAGCTTTTATCCAGGGCACAAGTCGTAAAAAAAGAAGTGGGGGGACGCGGTCACCGGAGGTGACGTCACACCAGGAAGTGACGTCACGAAAGGTGCCGAGCTCCTCGTCCCAGAGAGGCCAAAGAGTGAAGTCCAGCTGTTTGGCAGGGGGGACGGCGCCCCCCCCCCCCCCCCCGGTAAAATAAGTGGGGGACACCGTCCACCCGCGTGGTACCCCGACTTAAGCCCTGCTTTTATCCACCTCCCGCTATAGTCACTTAATCCACCAAATGTTGGAAAAATGCGAGGAAAAACATGAACGCACGTTTAGCTTTTCCAGAAGCTACACCACAACAACACAAGTATAACTTCTGGGAAATATCAAAGTACATTTGTGAAGCTGCATCTAGAAATATGTTTTGCCAAATGCCCAATATTCAAATTTGAGCAGTAGTGCACATTGAGGCTGATTATAAAGAGGGGAGGAGATGTGTATTCTGGTCAGACATCGGAGCAGAATTCATCATGAAGGATTTAGCTGCCATTACCTGTCTCTTCAGTACTCTTGGATTTTTGTCAACTCCTACTTAGCGCGAGTGGATGTGTACAGGGGTCTTACCTGAGAGTATTAATGCAGCGGCATTACATTTATTTTGTCCCATCAAAAGGAGTAAAAATACATATTTCTTAGATCCTGTGACATCTTTCCGTATCCTGAGCGCCCTGCTGATTTAGGCCATAACTTGAAGTGTCTGAGCCACGCTCTTGAGTCAACAGTTTCCAGACGTAGAATGATATAAACTTCCGTCAAAAATATAAATAAATACAGTTAATCTTATAAAAAGACAAAAACAGTTCATCATACAATAAAGCAATACAACTGTGCCCCACCCATCCAATGTTTCCTAGCCATCTTAAACATGACCTCACACCAGCCCCATGCAATAACAAACATAAATATTCATGCTTGCAAACTGGAGGTTTCATATAATCTGTGTACTCTATGACCAGTGCCCCTAGAATTATATGGCAGTACAGACCCAAATTATGTGGCATGTTTGACTAAATCATGGGAAAAGAAAAGGCAAATAATGCAGTATCAAGAAGCACATTCTGTGCCAGTATTATCTCACTATTTTGTCATTTTAACACACACTTGTTCAGAAGGGATCCAAATGCTGTGCAGAAACCAAGGGCAGCGGCGTAGCATGGTCCGGTGCGGAACATTTCTTGTCACCCCAGGCTTGACAAAATGGCAAAAATATGTGTTTAAGACACATATTTTTGCCATTTTTCACCCCCCTCAGTGATGACTCCTGAGGCGGCCACGCCCACCGCACCCCTTTCCTACACCACTGACCAAGGAGCTCATTTACAAGCCCAGTTCTCTGATGGTTCACCACTTTTAATGACACTCCAGCAGCGCACATTGCTGAGCCATATCTACAAGGCCAAGTAAAGACACCATGCATGACTTTTCATGGCCTCATAAATATAGTGCGAGGCAACACAGCGCAAGTCGCTGCATTGCCTTGCACTGCGATAGGGAGGAGTGCCACGGCGTTACGGTGGGTGTTCCTCCGTAACCCCCATGGCATTTGACACATTCCCAGATTTACAATCTGCATAAACCTGGGAGTGCGTCAAAAGCCTACGCCTCTCCAGGGGTGGCATTTCTAACAGTTGTTTTTGTGAAGGAAGGTGTCTGTTCCTGCACAAAAACAACCTGATTGTAATGTGGCCACGCTTAAACCATGGTGCAAGGGCGCCTGCGTTGGCTCTAGGCAGCCATTTGTGTGTTAATGTGTAAAATAGGACATTCCTGCCCTTTTTTCATTTGACATAGAGCCAGTGGCGGATCCTCCATGGGGGCGTTTGGGCGCCGCCCCACTGCTTTCTCGCCGTGCGAGAAGGCAGAAACAAATAGTAGATAACTACCATTTGTTTCTGCCTTCTCGCACGGCGAGAAAGCGGAAGTTCCTTCCTGGTTGGGAAAGTGGGCGGCGTTACTCGAGGGCAGGGGGAGTGGCTTTCCCACTGTTGTTAATACTGTCTGTTTGGGCAGCCAGAGAGGCTGTCCAAACAGACAGTATGAACTGTATTAAGAATAGTGGGCAAGCCGCTCCCCCCTGCCCTCGAGTAACCCCTCCCACTCTCCCTGCTCTCTGTATGCTGCAGCATACAGAGAGAAATGACGTAGGTAGGGCAGCCGGCCGAACCAATCACATCGCTGTGCTGTGTGTGGTGGTGGAGGGGAGGGAGGCTGCCTGCGTGAGCGTGACGACGAGCACCATGGGAAATTCAAGGACAGGATGGCCGCGGGTGTCGGGATTTAGGAGTCTGGAGTCGGTACTTGAAGGCGGGAAGGAAGGTAAGTTAAGTTTATTGACTTCTTTACCCTGCCTTTGAAAGGACTATGCCTACGTAACGCCCGTATGTTTTCCTTCTGTTTGCTTTGTCATCCTCTCTCCTCAATACCATTACTTTCTAACTTCTTTCTCCTACACTGCTTAGTGCTCGCCATTTTCCCTTGTTTACAACATTTTCTTTTCCAATCGCTCCTGTGTCCCTCCCCATCATCCCTCGCTCCATTTAGGACTCCTTCAGCTTGCTCGCCACATTGCGCCGTCCACAACTTTTACGCCCTGCCACTTTCAAATGTCACCAGCCGCGACTGCATAGAGCAGCGCAGCAGGAAGGCTTGTGACGCTGCTCTATGACAGAAATAAGTAAATGAGGGCCCAACGGTTTCCTAAAGAAGAGAAGTATACTCCTTCATCAGTACCTACAGAAAAAAGTTATTCACCAACCAATACTAATTTTAACATGCATGGAAATACAGGAGCACAATTTCATTAACATTGTCCTTTCCAACTCGCCACATGAAATAGTTCACACGAAGCATATGATAGAGCGCGCGAGGTCACCCAGCCAATAATTTCGCCGTTTCCGGCTTCGGGCCCATATACTTTTAATTCACACTATTCATTGACAGGGTGACTTCACGGGCTGCTACCAATTTGTGTGAATTCCCTACTGTTATTACTCAGCGTACCCGACTTACCATCCACCGACACGGGTACCTATGACTTCAACGGATCAGGGAGCTAGCTGTAAAAGGAAAGGCAGCAAAATACCAACTCAAAATGACATTCAATACTGTTGTGAATGACCACGGACAACTGGAAGTTTTAAAATCTTTATCTAAAGTTCGTTTTCATTAAGCATCAAGTTTACAAGAATAAGGCAATCAATAATCAAGATAATGAAAAGTACATAACTATAGAGAAACAAAGTCAGGGTAATCATGGAAATACTAATATGAGATGGAAACAGGAAACGTTATGAATTTAAGGCAAAAATTCTTTAGACAGTTTAAGTAAGGCCGTTCTAGACCATATCAGAAAATGACAAACTGCAATGCAAAATATGATTTCTAAAAGGTAGGGTAACATGGGAACAAGTTATGAAAATATGCAAATGACTTTATGTTTCAATAATTTGCGGCAAAAAGCATGGAAAGATCAACATATGCAAGGTGTCTCTTTATTGAAGCAAAAGACAGAAAAATAGAAAGGTGCAAGTTTGAAGAGTTTAGAGCAATATTTACCTAGACTGGTGTGGAAACCAAACCCTGGCCACGGGTCAGTTAAGGACAGGAAACCCTCAAGGACAGATACCCCTCAAAGGACAGCAGGTGCAGAATGGACACCCAGGACAGGACAGCAAACCCTCAGGATAGGACCGCTCAGGACAGGACCGCACCCGCAGTTTGGAAGCAACGCCTGTGCTCCACCCTCTCTGCAGCCATCGATCAAGACCCCGATTGGGTCAGCGAACTCCCAGCAAAGTGCTTCGCCAGCACTTTAAGGTTCAGTAGAACCTTAGTCTATGGTCAATTTCGGACAGAGTGCTCCGCAGCGCTCTGTATCTTCAGTCACCTATTGAGTACGATGGATCAGTGACAGGTCAGCTAAACCAGACAAGTCGGACAATTCCCTAGGTGAACCCAGGGTAGATATACAGTTTGGGGACGGTGTACCACCCCCCCAATGTTGCAAAGTGTCAGAATCCCTCAATTTGGATTGGTCCTAAGATAGGATTTGGGTAACACACCAATCAGAATACACTATTTGGAGGCCTTATTTACATCTCAGGGCACCGCCTAGCAAGATTGGGGTTCCCATGAGAAAGTTGCGCAGAATACAGGCAAAGAATACATTTTTGCAACATAATAGAACAATATCATGACGTTGCGGCCGAAGGTGCTGCTTTCCCAGGCTTGCTTCTGGTATCAACCTTCCTTGGCAGTCATTCAATGACAGGACGCCTTTGTCGAGTCTGCGCACAAGTACCCTCCAAGATGGCTCTCAGTTCAGTCAGACCCCCGTTCCCCGCGGTACATGAAAAGTAAGCGAGAACAAATTAATACATAGAAATAACATTATGAAAACACATCACAGGGTTTGCACTTTCAACTTATCACTAAGAAATATACTTATGCAGTCTAAATGTTAGCTACATATAAACAGGTACAAGAGCAGTGGCACGAGCAGTACCACGTTATTGGCAAAGCTATGCATTACGCATGCGCAACTATTTCCCTCCAACTCTGCAAACACATCAGGACACGTGAGTGTGACTGACGCATGCGCAAACACTTACTTCCAAGCAGCGGCCATTTTAAAAGACTCGAGTTAATTATTTTAGTAAAACACATCGGCAAGCTTCGGGGAACCTCGTTTAAACATAGAATAAACGTTAGTAAGACGTACAACTTATTACTGGATTACACACGGGCGAGGTTCATGAATAAAGCACGTCGCGAATGCGAAGCTTTGCTTCATCAATCCCCTCTTTGATGATATTTACTATCATCACAAAAATAAATGGAACCAGATGCCAACTTCTCACACCTTATACAGCTCTATTTCTTCCAGCAAACGATTCAATTTCTCTTTCTCATCTTTTGTAGGGTGAGAATTCTTCACCCTTTTGTAGATCTGATTATTTATCTCCTCCAATTCAAGCTCATCCACACTTCGTTTCACTCCTCTGGCATTCACTCCATGCTTTCTGGTATGCTTACGACATTTGCAACAGAAAATATGAAGAATAGGATGAGACCTATAATTCCAATTGGCATCAGTACCTTGAACAATAAGCTTTTACCTACGCTAGCAAGCCAATGACCTACATTTGAGAGACCATCTACCAGTCTCTTCCAGGCACTGTCAACCTCGAGTGGTTTGAGTTCCTTTGCCAAATTAGTAATGTTTTTCACGTATCTTTTGAGCTGTACACTTTTGTCCGGAATATAAGTGCAACAATGTTGCGCCTTCAACATGCGGCAGACTCCGCCCTCTTTCGCTAATAAGGTATCAAGAGCAAGTCGGTTCTGCAAAACCATTGATCTGATCGCAACCATTTCGGTATTGACCAGCAGAAATCCATGAGCTGTGTCAGTAGACAACACATCCACTATAGTGGACAATTTGCAAATTCTGTGAGTGTTCAGAACCACTCCCACTCCAGGTATCAGTGCACTGAAAATACTACCCATTATTTCACCTACACTTTCTCTTTTACTACGCACTAAGCCATTAGTATTTTCACTGTTTCCAGCAACTTCATTCACATGGTATATTTTCGGGAAGACAATGCCAAAGTAGCAGCTTCCATACCAGTGATCCGGCAATTTGAAATAAGCCTTGTCCCCACAAATATAATAAATTCCAGGAAACACAGGCTCTGACCCATTTTTGAAACCCCAACCTCCAATTACCTTGTAATTATGTTCGCATTCACTGGAACCAATGAAAATGTTATTATAATAGCTAGTCTTCTCGCGGTGAAGACATAGCTTGCCTTTCTTTTCAAAATCCAGCAACAGAGCAGGACCCGCCCCACCAGTTGAGGTGCCTTCCATGTTCTCTGCCCACCTTGGTCTTTTCTGACTTTCGTCATTTGCCTTCTTTTGTATTTTAATTCTCCTTTTCTCTACCATGTTCAGGAACATCTTTTCCTGCTCACGCAAAGAACAAGTCAAGTTATCTCTGTGTGCGTCACCTATGTCGATATTACCTATAGTCAGAAAGTAGTCTCCCATATATCGTATTACGTCACTTTTGGTATGTACAGGATTCAAGTTCCCACGTATAGGAAGCTCAGAAAAGATCACGTCATTGTTAGAGTAATAGTACTGTAATGGTCCTCTTTTGTAAAATAAGCTTGCTAAAATGCTACAGGAGATTCCATATGTCAGGGGCAGGTGATGGTATGTCACGCCTTCAGCCACAGAGGTAGGTAGCTTCATGCAGACATAGCAATCTTCAATTTCCATAGTCTCTACATAGTGTATTAACAAGTTTGCGAAAACATTTAAGTGTGTCCTGTTCTTAACTCCATGAAAATGTAGTCCTCCCTCATCTGATGCTTCTAAGTCTTGTTTTGTTTGTCTCAGTGCTCTCTCATGTCTTGCTACACTCTGTGTTGTCAGCTCCTCACTGTCAGTATTTACAATTTCAGTAGGGACAATATTAGTATTTTTGCTCACAGCAAAGGGAATGAAAATTTTTAGTCCTATCCAAACTAATATCAGGACAACTATACTACAGACACATACCTTGCAGCAAGTTTTGCAACAGCTGCGACTAGGTCTACCACTCACGTTTGAATCAGACATTTTTGGCTCAGAAGAAGTTTCTCGATCCCTCTTTGTGACTTTACACGAGTAGCTTACTTTGTGCAAATTCACGGTGGCTCGTCTTCTTCTTCGGCAGAGTACTCAGGGACGGGTTCTCCGTCGCTCTCGTCAGTTATATCAAGATCTTCAAATTCTTCCAACACAAGTGTCCATTCAGGTGACTTGTACTTTTTGTTTTGTCTCTTTATTCGATCACTCCTTCTTTTGGAGGTACCTTCTTGTTGCTTAGCTATGCGAGCACTTCTCCTTTCTTCTGCACGTTTTTCTTCTACCGTTTTTATCCTTAGCCTCAATTTCTTGACAAATCCAGGCTCAATGTGCTTTCTTTTCTTAAGTCTTTTAGTTGGCACTTGGACTTCGTTTTCTTCTCTTGCTCTCTTGTTTTCATTAGTCGGTGGCAATTCTGCTTCAGTTTCTCCCTCTTCTATCTGACTGTTTCCAGGGCTAGCATCTATTTCTTCTGCCTGGTTACTAATCTGGCCTTGTTCAGGATAGTTTTGCGTTTGTTTCTCAAATGTCTCTGTTTCTGTTTCCTGAACACGTTCTTCTAATCCTATCTGATCCTGTTCAAGCACTTCGATCTCTGGACTTTCTTCCGCTCGAACTATTACGCTATGTCTAGTCTGTCCCTTCCCGACATCAGGAGTCAGTGGAGGAGTATCAATCACTTGCTCTGTATCCTTCACTTGTTCAGTATCGAGCACTTGCTCTGTATCATTCACTTGTTCTGTATCAATCACTTGTTCTGTCCCTGTCTGACCTTCTCCTTCCTCAGTTTTGATGTGAATCTCAAGATTCTGAGGTTCTTCGCCTGTGCCTTGCTTTTCCTCCCTATTCCACTCTCTACCTTCCCAAAGTCTCTCACTCGTTCGAATGGGGTCTTCAGTGAGATCAATCAATGGAATCCACTCCTCTGGCCATATGCTCGGCAGCTCGTCTTCAGCTACTTCTGGCTCAGCTTCTTGGACCCCTTCAGCAGGCTGGGCTCTTGGTAGTTCGTTATCAACTATTCTTGGGCCAACGTCTGCTGATTCTGCAGCTCGACTGGTACTGGGCTGTACGTCGTCAGCTACTTCTGGTCTGGCTCCTGCAGAGTCCTCCGCTGGACGCCCTTCTTCTTCGGGCTCCTCGTCTGGTAATACCTTCTGGGTGTGGCTGGCATGTACCCAGCGTGGAACCCCTGCACACTTTACTGCTGTGGTAGTTACCAGGATCACCTGACGTTTCTCTCCCCACCTTGGCTCCAGGCAGCTCTTCCGAGTATGCTTCTTTATCTTGACCCAATCTCCCGGGACCAGTTTGTGGAGAGGAGTCGTTGGATTGAGGATGGCGTCTTCTCCGATCTGGCGAGAGATAGAACGCACTTGGTCACCCAATCTCTTGCAGTATTCAAGCACCAAATCATCAGTAATACTCAACAGTTTGCTTCCTGGCACCCATGCTTGTCTCATCACTCTTCCCATAATGATTTCATGGGGACTTAGGCCTGTCTTGCGGTCAGGAACACTTCTGAGTCCCATCAGGACCAGGGGCAGGGCCTTCACCCAGGTCATCTTAGATGCATCACATAGTTTTGCTAGTCTGTTTTTGATAGTTCCATTTATTTGTTCCACTATTCCAGAAGCCTCTGGACGGTATGCACAGTGAAGCTTTTGTGATATTCCAAAGGCCTTACAGAGTTCGGCGATCACCTCATTCTGAAAATGTGAGCCTTGATCTGATTCAATAGTGACTGGAACCCCGAACCTAGGTATCAGTTCTTTTAGTAAACACTTAGCTACTGTTTTTGCGTCATTTTGGGGAGTAGGGAAAGCTTCCACCCACTTCGAAAATAAACAGACCATGACAAGGACATATCGCTTCCCTTCACAACGGGGCATGGTGATGAAATCAACCTGTATTCTCACAAAGGGACCCCCGGACCTCCCAATTTTCCCCAGTTCCACCACAGTCTTCTTCCCTGGGTTCATCTTTTGACATGACAGGCACCTCTGGCAGAGGGACTCTGCTACTTTCCTGAACTTTTTACTGTACCAAGTATGTTGGAACACTAGAATCATGGCGTCCCTACCAATGTGTGATCCTTCATGTATCAACCTCGCCATTGTGCTAAGTAAGTGTCTAGGCAACACAGGCATACCAGTTGGACCTAAGATGACACCATCCACACGTCTTGGTCTACACCCATCTTCCTTCCACTTCTCTCTCTCTTGCCACGGTGCCGCCTGCTGCCACTCTTTCACTTCATCCCATGTAGGCACTTCTTCAAACACCTGAAGTTGGCAGCTGGTTCCTGGCCCCCCTCGTTTTGGATTTATGATATACCGATCTCTGGCGCACCATTGGGCCACTCGATCAGCAAAATCATTTCCCAGTGATACAGTGTCCATACTCTTCTTATGAGCAACACACTTCACCACTGCCAGTTCCTTTGGTAACTGGATTGCCTCTAAAAGGTCTTGAACAACTTTTCCATTTCGAATTGGGGTACCTGATGAAGTCAGGAACTCCCTCTGTAGCCACAACTGGCCAAAGTCATGCACAACCCCATAACAGTACTGACTGTCAGTATACACTGTTATGCGTAGGTTTTTCCCAATTTTGCAAGCTTTTATCATAGCAATCAATTCGGCTACTTGTGCAGACTTTACGTCAAATAGATAACCTGCTTCTTCAATTTTGGTTAAGGAGACTACCGCATAGGCAGCACTCAGGCCTCCTTGTTCATGTCTTAGACATGAACCATCCACAAATAATTCCTTGTCATGCTCAGGCAATGGTGTTTCTTTAATGTCTGGTCGTGGCTTGGTGTTGAATTCTGTTAAATCAATGCAATCATGCTCATCATCCACCCCACCTTCCATATCCATTGGGTCGGGAAGTAAAGTGGCAGGGTTCAAAGTACTGCACCTAACAATGTTTACATTTGCAGCACCCACAAGAATCCTCTCGTATTTAGTCAGCCGACTAGGGGTGAGATACTGAGTCTTTGTTCTGGTCAGTAAAATTACCACTCCATGTGGGACATACACAGTTACAGGATGTCCCATGACAATGGACTCACTCTGCTCTAAACTTGCGCAGGTAGCAGCTACCGCTTTCAGACAACCTGGTAATCCAGCAGCCACTGGATCCAGGGTGGCAGAGAAATATGCCACAGGCCTTCTGGTTGTGCCATGTTCTTGAGTTAGGACCGACAACGCGCAATTATCGCGAGTGTCACAGAAAAGGGCAAATTCCTTAGTATAGTCTGGCATTCCCAACGCAGGTGCTGTGCACAGACAATTTCGCAGTTTGGTGAAGGCTGTTAAGCTTTCATCATCCCATTCTACAATATCTGGTGTTCCTCTCTTGGTCATTTTTATCAAGGGCCTAGCTAGGACTGCAAATCCCAGAATCCACTGCCTGCAGTATCCTATCACTCCCAGGAACATTCTGATCTCTTTCTGAGTACGGGGTAACTGCATCTTTTGTATTATTCTCACTCTTTCTGATGTCACTTTCCTGACCCCTTTCTCTATCTGGTGCCCCAGATATTTTACTGATTTTGCACAGAACTGTAATTTGTCAGGGGCCACTTTATGTCCCTTCTCACTCAGGTGATTCAGGAGGGCAATGGTGTCAATCACACAATCCCTATGACTTTTAGACGCCACCAAGAGGTCATCTATGTATTGCACTAGGACAGAGTTCCCAGGTAAGACCAAAGTTTCCAAACATCTTTTCAAGATCTGATTAAAGATAGAGGGGCTCTCTGTGTACCCTTGAGGGACCCGGTTCCAGACATACACGTGACCATTGAAGGCAAATGAGAAAAGAAATTTGCTATCTGGATGCAAGGGAATGGAAAAGAATGCATGACATAGGTCTATCACAGTGAACCACTCAGCATCCCAGGGTATCTGATACAGAATCACTGCTGGGTTCGGGACAATAGGACAGCAGGGGACTACTATCTTGTTGACTTTTCGTAGGTCCTGCACTACTCTGTACTTGCCACTAGGCTTCTTGATGCCCATAATCGGTGAGTTGCATGGGCTACTCATTACTTCCTGTATGATGTTTCCTTCTAGCAATTTCTGTATTTCCAGAGTGACACCTGCTCTCACTTCTGCATTCATCCTGTAGGGTTTAGTATTGGGGTATACTGCATTGTCCTTGATTGCTATCTGTATGGGGTCCACGTTTTTCATTAACCCTACATCTTTCCCAGTAAAGTCCCATACCTCTGGCTTCACTGCTTCTTGGAGTTCTTGGGGCAAATCCTGCATGGTCATTCGTTTTATTTCTGAGTCAGGTCTGATTAACATTAATTTATAAATGCCGTCTTCATCTGGGGTCTGAATCTCAACACCCTTTGGTGTGCAAAAGATGGTACAGTTCATTTTGCACAGCAAATCACGTCCCAGTAAGTTTACTGGACTGGTGTCGCAAACGACAAATCTATGCATTTCCTTAAAGTTTCCAATTGAGATCTCCATGGGCTTGGTAACAGGAGTACTAATCAATTGATTAGATACGCCTACTACTTGGATGGCTTCTCCCGAGAGGGGTAGGTTTGGAACGTCCACTGTTCTCACAGTAGAACGGGTAGCGCCAGTGTCCAACAGAAAAGTGACATCATTTCCGTCAACCTTTCCTTCAATGTATGGTCCGGACTGGTCTACCGGCAAGGAGGCGCCAAGTACGCACTCCTCGTCCTCCCCTCTCAGGCCCCGTCAGTACTGGTCATCACAAAGGAAGGCATCATTTAACAAATACTGCGAAGTTGCTGCATTTCTGTTCTCATTGCTTTCCCAGACTTCTATCTCATCACCCTCTGTTCCTTTTCCCTTATGTACTTGCTTAGGAGCTCGGGGCACCTGAACCGTTTTTACCTGTGGTTGAGTCTTTCTTGGTCTTTCTTTCTGCGTCTGTGGAGTTAAATCAGGTGTTTTGGGGTTATCGTCAGGCAAATAAGGACACTCGTTACGCCAGTGTCCAATTTCTCCGCACTGGTGACAGGGAAATTTCTTCATAGCCTCCTCCCTGCTCATTTTGGGCCGGGGCTTACCTCCTCCCCCACCCCCAGGACTTTGGTTCTGAGTGTTTTTGACCATGTTACTCAACTGTTTTTCCTGCTGTTCTGCGAGCTTCACTTGAGCCCACATGACCTTTTCCTTGAGAGCCTTTTTCTTTTCTGCCATCTCGTCCTCGCAGTACTTTGCGTACCACAGGACCTCGTCTATCTTTTTGGAGTGCCAACAAATTTTGTTATCCTTTATCCACTGACAAATTTCAGGCCTTAAACCGTTTACAAACCTGTAAATGAAATGCGTCATATCCTTCATCTCGATGTTATCTATACCACTGTATGTTTTAAACACCTGCAACAGCCTTTCATAATAGGAGTGCACTGTCTCGTCTCTCTCCTGCGTGGTTCTATCTATCCTGGTCCAATCAGTTTCCTTTGCGGGCACCTTATTTTTCAAATGCAGCATTACTTATTCGTATTTTTTCATCACTTCAATCGACGGCTCCCCTGTGTTAGAGTCCCTCGGGTACTCTTCACTAGGCCAGCCTATGGCTATTTTACACTCGGTCCATAGATCTACCGGGACCACAATGTCGAAAAATCCATCCAGGTCTTTCCATAGGCATTTTTGCACCTTTACGAACCTTTCCACCTGCCGGTACCAGTCAACTGGCTTTTCGCGCAGTTTCGGGAAATCGTTAGTAAAGGACACAATATCCTGCCTGGACCATGGAACGTGCACATACCTCCCACCTGGTACTTCACGCATGGGGCATAACGTTTCGGGTTTGTCTACTTCTCTCAAAGGGAACTCAGGGGTGGCTTGTCTGGATCGAGCCTCATCTTTCTTTCGTGCCCACCTGCTTCTCCATTTTTCCACGTCTCCCCATTTTTGCAAAACTGCAAGCAACTCTTTAATCTGCAACTTTTTCCCTGACACATTCAAGTTCTTTATATCCTTGTCTGAGAATTCAGCTCTGTAAGGCTTTTGTAAGGGCTTGGATCTTGAAATATCTACCCCCACACTAGCTGCGGTGTCTGTCAGCTTTTCGTGAAGCACTCTGGTACTTCTGGTAAGGCTTTTACACATAAACAGCAACTCTTCTTCAGAATAGGTGTTTAATCTGTCTAATCCCACATTTCCTGCCATCAATTCCTCTATTTCTACCCTCAGTTTGTAGAGGTCTAAAGGTTTCGTCTGCGGAGTCTGTTTCTCTAATTCACGACTCCAATTTTCAATTTCTTCCGGAGTTACCAAAGAAACACTCCTAGTACCTGACGTTGATTCTAATTTAATTTCTTTTGCATTAAAAGGATTATGCCTCTTCTGCACTCCCTTCCCGGTCTGTTTATTTGGCAGGTCCAAGAACACAACTTCGGACTCGCACTCACTGGACTGATCGTCTATCAGTAGGGGCTCCTGCCTCGGCGGGGCCATGATTGGGTTCATAACTGGAGGGTTCGGACTTCCTTGATTATTCCCATACAACGGAACCACTGGTCCGATTGTTACCGGAATAGTCAAAGCCTCAGGACTGGCATTTAACTGGGAGATCTTCTGAATTATTTCTGTCCTCTGTCTAGCTATGGCCTCTTGCTCCCTTTCATCTAGTACTCTTTCTAAGGTTCGGTCAGGTATTATCTGTGGGGTCAGGTGAGGGGGTAAAACTCGGGGCAGTAGGATGCGTTTCACTCGGTCCCCCACCATAATTTGGTTTTGGGAACAAAGTTCCTGTGCCAAATGACCTGCGCTCCTCCCCATATGGAGGCTGCAAAAAGGGCATTCCTGAACTTAATGGCTTTTCTTCATTTTCATAAAGAGGTCTGGGGAAAAAGGCTCCTTCACGGGAATATTTTTCCTCCGGGCTCACGGGCATTCTAGGATATATCCCTCGTACCTCCGCGGGTCCGGGATTCTCAAAATAGGGCAGTACCTGACCACCTCCCCCCCTAATTAGGGATCTCTCCTCCTCCTTAATAGATGGACGCTGGGGATTCTCTCCTACACTGGAAGGTCGGGCTCCCTCATTATAAGGGGGCGGGCTTCGCGTAAAAATGTCATCTAATAATTCATCGTCTGACTCCCCAAGCGCTCCCCAGTGCTTACTCTTTTCTGTCTTTTTCTCTCCCGCAGAAGGGGCACCCGCTGGCATCATGGGAAACAGACCCTCAACAATCATGCTCTGTCTCCACTGTTTCATCCTCTTGTCCCTGGTCTCTTGTTTCAGCCTTGGGTACCACTTGGTCAGACCTTTGTCCAACCGGGGTTTCTCTCTTTCAAAAGCCTCAATCTCCCATTCCTCTAATGCCTCATACTGCGTTAGTCTCGGTCTGGGATGCAATTCATTCATTCGGGTTCTCAAATTAAATAAAATCCTGCCATTGAAAGTACCGTCTAACGGAAAAGCCAATATTCCGTCATCTTTTGTGTACTTCACCCAATTTTCCAACCACACACAGGTATTGTACCCCCGGTCAAACATCATGAACGAGGCGGGAGTATTCGGTGGCGGGACAATAACGCCCTCTCTGGACTTAATTGGTTTGTCCGTTTTGAAATAATTCTTTACCCTATTTACAAGGGACAATTTTCTCTTAGTTCCGTACATGATATCGTATCTCTTGGCTTTCCACTGATCCCTCTCAAACCCCTGGTTTCTTGGATCGGGTCTAGTCTCTGGACAATACGAGTGCCACATACGATTTCTACGCTTAATTCTGTTTACAAAGTCACCTCCAATCAGAACGCGTCTTGCAATTCCGTGCGACCAATGAGGTGCACGCGTTCAAATAATCTCGGCCAATGGGTGCGCGGCCCCTTCGTGAGACTGTCCTCACGCTCCGGCGCTTCACCCCTCCTTTACAATTTCAGCCCCGCTACCCGCCCGCTGCTTCTACCAATGCCAGCGCGGCACGGAGTGACGTCAGAGACGCTTCGCGGTTGACTCCCTCCCTTCACAAGGTAACGGAAACTTTCTTTCTTTCTAAAGTGCTAGTGCTTGGTTATTTAACAACGAATACACATTCGCCACAGTGCTCAAGTGTCTAGACAGGAAAGATTTCTTTTACTGCAAGTAAACTACTTCCATTTACTTTTCACACGCTGCGGTTAGATCTCTTCCGCCCACCCTTCACTCTAGCATCGGTGAACCTGTTATTCCCCTAAACTCATCCACTTCTCCGGGATATATCCGAGTCTAAGGTTTCCCAGTGGACCCCTCTGCTTTCACTCAAGCTCCGAAGAACCTGCTACTCTTCCGATGTGACCCTTACTAGGTCACGCCACTATGGGAATTTTGCCAATGAACCTCGTTACTGACATTTATTCACACACGTATTCAGAAAAACCCTAGTTAGTGCTTCCCGGTTATCCTAACCTGCACCTAACTTTCCTTAAGCCTGCAACCTCAAGGCAATGGATTCTATTCACCACTTGCCTTTTCAATTCCCCGGGGAGTTCGGACAACAATGAACGATACGGTTTACAAATGCATGGATTAATACATAGAACAATATAAGAACAAGAATAACAATGATAAAACAATTCATGAATTTCAAAGCAGCGTATTCACAAGAGATTGATCGGGTCCCTCGGAACAGCCGCTCTTATAGCAGCATTAATATACTAGCAGCTACCGACTTAGCTAGCCTAACTAATCCTGCCTAACCTTCAACTAGTCCCTAACCATCCTCTGCTAGCCAGAAAAACTGATAGAGCGCGCGAGGTCACCCAGCCAATAATTTCGCCGTTTCCGGCTTCGGGCCCATATACTTTTAATTCACACTATTCATTGACAGGGTGACTTCACGGGCTGCTACCAATTTGTGTGAATTCCCTACTGTTATTACTCAGCGTACCCGACTTACCATCCACCGACACGGGTACCTATGACTTCAACGGATCAGGGAGCTAGCTGTAAAAGGAAAGGCAGCAAAATACCAACTCAAAATGACATTCAATACTGTTGTGAATGACCACGGACAACTGGAAGTTTTAAAATCTTTATCTAAAGTTCGTTTTCATTAAGCATCAAGTTTACAAGAATAAGGCAATCAATAATCAAGATAATGAAAAGTACATAACTATAGAGAAACAAAGTCAGGGTAATCATGGAAAAACTAATATGAGATGGAAACAGGAAACGTTATGAATTTAAGGCAAAAATTCTTTAGACAGTTTAAGTAAGGCCGTTCTAGACCATATCAGAAAATGACAAACTGCAATGCAAAATATGATTTCTAAAAGGTAGGGTAACATGGGAACAAGTTATGAAAATATGCAAATGACTTTATGTTTCAATAATTTGCGGCAAAAAGCATGGAAAGATCAACATATGCAAGGTGTCTCTTTATTGAAGCAAAAGACAGAAAAATAGAAAGGTGCAAGTTTGAAGAGTTTAGAGCAATATTTACCTAGACTGGTGTGGAAACCAAACCCTGGCCACGGGTCAGTTAAGGACAGGAAAACCTCAAGGACAGATACCCCTCAAAGGACAGCAGGTGCAGAATGGACACCCAGGACAGGACAGCAAACCCTCAGGATAGGACCGCTCAGGACAGGACCGCACCCGCAGTTTGGAAGCAACGCCTGCGCTCCACCCTCTCTGCAGCTATCGATCAAGACCCCGATTGGGTCAGCGAACTCCCAGCAAAGTGCTTCGCCAGCACTTTAAGGTTCAGTAGAACCTTAGTCTATGGTCAATTTCGGACAGAGTGCTCCGCAGCGCTCTGTATCTTCAGTCACCTATTGAGTACGATGGATCAGTGACAGGTCAGCTAAACCAGACAAGTCGGACAATTCCCTAGGTGAACCCAGGGTAGATATACAGTTTGGGGACGGTGTACCACCCCCCCAATGTTGCAAAGTGTCAGAATCCCTCAATTTGGATTGGTCCTAAGATAGGATTTGGGTTACACACCAATCAGAATACACTATTTGGAGGCCTTATTTACATCTCAGGGCACCGCCTAGCAAGATTGGGGTTCCCATGAGAAAGTTGCGCAGAATACAGGCAAAGAATACATTTTTGCAACATAATAGAACAATATCATGACGTTGCGGCCGAAGGTGCTGCTTTCCCAGGCTTGCTTCTGGTATCAACCTTCCTTGGCAGTCATTCAATGACAGGACGCCTTTGTCGAGTCTGCGCACAAGTACCCTCCAAGATGGCTCTCAGTTCAGTCAGACCCCCGTTCCCCGCGGTACATGAAAAGTAAGCGAGAACAAATTAATACATAGAAATAACATTATGAAAACACATCACAGGGTTTGCACTTTCAACTTATCACTAAGAAATATACTTATGCAGTCTAAATGTTAGCTACATATAAACAGGTACAAGAGCAGTGGCACGAGCAGTACCACGTTATTGGCAAATCTATGCATTACGCATGCGCAACTATTTCCCTCCAACTCTGCAAACACATCAGGACACGTGAGTGTGACTGACGCATGCGCAAACACTTACTTCCAAGCAGCGGCCATTTTAAAAGACTCGAGTTAATTATTTTAGTAAAACACATAGGCAAGCTTCGGGGAACCTCGTTTAAACATAGAATAAACGTTAGTAAGACGTACAACTTATTACTGGATTACACACGGGCGAGGTTCATGAATAAAGCACGTCGCGAATGCGAAGCTTTGCTTCATCACATACACTGTTGCACTCATCAGAAAATTGGTGTGTGAGTGCATACTTTATGTAATTAAAAAGTGTGACTCTCATTCTACATATCATAGTTATGTTTTAGATCTGGTCATCCGTTTTGTTTTCACTCTGCGTCCAGACTTTGGCCCCCTAAAATTATGTCTTTTCATTAAGTAACCGACTCAGAAAAACACTATTTCAGAATGCATGTGCAATGTATATGTCTCTCTATGAAACACTTTAATATTCAAGATAATCAGACCTTAAAAAGAAAAGTAAAATGTTTGGGATTTGTCTGTTTTCCAAGTGCCCAGTTGACATGACTATTGTTTTGAGAACGTTGTTAATGTTGTAACAAGAATTTAGCAAACACAAAGAGATGATGGACGGAGTCCTGAAACCTTTCAGACAATCACCCCAGTCACAGATCTGGGTTGAATTTATCATCGTTCTTTAGCTCACTTCACCATCCATGGGAACAGTCCAGCCTGAACTGCAAAGCCAGGGCTTCCCTGGACCGGAAACAAGCATCCTGGGACCGGTTTCTGGATATTACCCCTCATCAACCAGGCTAGCTTGAATCTAGTGACAACGATGAAGCAAAAGTGGATACAGCAAATGTCTTTCTCTAGTTCATCAATTGTAAACACTACTGCTGTGTGGCAACATTGACAACTCATTAGTATTAATTTAATTTCTGAATACAAGAAGTAGCAAATCAAAGATAACCAGGTAACCATTTCAATGTGACTGCTGCTCTTGTAGTGTAGTTCCTATTATCACAATAGGCTCTGCGCATTGGAATAATACCTCCAATAGTATAGACCTAGACCAGACGTTAACTAGGTCTTCTACTGTCGATATTAGACTTAAAGTTTTGGGTTTGCCAGCTAGCTCAGAGTTCACTAGAAACTTTCTCGAATAGGCAAGGAGGAGTTGAACCTCCCTGGATAGACAAGAAGGGATTTAGTTTCTGACAACCATAGAACATGACAACTTTCCTCTCCCCTAATCAAGAGTGTATCTCTAGAGTCGTGTGAAAACAAAAGACAACTTATTTTACTCAGTCAGTACGTGCATTCTTAGTTTCACCAGTTTGTAGAGAAAAGGAAGAGATGGGCGTGTTCAATAAAAGATGTTATTTATTGATCAGTCTCTTTTCTCGTACAAGAGAAATGGATCGATATTATCGCAATACTTATGGTTAAGTAAAGTGCATACAATAAAAGCAGAAGTATAAAATAATACTGTAAAAACATTTATATGGTTTCTAAGCCATATGGTGGTTTAAAATGGATAAAATAGATACATACATATAAACATTTGACTAATCATACTCAACTGGTGCTTCTACCTACGCCTACCCCAGTGTACCTGACCTAAGCCTAATACGTGGGCGGGGATAAAAAGTAGCAGTTTAAGTTAAGTTTGTTTTTGCCTAGTGACTGACTCAAGAATTCTCTGCAAGGGGTTATTCAGTTCTGTACCTGGAATCTAGGATGGTTGAGGGATAGTATCTCTCGTCTGAGGTCTCGGTATTCCAGGCTGCCTGCAAGGGCTGCTCGGAAGCGCCGGAGCTGGATTTCTCGGCAGGAGAAAGGCAGCGTCTCGTTCTCAGCGCGTCAGGAAGGCGGGGCAGCGCCAGTGGGCTTCGCTCTCTGCTGGGCTTCGGCAAGTCTCGCTGCTCCGATCTCGTCACCACCGCGTGTGTTTGCTTAAGGCAATATCGGTAATATTTATACCTGTAAGGTGCCGAGATTGACGTAAGGATGGACATAGATACGTCATTAAGGATGTCATACGAGCTGGTCGTTAGCACATTCTTTTACTGAAGTTCTCGGTGAAATCAAAACAATGGCCGCAGGGTTTTTCCCAGGTTGTCATAGGTTTGATTTGTTTTGAGAACTCCGTATGCCTTATCAGGGGCTGGAGGAATATTGCTTTGCCTAATTAGATGGCAAGCGTTATGACCTAATCAGATAACGCGCTCCTGTGCCATGGTCTGGCGTAATCAGATAACGGTTTCTGCATCATGGGATGGCTGCTAGTTAACTTGTTAACCAGAATAGGGTCAGGAATAGGGGGATCGATACAGAACCTATAGGAATACATCACACCCACTCCACGCTAACTATGGCCATATTTACGAATCTAGGCATAGTAAAACATACTGTAGAGTATCGTGTATACCTTACCACCCCAAAATACATATAATGCATTTCGAAATTATGTAATGTACGGGAAAATAAAATAGCCATATGTACTATATGCACTTAAGCAGTAGACTAATGCTAAATTAATCACGCATGTATACATTATTAGTAATCGAATATGAGATTTACACATGAAATGGCTCTTAATACAGAAGAAAAGTTCGAGACCACTTCATCATAGTTCAAAAATATTTATGAGCATACCAGCGGGCAGCTAATGTCTATGAAGTTTCTAAAAACAGAAATTAGTTCTTTAAGAATAGTTCTTACTTTAAGCAGAAGAAAAGTGTCCCGTAAAATGTAAAAAAATATTTTGGGCTGCTAAAAAAATTGCTGTCCGTGGACTGGAGGAAAAGTTGATCTTGCTACTTTATTATTAAAGTTGAAGGCCAAATTCAAGGTGTCGGGAACGCCGTGTGCTAGCTTGTTCAAGAGTCATTATTTCTGCTCTGGTGAGAACATCATATCATTGAGACTGCTGAAAAAGCTGTCAACAGCTTCCTGTGAGAGTTCCACTAACTCGGAAAAAGATGTAACCATGCATTCATGTGCATGATTGTCTCCATTGACGTTTTGATTAGTATTGCTGACAGAAGGTCGTACCTGATCGATGCTGCTTTCATCTTGATCTTCACTACCCCTTAATCGTAGTGGTGAAGTTTCCACGAATGCCGTCATCAGGATTGGCAGCCGTTGAGGGCAGCACAATGCATGAGCCGTTACCGGACCCAACAATGTTTCTGCATCCATTGGCGCATCCGATTGTAGCGTCAGACAGGTGTCCAACACGCATTCTTCTCCGCACAGCATGCACCTTAATACAGGTAAAACACATCTTTGCCATATCGGCCGAAATGAAAGAAACCAAGTCATGTTCAGGTCTCTAAGCCGGGTTAGTCCCAGGATTTTTGATATCCGGTCCCGGTATCCAATGGCTCGGATTGTTTCTTCCCTTGTCGCGGGTGTTTTGTCTGTGACATGGTTTGCCATAACGAAATATAAGGACTAAGAATAGGATTCCTGCAATTAGTCCCAAAATGAGGGGAACTCCTCCAAAAATCGAATGGACGAAGTCTGGCAAAATACCCAGTATGGCTTTGAATGGTGTTAATGCCATCGAAAATACTGTCTTAAATACATTTGAGACTCCACTGGTATCAGAAATATTTAAGATTTCATTCAGGATTTCTGCGAAATGTATGGGGGAATTAGTTGATAACAATGAGTGAATCTCTGCAGTCGTCCTTGCGACTAGGAGATCATACGTTTCTTTTGATGACGTGAGCCTGGTCGGCGTCTGAAGAAGCACTGTTTTCATTCTGCTTAAAGTATCAATTCGAATAGAAGTAATTTTCAAGTTAGGCCATGCCCTTGCCTCCCTGTCTGGAAAGGAGCTGGGGAACAATAAGCGTCCACAGCACATGACCTTTGCAGTCGTACTAACGAGATAAGGAACCCCGGGCAGTAGACTACAACATCTGCGATCCACAATTAGAATGTAACTCCCGTTATAGAGTCTTTTAAAGAATGGTTCTATCTCTGTTGCAGGTGTGCCTAGCTGGTGACATGAAAGGTTATTTGAGTTCCCTTCACAGGCTCCATGCAAACTAATTCCATTACACAGAAGTGTACCGCTTAGTGACATCGCACAATTATTGCCACTAAGAAACACTTTCTGTCCTTTATTACTGACACATGCATGTGAATAGGGCAAGTTCCATGTTGTCTTAATGCACCTTTTTCCCAATTTTTCGTACATGCCAGCCTGTATATATTTTTGGCAGCATTGGAACCTGAAAGTAGATATCGGAATATTAATTATCCCATGTATTATCCATTCAATGACAGGTCGTTCTGACATTGTCAATGGTAATCTCTCGAGTTTCTCAATGCTCAGGACTGTATAATCAGCACCCTTTTGTGCCATACTGATTTGTTTATCAGTAAGGTTAAAGATATTGAATAGTGACGTTGTGTTGATTAAACGCCAAGGCACATAGCCTGAACGCAGGTTTTGTAACGTCCAGCCAAGCTGTATAATAGAACGCAATTGAGACTGACCGTGTTGTAACAACAGTAAGTCTTGCGATATTATGTCGATTGCTGATGACACAATGCTGTCCAATGAAAAGATTCTGGAGGACAGAGTCATTAACCCATTGTCCACTACAGAAAGCGATTTTTCCAAATGAATACGGTCAATTTCCCGTATATTTTCTGCTGTCTCAATTTGAGTTATCTTCCAGGCCTCGTTGTAAGCTGCATATATAGAGGCTGCTATGAAGCGTTTTTGACGCTGTTTGCGTGGTCCCATAATGAAATCACGCAAGTCAGCACCATCAGTAAGTAAAGTTAGGTGTTGCTTAATTTCTGTCAGTGTGGAAGTTTTTAGCCATTGAAGGCAGAGTTTGCCCACACTGTAGGTGGTGGTTATCCCTGGGTGTTGTCTTTGGGAATATCTAGGGTCTGGCCTGGTCAATTTGAACCCCTGTGTTTTGTTCAGGAATCTGTCTTGACAGTTATTAGTATCTGTGGGCCAGATTAACCATTGTTTCCAATCAGGATTTGTTCTGTTTTGGTTTAATACATAGTTTACGTCTATCTCTTCATCTGCAGAGTTATTGCTGTTCATTGTTGGTTTTGGAATAGACGGTTTATTTAAGTTTTTGATTTTGGCTAATCCAAGACAGGTAGTTTGTTGAATAGTTTCATTCAAGAATATAATTTGTTCTGGGATCATGCAGGCTCTAAACAATGATTCTATACCTTGTACTTGCCATTCTTTTGTACCCCAAACACTTTTTACTTCAACATTTTTGTCCCAATAATCAAAACCAAAATGTATTCATTTGTTCAAAAAATGAGTCAGAATATATCAATTTCGTGTTTGTAAGCATGGTTTTTGTTCCTGTCTTATTTGACAATTTGAAATAAAATGTTTCAGCATTCCTTGTGTTGAACCCTGAAAAGTATGAATATTTGTCATAAAAGGTTCTTGAGCTTCCTTTTGGAGGGGTTGCACAATGTTCCCATTGATTATAATTTAAAACATTTCTAGGTTGTGCTGAATTATGTAAAAAATGGTTACCATAGTGGTTGTAGCAGTACATACTATCATAATTAGATGAACCCTGCAAATAATCATGTTTGGTAAATTTAGCAGACATCACTAGGTCAGACATCATGTCATTGATACTTTCAAAGTCCCAATCATCAGCAAATGAGTTTGGTTTTACAAAGTCACTCAACCAGATCTTGATTTGGTGTGGATATTTGAGGATTTCGACCGGACCATAAATTTCATAGTCAGTATTGCCCCATGCTACCCCACCCGGTATAGGATTGGCTGTGAAATTGACTGAAGAAAGTTCTCTTTTCTTGACGTGTGAAGACGTGTGTGGCTTGAGGATCAAGTTGATTTTCTGGCTTGCTGTGTCCATTTTAGCATATTTTCCCTCAATGAAGCGTCCCAAACATAGTATCATGATGAGCCAAAGTATCAGGATAAATACACCAAAGGACACCCAAAATTCAATCCATGGAGAAATCAGATAGGTTTCTTTCAGCTGTTTCAAAAGTTCCTTAGCTTTATCTTTAAAAGTTTTTGTTGATGGCTGTGTCTTTGATTCACTGAGGTCTTCAGAGGAATCATCAAAGTTGATGAAGTAGCCGGATGCCGTTCTGTCAATTGTTCCAATTGCTTCAGGATTACTGTTTCTTGCATATTCGTTTGTTACTTCATTGTAGGTTGGTGTGTCTCTACTAAATGTTTTTATTTGGGTTTTCAGAGGTGTGAGTTCCATTGCATTGTTGCATAGTCCTTGTTGTTGTTCTGTAGGCGTTTCGAATGTGATTAGCCTTTTAGTTAGCACCTCTGTACTTGTAGCAAACCTCGGTGTTCTACTACTTATCGGGAGTCCACTTGGCCTACTGTTTGTTATCGGCCACATGATTGTGGTTTTACCAGGTCAATGGATACAACTCGGTTCTCCTTTTTACCAGCAAGTGGCGGTAGTGCAACTGATCTCGTCCCGTTGATGGACAAGACAGGAACTGCTTTTCTGAAAGAAGGCCCAAATTCCTTCTTTACCGCGATCTTTTCTCTGACTAGATCCCCGACTTTTGGAATCCAGACAGGTCTTGCTGGGACCGGTGGTGGTTCTTCAGTGGTTGTTGGCTGCTGTTTCAACTTTATGTTGCTCAGGTCTTTTCTTGTTTCGTTTAAGTCCTGCAAAATAGCCAAACGATCTTTGATATCAAAGCTTTTTTCTTTCACCACTGAAGTCTGACTGTCAAGATCTAAGACTAGCATCCTAGTCCCAAACAGTAATTCGTACGGACTGAATCCCCTCAGAGAATTTCTTGGCAAGTTGTTTAGACTACGTCGGACACTTATTAGATGTTTGACCCACCCAGCTCCCGAACCTAATACCTTTGCTGTTATAGATTGCTTTATGCCTTGGTTTTTTCTTTACACCATCCCGTATCCCTCAGGAAGGAAGTGAGAAGAATCCCGCTTCGCTATGCTCATTTGGCCGTGCTTTCCCACAAGCTTGAGGGCTAAAGTGAAAACATTGGTCAAACGTAGCATGCTCCTAGCGTATATGCCATTTAGACTCGCAAATCTTTGTATAACAGTCCCGACGTCAGCCGAGTGCTGGGGTCTACATTTATAAGTGGAAACTAGTCTTTATTTGTTAATGGGACGCATTATTTACACTTGTTTCACTGATTATTGTTTAGCCCTTATTGAGTGAAACGCCATGGTATTACCCCGTTCCTCTCGCCGCTGCGATCTCTGTTGCAGCCCGGGCATTTTTTTACAAAGATGTGATGATGCAGGCTCATGCCTGGCCACCAGTACACTGATTGTAGTTCTTCCAGCGAATATTTTAGTTTGAGGTGTCTGAGACCTTCGCCCATATGTGCGTCTGCTATTAACAAAGTTCTCCTGTCCTTGTTTGGAATTACTCTATCCCCCACTCCAGGGATTCGAGCAAAAGGAACGGAGTTCGCATCGATTATGTATGTATATTTGAGTGGGTAACTGATCGGTAACGCTGAGCAGTCGCCTTTTGATGACGTTTTCACCGCCAGCATTGTTTCACCGTCAATGTATTTTACTGCACGCTTTTTTCTAGCTACGGAAGCCGATTTAGTTGCTACCGCTGTGGCTGTCTTAGCCAATGAATTCCCTGCAACGTGAACGCCATCACGCTGATGACTCAGTGAGTGTATCACGTGAGTCTTTGGTAGTTCTTTTTTTAACAGAACTATTTGTTCCCAAAGCAGTTTTTGCTTTATTGTTGCACCTGTGTCATCTTTGTAACCGTTTTGAATCCATTTCTGTAAATCGCTGTTATATGATTTGACGCAGTAATACGAATCGGACACTATGAGTGTCGGGAATTCGCGATCTGCATTATCTAGCGCCATTTTCAATGCTATTATTTCAGTCTGTTGTTCTGAATTAGTTTCTACTGAGTGTGTTTTTGTTAATAGAGGTCTTAGTATACCTCTGCGCCACACTTCTTTTGTAATCTCACATGTGGGGTTGTATGCTTGGTCCCCCAAACGGATGGTTGAGCATGTCCGTCTGTATAGATTACACAAGCGTACTGTCGTAATGGCAGAATGTCGATTGGCAGAGGGAATATTCTTTCATATTCTAGATATTTTAGTTCCTCTAGTTCTGGATCAAAGTAGTATTTTACTTTGTCCATTGTAATGGAATTCACCCATTGTATCCATTCCGGATTCAATGCTGTTGTTGGTAAATTACACGGGGTTGTTAATGCCTCAAAGGCTGATTCTGCTGTTCTGACTGTGATGTGTCTACCGTCAGCTTTATCTTTTTCTCTAGCTATTGCGGTTTGAACTGCATGAACAATGTTTTCTTTAATGCTGAATTTCTTTTCAGCTTCTGTGTACAAGTGTGATTTGAATGCAATTGGTACCTTTTCCCCCTCATTAGAGGTCAGGTATGTGAATCCGCATCTTCCTGGGATGATTCGAATCACAAGGTTGCGTGTGTTATCACGTGTTTCTAATTTTGTTTTAATTAACATATCTGTTTGTAAGGATCTCAGAATTTCTGTGTGTATTTGAGTCCAATTTGTTTTTTTAAAATATGGTTTTATTAGATCATAAAGGGGTTTGACCCTTTCTGCGTAATTTGCAATGTATGTTCTTCCGAAATTTAGGAAGCCTAGAATTGACTGTAGGTTTTTTAGTGTTCTAGGTGCTTGGAGTACGGCACATTTCTCTAGGAAATTGTCAGCCAGGCTTTTGCCTTCACTTGATAATTCATATCCTAAGAACAGGACTGTTAGATGGGCAATTCTAGATTTTTTAAAGTTGAATTTGTAACCCTCTGCCGCGAACCCAAGTATTATGGTGTTCACTCTCTTCAAGTGAGTATCCAAGTCATCGTCTGTTAGGTATATGTCGTCGACATACGATAATGCTTCGTCATCATATGTTTGTAGTAACTCTGTTACTCTCGCTGAGAATAATCCTGGGCTGTTCTTGTACCCCTGGGGTAACCGACAGAATTCTTTTTGAGCGCCATTTATTGAGAACGCTGACAAGTATCTGCTCTCTGGTGCTATATTTTGACAAAAGAATCCATTAGAGATGTCTAATGTTGTTTTATATTTTTTGCGCACTATGTTATTCATTAGTGCAGCACTATGCGAGTTTTGTACTGCAAAAGTTTTGCAACATGATTTAAGGTGTCTGTAATCCAAAACTAGACGATATCAATTGTCTGGTTTGGAGACAGGAAACAAAGGGTTGTTCATTTGTGAGGTGCAAGTTTCAATCACCCCCTGGTATTCTAGTTGATCTAGAATTTCTTTTACCTGTTTTTTTGCTTCTTGCTTGATTGGATACTGCCTTTGTGCAGTAGGTTGTGATTTTAACTGGATTTTGTGAGGAGGAGAGTCCTCGTCCCATCCTACATGATTTTTATATAAAGCAGGAGCTTGAGCTACTGCCCACTTTCTTGCAAGTGTTTATTTTTTATGAATTGGAATATGATTTGAGAAGGCAGGCATAATTATTTCTTCGCCATGTGGGCACTCCCTGACGAACTCTGGTGGCCAATCTTTTTCAGCTAGAAGGATGTCATAGCCCTTGGAGAGATTATCCCAAAAAAGGCCCCTTATTTTTCTAGTCTTATCCCCTTCTATACGTAAAGTTATTTCATATATTTTGTGCGGTTTGCTGACTCTGGTGTCTGCAGTTTCCACTTGAATGTATTCATTCGTGTCCACTGTCTCCAGATGATTCATAAGGACTTTGCGTGCTATGCTCACTTCTGCTGCGCTGTCTAGCATTGTCTGAGCCCACTCTCTGTTTTTCAGCTGTGTCCTCAGTATTCTCGGCATTGTTGAATACTTTAATGCTGGATACCTTCTTCTTGGGAAACTGTAATTTTTTATTTGGATGAGCAGGTTCCTTGTCTTTGGACCTGACGTGCCCTTCCCTGGGTTCCGATCGTCCTCTTCTTTCCGATTTCTGCGAGGAAGTCTGAAAAGATTGAGAGGGACGTGTATCAAAATCTTGATATCTATCCTGTTTCTTTATGTTATCCCTATTTCTAAGGTTGTATTTTTTCACAGAGGTCTCCCTTTGGGAGACTTGGGTCCTTGGTCCGGAGATCTTTCTCTCCGCCGAGGAGACCTTCCTCTGGACTGGAATCTCTTTTCTTTTGGATTGGATTGTTTGTTTCCATCCCAGTTCTTCTTTTGACTGTTTAGATTATTTTTAATAAATATTTTTTCAGGACTTTCAATTAGTTGGGGCTTCACTGGTATTCCACCCAAACTATCTCTACGTAGTTCTTCATAGGATTTTTCTATAATTCTGGCAATTTCAGCTGGTTGGTCTGCTATATCTGTCTCTTTTAACCTCTGGCGGATCGCCACATTCGCTGCTTCTCCTTTTATGTTGGCTAGTAATATTGCCGAGACCTGCTTGAAGTCTTTTAGTAATTTCATACCGAGAGTTAAAGCGGGTTCTGGACCGTATTCGTCTTGAATTTGTTTTAGCACATCTGGTATTACCGACATGGATGGTACACCATGTGTTTTTGTGTAAATGGAAGCAAAGACTGTACCCCAAGTGTCACAGTCCTCCACGTGTGGTGCGATTCCCATTGGAAGACAGATAGTCAGAATCCTGTGTTTATCCACAGGGGTGGTGTCTGGAAACACCGCCTCTATTTGGGTGATTTTTTGTGCTAACCAGAATGGTATTTGTTCCCGTTTAGCTGGTACTTTACCTAGGCAGGACTGTATGTTCTGTGGTGTAATTTTATTTGTGTTCCCCTGATGTGGGGTCAGCTGTGGAATTTTAACTACAGGTTGGATGGTTGAAGTCCGCATTACATATTGGACTAGTTGTCTATATATTTTAATTAGTTGTTTTAGTTCTACTAAAACATCTGCTGCAGACATCCTTTCGATGTCTGGATGTGGTGTGTATCCGGCTAGGACCGGCCATGTTGCTCCTGGTCTACCTAGTGGACCGAGCCTGGTGATGTGATTATTATGTTTTAGGGCGCCATTAAACAAGAGCAGGTGCTCTTGGAATTTGAGTGGTACTTCCACTTCCTCGAAAGGAGTGTAGGTATCCGGTGGTTCCTCTATTTTATAATAGTGGAACTCCTTTGTTACAGCATTTGCTGCTGGAAAGTTTATCCATGAATAGAATACCTCTGTCTGCCGATATTCGTGTGCCTCAATTACGAATATGACTGTACCACCTCTTGGTGTCAGTCCATTGTCTATAAGTTTTAACGTTATAGATCTTCTTATGTTGACCGGGATGAGTTTTATATCCGGGTCCGCTTCTTGCATAGTATTATCAGCTTTTATTAGTTCAGCTGCTAATCTAGCTCTCTCTCTTTCATCATCACTTTCTGGCATTTTACTGTCAGGAAGGTTATTCTGTTTGTTTGCAGATCAGGTTTCTTATGGAAACAAAGATTAGATGCACAATATTTTGGAACAGTGTATCCTTCAACGTTGATTGAACCAAGAACCATACATAGGAGTTCCCTCCTGCGAGGTTTGGCGGATTTTACCTCTCACCCACTCCAGACGTCTTTGGAGTATTATGGGGAAAAAGGGGTCTGAGTGAAAGAGCACGACTGAGTTACTCTAAAGTCTTGCGTTAGTTTTATCGCCTATCCTAACACGTTGGGCGCCATGTAGTGTAGTTCCTATTATCCCAAAAGGCTCTGCGCATTGGAATAATACCTCCAATAGTATAGACCTAGACCAGACGTTAACTAGGTCTTCTACTGTCGATATTAGACTTAAAGTTTTGGGTTTGCCAGCTAGCTCAGAGTTCACTAGAAACTTTCTCGAATAGGCAAGGAGGAGTTGAACCTCCCTGGATAGACAAGAAGGGATTTAGTTTCTGACAACCATAGAACATGACAACTTTGCTCTCCCCTAATCAAGAGTGTATCTCTAGAGTCGTGTGAAAACAAAAGACAACTTATTTTACTCAGTCAGTACGTGCATTCTTAGTTTCACCAGTTTGTAGAGAAAAGGAAGAGATGGGCGTGTTCAATAAAAGATGTTATTTATTGATCAGTCTCTTTTCTCGTACAAGAGAAATGGATCGATATTATCGCAATACTTATGGTTAAGTAAAGTGCATACAATAAAAGCAGAAGTATAAAATAATACTGTAAAAACATTTATATGGTTTCTAAGCCATATGGTGGTTTAAAATGGATAAAATAGATACATACATATAAACATTTGACTAATCATACTCAACTGGTGCTTCTACCTACGCCTACCCCAGTGTACCTGACCTAAGCCTAATACGTGGGCGGGGATAGAAAGTAGCAGTTTAAGTTAAGTTTGTTTTTGCCAAGTGACTGACTCAAGAATTCTCTGCAAGGGGTTATTCAGTTCTGTACCTGGAATCTAGGATGGTTGAGGGATAGTATCTCTCGTCTGAGGTCTCGATATTCCAGGCTGCCTGCAAGGGCTGCTCGGAAGCGCCGGAGCTGGATTTCTCGGCAGGAGAAAGGCAGCGTCTCGTTCTCAGCGCGTCAGGAAGGCGGGGCAGCGCCAGTGGGCTTCGCTCTCTGCTGGGCTTCGGCAAGTCTCGCTGCTCCGATCTCGTCAGCACCGCGTGTGTTTGCTTAAGGCAATATCGGTAATATTTATGCCTGTAAGGTGCCGAGATTGACGTAAGGATGGACATAGATACGTCATTAAGGATGTCATACGAGCTGGTCGTTAGCACATTCTTTTACTGAAGTTCTCGGTGAAATCAAAACAATGGCCGCAGGGTTTTTCCCAGGTTGTCATAGGTTTGATTTGTTTTGAGAACTCCGTATGCCTTAGCAGGGGCTGGAGGAATATTGCTTTGCCTAATTAGATGGCAAGCGTTATGACCTAATCAGATAACGCGCTCCTGTGCCGTGGTCTGGCGTAATCAGATAACGGTTTCTGCATCATGGGATGGCTGCTAGTTAACTTGTTAACCAGAATAGGGTCAGGAATAGGGGGATGGATACAGAACCTATAGGAATAAATCACACTCTGCTGCTCCATGGGTGGCACATTCGATGAACTTTTGTTCAGCTTGAGTGTGGCACCCACTAGGGACACCACATTCACTTTATTTATTTATATTTTACATTTATGTTGAGCGTGGAATCCACTTCAGGGACACCGTGCTCTGTTTGTTTTTTTGTTACTTTAAAACTGAGTGTGGCGTCGCTTCAAGGACACCGTGCTCAGTGTTAAAGTTATAAAAAATATTTTAAAAATTAAACCGAGCTCGGTGTCCTTGAAGCGGTGCTGCACTCAGTTTTTAATGTAACCATTTGCAATGCAATCGGACCTATTGCATTGCAAATGCTTGTTAACTTTAGTAATGAGCGCGGCGCCCACTTCACGGACACCGCACTCTTTTTTTAATTTTTTTTTTATTATAACTCTAATGAGCCTGGTGCCCAGACACTGCACGTGCCCTCGGCACAGCAGTTATCAGCTAGACTTCCCCGCCTTCCGTCGGTAGGCCGGCCCAAGCGAAATGGGTGCCCAGATGCTGACTCTTTACTAGTGGTTAACTGTGGGCAGCCAGAAGACTGCAGTGGCTGGTGTGGAAGAGATTATCGCTGATAAGTAGGTTCGTCACTAAGGCAGACTCACGCAGACAGGACTATCAGCCACTCACTTGGTTCTTTAGTGTGATCTGCCGCCGAGAACCACCTGCTCTTCACCTTTTTCACGAGTTGTCTTCATGTCCAGAGCTGGCTCTTCAGCTCCCCTTGTGCTGGCTTCGCGGCTTTCATGAGCATAGGGAACACCCCGACCTCCCTGTCTGTAAGGTGCTGTCTCGGTCACGCTTTCACCAACCACCCGCTTCATGGCCTGCACAACTTATCCAAGTACTACACATTTCTGTGCAAGTGCTGCCATTGTGTAACCCGTTAAAAAAAATAATAATAATAATTCTCTCGATAGTTTAGCATGGTACCCTATTTGTTGTAATTTTTGTTAGTATCCCGCAGACTTCAGATCTAGTATTCAAGTGCACGTGACCTAATCTTCTAGCTTTGCAAAGAATTTTTAGCAACAAATAGCGATACTTATCTCTAAATGCGCTTAGCGCATTTTTTTTTATCGCCGCCTATTGCCGGATATTATCGCAGAGATAACGTGCTATTAGCAACGTTTATCTCTAAAGCGATAAAATATCCGGCGATAGCGGCTCAATGTATGAATATTGCTGGAAATCCAGCGATATTCAGGCATTAACGCTAATGGGGACTTGAATATCCACCTCCCATTGGATATACAGGTTAAGTCCTGGTCTGAGCAGGCATTAGGTTCTGGTGATATTCGCGGTTAGCGCAAAAAAAAATTCTCGCTTCGCCTGCCTTGCTAATAGGCGATAGCTGTGTTAGCGACTGCTTTCAGTCGCTAGCAGGTTGGGTACACCCACTTTGCATGTCATTAGTGATAAATATCGCTGACATGCAAAGCGGGCCCCAAACCTGTAGCTATCGCCTATAGCTTGCTAATAGGGCGATAAAAATATCGCCGCTTTGTAGGAAAAACTCCAGCTAAAGCGGCGATATCGCCCTTGCTAGTATGTCCCTCGGTCCCTAAGGTGAAACGTGTATTTTGGGTAGTCCTTGCCATTTACTAGTAGCCTGGTTCAACTGCAAGGCGATGTTACAAGTTTGAACGCGTTTACGTCTTTTGCTTACCCTACCCAAAGTACCATCTCGATGATTCCTCGATTTCACAATATTGTCTGTAATACTGAACACGGTAATACACTAATTTGACTGGTTCTTTGGGACACCGTTATCGTGCTTTGAAAGGAATGGACTGTTGGGGCTGTTTTTTTGTTTTCTCCAAGGTTCATGAGGATTAGTAATACTGAACGAGGTATTTCCCTATAAATTCTTCTACGCACCTGGGACTGTAAAAGCTGGTTACGTGTGTGTGCCTGTGTGTATCTGTGTGTGTGCATGTCTGTTTGTCTGTGTGGTACAGTGCAGACCCATGAAGTGTTTCTCTCTGCTAACGAGGGGCCCAAGCATGACAGAAACAACCCCACAGCTTTGCGTGCCAGGTGAGCTTTACACTTCGTTTGCTTCTTTTCACTGGAGGTTAAAAGCTCTGGAAATGTAAGTGTTTGGGAAGTGCACAGATAAACATGATTTTCTTTTATTTACAATAGATTACCCTTACAAACTCCTACAAACAGATTTTTACCTTTATAAGTGGGGTGAGTAAACTGGGGTTAAAACTCCCCCTCTCATGCCAGGGCAGCCACTCCTCGACTTCAGTCATTACTGTAACTTCCCCCTTCGCCCTCTCTTGGGCTCTGCCATTCTCTCGCTGGCTAATAACTATCTCTTCTTGCTTCCTTCCACTACAGCGCCTCTCTCACCTCTCCTCCTTTCTGTCCCTCCATCCTCTACACAGCCATCTGCACCCCCCTCCCTTCTTCTCGATCCAGTCACCCTTTTTGCTTCCTTCTACTTCCTGTGGGTTTGATTGCTCAGCGAACTAATGTGTGTACCGACTGCAGGGATGTGTGTTAGACCCGATGGTCACAGTCTCAAATGTGTGCGGGTTCGCTTAGTTCATCAGCCTTCCAATGTCAATAAATCCTCTGTAATTATTCAAACATGGCACTTAACCCTCCACTGCCCAACACACATTGTAACCTTAGGGGTTAATAAGGAGGGAAGGAGCCGACTATTAGGGTAACGCAGTTTTATTTGTTCTGGTCACAAATAGTATTTCACAAAGTCAATGTCCTTAAAGTAAACGTCCCGGTCTTGAGGATGATCGTCTGGACTCCTCTTCTTTTCTTGGGCTCTTCTGGGGTGTGTTCTGGTCACCGTCTCAGCCCCGAAAACAAAAGAAAGTAAAGTGGCTATTAGGTCACTGTTTTCTTAGAAAATAACCGGAAGGGAAAAGGAGTGGGGGTAACGTCATGTGAGGGGACCGTTTCACCACTTTGTCCTAATGCGGTTCAACACCCGGGGTTGTGGAGTGATAGTGCTCGGGAACGGAACAACGTGCCCAAAGAACCTTCCTGTTCCCGTCCCCCCCCTCCGTTACCCCGTCCCGCTTTTAAAAGAAAAGAGAGCTCGTAGTTGGGCCCGTACCTTGCTTAGCCACGCTTCTTCCTGAGCGTGGCTGGGCGAAGCATAGGGTCGTTGGCCTCCTGGCGTTTCCTTCGGGACTCCTGGACTGCTAGTTCTATCCTCGTTTTCTCGGTCCGTCCTCGCCTGGCCTTCTCAAACTGGAAATCCTCCGGGGTCGTCTTCTCTCTTCTCTAGTCGAGACTTCGGCTTCTCCTCCGGTCGGCGTTCTTCTGTCTCGCTCTTGACCCCGGATGCTTCCGGGTACCGCCTTTCATGTTGCCAGGACGCAACCGATAGGCCCACCAGATCCGACGTCTCGGAGGAGGGCGTTGTTTCATGGAAGTCTGGGTTTCCCTTAAAGGGCTCGTTCCAGTCCTGCGGAGGATATGGAGAAACAGTCACGGGGGATAAGGTAGGCGATCCCGTGACCTGGTGACAAATCTCCCCCCCTAGCTTTTCCCGTTCGGGGGAAAGTGGATATCTAGACAGAAAGTCAGCGTTCATCTGCTGACTACCTTTTCTATGGCGTACTTCAAAGTCAGAGGGCTGGAGCGAGAGGAACCATCGCAGAATACGGTCATTCCTCCCTTTGTTTTGTTGTAGCCATGTCAGTGGAGCGTGGTCTGTGAAGAGAGTAAAATGACGGCCTTCTAGGTAATAACGGAGTTTGTCTACACTCCACTTGACCGCTAGGCACTCCTTTTCTATCGTGGGATAAGCCATCTCTCTAGGGAACAATTTCCTACTTATATAAAGAATGGGCCTTTCTCTACCTTCCTCGTCTAGTTGCGACAAAACTGCCCCTAACCCCACTCCTGATGCATCAGTTTGTAAATAGAAAGGTTTCTCAAAGTCTGGGGTAATCAACACCGGGGTGGAGGACAGCACGTCTCTGAGGGACTGAAATGCTTTACAAGCCTGATGGGAGGGATTCTTTAAGTGAGTGGAAGAAGCCGTTTTTTTCAGAAGGTCAGTTAGGGGTGCAGACATCGTAGCAAAATGGGGTATAAAGCGGCGGTAATAGCCCACCAACCCAAGAAAAGCCCTAAGATCCCTTCGAGTGGAGGGAAAGACTTGGGACTGTATGGCTCGTACTTATGGCTCGTACTTTCTCTTGCTGAGGAAATAGATGTCCCTCTCCTAGTACACACCCTAAATACTCGACCTGGGTGAATGCAACGCGGGACTTTTTCACGTTTATGTGTAATCCAGCTTTTTCCAACGCCGTAAGGATCTGTTCCAGGTGGTGAAGGTGGGCTTCCCAAGTTGGGCTATGGACTACAATGTCGTCCAGATAGGCGGCCGCAAACTTGGTGTAGGGAGCTAGGACAGTATCCATAAGGCGTTGAAACGTTGCTGGAGCACCATGTAGACCAAAGGGAAGGACGGTAAAATGAAAAAGGCCTTCGGGTGTTGAAAATGCAGTCTTCTCCTGATCTTGGGGATGAAGGGGTACTTGCCAATACCCCTTCGTGAGGTCAATGGTTGTTATGTATTGTGATTCTCCGAGGCGCTCAATGACTTCGTCCACCCTTGGTGTGGGGTACCCGTCTTGTTTAGAGACTTTGTTGACCGCGCGGAAGTCAATGAAAAACCTTTTACTACCGTCCGGTTTGGGTACTAGGACCACAGGGGAGGACCAGCTACTCTTAGAAGGCACGATAATCCCTGCTTCTAGCATCTTTTCTATTTCTGTTTTTATCACCTTACGTCGTGCTTCTGGTACCCGATAAGGTTTTTGTTTTACGGTGATGCCCACAGGGGTGGGTATAGAATGCACCGCTAAAGATGTTCTACCTGGTTGGTCTGAAAAGATTGGTTGGTGTCTAAAGAGCACATCTAGTACTTCACTTTTTTGTTGTTTGGTCAGATCAGGGTTCATAACCGTTTGGTCTATTGTATGAACCACTGGAGTGAGAGTGGACACCAACTGAGGTGATGGGGGTGGGGGACCCAACCATTTCTTTAAGTTATTAATATGGTAGATTTGTGTTTTGGAAGGAGACAGTCTCAGGATGTACGTGGTTTTTCCTATTTTTCTGAGTATAGGAAAGGCACCCTGCCCTTCTTTACGGAGCTTATGAGTGGAGGTTGGTAAAAGGACCAGGGCCCAGTCACCAAAAGACAGCTCTCTCCATTTTTTCCCTTTGTCATAGAAGGTCTTTTGTTTGGTTTGGGCCTTCTCCAGTGTCTCATAGGAAATTGTACTTAGCTTGTGTAGCCTGGTTTTGAGCTGTTGGGAATAATCCAACAGTTCCTGGGCGTCCTGTGCCCCTTCTCTTTCCCAGCTATCCCTGGTTATTTCGAGCAGAGTACGGGTGTCCTTCCGAACAAAAGTTCAAAGGGGGAAGACCCCAGACTGCTCTGTACCTGGCCGCGCAATACAAACAGGGCCAAAGGAAGCAAATGGTCCCAGTGCTTCCCATCTCCAGTTAACAGCTTTTAAGGGTGACCTTAAGTAGACCGTTGTACCGTTCTACCAACCCGTCTGTTTGAGGGTGGTAAACAGACGTACGGAGATGTTTGATCTGTAAAATAGAACATACCTGTTTCATCATTCGTGAAACAAACCGAGTACCCTGATCCGTGATCAATTCTCTAGGGAATCCCATCCTAGCAAACAACTCCACCAGTTTTTGTGCAATGGCTGATGACGTTGCGGCCCGTAGGGGAAACGCTTCCGGATAACAGGTAGTGTAATCAACAACCACCATTACATACTGGTATCCACGAGTAGATTTAGGTAGCGGACCCACGATGTCAACCCCAAGCCGATCGAAGGGCTTCCCTATGATAGGAAAGGGGACTAAAGGGACTTTTGGAGGAACGTAAGTGTTGCGTTTCTGACATATTGGGCACTCTTGGCAATACCGCTTGACTTGTGCATAGACCCCAGGCCAATAAAAATGGGTAATAATAGAGTCTGTGGTTTTCTCAGCACCTGAATGTCCTGCCAGGAGATGTGCATGGGCAAAAAACATAACCTGATCGCGAAAATCAGTAGGTACTATCAATTGTGGAGTCGCATTTTCGCTTCCTAATCTGTATAGAAGTCCTTTGGTTTCTATAAAACAAGGATAAACAAGTTGACCCTTGTTTTTATTGGGTTGGGCGTTTTTCCAAGCCTGTGCAAGAGAAGCGTCATTCAGCTGAGCGGTTCTGAAGTGTGAATCGGTCGCCCAGGGCTCAGAGACTAATAGACTGTTGGCTCCCGGTGTCTTGTTCTTATGTAGGGTTTCTGTCATGAGAGTGGAGAAGCACCGATTATCAGTTCCTATAATGAGAGGTTCGGGCAGTTCTGGTAGCACCCCTAACTCACAGTGCATTTGGGTGCCTTGTTCAGTAGTAATGGTTACACCGGCTAAGGGGTAGGTTTTTACATCGCCATGTACACATTTAATCCTGACTGTGCAATCTGTCAAGATATGGGAGGCAGGGATCAGGTTCTTTTTAACCACTGAATGACGGCAGCCTGAATCTAGTAATGCTCGTACTCTCTGTTGGTTGAGCAGTACACTTACATAAAATGTGGGACCGGTTTCCTGGGCAAACATGATGGCGCGAGGTACGCATCCCACTTCCATGGGTTCTTCTTCACCCTTGTCTTTCCTTTTTCTACAATACCTAGCAATATGCCCCCACTCTCCGCAATCATAGCATTGGGGTCCAGTCATAACGGGTGGTTCCGGTCTACCAGGCTGTGTTTTAAATAGTTCAGGCACAATTCTAGGAGGAGGAGTTTTTTTTCCGCTTTTTACTGGAGTCGTGGTTTTGGTGGGTCTTTCAGTTTCACGGGGGTGGGACGAGATTGAGCCCTTGCATAAGAGTTGGCCATCTCTATGGCTTGTTCTAGCGTTAGTCCGGCATGCTGTCTAAGCCAACGTTGAGTCCCAAAAGGAAGGGCCTCCAAAAACTGTTCTAAATAGATTTTACTCATAACCTCCTCCATATTAGAATCTATTGGTTTCAACCAGCGGTCAGCCGCGTCTTTCAATTTATAAAACAATGTTTTGGGTGCATCAGTCGGGAGCCCTCTTTCTTGACGAAACCGCAGTCTATGGCTCTCGTCATCGACTCCAAGTCTATCTAGAACAAATTGTTTCACGTGGCCGTATGTGGCCGTTCCATCTTTATTAGCTAATTGATATGCCGCTTGGGCTTCCCCTGATAAGAGAGGCGCAAGGTAGAAAGGCCAGCGTTCCCCCGGCCAAGCGCTGGCTCTAGCTGCTCTTTCGAAATTTAGAAAAAAAGAAACAGGATCATCTCCAGCCACGTACTTCTGAAGGGGGACAACAGCCCCCGGGGGGAGCGGCAGCGCGGGATTGTCCCATGATAGCGATTAGCTGATTCTGTCCTTCCGCTAATTTCACTACATTTTCCGCTTGTTGCTGCATGGCGGCTGCGAAGGTCGCCCTATCATGGTCGGCCTGTTCAGTAGACTGTCCCACGGCCCATTCCAGTTTGGCTTGACCTTCCCTCATTTGTTCTATGAGGGCCTCCTTCTTGTGTCAGACAGAAAGCTCCTATCTGGCTCGCCACTTGTAACCTTAGGGGTTAACAAGGAGGGAAGGAGCCGACTATTAGGGTAACGCAGTTTTATTTGTTCTGGTCACAAATAGTATTTCACAAAGTCAATGTCCTTAAAGTAAACGTCCCGGTCTTGAGGATGATCGTCTGGACTCCTCTTCTTTTCTTGGGCTCTTCTGGGGTGTTTTCTGGTCGCCGTCTCAGCCCCGAAAACAAAAGAAAGTAAAGTGGCTATTAGGTCACTGTTTTCTTAGAAAATAACCGGAAGGGAAAAAAAGTGAGGGTAACGTCATGTGAGGGGACCGTATCACCACTTTGTCCTAATGCGGTTCAACACCCGGGGTTGTGGAGTGATAGTGCTCGGGAACTGACCAACGTGCCCAAAGAACCTTCCTGTTCCCGTCCCCCCCCTCCGTTACCCCGTCCCGCTTTTAAAAGAAAAGAGAGCTCGTAGTTGGCCCGTACCTTGCTTAGCCACGCTTCTTCCTGAGCGTGGCTGGGCGAAGCGTAGGGTCGTTGGCCTCCTGGCGTTTCCTTCGGGACTCCTGGACTGCTAGTTCAATCCTCGTTTTCTCGGTCCGTCCTCGTCTGGCCATCTCGAGCTGGAAATCATCCGGGGTCGTCTTCTCTCTTCTCTAGTCGAGACTTCAGCTTCTCCTCCGGTCGGCGTTCTTCTGTCTCGCTCTCGACCCCGGATGCTTCCGGGTACCGCCTTTCATGTTGCCAGGACGCAACCGATAAGCCCACCAGATCCGACGTCCCGGAGGAGGGCGTTGTTTCAGGGAAGTCCGGGTTTCCCTTAAAGGGCTCGTTCTAGTCCTGCGGAGGATATGGAGAAACAGTCACGGGGGATAAGGTAGGCGATCCCGTGACCTGGTGACACACATATATATCACTATGTTCAAATCCAGTGTGTTCCTATAAGACGATGTATTGGAGGAAATATTTACATCAAGCAGGATTATGCTTGATGCACAACAAGCTTTTGATCAAGTGGAATGGGCATACCTCTGGGGCAATCTTAGAAGCAACGGTTTTGGACCATGTATTATAACTGCCCTAATAGCTATGTATGTGCAATCTTTTGCAAAAATCCAACTGATGGGTAGGGAAACAGATACGATCTCGATAGCTCGGGGTACAAGACAGGGCTGCCCCTTCTCCCCTATCCTTTTCACACTATACATTGATCCATTAATAAGTGCAATACTACAAGATCAAATAATAAAACCATTTGTGGTCAGGGGGTTTAAAACCAAGGTGTTAGCTTATGCTGACGACATAGCTGTCATCACCTCTGACCCAATTGGTGCAATAGCAAGGATTGAAGTCTTGGCCTCCGAATTTGGTAGGGAGTCTGAGTATGCCCTGAACACAGACAAGACTAGGATTGTGTGCACTAAAACCACTGGATGTCAGGATCCACATAAGACAGAATCCGCCACATATCTCGGGATAAATATTTCTGCGTATGTGGGATTAATATGGGACTTGAACGTGGCTCCTATTATAGAGAAGATAGGTATAGATTTGAGAAGAATAGATAAATTACATCTCTCTATTATAGGAAGAAGTAATGTGATCAAAATGACAATGTTTCCTAAAATCGTATACCTATTTCGGTGTATACCGTTGGAACTGATAAAAGCTATTTTTAAGAGTTTAAATGGGATGTTCCCTCAATTTATTTGGAACTATGGGAAGATTAAGAGATCTATGACCTTCTTGACATTACCACAAGATAGGGGGGGCTGACAGTCCCTAACCTTCTATATTATTATTGGGCCATAACATTGCAACAAATGGTAATATTGTTCAAAACTAGGCAGACAGGAACTAATCCCTCCTACCATATTCGAGTTGGCTATTGGTGGAGCAGCACCTGGGATATTAATTGAGGCAGTTGGAGGGAAGCTATTATAAAAAAATGTGCTTTAAGCCTCTGAGAGCGGCCTGGAATGTTTAGCACAAAGTGTGTAAGCACTTGGAAATCTCGAAACTTCAGAAATATCTAGCACTGTGGCGTTCACCAGTTTTCCCTGCCCCATTATATGACTCACTGGATAAAAAATGGGAACAAGCTGGAATATATAGTATAGGTGATATACTTGATTTAAATGGAGTTATATCTTTTATGGAATTACAGGAGAGATATGGTTTGGACTCCAGCGCGTTCTTTTAGTATGCCCAAATCAGGGAGACGATTAGATTTATTATCCCGCAGATTATGAACCAGAGAAGCATACAGCTGTTAGAGTGTATGGCATATAAACAACCGAGTATCAAGGAATTATATTCCATCTGGATGGGAGCTAGCGTGGATGATATTCCCAGAATTGAAACTGTTTGGGCAGATAAATGTGGGAATCCGAATGTAGATTTAAGCAGATCATTAGCATTGTCCAAGAAGGTTTTTTTATCTGCCAATCTTAAAGCCCAACACTTAAAAACAGCTTTCAGTTTATATTTTAAGCCGGCAAAGTTATTTGCTTGGGGGAAAAGGGAAAAAGACTACTGTCCAAGGTGTGCACAGGGTCCTGCAGACATGATCCATATGTTTTCTGAATGTGTTAAACTGAATGAACTTAAACAGGGGATTGAAATTTTTAGTGTGTCAAACTTTATCTCGGGTGGTGCCTCTTTCTTCGACCTTGATGTTATTAGAGTGTGACGAGTCTCTACAATTGGACCCAATGCAAATAGGCTTTTGTTTTATGGTAACCCCAATAGTGCGTATTTTGATCGCATCAAAATGAAAGGACATGGATCCCTCGACATACCAGGCTTGGTATGTGAGACTTTTTCATGTATTCAATTTTGAGATGAGTCTATATAAATGCAAAGGCTGAAGAATGAAGGAAAGGGGTGATCAAGTTTGGAAACCGCTCAAGTTTGGAAACCGCTCATCGAATGATAGAATTTATGATGTATATTGTAGCTTATGTATTTTTGAATATTTATTTTTGGTTAATTGTTTTAGATATTTGTGATTCTCTCGCTTAATGTAAATATTGCTTTTCCTGAGAAAAAGTATAAATAAAAAATAAATTAAAAAAAAGGAGGAAATATTTGCTTTGTCTCAAGTCAACTCATGGTCGACTTCTGCCTGGTGTTTTTTTTCACACCTACCTATGTACAGCGTCCTGAAACCCCGCAGTGATGTCAGTGCTATAGTAAATACAAATACACTAACCGCTGCTAAGTGGAATTAGAATAAACATCTGTTATGCAGAGCCTGGATACCCAGGGGTGACCATGTGCTACATCCTTCCCTTTTACTTTCCCTTATTACTCCCTCCTGTTTGTCTTCTGCTTTTAGTTCGTCCCGACACTCCTTAGCCACTCCGTTTCCACTTTCTCATTCTTACGCCTTTCTTTTCAAAATTCTTTCAGTGTTTACTTAATCCTTCCTTACCCCTGCCAGCCCCCCTTCACCACCTACTCCTGCCTTCGTTACCCTCTGTAGCATTTCTCTCCTCACCACATGTTCTTTCCTTTTTGAGTCCCTGCCCCCTCCCTTTTCACACACACCGCCCCTCCTTCTCTGTGCCCTCCCGTTCCATGTGATGCACTCTACCTGGGCCACCCCTCCCTCCCCGGCAGGAGTGCTCTTGGGGGGCGGACTCCCTTCCAAGCAGTGGTGATCCCAGGTGCTTAGTCACGCTGATGAAACTTCATTGTGCTGTAATGAATATGGCACTGTGCCCCATCCGGGCCTGCACACACCGGTGCACCAGGGATGGGCAAAGTCTCACTTTCCAGGTTTATTGTTGTCGTGACAATGCACGGAACTGGCTCCTGCGGGAGTGGCGTAGGGTAAACTGTGTGTGTGGGGGTGTAGTGATACGTCCCCGCCCCTCTGATAACCCAGGCATCCTGGGCATGTTTTGTTTATAGTTGGCGGGAGGTATAGGGATACTTTCCTGCATCTTTGAGGTACCTATGAGGCAAACTGTGTGTGGGGGGGTGTAGTGATACAACCCCACCCCTCTGATAACCCAGGCAGCCTGGGCATGTGTAGTGTAAACTTGGCAGGGGTAGATGAAGAGATACTTCCCCCTCGTCTTTGAGGTACCTAGGAGGCAATATGCTGCGATCCTTTTTACAAAACATTTTACTCAGGGCATTAAGTGGACCCGGGTTTTTTCTGTGCTCAGCACCAGCAGTTTTAGAGAGCAGGTACTGAGACGAGTTCCTATCGGGCTCTCCATTTTTGCCCTCACCCTCAGTGTGAAAAAAAAAGTCTTTAACTCTGCAGCAGTACCACCCTTTACTGCCTTTGATGTAACCTTGAAGACACTCGTTGTAGTTATTTCATAGTCTCATCATGTCAGAACTGAAGCATTTTCAATATTATATACAACAAAGCAATAAGTCTCGCATTTGTGAAAGACTGATCTATTGGCACTGCTTTTTATTTATTTATGTGTGGGTTTCAAAAGAGAGAAATAAAAGGCATTGTCATTTACAATGCCAATAGCTTAAACTCTCGCAAATGCGAGATCTATTGCATTGCAAATGCTTGTTTTAAGTTGAAATCTGTGTATTCTGTAGCCGATGGTGGTTGAAATAGAAAATACAATGAATCTATAATTTTGTAGATATAGCCACGCAATCGCTTTTTTTCCAGAGGACCTATTACTAAAGGTAGTACAGGAAAAATCCACCCTGCCTCGCAAGTGAGATATTACCTCTCTACTCCCAAGTCATCTGTGTGATATAAGTGATTGCCTTGATGTAAAATCAAGTAACTAATTTCCTTTTATGGTGAAGCAGTCCACATAAAAATGAATTGCGACCCATGAAAATAAGAATGGGTACTCTTCAGGAAGATAAATCCAGTTGTAAAAACATGTTTACGAGTAAATTTACATATTTTACGCCGACCAGGAATTCACAGTGGAAATCATGGTACATGTAAATCCATTTACAACCACAGATTTCTCTACCATGAATACAGAGACATCCACACTCATGAATCCCACTCAAGAGGTGAGAAGAGGGTGTTTAAAGGAGTGTTTGGCCTTGGAGATTTTGCAGTGCTCTCAAACAAGTAAGTTTGTGGTCATTCCTAAACTCCTCTCTGTCGCCTTTCCACCATGTAGATGGGTGAAGATTTACTCCCACCAAGAGCTGGGATTACTCCTCTCCTTGAGTGGGAAGAGAAACAGATCACGCAACATTTGGTGGGGTGAAGAGGAAGGGGCTTCTCCACAGGAGAAAAGGTTTCACTTGTGTGGACTTCTCCAGTATGGAAACACCTATACATGGGAATAGGACCCCACCCGAATAATCGCATGACATTCCCAGAAGTATGCATGGACACCTACACCTGCACCAGCTTTACAGGCATAGTTTGGTGAATGCCTGTGAATCTCTATAAGTTGTAAATCTGCACTCACATGTATATGTACATCTATGGGTGCAAAATGACTTCTTTTTCATTAATCATGTCCAATATGTCTTGCATGCTACAGCCATGACAGAGAAGCAGCATGAATGCCATTTAGCAGGGTAGAGATGTCTATTGATGGACTTAAACTGAATCATAAGCCCAGACGGTATTCCACAAAACAATGGGATTGTATATGATAGATGCGCTGTTTCTCATCCCCAGCTCCTTTGTGAGCAGGTTTACTGATCCTGATGGTGGGGCCATACATAGTTTTCAAAGAAATATATCCTGAGCTGGAGGCAATATTTTCCCTCAATTTCAGGATGCATTACTAAATTTGATGTATCTGGATCAAATCAAACCAGGCAAACAATTGCAGGTACATATACCCCTCAAACCCAAACCAAGCTCTGAACTAACATATGACTTTCGTATGTTCTTACTTAACTGTCGCTCCCTGCCAAAACACGGCCGAAATGGCTCTTTTAATAGAGGAATACACCCCAGATATATTGTTTCTGACGGAAACTTGGCTTACTCCTGAGTCCGACCCCGCCGTTGTAGATGCTCTCCCATCAGGCTTCCAAATTATTCGGCAAGACCGACTTAAAGGGAGAGGAGGAGGTCTGGCAATTATTCATAAGGAACAGTTTTTCTGCCGAGTTGCCTCTGAAACCATCCCGGAGTGTGAGAGTCTGGCCTTTAACATCGAACTCTCACCCAACAGTTGCTTCTCAGGCACTCTTATTTACCGCCCCCCTGGCCCCCCGAAGCAGTTCCACGAAAACTTACCCTCAAGTGTGGCCGAACTAGTCAGTACCACTTCCAATTTTACTTTGCTAGGCGATTTCAACCTTCATTTTGACTCCTCATTAGACCACATAGCTGCCTCCTTGGCAGACGATCTAGCAGCCCTGCAACTCACCCAACGTGTTACTACTCCCACTCACGTCAAGGGCCACTTGTTGGACCCTGTCTTCAGCAATTGCGCTGATCTCTTAGCCGGTCCTCCAATCCCTCTGCCTTGGACAGACCACTTCCTGGTCCCTATCAGCTGGACCTCGCTCAAACCTTCATCTAATGTACCCACTACTAGGCTCATGCGAGCCTGGTCCCGTCTCGCGGTTGATAACTGGTCTATCAAACTTGCCAGCACTCAACCCCGTGATCACGAGGATCCTGGCTTAGCCAACCAGGCCTACGTTAACTGGATCACACAAACCCTAGACGCTACACTCCCAATAAGTAAGATTACGCTGAAGCGCCCCCACAAAACTGCCCCTTGGTACACGGAGGCTCTCGGGGACAAGAAACGCCTATGCAGAAGATCGGAAAGACGATGGCGTTCAGACTACTCGGTAGACAATTAAACCCACTACCGAGAATCTATCAGCGAATACAAAGCCCAAGTAAAAGCAGCCCAGGCCACATATTTCTCCAATAGAATACTGCTGGCCAAGTCAAAGCCTAAGGAGATTTTTCATATCGTGAAAAAGTTAATGAAACCCCCCCCCTGCTCTGCAGGCTGTAAAATCCACCTCCCATTGTAACAACGTTGCTGAGTTCTTCTACCAGAAAGTAAACACTATCTACTCAGCCTTCCCCACTAAAAACATCACCTCTTCAATCCAATCTAATAAACCCCCAGCCCCCCCCCTTTTCTACCTCAAGCCACTCTGACTCACTTTCCCCTACTAGACCTTACAACCCTTGAATCCTTAGCGCAGAGAGTCAAATCCGGATCCCCTGACGACCCAGCCCCACCAGATATAATAATGGCTGCCTCTCAGATCACCCTGCCTACAATTGGGGAGGTATTAAATGCATCCATTACCTCCAGCACTGTCCCGTCCGTTTGGAAGCAGGCCATGGTCAGATCTTTACTAAAGAAGCCCAATCTAGACCCGACTGACCTGGGTAATTACCGACCCATCTCCCTGCTCCCATGGGTGAGCAAGATCTTGGAAAAATACATAAATCAACAGCTAGTAAATTTTTTGGAAGATCATCACTTACTCGACCCCACCCAGACGGGTTTCAGACCGAGACACGGGACCGAGACCGCCCTCCTCATGGTCACCGAGGAAGCTAGAAAAATCCTGGATCAAGGAGGATCAGTGGCAGTGATCCTCCTTGACCTAAGCGCGGCGTTCGATACGGTCAGTCACGACACCTTACTGTACCGTATGTCCTGTGCCGGGATTAAGGATAAAGCCTGGTCGTGGTTCAGGTCCTTTTTAGAGGACAGATCTTTTAGAGTCTTTGAGGGTGAGTCCGTGTCCTCCAGCAGACCTCTGAAGTGCGGAGTTCCCCAGGGCTCCTCTCTGAGCCCCGCACTTTTCAACTTGTACATGAGACCACTGGCTGAGGTCGTCCGTCCATTCGGGGTTCATCTCTTATGCGGACGACACGCAGCTGGTGGTCTCACTGGCGCAGGAGGCCAACCGGCTTGCGCCAGGCGGGCTTAGAGAATGCCTAGAAGAGGTGAAGACCTGGATGTCTTCATCATCCCTCAAGTTGAACGGGGATAAAACTGAGCTGATGCTCCTAGGCCCCCCAGATCTCTGCCTCCCCACCTCTTTGTGGCCCTCGTGTCTGGGTCTCCCTCCAACTCCCAAAGACAATATCAAGAGCCTCGGAGTGTGGATGGACAGATCCCTATCTTTTAATGTTCAGGCCACAAAACTTTCAGCCACCTGTTTTGGCATCATGAGGATGTTAAAGAAAATCTTCCCCCTCCTTCCCATGGAAGCCAAACAGGTGGCTATACAGGGGCTAATACAATCACGCCTTGATTTTAACAATGTGCTCTATCTCGGCGCCCCAGAGTACACCCTGCGCAGGCTGCAGACAGTGCAGAACTGCGCAGCCCGCTTACTGCTTGAGATCCCCCGCAGACAATCAGTGAGGGCCGGACTGGTCAGCCTTCATTGGCTACCGGTTCGCCAGAGAATTCTTTTTAAGGCAATGTGTATAGCCCATCAAGCTTTCTGGGACACAGGCCCGAGCATTACCCGCGACCTACTCACTCACTACACCCCCAACAGAAGTCTTCGCTCCAGCCAGTCCTTTCTAGCAGTGGCTCCTAGAATAAAAAGATCCAGATCTGGCGGCAGGATGTTCGCCCACAATGCCTCCAGGACCTGGAATACTCTGCCACTGCATCTCAGAGCCAATCCCAATCTCTCTGTGTTTCGCAAGCAGCTCAAGACCTTCCTTTTTAACTTACCCCTTTAACTTCAGCTAACCCTCCCTTACAGCTCTCAGATAGGTTCTGGTTATTCTTTTTTAGCGCTTGGACGCCTCAGGGCAGCAATTCGCGCTCTACAAATCCACATCTAATCTAATCTAATCTAATCTAATATATCAAAGTCTTTAAAACCCAGCAACACATTTAGATGGGATAGAGCCTTCCAAAATAATCAGTGCAATATTCCTTTTTTGACTATGACTAGTACCTAGAAGGGTTTGGATTTTAATTTGAAGATCTGGAGGCAAGAGTGAGTTACTTTAGCTCAGGAGCAATATCAATATCTCTTAAAATATTCAAAGGTTCAGAGGACAAGATAGTGAGCTCTACAGACTGAATAATTAGTTCAGTGTTTTGACCACACAAACAACTTTTCCTTTGATCACTCTGTACTGCCATCATTTCACTCAGTGGCGTCCGGCATGGCTCATGGATGGCAGGGTGGGGGCAAGTGCAGGGGGGCAGTAGGGGATGCACATGGTAAAAAAAAAAAATCTTACCTTGTGGCCGGGTCTCGTGTCTCTGCTCCTGCTCTCCTCGTCGGACTCGAGGAACAGAAAGCACAGCCAGGCTCCCCTGGCCAATCACAATGCTGCAATGCATCTGAGAGTCCTGGTTCAACGCTCAGGCAGGGAATCAGAGCTTGGGTATGTTCTCCATGCAGGCTGGATTGCAGCCTGCATGGAGAACAGGAAAAGTGCATATGACAGTTTTGGCCAATCAGTCATGTGCACTTAGGAGTGGGCAAACCACTCCTCCCCTGCCCTGTTCCCAGAGCAGAGCATCCCTGCAACTCGCCCGTCTGTAAAGCAGCAGGAAACATAAAATGATAACTCAAAGTTAATATCAGTCAGTCAAATACACTTTATTCGATTTGTTAAAATCATAAAAGGCATAAAATTTACATACATCCATAAAAACATTACAATTCATAAATTTACAAACTCAGTGCAAGGCCCTTGTAAACAGATACACTGCAATTAATCAAGATAAAATCAGCATAGCAAATACAGTTAGTTAAGATAATACATTGAGTGGCGCATTTTTTGTCTTAATTCTAACTGCCGGCACTAAAAAACTGGCCACGCAATAAATAATGCGGGTGTTACTCAAAGTTAATATCATTTTATGTTTCTTTTACTTTGCACTGCTTAAAAGCAGTGGGGCAAATAAAGTCAAGCCAAACCAGTATGAACATAAATATTCCCTTGTATTCAAGTCCTTAATACGATAGTAAACACTTTCTACCATGCTGGGCCAACTTAAATAAGTTTTTTTAGCCTACAAATACACTAAATCAGGATTGTAGGGCCATCGTGCCACCTTTACTTTCAAGTGCAAGCTTTATTCAACGATTGTATCTTGGAACAACGAGTTCCACAACCACGACTTCCTGAACAACAAGGTCGCAACCACGACCTCGTCTTACCTTATTCAACATATCTCCTTCCAGGGTCAGTTTCACTAGCAAGCAGTCTGTTTGTATTGGAATAAAGACTTTAAGAATATCTTTCAGAGTACTAGTCCAGTTGGACAAGCCCCCACAACTCTAGGATAGAAAACAGAAACAACATGGGTGATTTAAATGGCTGTGTACTGGGAAATGCAACCTTAATTTTGTCCACATCACTTGAACAGGGAATGCCCTTCTAAAATCAAGTGCCTCTTTCCACGGATGCATTTCAAGTGGGCCAAGATCTAGTGGTACCAACAGGATAAGTGCGTCATACACAATTTTCAGTGTTTCCATATTAGGAAATTCATCTTTCTGCTGTTTTTCCAATGATTCTAAAACATTTTTTTATCTCTGGACAATTATTCTTTTGACCAGCGAAACAGATATTGACTCCATGAAAATTTCCCTGAACATGGATACCATTTTTACAATTAAATTGTCATGTTGTAATTCTTTGTAAAGTCAGCTGTAATTTGCACACAAATGTGCGATCCTATTGGCAAACTGCACTTGAAGATAATGTTTCTGCACTCATGTTGTAAAAAAAAATTAGAAATGCAAGTTTAGAAACTACCATGAGGCACAACAGACTAGGCCTGTTTGTCTAAAGCGTAAATAAAGTTGTTTTTCACTTAAGTTTACAGAGTTACCACATTGTGAATCAGGTGTAAGTGCATTTATCTTATGCACTGCTGCTTATGCTTGTTCTATTTGCTCCCTAACAGCTAACATGTGCAAAGGGCTGTGTTAAGTATAACATTTTTGTTTAAAGGTTATTTCTGCTGACATCCCATAGGAAATAGTTGCAAATATCATTCTTGTAGGGTTTAGGTAATTAAGGAAAATAAAAATAGTGGTTGCATTGTTTTCCCATTAGCTCTGATGCTGAAATCTCTTTTTAGAAGATGTCACACTTCTAAGACTTTAGACTGTCTGAACTGATGCTATCATTTCTCCAGCTATCCTTCCTCGGACACAGGTCTCATCCCTATTTTCTCACCTCATCCCCTCCTGGGAGGGGTAACCATGTGACTCACTTCAAAGCATGGAGTCTTTTTGGCAATAGATTCTATGACACCCCTTTCCCTTCAGAGAATTCGCCACAGCGGATCTGACTATAGGATGTGAAAGAGATGTACTTTGATGGGGTGCGATTTTTCCTTGATGATCTGAAGGCAAAACTGTGCTTACTTTAGTCGGAGTCAGGAAAAATAAGAAGACAATAAAGCATTAGCTAAGATATTGTGCACTTGTTTTCATTATGATGGCTACTGGGGCCCAGAATGAGGTCATATTGCAGTAAAAGACAGGCAGAGAAGGTGTAGTAACGTTAGCCTGATTTTGCTAGAGAAATTTGCCAATCACAGATGTGGATTTATATACATTAAAAGATGGACGACTACCTTACATATGCTTGAAGAAAATTCCTTCTAACAGGTTAAGGATAGTGGAGAGGAGCCTTCCGCCTTGGCCTGCATGTAGACCAATAAGATGCTCAATAGGCTAGGGGAATTTGCCTCTTACTGGCCTCACGAGGACAAAGGAGGTCTAACTGTATCATGAAAGATCCGGCCTGTTGCTTGCAACTTCTCACCCTAAGGTGGAAGAGTTTGGAAGGTCATGAATTTTCAGTACATTCAGGTGCAGACCTACTGTTGAAGGGAGCCTCTGCAACTTGAACCACCGACTGTTGTCTGAAGAACCAGTCCAAAGATCTGGCTATTTGTTTCGTCAGCTATTTTTAGACAAGACCATTGACTGCTTCAAGTAAGTGAAACTACAGCTTCAAGATTGTTGGAAATGACCATCTTTTGCATGGTATGCCCCCAGATATTTTTTACTTCTCGTCTCTATTTTTGCTGAACCTGTTTTGTTGGCCATAGGACTCAGTACACTTTACTCCTGCTAATCAGTGGGAGAGTGCTTGTGCTCTCCCTTTTAACCATGGGAAAATTGGTACACACACAATTGGCATATTTAATTTACTTATATGTCCCTAGTATATGCTACTATATGTATCCAGATTCTGTAAATTAAACACAGAAAGTGGCTTGCCACACTTATTGTGCCACCCACTAATGTAGCTTTGAAAACCTTGTCTCAGACCTGCCATTGCAGCCTGTAGTACAGTTTTAAACTGCCATTTTAACCTGGGAAAATAACCTCCTTGCCAGGCCAAAACCTTCCTTTTTTAATATTTATAGGTCACCCCTAGTGCAGGCCCTAAATGCCCATAGGAAGAAGTGTATAGTATTTAAAAAGTAGGGCATGCATATTTAAAGTATCACATGTCCTGGCAGTGAAAAAACTCCAAAGGTGCCTTTCACTGTGCAAGGCTGGTTCTCCAATGGAAACACACTAAGTTACATTGTAACAACTTATAATGCATCACTGCGGCTTGGGACTAGCTAGAAAAAGGATTCAAAGACTCACAGTGATATGTATTTAAAATCCAACCTAATGGTCAAGTCATATTTTAAATGACTATGTTGAAAATGACATTTTTAAAACGTTGGCATTCTTCTGCTTAAGCCAAGTGTACCTTTCTGCTAGTGTCACCAGACTGTTAATTGATCCCCTCTGGTGTGATGTGTATTACTCCCAGACAGTGGACAAAATACCTGGGTGTGGAGAGGTGTGGGTCTTCAGGATGGCTGGGGAGGAGTTGGGCCCCTTCGCTGGTTGCACTTCAAAGGGTAGCCTCAGGGCTGTACCCAACCCTTCCTGACTTCAGAAGAATCCTACCCTGTAACTGGCATGTACAGCTCACACCTAGGCCTGCCTGCTCTTTGTTTCACTATCCAGCCTGGAATCAAACCCAGGGAAAAGGGAAGACCTGGCTAGAACTAGTCTTACAGTTAGGCAAAGGGGTGCACATGATGGAGCAGGGGAAATACAAAAAATGTTGTAACACCTTCGAAGTTAATGACCTCATAACTTTAATAATATTAACTGTGTGAAGCATGTAAACTAATCAACAAATGCACCTTTTATTTAGACACTACACACGGGAACCTAACTGCTATTTGAAAAATTCTAATTTAATAATAAAATGTGAATTAAATTAACATAGGTTTGTGATTACGTAGAAAAGAAGTGTAAATTGCAAGTATTTTGTCTGTAGTATATTTATATCATGGCATAGAATGCAGATGGTAAGTGAAATGGCTTTAAATGTCGCTTTTGGTAGGTAATATCTAACCCGGGTCATTAGAATGGTGGGCGGTAAACAGAAGGGCTTAAATTTCTATATCTAATTTCTGTTACGTTTCCTTTCGTATTAGTTCCGAGTCGGGTCTGCTAGCCTTGTCTGAAAAATGGCTGCTGTGAAGTGCGACGGCGCAAAAGAAAATTAAAATGCCCCCCGCACATGTGCAGAATGAAAGTTCAGTCACAAGTGTATGGCTTATGCCCGGAGTGAGAGATGTCAAGGCCAGCCTGACATGCAACAGGAGTTGTGCCCAAGAGACTATTCTAAAAGCCTGGGAATGGATGGGAGAACTGAGCTCTAGAGGATGAGCAAATTCATGACTGTGGAAGAATGTTGCAAATAATTTAACAAAGTATAAATGAAAATATTTTATGAAGTCATGTGAACCCGGAATGAATCAAGACTTTTGCGAACTAGTTTGAGCTAGGAGGACAATGAGGTGATCATCACCACCCCTCCAATAGACCAATCAGAGGTGGATGTAGCCCCTAAAAGTTTCAATTTTAGGTATAGAAAGTTAGTGAAAGGGTATAAAAAGAGCCTGTGCTTATGATGAGGTGTGGCTTATTTTTTTGCACCTTTGCTCAGCACGATATGCTGTCATTTGAGACAATTTTCTTTTTATGGTGCAAGAGACATTGAAAATTGTGAACTTTGAACTCTGATGGGGAAAAGGAACGAGACCGTTGCGGGAATTCTATCTCGGGAGGCATACGTCCGAGGTGGTTAGATGGACAGACAGTCAGCTTGGGAACCTAACATGTGATCTGCGGTTCATGCTCTAGTGAACCATTCTCATCATCGCCCTATGGCCAAGGGGTAATGAGTATTTTCCATTTTTCTAATTTTCCTTTGCTTAAATGTATTGAAATAATGCTTAAATGTATATGCCTAATAAAACTTACTTAATTTCAATTTTCCCTTTAAATGAATTTTGATAAAATCTTATGATAATATAAACTCGAGTCTGTGGTTATTAGAATAAAAGTCATGACAAATAAATGTTGAAGGTTTTAAATTGTGATTGAGCTGGACTTAAGTGCCATCAACTGATTCCTACTAGTTGGTCCATCGACCAAATAGGGGAGTACCTTGATGTTTTGAAACTGACAGCTATAACAATTCAATGTATATAATGTATATATTTACTGTATATGTTAATAAGGTACCTGCATGTCTTGCAGCTAGTCTACTTATCACTTATCCAGAAAACTGTGTGAATATGTGTGTTTGCGGTGTTATGGGCCCCACCGATGAGTAAATGGTAAGAGTTTTCCTGGGTTAGTGACAGGAGAAAAGGGTTTTATGTTAGACCCGCTGTATCACACCCCACCCATAGGCTAGTACTGGGCATAAAAGTGGCATCCACAAAACTTGAAATCAGAACATTATGAAACCTGTGAAGACTCAGAAGAAGGATTGCTCTTCTGTCTTGTGCCTGAAGGAAGACTGGATCTGCCTGCCTTGAACCCATGCCACCATAAGTGACTCGAAGGGTCAGTTGACTGACCTGTTTGAGCTACACGGACATAATAAGCTTCCAGAGGCCTTTCTCTCTTCCCAGCTGACCAGACCCAACAGGATCTGACCTGATCCCAGCTGCTGGATTCTGTGGGAGTGAGTCCTGACTGTGCTACCCTCAAGGCCCTGGACCCTTGGCTGGAGCCAAAGTCTACTTCACCTGACTAACTGAAGATTTCATGGTACCCGGCAAAGAGTGAATCCGATCCGCACAGCAGCTCACCAAAGGTGTTACCGGATGCAGTGCAGGGCTAAGCAGTGATGAAGAGCCACGCAGCTCTTTACCAAAGGCTACACCAGATCCCACTTAGAGTGATGCTGAACAACACAGTTTCTCATTGACCATCTCACCAGATCCAACGCAGAGTATTGCTGCACCACACAACTCCTCCCGAAGGCTTCGCCAGATCTGATGCAGAGCTGCACAGCTACTTACCATGGGTGTTACCGGATGCATTGCAGCGCTATGCAGCTCCTCACTGAAGGCTTCACTGGATCCCACGCAGAGTGATACAGAGGCACATACAGCTCCTAACTGAAGGTCTCACTGGATTCAATGCAGTGCACTGCAGAGGTTAGCCGCACCACTAAGCTCCTCACAAAGGCTTTACCAGATCTTGTGCAAAGTGACATGGAACTCCACATAGCCGTGGACTGGAATCCTCATCAGACCTAACCAGCGTAACACAGAGCAATCATAGGCCCGTAGAGCTGCGCAGTCCTCGGTCGAAGTCAGAAGGTTATACTTTCAATAGGACAAACCTGGTCCTGTATCCGGCGCAAGCTCCATCGCGATGGGCCTGAATTTGTGACTTTGTCTTCGTCCGTGCAACAAGGTACCTGCAGTTGGTGTTTCGTGGCTTTTAGTGCTATTTTTACCTAAGATTTTAAAAACTCATAACTCCTGATTAGATTTTTGTCATTTTTATGTCATTTTACATATTAAAATTTACTCTGTTATTCTGAATTGGTTTGGGGTTGTTTTTGTGTAGTGTTTTCACTTTATTACTTTTTCTATTTCTATTTCTATTTAGGGAGTTTTGTAAAGCGCTTGGTGACGCCAAGAGGCGTGTCCCCGCGCTGAGGAGCAGATACTTACTGGAACTTACAAAAGTGGAATACCTTACTGTTCGAAAAGTGCAGTTTTAAGCTTAGCCCTAAATATTAGTTCTGATGGTTCTAGTCGCAGTGCTGTGGGAAGTTTGTTCCATCTGGAAGCAGCAAGGTATCTAAAGGATCTTCCTCCCATCCGTGCTCTAGACACCTTGGGAATAACCAGGAGTCCTGAGCCGGAAGATCTCAGAGAGCGGGACGGCTCGTAAGACGTCAACAGTTCTTTCAAAGGGAGAGGGGACCTCCCATTGATGATCCGATGGCACGTGCAGAGTGCTTTGAATTCTACCCTGCTTCTGATCGGAAGCCAATGCAAAGACCGGAGAGCCGCTGAAGATGCGGCTCTTCGGGGAAGTTTAAGCACTAGCCGGGCAGCGGCATTCTGCAGGACCTGCAAGCGGCTCAAATTCTTCTCCAGAGTCCCTAAATAGAGAAGATTGCCGTAGTCCATCTTTGATGTGACCAGTGCGTGCACCAGGGTTTGACGGGCTCTTATAGGTAAAAACTTCAGTGCCTTCCTGAGACTTTTGAGTGTCCCGAAGCATGATCCTACCACCTGATTGATCTGGGGGCCAAAGGTCAGATCAGAGTCGAACCAGATGCCCAAGTTCTTTGCTTTCTGGCACGGGATAGGAGTAGGACCTAGGCAAGGTGGCCACCATGCCGACGTCCACGCTGATTGGCCTCCCCCCACGACCAGCACCTCGGTCTTGCCTCCGTTAAGCTTGAGGCAATTGGCGGACATCCAGGCAGCTAGATCTTGCATGCAAGCTCTGAAGATGTCCGCCGAAAGACCGGGTGCGCGCGACAGGGAGATGACCAACTGCGTGTCGTCGGCGTAAGACACCATTCGGAGGCCGTGACTCTCTACTAAAGTGGCAATTGGGGCGACATAAAGATTAAAGAGTGTTGGACTCAGGGATGAGCCCTGCGGCACCCCCTGGTCCGAAACGATTCGCTCGGAGTAAAGGTCACCTTGCCTCACTTGGAACCCTCGGCCTACAAGAAATGAGTGAATCCATTTCAGCGCTGCCCCTTTCACCCCACCTTTGTTCAGACACTGTAGCAAGATGGAATGAGCTACAGTGTCGAACGCTGCGCTGAGGTCTAAGAGGATTAAAGCCATGGTTTGTCCCTCATCAGCACCTTGCCTCAGGGTTTCGGTAGCCCTGAGAAGGGCGGACTCCGTGGAATGACGAGGCCGAAACCCAAATTGGGTAGGGTGAAGAAGGTTGCTTTCCTCCACATGTTTCATTAGCTGTTTATTTACCACCTTCTCCGCTACCTTAGAGAAATAAGGCAGCAGAGAAATGGGGCGTAAATTGTCCAGCTTCTCAAAGCTAATGTTGGGCTTCTTGCGGAGGGGAAGCACCACGGCCTGTTTCCAATCCTCAGGTATAGAACTAGATCGGAAGGAGACATCTAGCAAATGTCTGATGTAGGGTTCAAGTGTCTCCAGACTGTCACTCAGCCTTTTTGGAGATGCAGGATCTCGAGGAGAGCCGGATTTAACAGATCTACAAATTTTAACTAGATCCTCCGGTAAGGGGATAGTAAACTGGAATAGCGAGTTTTGATCGGCTTCCTCTCCTGCTGAGTCAGCCGGCTCTTCCGCTGCAGGAGGTATATCGGGAAAAGCAGAATAAATCTTAGACACTTTGTCTCCAAAGTAATTAGCAATGCGGTTGCATGCCATTACTGAGTGGCCTTCGTCTTGAGTAAAGGTTTTTGGGGTGGATAGGGACTTATATATGCTGAACAGTTCCCTGGCGGAGTTTTCCGCCCCATGGATTCTGTCTGCATAGTGTATGGCTTTCTCTATCCGGATTTTGTTATGATAGGTACGCCTCTTGATAAGATAGGCCTCTTTCAACCGGTCATCATATGCCACTCTCCATTGTCTTTCTGCTCGTTTACAATCCCTCTTGGCGTGGCGTAGCACCTCGCTGAACCAGGGGGCAGTTCTTTGTCTGCGAACACCTTTGGTTGGCTGACCCAGTGGGGCAGTGCAGTCCAGAGCAGCCGTAATGCGGTCATTGAGCAATTTATTTGCCGTTGCCACGTCATTGCCTCCTGGGGGCCCTTCCGCGGTAAGAGCCTTATTAAACTCTGTCAGGGAGAATCTTGCCCACCTGCGACGAGGATAGTTAAGAGGGGTGGGAGCGCTAGCTTTGTACTTGGGCAAGTGAATAATAAATGGTACAAAAAAGTGATCTGTCCAAGGCAGGGGCACCGGGGGAGCGGCTAAAACATCCTCCCAGTTGGCAAATATAGGGTCTAACAGATGCCCACGATTATGCGTTGGAAGCTGCCCTTTAAGCTCTAGCTGTAGGGTGTGAAGTTCTTCCCGGAACTCCACCGCTCCTCTGTCTAATAAGTCTTGCAGGTGTATATTTAAGTCTCCCAACAACAAAAACTTGTCCCTCCTTATCGCTGTTTCTGTGACCCACTCTAAGAGATTGCCTTTAAATCTGGACATAGGTCCCGGTGAGCGATAAACTAGCAGGCCCTTTATAGTCATGCTTCCGTCGATTGTTATGGTGAAAACACCCGCCTCACATCCTGCCAGATTGACTAGTTCTAGTTTGCAGGCCCATTGCTGTTTGAAAGCGATCGCAATTCCGCCTCCTCTGCCTGCTGGCCTGTCCAGGCGCACCATCTGATAGTCATCTGGTAAGGCCTGAATTATATCAGGATCAGAGTTGGCATCAAGCCACGTTTCAGTGATAAACAACAGATCAGGGTGTCTATCACTGAGAAGGTCATATATATCATGCTTATGACAGCTAAGCGACCTCACATTAATGAGGCCGCAGGACAGCGAAAAATTGCTGGCCCTGGTGTCTGCTAGCACTGTGCTGAAGCGGAATTGGCAATGGCTACACCCTTCGTTCTCCCCTACCCTTACGCTATGGTGACCGGGGGAACACGCATTAGAGGAAAGACTTACTAGTTCACTCCTACTCCAGGTGAGTCTGCACTCCGGGCCAGGGGTGGGGGCCCTGGGCCGAGTCCGGTCGCGGACGGGCGCAGACGGGCTTGGCTTAGGTGCAGCTTCGGCGCGCATCCGGCGCGCCCGCTGCGCCAGCCCGCTGCGCCGTCTGGCCGGAACACACATTATGTAGGGTGCGAGGAGGGTGGGAGGACGGCGCGACTAGAGCGCACCCCCAGCCCTACCTAAAATGGCGCCCACCGTCACCCACAGCAAATCAAACAAGACGGCTGGGCGAGGCAGAGAAAAGGAAAACCAGCGTGTAGAAGAAATGTTAGTGTGCCTACATTAATTCCCCAGTTTAAAATTCTATTTAGAAACCCCCAAGTGAAAATTCATAAAACGATCTTTTAACAGCTTTAAAAACACAGAATCACTCGTAGATATGCCAGCAAGTAAGTTCCAATTAAAAACGCTCGCAGCCCTAGTGTCTCTCGCTAGGGAGAGCTCTAAAATGAGTATGGCATAAATATTTTACACTTTACCTCTAAGTTAAGCCTGATAGCTTTGTGCCAAGCTACCAGAGGGTTAAGCACATGTTGATTTAGTAACCTTAGTGGTTCACACTGACAAGGATTGGGATCATTCTTTGAAGTGATTTCTTACCTCATCAACAAATAATCCAATTTCTTACAGAGATCAGCGTATTCCCAAAACTATTTTCTTTAAAATTGAATAGCATTTTTTCCAGTTCCAAAGATGCACTTCTGATCTCTTGTAATTTGTTTTATGAAACACAGCCAACACATTGCTTTTATCTCCAAATGCTGTTTTTTACTTTCAATGAATTCCAATTCTCTTAATTTAATTCCAATCTCTATATCAGATTAACTTATTTTTTTGTTATTTTATAATTGTGTTTTGTCATTTTTAACAGATTTGTGAGTTGTTTATTTCTTGTCACAATCTCTCCTGGTGATGATGTTGAAGTGCAGAAGGTAATTTTCGCAGTGGAAAACCTTGATCCTTGTGCCAACCTAACAAAGGTAAGTTTGAGATTCCTCACGGAAACCTCTTGAACTATATTGTTTTTAATTTGTGGGAGATCAATCACGGTTCATATCAATGCCTGTGTCCTCTCTTCTTCACAGTTTTCTATGACACAGTTTTGTAAACCATGGTATGTGAGCATAACGGCAGCCCTCTGTATTCACAAGTAAAGCTGTCAAGCCCTTACATAGTGACTTTAACCATTTTTTGTTTTCCCATCAGTATCCCAAGACAATTATTCAGCTAGCTACAGTCCTAGATAAAAACTAATCATGAAGAACCTCTAACATGATACCTCTACTCTTGCCTTTTACAGAAATTGTACATGGTTATCCTAAAAATATTTTTCGATTATATGAAGGGGACTGACGCCACTTCAATTCCGTGACTAATTAGAATGGTATAATCAGCATAATGAGCTATAGATGCCTGATCTATGCCCAGCTTTAAACCACTGCTTGGAGGCCTCCCACTCTTCAGGTCCACCCACTGCAATACCTCCCCCCTTCTTTGATCCAAATATTTTCTCTACTTGGTGTCCCACCCCCACTCCCCCCACAACACAATCCTCCTCAACTTCCCCTTCCTTCCCTGTCCATGGCCACTCTCTGCTCTTGCATCAAAAAGGGAGAGCAAATGCTCCCCTGACCATGGCTTTGTGACAGCCACTGGTCAGCATACCATTGCCCAGATTGACCAAACTGTCACACAATGCTGCACAGCAACCAAAGTTGCTGTGTTGCATTGCATGACCAGGATAGAGCAGGAAAGCCTAATGTTTACAGAGATATGACAGTATCCTGCTCTCTCCCTAGTGGTGACGCACAATCAGGCTGCAAAGCACCCCACACACCTTTGTATCAAAGTGCAAAGCTGTCTGTGTGAGTCCAGCGTAGGTTGTGTACTGGAAGCATACATTTTCAGTTCAAAATTCTATGCTTAGACTAACTTTAAAACTTCTCCCACTTCAGATGTAAAGTGGGAAAAGGTATCATAAATAAAAGTATTCTTCTTTTTAATGTCTGCTTCAAAGTTGCGTTAATTTTAGGTGTAAAACCCTTTCTAGTATTGTTAATAGATAGGGTTTTGCACGAAAGACCATGGGTGGGAGAATGGGAACGCCCATATACCACCCATTGAACTCCCCCTTGATACGTAGTAACGCAAAATAGTGCTTTGCGCTACTTTGCGTTACTTTCAGGCAACTTTCCAGTGGAAAACAAGTTTTCCGTTGGAAAGTAAATCCAACAAAAACTATTTGCACAGGCTTGTATCACTTTTGTGGTGCAAATCCAGCGCAAAGGGTTTGTAAATCTGGGCCCATGTTTTTATCTGTCAGAGCTGGTGAGCAGAAACCCAAGGTGGACAGGGTATGTGGCAGATGGCAACAGAATAGAGCTGCCAACATTCTCCCTCCTCCGTCGGGTTTGGGGAAGCACAAGCGAGATGGAAGAAGCTTGGAGAGACTTCCTGCTTCCATTCCGATGTCTTGGATGAGGCCCAGGAGACCCAAGGAAGTCAGGGGAAGCAGACACTGCACCTATGATGTGAAAAACGTGGGGTCCACTGTTGCTAGTTCATAGCAGCAAATATCTGGATTCAAAATCTGGTATTCACACTCATGGCTTTTTATGAGAGTCTTTCATAACAAGTCATTACAGTTGAGTTGTGATGCCACAAAGCTGTCTGGCAGAGACAAGAGATAGTGTGAAAGGCAGGTCATGGGGCAGAATAATAAATACTGTTTAAACATGGAAACCAGAACTACCTTTTCATCTCTTCTCAACTGTTTTTCAAAAATGGCAAAAGTTATCCATTTATGGCAATTTGTTGATGTTTTGCATCAGTATGGTTGATTACACAAAAGCAGAAATACCATGCCATTACACGTTATGCAATACACCTGTTTTTGAAAGTGATTTACATTAAACTGCAAATAATACGATTTGAAACAAATGACTAGCTATATATTGATGTATTTAATTTTGGGCTGGTCCCTGTGTGGTCCTGAAGAAAAGCTAGGGGAAGATTGAAACATGTCGACAAAACACTGATTCCATCTCCATTACAGGCTGGCATACAGTGTTCTACCCCATTTTTAACCATACCAACCTAGGAGCAAGAATAAAATTGTTTAGGCCCACTAGCACGGTATTTTTAAATCACCTACACCCACTCCACCTCACATTGCACCACACATAGTCCTTCACTATATACTGCTCCTACGTATTTCGCAAGTCGTAGCACGCCCCAGTTCATAGAGAACTGGGATGGCCCCAATGATGAAGCATGTCACCGTGGGGCAACCCCGGTGAGTTAGGGGGCTCGAGAAAGAAAATTTTCTTTCTTTTGGGCTTTGCCTGACCACATTGGCCGGTAGCCTTTACACAAGCTAGGTCTCAGAACCTAATACCTTGGGCTCTGTATCTTACTGCGACTCAGCGTATATATTTTTTGCCAGTGTCAATACCACTCCCTACAATAAGTTGTCAGGTGGTGGTTCAATACTCATCCATTTAGGGATTAGAATGCTAAATCATGTTTCTGAGATTGCAATTCAGTTATCATTTTATCCACAGGTTTAGCATGAAACAATGTGTGGATTTCTGGTGGGTCCTTAGCTTTTCCAACTTTAACAGGATATTGGTTGTGCCCGTTTTAATATTTTTCTTCTTCCATGATTGCTTACCTGAATTGGTGTTTTCAGTTCAATGGCTGTGTAATGGTACCTCCACAAAAGAGGAAAGTAGAAATAAAAAAATGTATTAGCAGGACACCAAGCTCTAGTATTTCGCTTGTGAAGTGTTGCCCCAATCAAACCACAATAGAATTAGTCCTTCTAGAATATATATTAATATCCTTTGAATTATTTTTAAGCTTATTACCACACTTGAACAGCCTCTGAATTATGCACTCAGCTTAAATTGAGGCAGTATCACCATTCCAGTATTTAACCAGGCAAGAGTCTACCAATTGTTATCACTAGGTTTAAGTATTTTTTCAATGTTTCACATCACAAATTCGTATTATTTGGCTATAACAGACTGGCACATATCAGTTTTGTCCTTTTATGATATGATTGTGATTGCACTGCAGTAATAATCAGTGTTTGCGATTTTGAAGTTCACGTTTGCCAAATCTTTGCTGATGTCCTGTGGTAATTGTGTTTCACGTAATAGGTCTTAAAATGTTTTTGTGCTTGCCACTAACATCCTTGTTCCAAAAATATACATTTTTACGGTTTTAAAAATAGGTGAATTTATAAAAGAAGTTGTTTTCCTGAATACATTATCACCTATGCAACACAAGGTTGATTTCTATTTTTTGCCAAAGTGTGCACGCTTTAAATGGATAATGAGAAAAGGTCTAATGAAATGTGGGAGTGTTTCTTTATATGTGTATTCTTCTCTCAGCTGGGCAATGCCGTGAACCTGTAGCTATATTCTAAAAGACATTAAAAATAAATTGGAAGACATTTAAAGCACAAAATATCTGGGCAGCCAATATGTGTCACTGATACTAATAGATCTGTTTGTTGCCATCTGCTGATCTTCATCTCTCTGAGGTAGGTCCCATTTACCTTTTCTATGCACAATCAGCATCCTTCATTTGACATGGGACAACTATACAAATTGTAATGAGTACCAAGGAGAAAAAGTTATTTTTAAACAGAAAATATTCCATGTTAGTCTAGGATATATTTGGAAAAGAGTTGTTGTTTGTTCAATATTTGCATATGAAGATACCTACAAAATACTAAATAAATTAAATACTGATTTAGAATATATCTTCATCCTCTAGTTGATGCTACACATCATGGAGTTTGTATGGCTTACGAGACTGGAATATAACAATACTGGAGGCTCTTCCCAAATATCCCTCAAGTTCAACTATTCAGAAATGCATAGAATTCTGCTATCCAACTGCTACAGGATGTGTAACGGAGCCATATCAATTTGGAAATTAGCCAGATTGTGCCCTCAAGGGCTATAGTCTGTACTGCTCTTATATGACTGCTCGATAATTTTGACTCGCTGACCGCAGGGTGTCATGACATTCCCTGTTGCCATTTTGCCATGCCCTTGTAGCACTTTATTTTGAGTGAATTTTAGGAGTTGGAATATTTTCATTGTGAGAATTGCATCTCATATTAAGTGCTATGGGTTAAGTAAGGAGGACCGAAATCAATCACCCTGCCCTAAATTCCCTTGAATAATTAATTTTAATGTTTAATTCCTTTCAATGTTTAATGTCTGGCGAGCGTACATTTCCCTGTTTCCACCCCCACTCCAATTTAAAAACTGAGACTAAATCACATAAATATTGGTAAAACTATATTTCTCTACATCATATTTCCAATTCCAATATTCCTTTGTTTCAAGATCTACGAGTGCCCAAATAAGCGTTGTGTTTTCATCAAGTGGAAGACGGGTTGTTGAAAGAATTGTGGTTAAAACTGTTTATATCCATATGAGAAAAGGCTATGAGACTTAGTATGACTTTGGTGTTCTCTCAGCGGGCCGCCATGCCAGCGCCCCGCTCCAAGACCACCAAAGCCGTAAAAAAACACCCGCCACAGTACGACTTTAAAGTCTCTGGTGAGCAGTTCCTCGGCGGTCCCACAGGAGGTGCCTTGGAAAAAGGGACTTTTCAGTTCCTGCAGGGCATTGACAAGTCCATGTCCTGCAGGAACTGGGTGTGCATGCAAACTGGGGGCACAACATGTGCCCCCCAGCATGCATCCCATGGTGCAGAGGCACTAGACGGCCCTGTAGGGACCCCTTTGTTTCCTGCACCACTATGAAAAGTGTGGTGTTGAGGAAACTTGTAATATGCTTGGCAGGCCGCAGCGTCCCTGCCAAGCATATTGGAGCCTCAAGGCCGCCGCACCACCCAGGGCGGCAAAACCACCCTGCTCGTAATAGGGCGGTTGGAATACCGCCATTACTGCGCCCCAGTGAGTCTGGTGGTCCGTGGACTGCCATGCTCATAATGAGGCCATAAACTTCTTTACAGTACACATGTCTCTTAACATTATGTGTCATGAACCACTGGGATCATTAATAGAAATGTGAGGATGCAGAGTATTTCCAACAATTGCCAACAGTGGTGGCTTCAATGCGAAGCTGTGAGGCGCCGCGCTTGGCTGACAGAGTACCTTCAGGCCCACGTCCAAGGGTCCAGGACTGTGGTGGCACCACTTGAAGGCAGGACTCACAGTAGGCCTTTTCAGTCCCTGAAGCTCTGATCAGGGGGGAAGCCAACTAGCCCTTGGAGTCACTCTGGTGGTCTTGGATTCAAGATGCAGGTCCAGTCCTTCTTACTCAGGCAGCAGAGCAGCATAGCAGCAGTCCTTTGTGCAGCACAGCAGTCCTTTTTCTGAGTCTTCCACAGGTCCAGCTATGTACTGAAGAGTTGGGTCTGAAGGTCCACTACTTATACCAGGTGGCCACTGCGAAGTAACAGAAGCTTCTAGAGCCCTCCCCCCTACAGAGGTGACTGAAATATCATGCAACCCTGCCCTGGTCCCAGCTTGGCTGGGGGCCCAAAAGACAAGTGGGTAACCCTTTGGGAGTGTGCTGAGGCAGAGCCTTTGTGATGTACTGTAGTAGGTGACAGTTCCGCCCCACTCAAGTCAGATATGGCCCATCTTGCCAACTCCTATTCCCCCTATGTATCACTGTCTGGGAGCAATACACAAAGACCAACTGCCAGCTACACCTAGTCATGTGGCTGAGGATGCAGGCTGCAGGCTGCAGTCACCAAATGGTTGAGACAAGAAAATGCGAGCTTTTTAAAAGTGGCATTTTTAGAATTGTTATGTTATTTGGATTTAATATAGCACACAACTCACCCATGGGTATCTCAGTGCTGAGCCTGGTTAGCAAGTGTCCATGCGTGAGAAGATTGGAAATTAAAATAGATGGGCTTTCAGCAAACTCCTAAATTTGCCATAGGTAGCACAAGTGCACACTTTTATTAGAAGCATATTCCAATAAAAGGAGGCAAGGTAAGACAAATCTCTACCCCCACATCTCATTTGGCGAGTGCGGGGGACACCCAGCAGGGCCATATCACATGATCGTAATCTTCTGCTGGGTATGTATGATTTGATTTTTAATTGCAGGTATCTGGGTCCTTTGCCTCATAACACGTTATACGTATGTATGCAGAGCTTAATAATGCACCTTTTTTTTTACTGTCAGCCAATGCAGCTCCTTTAACATTGGAGCAGAGGAGGTGCTGGGAGGGAGACTAAAAATGAGCCTGGCTGCTGTGTTTTGAACTACCTGTTGTTTGACTTCCAGTGTATCATTAGCTGCCGCCAAGAGAGCATTACCATAGTCTAATCTGCTCACTACTAAGGCTTGGACTAACGTCCTTCTGGTGGAAATAGGAAGATAGGGAAACATTCTGCGCAGAAGATGCATGTTCTCATAACATAGTCCAGCAGTGGTCAAAATGTGATCTTTAATCCTAAGACCCTGATCAATTTTCATCCTGAGATTCTTAATCGATTGGTTAGGAATAGGGGTAAGCCTCAGTTGAAAAGGCTACCATTCCTCTGTCCAGACAGAGGAGGCCTTACCAAATAACATGATCTCCGTCTAGTCAGCATTTAGCTGGAGATAATTGTCATTCATCCAAATTGGAGATAGCTAGCATACCCGAAGTGAAACACCTTTTGGTAGGGGCTAGATCTGACTCTAATTTAAACATCAGCTGAGTATCATCCGCATAAGAAATTATCTCAAAGCCAAAAGATTCTACAATTTTGCAATGGTGACTTAAAGTCCAACTTTAGAGGGTTATAAATTACAATTCCTTAGACACCAAACTAACATTCCTACATGGTCCACAGTGAAAGTTATCACTTATTAAATGTAATAAGGCAACACAATTTTATGCTATGGTGAAGGTGGGCCTAGCAGTAGTGAACAATGAAATCTAGGGGTTTTCAGTACTGGACATGTAAAAGTTACAAATGCATGTCCAAATTTTTACATTCACTGTACCCTTCCCTGTGGACTAAAAGTTCTGTTTCCCGACATATGGTCCCCGGGGCGGCCCTGCCTGGCCATAATAATGTTTCGGTGGGTTTTTCAGGAGTACCGGTTGTAAGCCTCATCTCACAACCCCTTGCACTTACTGTTGGTCCTTTTACTGTGGAGTCTTGATTTCTATTAACTTCAAATTGTGGTGAGAATCTGATGGGTTTGGATTTATTGCATGCTACTATTTATTGTTCTCCTGCTGGAGTTTATATTACAATGGGTCCAGATATGAGTACTAGGCAGTATCTGTCTCGGGATGCACCCCTTCCAGCTGAGTTTGATCAGGTACCACCCATGTTATGGGCCACTGGGGATACTGATGTGGGTCTATTGCATATACCCCCAGTTTCTATACAAGTCAAAGATAATGCAGTTTTCCCTCGCATTCCTCAGTATAAAATACTGCAGGCAGGAGAACGGGTCCTTCTTCAGATTATTCAGGATTTAATACATAAGGCAGTGGTTGAGGAGACGTCTGCCAACACCTATAATAGTCTCATTCTTCCGGTTCTTAAAAGGGCACCCTCTGGTGCTTCTGATGCTGCTGATGATGGTTATCGCTTTGTGATTGATTTCCGAAAGGTCAATAAAATAGTGGTTCCACAATGTCTGGTGGTTCCTGATATCACCACACTTTAACAATGATTCCATCCACTGCTAAGTTCTTCTCTGTCATTGATTTGAAGAATGCCTTTTTTAGTATTCCTATACATCCAATCAATCAATCAATCAATCATAGCATTTATAAAGCGCGCTACTTACCTGTGAGGGTCTCAAGGTGCTGGGGGGTGGGGGAATGGTGCTACTGCTCGAAAAGCCAGGTCTTGAGGAGTCTTCTGAAGGTCAGCAGGTCTTGGGTCTGTCGTAAGTGGATGAGGAGGGTGTTCCAGGTCTTGGCGGCGAGGTGGGAGAATGATCTGCTGCCAGAAGTCGCTCTTCGGATGCGGGGGACTGTGGCGAGGGCAAGGTCGGCGGAGCGGAGCTGGCAGGTGGGAGTGTAGAAGCAGAGTCGTCTGTTGAGGTACGCTGGTCCGGTGTTGTGAAGTGCCTTGTGTGCATGGGTGAGGAGCTTGAAGGATATCCTCTTGTTGATGGGGAGCAGGTGCAGGTCTCTCAGGTGGGGTGTTATGTGGCTATGGGGAGGGATGTCGAGGATCAGGCGTGTCAAGGCGTTTTGGATGCGATGAAGACATTTCAGGAGTTTGACTCAGGCTCCTGCGTAGAGGGCGTTCCCACAGTCCAACCTGCTGCTGACGAGGGCCTGGGTGTCTATTCTTCTTGTTTCGGTGGGGATCCACTTGTAGATCTTGCAGAGCATGCGGAGGGTGTTGAAGCAGGAGGAGGAGACAGCGTTGACCTGCTTAGTAATAGAGAGGGTGGAGTCGAGGATGACCCCTAGGTTGTGTGTGTGGTTGGTGAGCGTTGGAGCTGTTCCCAGTGCGGTCGGCCTCCAGACGTTGTCCCAGGCTGTGGGAGTGGATTCGAGGATGAGGACCTCAGTCTTGTCTGAGTTCAGCTTCAGCCTGCTGTTCCTCATCCATTCGGCGACGGCCTTCATTCCTTCGTGGGGGTTAGTTCTGGCGGTGTGGGGGTCCTTGGTGAGGAAGAGGATCAGTTGGGTGTCATCGGCGTAGGAGATGATGTTGAGGTCGTGCAGTTGGGTGACGTGGGTGAGTGGTGCCATGTAGATGCTGAACGTTGGGCTGACGGATGAGCCCTGGGGTACGCCGCAGGTGATCTCAGTGGCTTCAGAGCGGAAGGGGGGAGGCGGACGCTCTGTGTTCTGCTGGAGAGGAAGGAGGTAGTCCAGTCCAGGGCCTTGTCTTGGATCCCGGCGTTGTGGAGGCGTGTGCGTAGGGTGCGGTGGCAGACCGCGTCGAAGGCAACTGACAGGTCCAGGAGGATGAGGACCGCGGTTTATCCGTTGTCTAGCAGGGTCCTGATGTCATTGGTGCCGGTGATAAGGGCGGTTGCGGTGCTGTGGTTGCTGCGGAACCCGGACTGGGATGGGTCCAGGATACTGTTTTCCTTGAGGTAGCGGGTCAGTTGTTTATTGACGGTCTTCTCGATGACCTTCACTGGGAACGGGAGCAAGGAGATGGGCCGGAAGTTCTTGAGACCTTTGGGGTCCGCCTTGGGTTTCTTGAGTAAGGTGTTAATCTCGACGTGCTTCCAGCTCTCCGGGAAGGTAGCTGTCTTGAAGGAAATGCTGATGGCCTTCCGGAGATGGGGTGCGATGACGATGCTGGCTTTGTTGAAGATGTGGTGCAGGCAGGGGTCTGACGGAGAACCGGAGTGGACGGTGTTCATGATCTTGATGGTGTCGTCGTCATTTATGTTGGTCCAGGAGAGCAGGTGGTTGGTGCGGATGGTGGTCGTGGGGGCAGAGGTCTTAGTGGTTGTTGTGGCAGTCATGGCGTTGAAGCTGTCATGGATGTCTGCGATCTTGCGATGGAAGAAAGTGGCCAGCGAGTCGCACAGGTCCTGCGAAGGTGGGATATCATTGGTGTTGAAGCTGGGGTTGGAGAGTTCCTTCACGATGTTGAAGAGCTCTGTGCGTTGTTGTCTAGGCGGTCTTCGAAGGAGGCCCGTTTGGCGGATCTTATGAGGTGGTGGTGTCTGCGGGTTGCGTTCTTGTGGGCTGCGTAGCTGTCCGATGTTCGTTCTGTATCCAGATAGTAGGTATTTGTTTGAATTTACACTGGCTGGCAGAAGTTTTCGATTCTGTTGCGCTCTTCAAGGCTAAACTGAGAGTCCGAGTATCTATAGTCAGCCATTAAAAAGTCAGTTAGATTCACTTTTGCTTTCCCCAGGTAGTGTGTTGGTGCAGTATGTTGATGATCTGTTTATTGCTATCGATACGGAACAAGGTTGTAAGGACAGTACAGTGAAACTGCTATTGCATTTGGCACATCATGGACATAAGGTCTCCCTTTCAAAGTTTCAGTATTGTTGACATGAGGTTGCCTACTTAGGTCACCTACTGTCGAAGGAGGGTAGGAGGTTGACCTCTGAGCGCATCACTACCATTGTTAAAATGCCCCTTTCACAAACTCAAAAAGATGTACCTGTATTTATAGGCATTACTTCCTACTGTCTTCAGTGGATCCCAAACTATTCCTTTCTAATCAAACCTTTGCTTGTATTAACAACAAAAGCAGTACATGAACCTTTGCCTTGGACGCCGGAATGTCAGCAATCTTTTGAGCAATTAAAAACTGTGCTTTGCTCGGCTCCAGAGCTTGGCACATCTAACTATAGGAAACCGTTTGTGCTCTATGTCCACGAGATGGCTGGTTGTGCACTTTCTGTCTTGACCCTGAAATTTGGGCATAGAAAGAGGCATTGCGCTTATTTTTCTGCTGTGCTTGACCCTGTTGCTAGGGCTCTTTTCGAGCTGTCTGAGAGCGGTCGTGGGTGTGGGCACTTCGATCAGGCAATCGGCTGGACTCAAACTTGATACAGACCTCACAGTTATGGTACCCCATGCTGTGGATACACTTTTGAATAAGACATAGACACAGCACCTCACCAGGGCATGTCTTACTGGTTATAAATTGACACTGTTTGCTAAGCATATCACGATCAAAAGATGTGCCACTCTGAACCCTGCCACGTTACTGCCCCTCCCTTCTGAGAATGATGCAGTTGACAAACATGACTGTATTTTTCGAACAGAAGAAGAGACGAGAAGGTGGGTAGAATTGACTGTTGTTCCCTTATCTGATCCCCAAGGAGAACTATATGTCGATGGCTCTTGTTTCAAATTACCAGATGGTACCACCACTGTAGCTTATGCTATTACTACATTGCGTATGGTGGTAGAGACACCACGGGTCCCCTATCAGTCAGCACAAGCCGCTGAACTCGTTCCCCTTATCAGAGTTTGTGAATTGAGTGAAGGGTTGGTTGTCAATGTTTATACAGATAGCCAAAATGCACTTGGGGTTGCCCATAATTTCAGTCGATTGTGGGCAGAGAGAGGGCTCCTTACTTCTCATCGCACTAAAATACAGCATGGACACCTCATATTGCTATTGTTATCCGCACTAACGCTTCCTAGGAAAATGGCAATAATCAAGTGTAGCACCCACAAAAAGGTCACTGATGACGTGGGCAGAGGGAATGCATTTGCAGATCAGGTAGCTAAGGACACCGCCCAAAGTAAAATAAAGAGAATATTTGTTGCAGATCCAGCTAAATGGGTTCCCGAGATTGCTATGTTTGAAGATACAGTTGAGAGTGTAAAGGAGATACAGAGTGAAACCACTATGGAGAAATTAGCGTAATGGCAGGAAAGTACAGCACAGTTAAATGAGGAAGGATGTTGGATTGATAGATCTGGGGAACAGAAATGGATGTTACCTGATGCATATGTACTTCCTGTGGTTACTATGGCGCATCGTCCTGCTCATATTAGTGCAAAAGGCATTTGTAAATCTTTAGCTCCAGTTTGGCACAACTATAACATTTCTAAAACAGCTGCACATTTGGTGAAACATTGTATGATTTGCCTGAAGCATAATCCAGGAAAGGATACCCCTACACCACTCAGTAATTTTGCACCACATACTTTTCTGTTTGAGGTCCTTAAAGCGGATTTTATTGAATTGGAACGATGCAATAATCTCAAGTATGTTTTGGTGGTTATATGTACGTTCAGTAAAAGGGTTGAGGTTTACCCCACTAAAGGCAATACAGCCATTACAACTGCGAAAGGACTCCTTAAAGAGTACTTTCCTCATGTCGGAATGCCCCAAGTTATCTGGAGTGATAACAGATCTCATTTTAATGGGAAAGTGAATAAATTAATTTGTGAAGGATTTCATATTACACAGAAATGTCATGCTGCCAACCACCCTCAGTCAGCGGGTCTTGTTGAGAATTACAATGGTAAGCTGAAATTGAAATTGGCAAAAATTCAAGAGACAACAGGGTTGCAATGGCTTGATGCTCTTCCATTAGCTCTTTTGTCAACTAGAACCACAGCACATTCTAGAACTGGTTTCTCCCCATTTGCGGTGGTTTTTGGGTGCCCAGCTAATGTCTGGGGTGTCCCCCGCCGAAAGAAATTTTCAGAGATTGAATATACTGTGTTGCTTGATTAATTTGGGCAGTTAACAGAAAGGCTGCGTTCTATTCACCAACAGGTGCAAGACTCCCTGAGGGACCTGGCCACAACATCCACCCTGGAGATTATATTTTCATAAAGAACTTCCAGAGGAAGAAAGTCTGGAGCCTAGATGGAAAGGCTCTGAGCATGTTCGACTGGTCACCCAAAAGGCTGTGAAGGTTGCAGGTCAGAAGAATTGGGTGCTACCCATTGTAAGAAGATACCTCTGCCGTTGCCTTATGACCAGTTGGTCAAGGAAGGAGTGAGGGATGTTTAATGTGAGCAAGTGCCTAGGTTTGTGCCCTTTAGTGATGCCCAACTGATATGGACCAGAACAGATAAGGAGAATGATGATGTTTTAAACAAGGCTGTTCCACCTGAAATATGAGCTATCCAAGAGCCTCTGTTCTCAGTTCGTATGGTGCCTGGGGCTGCCAAGTATAATGTACGTCCTCGGACAAGGACCACCAAGCCGAAAGAGAAAAAAGATTAGGGATGAACTGTATAAGGTAGGACAGTACTGAGTAGCAGTACTGACAAGAGGTTTTGAAAAATTCGGCATTTGCTTTGTTTTTGTCGTCTGAGCATTACTTAGGGAAAAAGGTATACCCTCAGAGTATACTGGCATTGTCCATGTGGGATAGAGCAGGACAAGCTTAGGACACAGCAAACTCCACCACCGGTGCTCAAGAGCACCAACTGTTTGATGGACGATAGGAGGCTCTGACCGACACTGGGAACATCCACGTTCTTTATCACTTTACATTTTTTGTTTTATCCAATTATGCATCCTTTTGGTAGACCAGTTGATGAGGAGGAGCAGACAATAATTCCAAGTCAACGTCGTGTAATTTGGTCCATTCGAGTAAAATTTTATGTGTTGTTGCTCTGGTAATGGTGGTGATAACAGTATGTGGGGTGTTATGGTTTTTGGAGGATGTAAATGATGCACCCACACTTGACCTGAGTGGACCCATTTCTTCGGGAAGAGGCAAGAGGGCTAAAATGAATATTGTGTTTATTGCAGCGCATAAGAGATTTTTGGAATAGGGTCTGCTTGTTATCGTATTGGTTCTGTTGCTAGCCTCTGGATGGCATACCCTTTGTCACTTGTTAATTACATGTACACTTGGCCAACAGATTTCGCAGAAGTAAAGGGAATGTTTGGACTCGGTTATCCTGAGCCATGTCTATATCACAGAAAGCCAAATGGTGAGGTTTACGCCGGGTGAGACAACAGCACATATTGTGATAGTTTTGAAATGGAAGAGCAGAATATAACACTTGTCGGTTGGCATTATAAAGAGATAACAGTACCCCAAAAGGCTGCTTACTATGCTTCTTGTTGCCCCATAGATACATTTTACAGATACTCCTTTGTATAACAATTGTTCAGGAACAATATTGTACAAACAAATATTTTCCCTAGATCATAAATCAGATCCAGGTACACTTGGAATGAATTCCAGGTATTGAGGAGTAAATTATGAGGGACCGATATATGCACAGCCTGGGTTTTATTTTTTGTCCAATGGGACTTATTCCAACATTTATAATGGGACTGACGATGTGTCTCTTGGGATGGTGTTGCCTCTAGGTGTCCCATGTAATGATATTGAAACAAAAAAGAGATGAGTGAAAAGAACATTAACGAAGGAGTATTGTGAAGGAGTCACAGATTTAGAAGTGAATACCTATAGTAATGGTATCATATTTGGGTATATCCTGTCCTTCATATTTACCCTAGGTGGTATGGCTATGGCCAGGGGAAAAAATCCAGACAATTTTTCGGATGTAAATTTCAAATTCATTGAAAATGACAAGGGTATGGAAAGTGGGAATTGTAGTTGGTCCCTTTTTGGTAGTAGAGGTTGGAATTTTAACGGACTGATTTACCTTACAGTGGTGTTGGTGTTTTGCTGCATCCTTATTCAATGTCTTCCTTTCTGTTGTTCCTATTGTGCCTCTGTTTTTATGCTCACGTTACAAATGCTACTATGATGTTGCAGAATGACATTGATGACTTAATGCATATTGATGAAGGAATATTTGAGGATTCCTCCCTCCTTGCCGTACCAGTTTCCAACAATGAATGTAAGGAATGCCCATAATTCTGTCTCCTTTATTTTTTTAAGCTTAATGTTTCATTGATTTCTGACATGCTGATATTGCTATAGTATTATTGCCTATATATCATTTTATTTCTTTTTTACTCATTAGAAAATGTTTTTAGCTCATGCTAAAAGGAGGGCCTGTTAGATTAGGCCTGCTAATGCTCACACAGCGTTATGTTTTAGTTAGCATTCGCAACACCATTTTCTTTGCAGGCACCATTTTAAGCTGTTCGAAACTGATCTTATCCATTTCTGAGAAATGTCCTTTGCTAAGTTTCGTTTCTGAAATGTTAGGTTTTGTCTCGGTAATGAGTAAACTGTTCATGACAGCGCACAGCTTTCCCACTAGATAGAGGCCTTCTCCCACTTGTCTGGTGACGGGCCCAGGGTGAAACAACCTTGGACTGCGCTAGGTCATGCAAGATACGAGAACCCAAACCTTTCTTTGTATTTTCACTGTCCAGCTGCATCTGCCTGGAAAATTCCACTGTGGGCGTGTCTTTGTCCAGCTATGAAATGTACATAATGTTATCTCTATGCTTGCTATTCTTTAGTTCCCTCTGTAGAATTCCCAAAGACTGTACAGATGGGGCTCCACTCTGAGTGTATATGAATTAAAAGTTATTGGTTTATATTCTCCACTGTCTGACAGACTCTTCATTTGGTGAGGAAGGCGGAGAGGTGGTCATCAGTGTCCCAGGTGGCCCTAGCGGGTCAATTCCTTCAGGAGGAGCACGCTGAATGTGTATGTGATGTACAGAGAGTCCCCTGCCTCATCAGTACATCTGGGAACATATGGAGTTTGACTACGTGGTGATGAATTTGGAAACACCCATGTTCACAAGGGGAGGGTATAATACTTTGTATGTGACTTGATAGTGTTTGAGCCATGTCTGTGTCTCCTTTTGAATCTGGTAGATCAGTGGCAATAACAAGCTTGTCACAGGTGGCATTCAACTATAAGCAATTTCGAATCATGGCTGTGTGTTCATCTGATACATTTCCTGAGCCCATGGTGAGACTCAGTTGAGCTGTATTCTCACTGTGTTCACACACTGTTGCCGCCAAAGAGTTAAGTTTATGCAGATGGTCCTGTTTGACAAGGTGTCTATGGTCTTAAAATGCCATGGATTTCTAATTCTCATGCGAGTTGTGCCAGTCTGCTTCTGTCTGGCTACATCATGTTGATGTTGTGTTAGGTCTGTCCAAGATGGAATTTCATGTTTACAGCCACACATCATTTGTAGTCGAGCATAAGAATTGTGTGTAGGTAGTCATTTGTGCATGGCTGATAATGGTGTCATTTTTAGTTATGCGTGATGCTGTGCCAGCTCACATAGAGATGACCTGGGGTGCTGTGATGCCTGTTGGATTGCCCTGTGCTACATGTGGTAAGCTGAGTGGACAGTGGGTGAACGGAAGTGTAGTGTGTCTGTCTGCTGAGCAGATGCCACTGGAGCCAGTGTCACATCCATGCTCTTAGTTACCACAAAGGGCAGTGTGTGGATTTTTGATTGTGAGGCCTAACTGTAGGCATGTTTAGAAAGATTGATATTGCATGTGAAGAGATGGCACACACAAGGATAGAGGTGATAAAGACTGGTGTTACAAACTTTGATTCGTAGTGTAGACTCCTATGCGATGGGGGCTGGACAAATATAGAGAATGTCTGAGAGTGTGAGGTATGAGTTGGGTCCATAGCCAATTATTGTGTATGAGACGTGGAGTGTCCACTTTGTCACAATGTGAGTGCATTAAATGTGTAGGGGGGTAATTCAGGTTAAGCGAGCTCATTAAATTGCTTCCATCCTGTGCAAGGTATGGTAGGAATTGGTAGATCTGATATGGGTAAATTCAGATAGAAAAGAGTGGATTATTGCAGGTGAACAGAGCTGTAGTCGGCTTCACTATTGAGAGATATAACTGTAACAGTGCATTTTTAATGAGTGCTGTTAGTTGTTACTGTGCATGAGTCCCTGGGGTCATTGGGCATGGAAGTGATGTGTGAATGTCACTGGGCCACAGTGAGACAAGGTTAAACTATTCATATGTGACATTGTGTATAAATGTATGTGAAGGTATTTACACCAGTTGTGTAATTTAGAGTGCTGAAAGAGGAATTATGAGGTGTTGTTTAGTTGATGTCTGTTCTGTTTGGATCTGTGGACGCATCTTTTTTAGGAGTGACTGGCTGTAGAACTTGAGGTGAGTTGGGTGGGTGTTAATGATGTGTAAATGACTGAGTACATGTTCCTTGAACTATGTAAGGGTCTTGTTGTGAGATGGGGTGATGTGTTGAGTGTGCAAATCAGAGCGAGCTGTGATGAGTACAGTACATTGTGTGCATGTCATGTATGTGGGAGCTGTTGTGTACATAGTGATGAAGAGTGGTGCTGCAAATGTAGGTGTGGATGTGATGAGAGCTACGCAAATGTTATTCAGTATGACTCAGGTTGATACATTTTGAGAACATGTCTGGAGCTTGTGGGGCAGACATGCTTTTTATTCTATCTGCACCAGAGTGGGCTTCTTACGTGCTTGTGTATGTGTTAGTTTTGAGAGATAAGCATGTACTTTGAAGTGTATGTGTGAGGGGTCATACCTGCACAAGTTGAAATCAAGCAGGCCTTGTGGTTATGTTGCAATGTACATATGTGTGTATTATGTGTATGTCAGATTCCAGTAACATTACCCAGAGTGAATATGTAGATGTGTGATTGTTTTGCTTCACCTTGCTGTCTGCCAATGTATGTTCTTGACCGATTGTTGTGATGGCCACTTTGAGTACACTGGCATGTGCAAAACATATTGACATCACATTACAAGTGACCTCCATTTAGTCGTGCCTTGTCTGAGTTGTGTGTGCATTAGTGGTGAGTTGCTCTTCGTAGGTAGTTGTGGTCACTGATTGGTCCTTCGTGCCCTTGAATGAAGCCCTGGAATGGAGTTGGTGATTGCTTCTGATGTTATGTCATGATGCAGGAACATTGGATAGCAGTCCATTGCTTAGGGGACTATTGCCCCCTCAAATGTATAGTCATGGATGTGTGTTACTGTGCCACATAGGTGCATACAACTCCATAAATGTACCCCCACACTTCCCAGTCGACTGCACATGCATGTGAATACATGACATTCCAACTTTGAATGGCCAAGATGTGTGGGCACCAGGGGAATGGACTTATTGTGCTGATATCTCTTGTTGTGCCGCGGACCACACTTGGCACTGTGATCAAAATCACATGTGACACTGGAACTGTACACCCAGTTCCATAGGTGTTGGAATTGTCAATATTTTGGAATGGGGCTGAGTGTACCCACCTGATGCTGACATTTCCTCAATGGTCATAAAGAAGATGCTATGGACCCATGTTTGGATTGGGGTCACAATGATGCATGTGCACTCTGAAAGAAATTGGCACACATTCTGTGATCCTCGCTTTCATAGTAGCCTCTGCAATGTCCCCTGTCAATGGAGGTTTCAATGATGCACACTAATGCTTATTAAAAGGGGGTGTTATATGAAATGGCCAAATGTGACTTGACTCCCTGCTAGGCCCCTACATCCAATGCAAAGTCACTGCACCTGCTGTGCCCTGTTACTCCTGGGTGGGTGAGGTAGATGACACTGCTTCTTGCAAGGCATGTGACACAGGGCGCCAAGGTGAGTATGCTCCAAAGCCTGGCCCCCATCCTCACTTTGCAGTACAGCAGGTCAACGGGCAGGACACTAGCACCACATTGCTGTGGTCTTGAGGGAACTGGGGAAGGGAGTCATGATATTGATGTGGTTTACAAAGTCCCCAAAACAGTGACCCACAGGTGACCCTGTTGCACCAGCCCATCAAACAATTCCAAATTGACAGCAGGGCCAATCCAAGAATATGCTGCACACTTTTGGATTGTACTAAACACCCAGAGGGCTAGATGGCCCTTGTCTGCCCATCATGTGTGCCAGCCCAGACTGAAACAACTTTGACGCACACACTTACAGTCCTTGAGCTGCTGTAGGTGGCTGGTCTGTCTTGTTTGCACATCACACCCATGTTATTTCACAGGTTTATAAGGGACTAATTATTGGATGATGAAACTCTGTTTGCTTTTCAACAGTTCCTAGGGCACTTGCATCTTGACTCAGCCCATCTCTCAAATTGCCCTGTTACTTTTGCTGCAACAGTATCGGAATGTATTTCATGGTAAATTACTTTTGTGTTTGCTCATTTACACATTCCTGCAGCATGTACTCCACCTGTGGGTTTTGGTACACTTTGCACCAGTTACATTGTTCACGTACACATTGCTGGGGGTATTTCTCCCACCAAACCCCAGATTTACATCTACTTTTAAGGGTGTATTTGCCCCCCAAAACCCAGATTTGTATCTACTTTTAAGGGGGTATTTGCCACCAAAACCCAGATTTGCATCTACTTTTCAGGGCGTATTTGCCACCAAAATACAGATTTGCATCTACTTTTAAGGAAGTATTTTCCCCCACACCCAAGATTTGCCTCTACTTTTAAGGGGTTATTGGACACCCCCCCACCACCCCCCCGATTGGCTGTACATATATTTGACTATTTGCCCCACAACCCACATATTACCTATGCATTGCTGGGGGGATTTGCCACCGCGCCCCTGATTGGCTGGACATATCTGTGACTATTTGCCATACAACCCACATATTGCCTATGCATTGCTGGGGTATTTGCCACCCCCCTGATTGGCTGGACATATCTGCGACTATTTGGCATACAACCCACATATTGCCTATGCATTGCTGGGGGTATATGCCACCCCCCCTCCAGATTGGCTGGACATATCTGAGACTATTTGCCCCACAGCTCACATATTGACTATGCATTGCTGAAGGTATTTGCCTCCCACCCCCGATTGGCTGGACATATCTGTGACTATTTGCCCCACAACCCACATATTGCCTATGCATTGATGAGAGTATTTGCCACCCCCCTCAGATTGGCTGGACATATCTGTGACTATTTTACCCACAACCCACATATTGCCTATGCATTGCTGGGGGTATCTACCACACCCCCTCCCAGATTGTTGGACATATCTGTGACTATTTGCCCCACAACCCACATATTGCCTATGCATTACTGGGGGTATTTGCCACACCCCTCCCTGATTGGCCAACCCCCCCCCCCACAGATTGGCTGGACATATATGTGACTATTTGCCACACAACCCACTATTTGGCATACAACCCACATATTGCCTATGCATTGCTGGGGATATTTGCCCCCCCCCGATTGGCTGGACATATCTGTGACTATTTGCCCCACAACCCACATATTGCCTATGCATTGCTGGGGGTATTTGCCCCCCGATTGGCTGGACATATCTGTGACTATTTGCTCCACAACCCACATATTGCCTATGCATTGCTGGGGGTATTTTCCCCCCAGCCACCCCTTTGTCTGATTTGCTGTGACTATCGTCCCCACCCCCCCATTGCCTCTGCATTCATTCAAATATTGCACACACCCCATGTGAAACTGTAGTTTCACAACTGCTTTATCTTATGTTGCCTTTTGTGGTGTAGTGGCGTTTTTGTTTGGGGGTAGGTGTCAGACTTATATTCTGCGGCGACCGTGTTGGTTGCGGTTGTAGTAGGGCTCAAAGAGGTAGAGTGTAGGCATGACATGTACGATAGCATTCATGGCAGCACCGTCTCAGTCAAAAGAATCATACAGTGGTGTGATTTGGAGCTGAAATACTCCCATTCCGGATGCTCTGATGTGTTGGTTTTGGCGAACGATTCGGTGCATGGGAAGTAGGCATCATATTCGGGCGTTCTGAATCAGACTGGGAAGTGCCTCGGGACGACTCCATTCAGTGTTTCCGGACGCATCTAGTTTGGAAAATGGGAACTGATTCGTAGAGTACGAGTCATTCAGTAAGTAAATGGATTTGGGCATCATACTTTGTCGTTTGTAGGAACCGGCTCCCAATACAAGTGGGTTGAAAGGTCTGACTCCTGACGGCTTTGGGAAGGCCTTCCAAACGAGATCGGAATCGGGCCTATAGTGTTTTAACAGGGGCTTAATAAAACATTTTCTCACCTCTGTATAAAATAAACAGAAAAAGAGAATGTGAATAGTGCTCTGCTTAAAAAAATTGTCGCATGGGCATAGCATGGGATCAGGCGCCCAGTTATTAATGATAGGGAAGCTTGTTAAATGATGAAAGATGTCCAGCCAGAACTGTGTCAGCACAAATCTATGGCATGGATTATATACACTAGCCAGGTAAGGTTGCATGTCATGACTGGTCAGAATTAACTGTTTCTTCCGAACCGAAGATTTCATACTCAGTAGCTAGCCTCAAGTCCTCTAATAGGGTTACATGTTTTAATTTAAGAGCTTTCCTTTGGATGCTGGTCAGAAGCTCCAGATGGTCAAAAAACTCAGGGTGGCCAATGTCAACCAAGAAATCATGCACAAAGTTGGGCCAGGGGATTTTAAATGCAGATGCAGATTAAAGACAGTTCTCTATAATAAAGCGGTTAAGCCCTGTGTGTTCCAAGGACCAGATCTTGTACCAGAACAAAACTGGCTGAATCTTGATCACATCTGCTAAATAAAAAACTCCCAATTCAGAGTGACACATGTAGGTAGAACAACTTTTTGGAAGGGAAGGATATTGCTTAGAAATGCATTTTCTGCAAGCTGTAGTAAATCAGTGTTCACATATCCCCAAAGCTCAGACCTGTACATGGCAGTCAATCTACATTTAGCCTTATAGATGGTCATCATTTCCTTCAAGTGTTTAAGGCTCAACTTCCTGGCAAAATCTAACAAGGCCGTAATGCTTTTGACAAATTGAAGCCTCCTTGATTTAATTGCACTGGACCAACTCTCATCTTTGCTGAATAAAATACCTAAGTAAGAAAATGTAGGTGTAAACTAACTCTTGGAGCCCTCTATAAAAATGTCTCAGCAGTTTGTGGACCTTTTTCTGAGTTTCATAATGAAAGTTTTACTGATGTTAATTTTTAAACCCAGATTCTGCATAAACTGGGCAAATTCATCAAGTACATGCTGTAGGCCAAGCGGCATACGAGCCAATAAAACTGCGTCTTCGGTGTATAAAAGAGCCGGTATTGAATGCTGCCCCACTTGGGCTAAATCGGATCACTTATTTACAAGGGTACTGCCTAAACTATTAAGATAAAGGTTAAAAAAAATGGGGTGAGAGGTTAAACAAAAGTGGGTTGAGTACGCAACCTTGGCAAACTCCTCTTTCTATAACGAATGACTGAGTACATTTGCCTTTTAGGCCGTATCTTACTCTGCCCCGAAATGATGCATACAAGTCTCTAAGGAAGTTTACAATAGTATACTCTACTCCCATACTGACCATGATTGACAATAATTTGTTGTGCACCACATAATCAAATGCAGAAGTTAAGTCTACGAATGCTACAAACAAACAACCTCCATTAATACGCATGTAATTCTCTATAAATAGATTAAGATTAATAGCCTCTTCTGTAGTCCGCACACCTTGGTGCAACCCATACTGCAGATCCGAAATAAGACTATTGGACTCTGCCCAATCCTGCAATCTACCTAGGAGTATGCGTCCCACCACTTTGATTAGGGAGTCCATCAAGGAAATAGGTCTGTATTGTGCTGGGCTATTGCGGTCATCTTTCTTAAATATGGGAACTATAAGGGACTCTGGCCATGTACGTAAGAAACTTTCACTCCAACAGGCTCTAAAGAGTAGTGTTAAAAGGAGACCCCAGAGATCAGTATTGGATTTAAACAGGTCAATAGGGATCCCATTAGTGCCCGGTGCTTTAACGCCTTTACTCGCCTTTAGAGCCTCACGTGACTACCTAGTCTAAAGAAAAGTCAGGGTAAATCTGATCAGACAAGGGGGTAGTAGTAGTAGAAATACTCATGGGAGTAGTAGTGAGAAGGGCTGTGATAGTAGCCTCCTGGGTTGAATAGAGATTAATAAATCGATTAAGCCATTCAGCTTCTCTAATGGAAATCTCCATACGAGGGGTTTCAGCTGTGTTGAAAAAGGGAGAATTGATAATACGCCAGAAAGTAATATTATCTTTTGTCAGGCTAGCCTCAAGTAATTGATTCCAAGTCTCAGTCAGAGTCACTGGATGATGTCATCACTGATATCATCAGTGATGTCACTGACCATGTCATGAGTGATGTAACATGTGAGGTCATAAGCAGTGCATTGCAGGGGTGCAAGTTATAGTTAACTCAGCTAAATAGAACGGCTGAATTTCTCTGGTTTTGTGTGAGTGAAAGGCCAGCCTAACTATAACATCCCTGTAACCTTTATTTTTTAGTCAATATATAAATTATTAAGTGCTTAACTGCATTCACTTGTCCTAGTAGCATAGCATGCACAATGAGGCTCACTGTCTGTAGTACAATCCCAATATTACAGTTGAACGAGAGTTCTGCGTAAAGTATCATTCAAAACAGCAGGCATGTGGAAAATGTGTGATTCACTGAACAAGCAACTCACTGTAAAGTTGAATACTATGAAAATGTGCAAAGTGTATGAATCAGTGAATAAGCAACTTGTAACCCTGTGTGAAGGGTGCCCGTCACTGTGAGAAGTGTGCTGTCTACATAGTAATAAAAATAGTGTATGCGTCACTAATGCTGACACGCTGTGTGAAGAAAACCCCATTCAGAGATCGCCGCCACGCACAGAAGGACGCAATGATGGAAGCGCATCAATGTTGGGAGAATGGAATCGGCAGTGTTGGCAGCAAAGACATGGAATGCCGTGTCGGTTGAACCCGGGGTCCAGCACTGTCAAAAACTATGGTCACCCCCTACGTCCCTAATAGATCTCACAGGTGCTCCTCTGATTATCTGATGATCACTCAAAGGATAAAGAGATCGAGATGGGGAGGGAGATCATTCATACACCTTAAAGGTCTGCCCCTCTGCTGGACTGCTGCTTTGCTGGACTCTGCCTTCCTACGTTTTTGCCTTGCAGAGCTTCCCTGTTGCCTGCTGTGATGTTTTCACTGTGTTGTGTATGAAGTGTTCAACAAATGATTTACACATTGCTTCTGAAGTTAAACTTGACTGCTCTGTGCCAAGCTACCAGAGGGTGAGCACAGGATAATTTAGGTTGTGTTGTGACCTACCCTAACTAGGAATGTGGTTCCTGCTTGGACAGGGTGTATATCTTTGCCAACCAGAAACCCAATTTCTAACAAAGTTGTTATGTTAATTTCAGGGAGAATCTTGATATGCTCCTTATAAGACGTTTTGAGACATGATTGCAGAATCCCGAAGCCTTGTAGCCACAAGCTCCAAGCATAACACAGGAGCTCACCAGCAACATTTCGGGTGCTGCAATCTTTTCAACAAAGCCAATTCCATCTCTGGGCCTGGTAATTTGGTGGACTTTGGTGGCAAAGTTAGTGCATTGAGAGCACTGTAGTGGCTAGAACCACAGATATTATCCTAGTATTTTGGGGTGATCTCACAAATATTTCAAGGAAATGAGAAATCTCCCCCTTCAAGATCCCACAGTGATTAATTCACCCGAGTAAAGTCTATAACTGCACGTTGAGTTTTCTTACCTGCAACAATTTTTTCATCCTGAGTGAAGTCCAAATTTACATGTTGAGGTTTCAGTGATTTTACCACATGATTGACAAATTGGATTTGTAAATAATGTAAGGATGGGGTTTTAATGCAACCGATATGCGCATATTTCCCCTCTTAACCCATTTCCCTTGTGCAAATTCCTACATGTTCCTCCTGGAGGAATGTGCAAGGCAAAATTCCACCATTGTAGTAATTTTTCAATAAATAAAAAATGGGATTTGGGTGGAAACAACATTTGTGTCTGGATCCAACACTGCAACGGAATTAAGGACACAAGTGTGGATCATGCCAAATAACTTATCCACATAAAATTAACTGAGAGAAAAAATTCTGAGTGTAAAATATCTTCATCGCAAACTTAAATAAAACATTTGTGTTGTAATTTGGCAGTGATCGGGGTTTCACATTTAGCTGAAGCCATCTTGTTTTGGCAACCATCTTGTCTGCCATGTGCTGCCACGTGCTCACCATGTGCTCTGTCCTACCTTACTGTTGTTTGTCTTGTATTCTGCCTAGGAACAAACTATATTTAGGTCTTCCACTCTGCACATGCTCAGTTGAGCTTGCAGCTGTCTATGCAGCTGCTATTAGGCTGTAACTGTCAGGATGTGTTTTCTAGAATTAGCAACTGTTAGCTCCTCCCACTTGTTGATTGTACATTTTCATTTTGACCTTATATGTACCTAAAACCTTCTTCTTGTTCTTTTACCGCCTTCTTTTTAGCCCCTGTGTGGGTATAAAAGGTCCATGTTCCTTCTGTTCAGTGAGCTACTTCATAAACTAACGAAGGGTATTGTGTTAATGTAGTTCCACCTCATGAGGTTTAATAAAAGTTGTATTTTATATTCCAGTTTCCATGCCAACTTCTTTCCTATTGGTCGGAGGACTTGTGCAGAGAAGGGCGAACCCCTAGCACTGGTAGGCCTGGCTGAGGTCCACCACGACAAATTGGCGCCCAACCAGTGGGGCTCATCCGCGACTCGGATGCCCGAAACGAAGGATTGGAATCTCGCTACGGACGATCATTGCCCGAGGAGACCCGCGTCTTGGCAAACCACAGCGTTTTTCCTCTCTTTCTGATCTGACCATCCAGGTGGTGCCGGTCCTCGACTGAGATCTCTTCTGTTGATTCGCCGTGCAGTAACCGTTTGGTCGATTTAACAACTTGGCAGTTGGATTCTGGACACCAAGGGATTGGTAAGAGTCGTTATGCAACACTTGCTGTTGGTTTGATGCCAGTGATTGGTAAGATCGTTTATGTGACTTACTGTAGGTTTTGGAATTTGTATTGGCCAATTTAGGATTTGTAAGTGATTAATATATGAATTGCAATTTATATAGGCAGGTAATGAGGAGAATTTTCTCTGTTTTGAATTGATTTGAACGGCGCACCGTACAAGAGTACTTTAAGCGCTACTTTGGGTATAATACTGCATATTCTGCACTATTTTTGGCATGTCTGTTTCTAGCACACTTCGTAGGATGTGTTGCTTTTGTGGCGGTATCAGTTTGAGACTTGATGAAGCACAACTGGCCCCCCCGGAGGGGACGCCTAATAGGGACATGTATATTAAGTTTGGTATTTCTTCTATAATGTACAGCACGTTATGGAATAAATATACTAGTAAGGATCCTGAGTTGCGTTGGCCTATGTATGGGTCATTTGATTTACAAAAGATTCAGTATGTTGAACAATGAATGTTTACGCGAAAGACTAGGCAATATGTTTGACTGTGTATGAATGTGGGAGAAAGAAGTGCGTGAACGAATGAAGCGTGAACAAGCCTTGATTGAAAAAGAACAGCAAAAGAACATTCATGCAAAAGCGTTAGAAATGAAAAATGAAGAAATGAAAGAACTAAAAGAGAGAGAGGATAGTGAGCGCCATTTACAGGTAACTGGCCAATACGCTGTTCGGCGGCCCCTCTATCCTATCCTTAATAAACCGCAAGATGATTTCTTGTTATTAGATCGTTCTCCGCCTCTGTTTATTTTTCCTTCTGCTCCTCGTGAGTCAGATGAAAACTCTTCAGCAGACCAGGAGAAAGCACGGAAAAATTGTTCTATATTGTCCACTGAGCGTGCGGCTGATCTTAGATCTGCTGCTCGTAAAGCCGTTTGTAGTGTTGCCTCTGCTTCTGACCTTTAAGATGGAATGAAAGATTGGCTTGAAAGGGAGCAAATATATTTTACCGAGGTATTTTCCGCAGTGGTCCTTGAGCGGTTTAGGAAACATTCTGAGGAATGAGAGCCCGTTATTGTAGCAAATGACTGTAAGCAAATGCGTGATGGTCTTTTTGTTTTCTCTCAGGTGGCTGACTCAATCAGACGTTTGGGTAAACTGCGTGCTGAAGCAGTCCGTTTGCGAGAAGAGAAAAAGGCAGCAGAGGCAGCTGCACAAACATCTCAGATCAGCGTGACACAGGCTTCTACTTCTGAAACAGATAAGAATGTAGTAGTTCATGTGAGACCTATGCGGGAAGCCGCACCTTTGTATGTTCCTCCTAGAGGTGAGGGAACAGATGATAATAAGGATTCCGTTGATGCAAAGTGTTATTTTGTTTATAATTGGGTTTACACTCCCTGAAATAGAGCGGATGTCATGGCTCTTAAAACTGCATTACCTGATCCGCGGAAGAATCCAGCAGCTTTTTATGAGGAAGTTGAGGGTGCTATTAGCTCTTGTACTATGACTCTGCCTGATATTGACGGGCATATTAATCATCATTTGATGCAGGGCAACGCAGGAAGGCTGCTTCTTTTGTTACGTCAAATGGAAAGAGTAGGAATACACCATATTTACTAACATATGGCCCATTCCTGCTCTCTTTCTGCACTGGTAAATTCAGTGGAGCCTAGCGACAATGCAGGCACCCTTGCATCATGGTACAAGGGTGCCTGCATTTCAGACAGGTTGGTTTTTGTGCAGGAATGGACAATTTCCTGCACAAAAACAATCCTTAGAAGCCTTATTTAACTTTGCTTCAGAATGCATTACACTTCGAAAAAAGAAAACACAAGATGAAATAAAGGTATTTTTTTATTGTTGTCCCTGTATTGGGATGGTGTAGCATTTTGACACATTTCCAGGCTTACCTGTCATGGTAAATCTAGGAATGGGCCAAATTACATGTCTGGATGCGTGAGATTACCGACTCTCCGCCCAGGTAACACCTTCCTGGTACAGAGCAAGTCCCTGCCTTCCGTTACTCCAGATTGACCAAGCAATGCAGGACCATGAAAGGTGGCCTTGCATGCGTTGGTAAATCTGACCTAAGGATGCGTTGCCCTTTCTTCACCCTGTGTGATGCAAGGGTCAAAGCAATCCTATGATATAATTGGCCCCAGGTTCCCTCTGCATTACCACATGTTTAGATGACCTTCTGCACTCTCACCTGGCATTACAAATGCAGCCGCTGAGCCACTCTGTATGTGCTGCACCTTCATCAGCTCCCTCAGGCCCTCAAAGGATCTATTCACCTGACAACAACAAAGACAGAAAATAACAGTGTTCATGATGGTCTCCACCACCACAAGACTTCCCAGTCCCCTACCTTTCTCCCTTAGTTATACTTTTTGCCATTTTCCAGGCATTTTGCGCACTCCCCATCAACATCATTGCTAACCTAAAAAAACTGCACTCTGTGGCTCTACTTCTAAGTTTCTGTAGACCTTTTTGTGTATAACCCTTCATGTGTTATTACTGATTTCTTGTGTTAACAGGCCTGGCCTAAAATTTTAGAATGTTTTATATATCATTATCTGTTTTGAATTTTGTTGCAATCAAGCTTTTTTGGTATGTTGGGTTGCCAGTAGTTTGGGTACCCTCTGGTAGTTGTTCCAGTGGGAGTTAACCAGCAATGTTGTAAAATATCCCAAACAGCATCCTTACAAAAGGAAATGTAGTTTTCTCCAATATGTACTAAAATAATTATTACCAAGTATTGGCAATGCCAATTGGTCATGCCTACATTTACATACAATCCAGACTGAGTGGTATTGTCAGTGCAGGTTTATAGATAGGGCTCCCGGTTTTATGGTATTTATTTTTTTAACATTTCCATCTGTATATATGCATATATATTTTTGGGCCATCTGAATGATATTTATTCAGGTTTATTTTGTGTATTGTGAAGCAATAACTTGTATAGTTCCACATTTATATACCAGCTAAACGTGTACTCATACTTTGATGCCTTTTAGTTTTAACACATTACACAGCCAAAATCAATAAAACAATACACCCACATGAAAAAATAACAAAATATCACAAATTAATTTTGAGATATGTATTGATTTAAGTAAATTTCATTCAATTTTGTAACTCCCCATGCAGCCAATGTGTACGGCTAGAGACCTGAAATTCATCAATGGCAGAATGGTGAGTCACTCAAAAGAGGCCACATTTTCTGTCTCTTTCCAATTGTAAAAATAAACACAGACAGGAAACAAACAGTTTTCTGTCTGACTTTATTTGTAAAAATCAGTAAAAACGGAAAACAAGAAGGCGTATTTATAGTCCTTCAAGATCGATATTGTAGCTCCCTCATTTCTGCAGCAGAATTTCCAGTGACCACTAGGTGGCACTGACAGGCAGCAAACTGGTGTTTAAGCATGACTTTGATTGGAGTGCTGCGTTCGGCTCGGGAAGACTGACCAATCTGCAGATGGTGAAATCAAAAACCTCTTGAAGGCGGGTCAAGTTCAAGCGTCAAATCTTGAGCGCGGAAGTATATGGAGACCACTGGAGCAGTCTGTAGTGAGACAGCAAAAAGTAGGTTCCGTGCACACGATTTTGGATCGATTATACTACGAGTACATGTTTGGGGAGAGTGAAAAATATCTAGGAACTGACTAAACGTATTGTTGGGCAATTAGAAAGCATGTCCGCGTTTCTTCATTTTTTTTAATTTGTAATTTCAAACAAAATATTGGCGGATTCCGATTTAGTAAGAGAGAGTCATGCCATATTATCACACAGTTGTACTTTGCACTGGGGAGGGAAGTTTACTGCATACTTGGCCTTCATTTCCAAGTGTTTTCCAAAATAAAATGTGAACGTCTATAGTGAAATATTGTACATCAATGGCCGAGATATATTTAAATACATACTTCTACTAGAATAAAATCGTGTATTTAAACCATTCGCTATTTTGGCGCTATAACACCTATAACAATAATATAACACTCTTTTTAGTGCTTTATTAATGCCTGTGTCTGCATTATAAAGACACGAACTCAGTTAAATAACTTCCTTAAATGTGCACGTTCGTTTCAGATCCCTAGTAATATTCCTCTCGAGCGCATTTGTTTCTTTAAAACACACTCTGAATAGTAAAATAATTGTATTCTGGCACGCTGAATTGAAAAACTTTTTGTTTCATGCACTTTGGGGCTTATTTGTAAGCCCCTTGCACCGCCGGTGGGTCACTTTATATGCGATAAAAAGAGACGCACCGGCATCGCATAGTCTTGTAACGAAGCCGCTTTGCCTATATAGCTGCTTACCTATACTACATCGCTAGGTGACACTGTTGTATGATAATTAAGTGGCAGCGGGCACGCCATCCGCATTTATCAGAGTTATGGATTGATTGATCTTCCCTTTTGTTGTAATACTGGGCAGATGTTCACAAAACTGTTTTCAGCCACAACTGTTATAACTCTGTAGGCATTCCCCTGGGAGCGAATAAGACATTATGTCAAGCAAGCAATAACGACCGAAGTACTTGGATATTGATTTTCTTATTATGACTATATAATATGTAATGTTGAACAATGGCATAGTAAAAGTCCCTACTTAAAAATATATGCTCTATGCCTACTATGACTCATACCAACTTCCACAAAGCAATACCATGACTGGGACGACTCGGAACTGAAACAATTTGTTACAAAATTGAGGAAAACCAGAAAATAATCAATAAGTGAACTTTAATATTCATGAAAAGTGAATACATTTTAGTCTTCCATGGTCTGAAATGTTAGTTAGAACTGAAGATTTAGTTCATTATAGTGTGGCTTTCAAGAAACAGTATCTGTTTTTTCTTTCATATATAACATCAAACATTCTGCTAAAGGACTGGAGATGAGGCCTGTGAAATACTGCTATAGTGCTCAAGAATCAGGAGCCAGATTAATCATTCTTTCACTCAACGTAACGCAGCAAGACAACTTGGTGCATTCCTGCTCTCTGCGCTTGCGCACAATCTGCTGCCTAGCGCCAACGCAAGCACCCTTGCACTATGGAATGTCTTTGTGCAGGAAGGGACAACTTCCCGCTCAAAAACAATCCTCTGCGGCTTTTCCTTCTTTCTAAGTGCGCTGCATGTAAAATAAGAAATAATGAGGAGAAATAAGGACATTTCTCCTCGTTTCATCTCCCCTGGGAAGACGTTGCATTTTGACGCAATCCAAGGATTACTACTGTTGGTAAATCTGGGAATGCACCAAAATCCATTGGTGGATCCATGGAAACGCCCAGGCTCCACGCACGGAACGCCTTCCCAGGGCAGAGTAGCACAAGGCAACGACTTACTCCTGATTTACCAAGCAACGCAGGGCCATGTAAGGTGGCCTCCCGTTGCCTGGTAGACCTAACTTAGGTATTGCGATCCCCTTGCAACACCATGCGTGACGCAAGGGCAACTCAATAAATCAGACCCCTGATGTCTAACAATGCTTCTCACACTACTATACTACTAGTAATTCCTTTATAAAACAGAACGTCAAAACGTTTCAATGATTTTTATTGGAATGGCATACCGGAGTCATGTACAAGCAAGCATTGGCAAAGCCAACATGTCTGGCATTGGTACGCGTGTCGTGTTTTTCATTTTTTGGTTGCAAACATGCAATATGTAAAAACTAATAATTTTACACCTAAAATGTGATTAATAAGCTGTATCACTTTCCTCCAGAAAAACTATACATGTGCACATTCCCACTCCAAGCTCATATGCACCCCTGTTCTTTTCAAACCCACCAACAAGCTGCTAAATTTGTGAAGCTTGCCATGGACCAAATACCCGCTGTGCAACTAATTTTAAATTGACATTTTAACGTTAGGCCATTGTGGCCCTTGCAGTGGATAATTTGTGTCAGTGGGTACCATCCGCGCTTATTTCTGGGTACTGGGACTCTTTGCCATCATCTGCACTATCCCGGTCCAGATCTGTTATTTAAGTAACACAAAAGCTTACCAATATGCTCTACAGGAGCCTGGGTATATATGATTATTGAAGAATAGTGGTTCACTAGGGATTCATTTCAAAACACATCATTATTTGCAGAGCATCTCATATTTCACAAAGCAATGCCAAACTATGGTCATAAATAACATGTCTACACTTCTCAATTACTAATTGCATTTAAATGGCATTTTTACCTTGTACATTAAGAACAGCAGGCAGGTTCTTGGTGTTCTCAGTGCCCACACACGTCAAATACATATGAAAGTGACTAAGAATCTGCATATACAAGAAAACAAATGACCAAAAACACGTTTTGGTGCTTGGTATTATAATCCATCTGTTTCCACAACAACTCTTTCTTGTAATGTAAAGGAGCTTCAGCCTGATGTGGTATTGATGACGTTTTGACCTTATCGGCAATTATAAGGTCTTCATCAGGACTGAAATAATTATGGGACAAACAATGGGACAGTAGATTGTCCCTTACATTATGCACATCAACATAAATTAAAAGCAGTGCAGGGGTTCCATACACGAATGTAAGCTGAAGCACTGCTCAAGTTTTTAAGCCATGATTGCCACTGGGTTAGTCAGAATCCAACACCTCAGACTGAGGTATAGGCTTGATATTATTAAAGACAGCAGCAAAAGTGGTGGTTGATATGAATATCAGGAGCATACATAAGGCCTCTCATGTCCTTGAACAACAGTATATATTTAGCAGAATATTCCAAAAAATCGTTTTTCAGGTGAAGGACCGAAGAAATTTCAGCGCAACTGCCACTGAGACAGCTGACATAATTTGTCACAAAACTGATGAAAAATAGAAATGAATCAATTAGTCAGTTTTATTATTCAATGATAATGAATTCATTGTAGACATCCGCGGGCTGAAAGTTTATTTTAAGAACTTAAGATATAGTTCAATAGAAATGTAGTGCAACCCAAAACAAAGTTAAAAGCAGTAGCATCCAACATTACTTTGTCCTCAGGAATCGGAGTGTAAAGCACTTCAGTGCGATGACAGGCAGAAAGTCTCTTTTGCGCGTGGGGAACCAACAATTGTTTGAGCTAGTAGTCAAAAGGTGATACCAGAGGAATGAACAGCCTGCAATGAAGCTGTCCCTGCCAGGCAAGAATGGATTAACATTCCAGATTTTAACCTCATCACTGCGGCGCGAATTCCGCCGCAGTGCTGAGCATTCCAATCGCGGGCGTGGTCATGACGGCTCCCGGCCGTCACCAGCACACGCCCACCACCGTGACTCATGACGGCCGGGAGCCGTCATCAGCGTCGAAGAGGTTAAGAGAGAAAACAACAGATTCATCATTATTTCATTTCTAACAGGCATAGAATTAGAAGGACTGCCACAGCTGTGATCTTTCACCATTTCAGTGTGTTGGCAGCACTTCTCCTGTGTCAATGAACCACAATGTAAAATAGAAGTAGGACTATTTCTCTCTCTTATTTTATTTATTTTATTTTGAAAGTTTTATATAGCGCGAACAAGATCTTTGCAGATAACAGAGCGCTTTACAAAGGCAGGTGGAAGGGTAGGGGAACAGGGAGCATAGTAAGGAGGTAGATCATCAAGTTCATGTACATAGCAACAATATTACATATAGTACAGGTATGAGGTAGCATGGCCTAGTTGGGACTTAGGTCATCAAAACAATGTAAATAATACAGAAATAGAGAAAAATACAGATATGAGGGAGCAGGAATCTAAGCACTTTAGTCTAATACAAGTCAAAACACCCGTGCATAGGAATATATAGGCTATATAATAATATAATACTGGCAATACTGATCGACGCATTGTAAATCAAACGTAATTGTTCAAGTGTATTTAGCCATAAGGATATTTTTGACTTCTTTCTTAAAAAGAAGGGAGGAGGAGATGAGCCTGGTTTCAGGAGGAAGTGCGTTCCAGATCCTAGGCGCCATTCCTGAGAAGGAGCGTTTGTAAGTTTTTTCCTTCCGGAATCTTCTCGGTTTCAGCAGAAGATTGTTTGTACTTCTGGTAGTTCTGGACCCGCCCGAAATTGTCAACTTATGAGTGAGGTAGCTGGGTGATTTCAGGTGTATAGCCTTGTGCGTCATGCAGGCAATTTTCAGCTGAATTCTGGCTTCAAGAGGCAGCCAGTTCAAGGATTTAAAGTCAGGGGAGATATGCGAATGTTTTTTTGATCCAGTGATGAGTCTTGCCGCCGCGTTTAGTGATGCTCTGAGGGGTGCAGTTGTAGTTAGGGGGAGGCCGCAGAGGGCCACGCTGCCGTAGTCTATGCGAGGGATGACTAGTGCTTGTACTGCGGTTTGGAAGTCTTTTGCTGGGAGGAAGGGTTTAAGTTTCCTCAAGGTATTTATTTGGAAGTTCGCCCCCTTAGTTGCATTGCTGATATGCTGCTGCATGTTGAGGTTGGTGTCAAGTGTTATGCCTAAGGATTTTGCTGAGTCCACGATGGTCGGTTGGAAATTGAGTGCTGTTAGGTGCTTAAGCCATGTTTGTGCGCAAGATATTTTCGTGGGAGGTGCGATTAGGAGGAACTCAGTCTTCATAGCATTGAGTTTGAGGTGGTTATCGGCCAGCCAAGATTGGGTGTTTCTGATCGTAGAATTCAGACTCAGGATGTCTTTGGGGGATTGTAACTTGAGATATAATTGAGTGTCATCGGCGTACATGTGAAAGTGAACATTGGATGCTTGTAGCAGGGTGGTGAGAGGTTCCATAACAAGGTTGAACAAAGTAGGGGATAGGCAGGATCTTTGAGGGACACTTAACGATACCGGTACTGGGGATGACAACAAGTTTTTGCTCTTGAATTTTTGAGACCGGTTGTGTAGAAAGGAGGTGAACCAACGAAGCACAGTCCCAGAGAAGCCCATTCTTGTCTTTAGGAGTTCGAGTAAGTTCTCATGTTTCACTGTGTCGAATGCTGAAGAGAGATCAAGAAGGATGAGGAGGCAGGTATCGTTTTGATCTAGGATTTGAAGGGCGTCGTCAATTATGTGAGTCATAGCTGTTTCAGTGCTGTGCCCTGCTCGGAAGCCTGATTGATGTGGGTTGAGGAGATCAAACTGTTCTATGTGCTTTGTCATTTGTAGTTGGACGTATTTTTCTAAAAGTTTGGCGAGAGTGGGAATGTTGGTAATCGGACGGTAATTGCTTAGATCAGTGGGGTCGGCTGTTGGTTTCTTCAGTAAAGGTGTAACTTGTCCAACTTTGAGGGAGTCAGGGATAGTTCCTTGTTGTAGTGAGCTATTGATAATTTTAGTCCAGAGTGGGAGGAGCAAAGGGATGAAGTCTTTTACGGCGTTAGCAGGAAGAGGGTCAGTGAGGTGATTGGATGGTTTTAGGGTGCTGAGTATTCTGTCAATTTCTTCTTCAGAGTAGGTGTCAAAGGATGACCATGTCGCATTGTTTTTTAGTTTATTGGGTGTTATGCAGTTGGGTATTGAGTAAAGGCTTGCGTCATTGAGGAGGTCGCTCCTTATATTGTCAGTTTTTTTGTTAAAGAAAGCCGAGAAATCTTCGCAGGAAGGAGTGGTGCTCATAATGTCGACAGCTGGGGGTTGTTCCTTAGATTGAGATCGGATTAGCTCGAACAATTTACTTGGACGTTTTTTTGCTTGGTCTAGCTGGAGTCTGAAGAACTCTGACTTTGAGCGTTTTATTTTCCTGAAGTATGCATTTCCTGAACTATAAAAGTGTTGTATTTCCCACCCTCAATGGAGCACCACAAAAAACATTTTGTGAGTTCCTCCCATCTCATTTTTGCTTCTGTTGTCTGGTCTCAACTAGATGCCTTGCACAATACTTCTCTATGCACAAGATGCGGCTGCTACTATAAAAATGTAACGCATAATGCTCTTAACTGTTTCTAAAAAATGCCAGTGTTACACGGAATAAATAACATAGTAGTAGTAATGATAATTGCCCCAGAACTCCTAGGAAGAAAAAGGAGAGTGACTGAATGCAACAAAAATAATGATCCCTTTGTGGCTGGCCTGTCAATAATGGTCCTTGCTTAACAGTTTAAAGTGGAATAAATGTAAACAACATACATCAGTGCTTAGCAGAGATACACTTTGCGCAAACAGTGAGCATAAAAAGAACTAAAAACTTGTGGTTCACTAGCTTGACTGAACAAACATCATAACAGAGGGTAAAACCAAATCAAATGATGAGTTTGAATGTGCAAACAATGAGGTGAAAACTGGGCTGGGACACACACAAAAACACTCAGCGGGAATGTCAAGAATCAAGGGCACAAGAAGGAAGCTGGAGGAAAAAACAAAGCAAATACACACTCTCTGGCCTCCTGGCTGGGCAGCAGCATGCAGGTCTGGTCAGAGCCTTCCGGGAGTAGAAGCCCTGCAGCTGCAGGTAAGTCCTGGCTTCCACCAGCTTATCCCACCGCCTCAAGAATGTTTTGGAGATCAGCACTTACAGTTTTACAAATTGAAAGACTTGCCTTGTGCCAAAAATTTCAACAGTCTCTAAAGGATTGCTAATATCTTGGTTTTAATAGGCTGTGAGATTTTATGGGACACTTCCCCTTTCAGGAGCTTATGGTACAGGGACCTTTATTCCCAGCAATTGCGTTAACCCTGCAGTGATTGATGTCAGATCCTCCATGCTCCCATTTGTGACTGTTCCTGGAAGCAGACAATGGAGCAGCTTCAAGTATCTCCTAATATTTGACTATAATAATCTGTATCGTGCCTGGAGCTAGTTAAATGGCAGAAAATACCCATATCAAACGGTTGTGCTATTTATCGCATGCCCTTATAATCCCAACATGTCTACTTTCAATTAAATAGTGTTCATTGAGCCATGAGTAGATGTGAACAGATGGAACTCCTTCCCGTCTCACCCAGCCCAGGATAATAGGTGAAAACACTGACAAAGTGTCATTTTCTGTGATTTCATGCAGTTCTCGCTCCCAAATGTGTACTGCAATTAACCAGGTCAACCTTCTACCCAAAGAAAATATATAAAATTCAACAACCATAGTTCCTCCATTAGGTCGGTCACGTTTGAATATCACAAGTTCTAGTCTTCTTTTACAAAAAAATATTTGTATTGAAAAGTTGTTCAGTGTATTATAGGCATCGTAGAAAAACAACTTATGGTACATTCAGTATGACCATTAGGATAAATTGAGAAGTTAGTTGCATATACATTAGAAATCAGTACATGAGGACAAAAGCTCATCAGTGACCCAGGTCCAACTGCCAAGGTGCAAATCATCCTTTTGTTGGTGAGGCTCACTATCCCCTGTAATTGTGCCAGCTGTCTCTAACTTTCTCCCATTTCTTTGGGCAGCACCGACTCTGGAATACCAGGGGTTAAGCCTTTTAAAACAATCTAGATCGTCAGGGTTGTCCCTTGTCCCCACTCCTGTTTGTCCTGGCATTAGAACCTTTCCTCACGAAGATTCGTCAAGACGATAACATTTCCGGCTTTAGTTTTGGTTCACACCAAGTTAAGCTTTCGGTTTACGCCGATGATATTCTCTTCTATTGCTCTGACCCTCTCTCTTCGCTACCTCCCTTTCTACAACAAGTCTCTTCCTTCTCTGATGTCTCTGGTTACCGCCTTAATGTCGACAAATGTGAAATTCTCCCTCTAAATTCTCTTTGTCAGAAACACTTATTTGCCCATACAGGTTTCTCTTGGCAGCCTTCTAAAATCAAATACCTAGGTGTGTGGTTCGCTCCCCGCCTACCTGACACCCTCAAACTGAACTTTACTTATGTTTCTAAAAAAATGGAATCGGCAATTACTCGCTGGCATCCTCTCTTTCTTTCCTGGTGGGGACGCTTGAACTCTATCAAAATGATGCTCTCTCCCCTTCTTCTGTATACTATTTCCATGCTTCCATTACGTATTCCAGCTTCTTTTTTCAAAACAATTGACTCTTTGCTTCTCAAGTTCCTTTGGAATGGTAAACGGTCTTGGATTGCGATTGCTACTCTTCGTAAAGATAAAAGTCAGGCTGGGGTTCGCTTTCCCGACTTTAGGGTCTATCACAGAGCTTTTACCCTAAAACAATCTGCCCGTTGGCTCTCCTCGGATTTTCCCTTTCATTCTCCCATTTGGCTCACCATGGAATCCTCCTTCATCTCCCCCTTCAATTTCCGGGAAATCTTGTCCTCCACGTCTTTACCAATTCGTCTCCGTACTCCTATTATCTCCCACTGCCGCTCTCTTTTACTCCCCTTTTTATCCTCCTCATACCCTTCCCTTCTTTCCTTCCATGAACAGTCTATCTGGTACAATTCTCTCCTAAAGATTCGCGATCACACCCTTTACTGGAGGTCTTGGCACTCCCGAGGCCTGTCTTGGATTTCTCAACTCATCTCCCAGGATCTACCTCGATCCTTTCTGGATCTTCAGTCCTCTTTCTCGCTGCCCCCCAGCGCTCGTTCCCAGTATGACTCACTGCTTCCTGCTCTCAAAGCTTACCTTCAAATGTTGCCTCCCTCCTCTAATATTCCCACGGAATATGCGTCCACTTCCACATTATTGGATTCACAGCCTTCTGCCTCATCTTTATATAATTCTTTCCGGATCATACTTACTAGACCAAAGTCGAAGACGGAAATTGCTTGGGAATCCGACCTTGCCTTTGATCTACCCTTTCCTCTCTGGGACAGGATTTGGTCTAAGCTGCATAAATCCTCTAGGGCTGCTCAGAATACCCAAACCTTGTACTTTATTTATAACAAAATCCTTTTTACCCCGCTTACTCTATCACATTTTTCCTCTGATACTCCTTCTACTTGTTGGTCCTGCCCATGTCCCTCAGCAGACCTGAAACATATGCTGTTTGACTGCCCCCCTATATCTAGGTTTTGGAACTCAGTTTGGATCCAATTGCAAAAGATTTTTCATTTCCTCATCCCTTTTTCTCCCGCTGATGTCTTTTTGGGCTCCCTCTCCCCCCATCTACCCCAATCTCCTCCCCAGTACCAACTCCTGGATCTCTTCATAGCAGTAGCATTTCATACTATCACTTCTAATTGGAAAGATGCCACAAACGTTTCCTATAACGCTTGGTGGAATGCAGTCTGTTTCCATCATAGGCTGGACACTAACTTCGTTTCCCCTATTTCCTTGGTAATCAAACGTGACCTCCTTTGGCTACCATTAGTTACCTACCTGTCTTCCTCTGCCCCATCACGACCTTCCCTCTCTCCCGACGTAGTTGAAGTATGCAAACCTCCATGAATCCTCCCCCCTTTTGCCTTTTTACTGCCTTGCTTGTATTTTGCATTATATGTTTTGCTTGTTATTTTTGACTACTGCTTTACAGTTTTTCATGCTCATTGATGCTTCACTCATATGCCTCCTCGAATTATTGCTTGTATTTTATCCCTTAATCAATTAATTGCTGTATTTTACTCCGATGCATTTTCATGCTATCTCCATTGCTCTGGTTTTTCCTCCCCTCCCCCACTTCTTTCCTTTTCTTCAATAAAATTCAAACTTAAAAAAAAAAAACAATCTAGATCAGTTTCCCCCCAGGCCTGTGCTATGTTTCTCTTAGCTATACCAAGACCAGTGCAAGCCATATATTTTGAAATTTGTGCCACTTCTTGTCGCCAAATATACACAGAATGTGCCATCTAGACACCAGTGGCACATTGAGTCAATTGACCCGGGTCATAATTTCACCACTCCCTTCAAGTAGTATGAAATTTCTGCACATTCCCAGAGTATGTGACAAAAAAAGAACCCTCCATACCACAACCTCTGGCACATAAGGCATTGAATCGGGCACGTATAGCCATCTATCTGGGGCTTTGTATTGCCTCAACCCAATTCTCCTCCTTGATAAGACCAATGTCTCCCTTTCACGCTACCCACAGCTAATGCAGAGGGTCAAGAAAATTAACCATTCATTTCTTGTAGGTTAACAATTTCTAGACTTGATTTGGCTTCACTTAAAAAAATTCAACTAAGACACCCATTTTTTAAAATTCACGTATGGACCCTGGGGAAATGGAACTGAATATGTGAATAATGTGTACAGTGTTCAATGTCTTTACAAGTGTGATTCTGTTGAGTTCAGACTAGTCATAGTCCAAAAGGTGATAGGAACACTCACTTCACTGGGCATAGCGCTACAAGGTAGACAAACAGCCAAGATTTGCCCCAACAATTGCAGGTGCCAACAGAGAGGAAATGTGTAATTATTTGTAAGAAAATCAATAGACAAGTTACTACAGTCAACATGATCATTTTCTCTTTGCTTTTCATAAGCTACAACAAAGTCAGCCCATAGGCTCACTTGGGTGATGGGCTTGACTCACTTGGACCTGGCACCAACACTGGATTGTTTATGTTCATTATCCAAGGATTGTGGTCAATTTCCATTCAAATCCTCTATGCATTTTGAGCCTCGGCTCTACATCGGTGGCTGGAGAGGCTAATTATGGTGGCAGTGATACAATGTTTTCCTTGCTCTCGTGGAGTTCATCGTCTCTCTTTAAATTTAAAGTTTGGTAACGACTTTCAAGGAACTAGACTAAAATGTCCCAGTCACAAATGCATTACTTAACTGAGGTGACCAAACCTCTGATGAGCCTCCAGTTCTAATTTGTTTTGACACAACTTAGAGGTTTTACTCATTGGGGAAACCTGTCTGAAGGGACAGAACAAATTGGTGAAAAATTTGTAACAAAACATTAAATTAACAGCAACCAAAAACGTTCAGATGTGCAACTGAAGGAAGCATCTTTATTTTCACTCTGTCTCTCTTCCTCATCACCTTCCACAAGGTTTAAGACCTGAAATCGGCTGATCTAACAAAAGGTTGGTCAAGGGTTCCATAAAGAGGCCAACTGGGGAATGATATCACAATAGTTCTCAGAACACAAGCAGGCATCATACAACAAAGGAACATTCTGGAATGGCTATTGTTGGCGATTGTTTGAGAAAAAAGAACATATAATGAAAGCGTTTTTCCTCTACACTGTATGGCCCCATTAAAGACACTAGATTTTTCTCTGCTTGAAGTCAGCTGGGATGGGTAAGGGGGAATATCAGGTACACAGCATTAATTAGGCATATATCCTCAAAGTAGAAATGGTGAAGAGTAAAGTCTTTGGGGGGTTGTAGTGCCATTGGGTCGATTTACTTTGTCTCACTTTATCTCCTACCACTACACCTCAGATTAATTTACCTGGTCCTCCGATGGATCTTGAATCGTGCCAAGAGGGGTCAGATATAGGAGATTAAATCCAGTTATCCAATGAGGACCAGGAATTGGGTAACTGACCCACAAACTTGTAATTAGATTCCTACATATAACTCTCAAAACTAAACTATACAAGTACAGGCTTATTACAGCTAGACCAAATCTCTGGAAGAAATTCAGCCAAACTAGAATCATGCAGACCAATAATTCAGTTAGAGTTGTGCAGAATAATAACATTAGGATCAAATGTCTAGAGATTGCTCTATTTAAATTCCCATCCCTCACTAATACTCAATTGGAATGCACAATCAATAATTTGAGATGAATCATGGAGAGACAGAAACAGGATCTAGTTAAAGTGAGATTTTTATCAGAAAATTAAGAAGAGTGAATATCTCAATATCAGGCATTAAATTTAGAAGTGCATAATAATCAAGTTAATCTCTTGAGGGCCATCAACTACCAAAGCTCTGGAAGAGATCAGAAGGGACATGAACCGTAGCAGCTCAAAAGTTCTCTTCCATGAGGAAAGAAGTCTGGGAATAGCGCATACAGTGTATGCGTCAGCCACAGTAAGTCCACAAGGAAAAGAATGATGTGTCTCTCAGTCTGCAAAAGAGCAAGAAGTTATGTTGCTCCTCCAAGTAATTTTCTGTCACTCCTGTATATAATGTATTTTCTCAAGTTCTGGGGTCACACCTACTGGATCACCTCATCTGGTCAGACCACTCAGTCTATTGGTCAGTTGGTATATGGTGATAGTCATTTAACATAAAGAATACACATTTTATGGCAAAAAGGTGGTGATCATCACGTAAGCTGTCGAACCATCCAGTATTTATAACTTCCAAATAGTAGTTTCTTTGCAAAACCACATGGCAGAGTTCAAGAAGACAGTTTCTCATAGCAGATGTTCCCAAAGTAACAAATTTGTTGTGAGTAGTATGTGCATGGGAACTCTCCCTATGCGAAATAGCCTCATTTCACATTGTAAGCTTACAAAGCCTTTCCACGAGAACAGAATCAAGCAAGGCAAGGAAAAAGCTGGCTCAAATCGAATTTGGTTCATGAAATATAGAATATAAAATAATGGGAATATATATTTCATTAATCTCCTTTGGGATCCTTATTGTTTACTTTCAACTCGTTTGCACACATAAAGCATTTTAGTTTCATTGCAATTTACACGTGTAACTATGACATATTACTGCAATTTCAAAGTACAAACGTGTAAAATTATTTCAAAACACAAAATATGAATATCATTTCTAGTAATTCTCATTAGTACATATATGAAGGTTATTCCCTAAAAGTTTTGAAGCATTTAGTCTTAATATAAACTATGAGCCTATGTTATTTAATATATTGTATTGTATTGTAATTACATTTATATAGTGCTTACTACCCCTGACGAGGTGTCAAAGCGCTTTTTCGGCGAGTATATGTTTCCCCCACCCTACACTTCATCTGCATGCTTTTACGATGTAGTAACTAAGTATTTTCATTTATCTGTCTCACAAAATATTTCAATGTATAGTTAGCAAAGTTGGTGCACATTTGTCATTTTTCTCTCAGAAGTGTCAAAATCAGTTTTATGTGTCAGCTAAAGGGATTCAGCAGTTTATCTGCTTCATCAGGGGTATATTTATGGGGTTTTGGCACCTTTCTGCACTGCCCTGCGTCAAACGGTAAGGGCAGAAATGCATGGTATCCTTGCTTTCCCACTGTGCTGGTACAGTTTCGATAGCCATGGGCCAATGCAGGTGCAAGGGGGCCTGCGTTACATGCAGGATTGTTCTTGTACATGCAGGGTCACCTTCCTGCACAATCCTGGGAGGCTATGTGAGCTGCGCAGTGCAGCACACATAGAAAGAGGAAAAACAAGGAGAAATAACGTTAATTCTCCTGATTACACCTCCACTGGGAGCGCATAAGGTTTTGGCGCATCCCCAGGTTCACATGTCCTTGTAAATTTGGGGTTGCGTCAAAATCCATGGGTGTTGCGTGGTTACATGCACTGCAAAGTCAATGGAATGCCTCCCTAGTGCAGAGTAAGGCAATGCAGCGATTTGCACTACCGTGCTTTACTCCATATCTATGAGGCCATGCAAAGCCACACAAAGTGGCTTTGCGTGGCCTCATAAATATGATTTGGTGGTTTGAGCTGCTGTTGCGTCACAAAAACTGACACAATGGCTGTGCAAGGGGCTCGTAAATATGCCCCTTTAGGTATAACTGGAAGACCAATAGCTGCTCCGATGCTTCATAATGTGAGGTAAGACTTAGGTGGCACATCATTTCTGAAAAAGACAGAATATTGCTTTTTATGTGCATAGGGAGAACCAGAGCTATAAAGATTCTATTTTGCCTGAAGTATTGATTATCCCTCTATCCTTCCCAAATAGGAATACTGATAATTTAGTGTGCTAAATTGAAAAAAAATGATTGTGCGTGGGCACAAGTAGTCATGTAACTAAGCAACATGTAGGGCACTGGTGGTCTTTATCTGCTGTGAATTTCCATGTTTCTGTGCTTTCTTGCACAGCCCCAGTGAGCACAAATCCCCCTTGATGACACCCATCTGGCGGTTCTTTCAATGGCAATTGCCATCAACTGTGTAAAACATCCCAATCTGCATCCTTGCAAATAAAAACTTAATCTCACCTAACTGCTAACACAATTAGAAACAAGTAAAGCCTATCTGTCTTGCCTACATTTACATATAAGACAGTCCTAGTGGCTTTGCCAAAGCAGATTTATAGGGCTTCGTTTATGAGGCCCCATGCGCCATCGGAACGTCACTTTTTGTGACATACCATGGCGCAGGAACCTGCTCCACATTTACGAGGCAGCACTAAGCCACTTTTTTGGGCTTAATGCTGCCTCATAAATTTCGTCCCCTTTAGCGCAGTTTTCTGCGTTAAAGGGGCATGCAATGGATGTTGCTGGGGGCGTGCCCAGCAACATCCATGGCATTTTGACACTGCCCCAGATTTACGAGAAATCATAAATCTGAGGCAGCGCCAAAAATGTACTACTCCCCAGAGGAGGCGTAAAGGAGGCACAACGAGAGTAAATATCTTTATTTCTCTTTGTTTTTCCTTGAAAAAAGGAAAAAGCCTCTTCTGATAGTTTCTGTGCAGGAAGGTTTCCCTTCCTGCACAAAAACAATCATCTCCTCAACGCAGGCACCCTTGCACCATGGTGCAAAGGTGCCTGCATTGGTGCATAGAAGCCTATTGTGCGCCATTGCAGGGGGAAAGGACAGGAATGCACCGTGTCTCATTGATACGACGCATTCCTACCCTTTCCTTTTGCCGTAGGGCAGCGAGGCCTGCTGCGCTGCCCTAGGGCAAAAATACATAAATGAGGCCCATAGTATTCTGTCATGAGCGGTGCTGTATCTATCACATTTCTGCTGTAGTCTTTCTAGTGACCACTAGGTGGCAATGAAAGACAGTAAACTCGTGTTGGGTAAACAGGAAGAAGGAGTCAATTAATTTACAAACCAGGAAACAAAAAAAAGCACCTGTAGGAATGTCAACTACAACAACCATTGGCAAAGTTGATAGATAGATAGATAGATAGATAGATAGATAGATAGATAGATAGATAGATAGATAGATAGATAGATTTAGAAAATGCAATCAAATAATTTTAAGAGTCTACAAATCAAACATGTTATCTAAGATCAAAAGATATATAAACCTCAATAAAATTGCCAATATAAAGTGCAAATATCTGATTGCAATGACATAATTATCGTAATTAGTTGATGGAAAGGAGATTCACCAGGTCCTCAATTTTGCCTAGAGTTTCTCAGGCTGACTAATTACATTTTCATTACATCTGTCAAAACCTGTGACAACTGCATGAGTGGGCCCTAAATATTTACAATTCAACAGTAATATATATATGAAGTGATGTGCTCTGCAGAGGTAAAGTGCTAAAAGTAGGGCAAATCAGAAAGTGTAGACAAACCTTTAACAAGCCAATTGACTGCTCTAAATAAATAAAGGCTAGAAAGTTTAAAAATTACATCAAGATGGATCCATGTCAAGGTATAACTCTATATATTGCCCACCACTGACATTATTGTGTGAATATGTTTAAAATTACAGGGAGCTGTTTGCTTAAAGATATCTTTGATCAGAGCTAAGCTGTAAGGACTATTCATATATAAAAGATCTAGACAAACAACTACAGGAACTTTAAAACCTTAGGGCTGTAAAAACATACTGACTCAGGGGACAGTAATTGCTCATGCTGTGGTAAACTACTGACTAAATGTTGTCTTGCCAATAGCTGCAGGATAGTTGGGGTTGTCAACTTGAAACAATCATCAGAAATGGTTTGAGTAGATTCAAGATAAAATGAGAACCTTCAAGTAGCAGCCTAACCGCTATGGCCATGAATCGTCCTTTGTTCAGCGAATGACATCCATGCTGGGATGGACTAGGGGGCATATTATCAAGGACCGGTGTTAAAATTATCGGCGTTTAATCGGCAGGAAACTGCTGATAAAACGGCGATAATGGGCTTGATACGCCCTTGTTAATTCCCATAGAAGCCCATGTTCTGGTGTTAACATGGGCTTCCATGGGAATTAACAAGGACGTATTTTCAAGCCCATTATCGCCGTTTTATCGGCAGTTTCCTGCCGATTAAACGCCGATAATTTTAACACCGGTCCTTGATGATATGCCCCCTAGGTTCCTAGGGATACAGTTGATGACACTGCGTTTCTTAATCATTTTTCTACTATATTCAGGTATCTTATGAGACTTGCTGTTACTTGCAGATGTGCTCCTTACAGAAGGAAGGTGACGGCCGTCTGAACTGACCGTAATCCCTGATTAATGAGGAGCCATTGAAGGAATGTTCCTTAGTTTATTAAATGTAGACAGATCCAAAGAAGGTGGGGACTATCCCCTGGTGCCAGCTGCATAAATGGCACTTGTTGGAGGGTGGTTGGGGCGTCCAAGGTGGCAAGAGATCTAATGGAGAAAAGCATCCCATCCGTACAGGGCCGGCCCTAGGCATATGCAAAGTGTGCACCTGCACAGGGCCGCCAAACCCCAGGGGCCGCCACGACGAGGTTCGGATCGGATGGATCGTGGCACTGGCGGCCCCCTGGCAGGATTTGGCGGCCTCCATCCCGGCTAGCGTGACTCCTGAAAACCCCCCGAAGCCCTGCGTGAACGTGTTGTGAAAGGTCATGCCAACCTCTTGGGGCCGGTGCCAGGCAGTAACGAGTGACTGAAGTAAACCCAGAGCCCCAATGAGAACCAGGCGCAGGACTTATATTACCCGTGACGCAAGATTTCTGACCAATCACAGCGTCCGCTCCTGGGGCCCTCTCTCTCCTGGTGAGCCGACACCCGGCTCTGTAAGGACAGAGTGTCCCGGCCCCATGAACACACACCGAGGGGCGCACCGGAAGCACTCGGCAGCCTCCCGTCCAAATAAGAATAATGCGAACGTGTTTTTATACAGCGCTTCCTACCGCACTAAGCACTATAATTAACTGACAATTTTAACACTCAATTCAAGCGTGCCGGATTTACCGATGTAGGAAGGATGGAATGCTGAGCCCACCCCGCCAGAATATCAGCTTTTGGCCTGCAGATCCCAGCTGCTCTCGTCTGACATAAGTTTGTTAAGGAGTTGAAGAGGATACACCGAACCAGAGCGTTGAACACTTTGCAAGCATTTTCACGCGCTTCTTTCACTGAAGACAGTAAGGCGCAACCACAGCTTGGCAGGATATTTATTATAACGTCGTAAAGCAGGCGTACCAAAGAGCGTGGAGCTATTGTGGGCAGGTCGGGAAGGAGGGCTGATTTGGAAGTCAAAATTATTTTGTTGTACAATGTGAGCTAATTGTGTGTTGCAGCAAAGGAATCAGATCAAAGGTGCATCTCCCATTGAAGTGCACTTCAGTCTTCCTCTCCGCCATTTTATCCTCCGTGGACCCCATTGATTGTTTAGATGCTTTGCATGCACTACTAGCAGCGGTTGGTTTGAAGGGAAGAGTCCCGGATGGGAAGGTTTGATTTTCCAGGGATGTTTGACTGGCACTTCTTTCAGGGACACAGATCAAAGAAATGCGCACTGACACACAACTGTCACCTATCGCCAGAGCCTGATGAGAAGCAACAGACAAGCTCCACCTTGGCGGGTGTTTTTGTTCCCGTACCCACAATCCAGCAGGAGATCTGTGTACCCATGTGGCGCTAACAAAGAGATATGGTACACAATCAGTGGACCTGAGAAGCCGGGAAAAGTCGAAGAGGTGCACAGTGAATTTCTTGTTTTATTATTTTGCTGTGTTGCTCGTGTCCTTGTGTTTTCTGGAAAGTGCTAATCCATTGGTGCTTGATTGTCAGGCGTAAATTACTTGGGGTCTAAAATGAATAAATACATTCTCGGGGTTTTACTACTATGCATCTTTAAAGCGACATATTTTCCGATTTTAAAGAGGCCTGTTTCTGTTTTGGACAGCCCAGATATTGCAGCGAGTGGCACTATTTTACTGCTTAATCGAGTGGGGTTGCCCAGCACTTGCAGTGCTTCCATTTCTCTTACAGTGCTCGAAATGCATGAAGCGACTGTTTATTTAGCATCTGGCCCTTTCCACTATCTTCACAATCATATTGAAAATGTAACCTCTGCCTCGCACTGACGTGCTGCTATCTTCCATACAGAGATAAGGATTGAAAGTGCTTCGCTTTGGCACCTGATTGGTTCATGGGGTAATGGTGATGTGTTTTCATATATCTAGGATCAAGGTATGAGATCTTAGAGGGGATGTACCATCACTCTGGTTGATTGAGGAGTACGTCACGATCCATTGCGTCATAGGTCATGGCAGCGTTGTTGTTTAATTTCAGTTTCACTTGCCCAGCCAGCCAGCAGTTTGGGTCCCAGGGCCGTCAATCTTAGCCCTACTACCAATGACGTGACGGCCCTGGGACAGCCCCCGCGCGCTGTGCGCATTGCGCAACTGCACCTGCTGCTCTTAGCAGCTCTGACGCGTCACGGTGGTCACGCTCCCGCCAGGGAGGGAGAGTGCGTGAGTGGTGGTGCCACTGTGCGTCGTCATCGTGTGAGCAGGATAAAGAACAATTAATACCAACGCCACCGACGATCGACTCCGGCACTATCTCGACTCTTCCCCGACCAGCCTTCAAATTAACGGTGAGAGTCTGACTGAGACGAGACTGCTAGAGAGAGTCTGAAAATTAATTAAATAGTATATCATTTTAATTTCAATGTGCAGGCCTCGAGTGGGAACAGTCTTACAATGACTCATGACACCTGCACAGCATGCTGCAGTGCTGCCTGATTGCGCCGACACCGGCAGTGACGCACGCCATACATAATTCTATATTAGGCATTATTTAAAAGGCTCATCCCTGGTCTCAGGCTCCATCTCAAAAACACGGATCCCTGTGCGTCCTGAGCCCAATGAACCCCTGTACTGAGTCGAGAACAAAGGAGCAAGGTGACAGACGACCAAAATACCCCTTGTTCAGGCCTCAGACAGTGCGTGAAATGGAAATATTGAATTGCAGGCACTCACTAATTAGAGTACCTGCTTGCTCCTGAGAAGTGCAGGTGCTCTCCCATTAAATATGTTACAGCAGTGCTGAGAGGTGCAGATACTCTACCCTTCACATTCAGGAAGTGCAGGCACGCAGTACCGGGCAGTAGCTTCCCATTTAAAGCACTTCCCTTTCCCTTTTCTCTAACCACTTCACGGAGCCCCTAGAGAAGACTCCACCCCCCTGCCTTCTATTTATTCCCTGCGTAGCATGCCCCCTAGAGATGACCTCTGTCTGCCTTCCACTCTCGGCACAGCACTTCCCAGAAAAGAAGACGCCTTGCCTTCTACTGCCTGCATAGAGCCCCCCCCTCAGAGATGACCCCTTGCCATCTACGCCTTGCATGGCATGGTGTGCCCAATGGGGGTGATGCTCTGAAGACTATCAGATTTTGTGCACTTGATCCTCTTCAGATTAATGCAGTGGGCGTGTGTGGACAAATCTACCTGGCTGGGTGGGAATATAATGATGCTCTCCAGTTGACAAAAAGGGCACCTTGGCAGATCTTTTGAGTAAGTGTTGCCGGGGACTGCGTGGTAATGGCATTTTGTTTGCTTTGATACTTGCACAAGTGCCACCATTGCCTTTGCCTGTTCTTGTGCTCGAGTGTCTACCATATATTGCTGTATTATACCTCCTCTAATTATACTTTGTTTTCTCTCGGGCAGGCTTCACTTTAAAATAGTTTATTGCAGGGGATTAGACTGTAGACACCTAGATCTTTGTTTACCCAACAAATTCCAAAGCATTGTAGCTGTAAGATAACTTTGGTGGTGAATACACTTGCTGGCGACTGGCGAGATCTGTGTGCAGTCTAGTTACAGGCCGGCCTCAGTCACTCATACAAAGTATAAAGAGACAGAGTTAAATGTGATGTCCCAGCTGCAAAGTGAAGCATGTACCATGCAGGTCACAGATGCGCCCAGTCCCTCATGTCGTGTGTCACAATGCCCTCCTCCTCCTAAATTGTATCGTTCTGAGACGAATTTGGAAGGGTAGGAGCAGCCGCAGGTTCTGGTCAATCATCTAACGACTTTTCTGGACGTATTATTAAAACACCTTCCTGAGCTCCACCCCGTCCGGACCCCCTCTTCCAGGGCCCCCATCTACGCTCCCTGCACAGGGCCACCATGAGCCTAGAGCCGGCCCTGATCCGTAGCTGGCAGAACCTCAGTTTATAGTAGACAGTGAGTGGTTGAATAGGGTAATTTTGAATCACACTTTGTGCAGAGCTGTCGATGACGAGGTGGGCGTGCTGTCTTCTCTGTACATTGTGTCAATCTATCGTGAAGAAATATCTATATAACACTTTATTTATGGTTATTTTAAAATGATGGTGAGGGAGAGGTTGATTCCATAGGACAGTGGCGCCTTTCATAGCAAGGCCTTCAGTGAGGGCGTTTGACCAGGGATTATGGACCTGCAGGCTGCAGGACGTTACTTTAGTCCAGGTTAAGTTCCTTAGGGATCCTGAGTTAGCAGCTCGGGCATTGCCAATAGGTCTGCCATTAGGACATATTGGGTTTGCAAGTGGTTTTATCTAGGTTGCACAAACACACACACCATCATCACAAAACACACACCATCTCACCCAAACATCACACACATGTCATTTCAACCCACATCATACACAAACTACACTATCACGCGCACTTGCAGTACTAACACACATGTTAGCAAACACCATCACACCACCACACACCATTAGACACTGACATCACACAATCACATCTTACCATAGCCCACACACTGATGCATCAACACATTAACCATAAATATACTCTGGCACACACATACAAACACATTGAGGAAGGCTTGCAGTGCTTAACACATGCTGTTCTTGCATATTCCCTTCTGTTGCGCATGCTGTAACTGTCTTCTATATAAGGGAAGCATGTACTACAACTCTATATATTTCACCTCTTTTGTGGGACTGTGTGTGAGGATATGTGCACTAATGCTTGCAGTGCATCATAGTTCTATGGATGTTAAGGATGTGCTGCTGGCCTCAGTATAGCATGAATTCTGCAACTGGTATAACCTCGTAGCAGTTTTGGAAGTTCAGTGGCCATACTACATTTTTCTAGGGTTACCATCGTAGACTAGAGTTTGAATCATCTTGTATTGATGTGATACAATCATTGTGTTCTGGTTCTTGATCATATTTTTGGTTAAATGGATACATCTTTCATATTTACTGACATGCAAGGGCATCATTTTTATGTTAAAAAATTAAGTCTGCAGGTCTTTACCAATCACTCACATATCTTCTAGGATGAGAGTCAGTCAATCAGACCTAGCAATCCTGTGTGAGTTTTGGCCACTCCACCATTTAAACCCATGGCTCGATCTGAAAATTGTGAGTTTAAACAGTTTTCCATAAAACGGATGAATAAAATGTCTAAATGAGGTGCAAATTAATCTTTACAAAGACTCATCCCCTTAAAATTCATTTTCAATCATGAGCTGTCTGTAAAGTCTTAATGCTGGCACTGCTTCTTCTTGTTATTATAGTAAATATGTTATTATTTACTGTGCATACATGCACCGGATATAACTACAGCAGAAAGGGAAATGTACTATGGGGAACATGTGTGGTAGAGCACATACCATAATGCATATATGCTGAAAATATACATGGATTTTATTAACACTTTGTTGTACAAAAACGTTAACGTTTAATATGCATAGATTTTATTGGCAGTCTGATCAAAACATTAATTTGTGCAACAAAGTGTCAGTCTAATCTAATGATATTTTCCTACATAAGTGTATTATGGTATGTGTTCTGTGTGAGATGTGTCCTCCACAGTGCATTTTCCTATGTGCTGAGATTAAGTTCCATGTGTTTATGCACAGTGAATAATGAGGTGACGTGTTTTTGTTAAAAAATGGTAAGATCAGACCTACTAAGCAAGATGCTTCTTGTAGAAGTCAAGGGGACTCAAACAAACCTGCCTTATGTTTAACATCGGGGTTCCGCAAAGAACATTTTTCCCTTTATGCTCTATTCTTTTAAAGTGGTATATATGCCCAATTATGAAAGAGTGTTTTAAATTGCTTAACTAGTGTGTCAAGGTATGAGCAAATATTTTTCCTCGAAATGCAACAAGCTGCACACATTGTTCATGAAAGAAGTGGACGCTGTTCTCAGGGATGTATGTCAGTACAACGCAATCTATTTGATCGCGGTACTTGACAGCGCAGTTTTCACAACGCAAGTCGTTGCAGGGTGCTGGATTGTGGAATAATTTAATTTTCTATTCCAACTCCAGCCCACGTAACAGTAGGGAAGGTGTTGGAATAAAAAATCAAATTATTCCTTAAGCAAGAGCGCCATCCAGCGCAAGTCGTAGTAATGACTTGTGTTGTAATGGCAGCGTCGTAAAGGACACGCGGTGTAAACACCGGGTTGTAAAGGATGTTTCCTGTTCTCAGTTACCTCATCAAGACAACAGATAACAAGAAACACGGGTGCAGAGGAGAGGGCAAGCAGGGTGATGGGCAGCGGGAGGGAGGAGAAAAGGAGCAAGCAACGGCCCATGACGGTCAGAGACATAGGAGGGAGCAAGCGACAGCGGGAGGAGGATGATTGGGAAACGGGGCAAGCAAAGATGTGGACCTTGGGAGAGCAAATTAAACCACATGCAAGAACTATGGATGGAGCAGCAGGGAGAGAGAGTGCCAGGGGGTAAGAAATAGTACCTCAATCACAGTGGGAGCAGCGGACGGGCACTGATTAATTTGAATCAATCTCTGCTTGGTCCCACTTCACAGCAAGACTCGGAAGTGACGTTTTGGCTGCACTGGCCAATGAAGACAAGCAAAGAAGAGTGATACCGAAGGTGACAAATGGTAAGCAATGAGCGGGCTCCAAGCCCTTTTCGTAAACAATAGTGTCTCGCAAGCGAGAAGCATGTACTAGCCCATGCTCTGAAGGCTCGACTCTAAAAAGGGAGGAAAGCAAAAAATAGAAGCAGAGAAACTGAGACTGACACAAAAGCAAGGTTTGTCTCTGGGAAATATGTGGAGACAGCAGGAGCTGTCTGTACCAAGACTGCAAAAATCAGGATGAGCACCAGTGGTTATGGGCTGATCACACTTTGAATACATGTTTGGGTACTATACGAATGTCTGCATACTGACTAAACATATTGGCCCTGGTTACAAGTGCAGGGCTAAAGTCCAATCCCTGGAAAAAGACGTTTTTGCACAGGAATCGGAATTAGGAGTTGTGAGATAATTATCACAGCCTCGAGTTTTCCCCTGATAAATGTTGGCAGGTCAAACCTGTTGAAATTTATGTGGGGGAAAAGGCCCGTAAAAAAGGCAAATCATGCGGGATTCGGTGTGGTGAATATCAATTCTGAATGGTATGTCTCACTTTAAAGGTCACCGCCTATAACAGGCGATAATTTTCGCCCCTTTTAAACTTCGACCCCTGTGGTATAAGATATTAAAAGGTGTGCGATACTAATCGCCTTCACAGCCGGGAACTCGTAATGAGGAACATAGCTTGAAAATTAGAAAGCATGTTCACTTTTGTTTATTTTTTTATTGTACTTACAAACAAGATATTGTTAGATTCCAATTTAGTAAAAAAGAATCATGCCATATTATCACTCAGCTCTACCTTGCAGTTGGGGAAGTTAACCCCCAAAAAAGCTTTGATTACTATGCTTGACTTTCATTTTCAAGTGTTTCAAAATACAATACAGGCATTGATAACGAAAACTTATTTTCTCGGATAAAAGCCGCCTTAGAATGAGTCATGGAGATAATCACGAAAAACTGTGCGATTATGTATAAAGTGCTTCATGTGGCATTGTAGATTATTTATATTTTTTAAATGTATGTGTATTTGCACATATCCAAAATCACATCATAGTTTCCGAAATCCTACCTCAATTGGAATTGAGTCAACATGATGTTCTATGTAACATCCATGGTCGAGATCTACTTAAATACATATGTCTGCTAGAATAAAATTGCTGAATTAACTAATACCTATAATAATATTATAAAATATATTCTTTTCGGTTCTTTTCTATTGGTTGTGTGCAGGTGCCTCACTCTCTTCATTATAAAGCACGTACTCCAGGTACATAACATCCTTAAACGTACATATTTCAAATCTCTAGTAATATTCTGCTCGAGGGCATTTCTTTCTTTAAGGACGTTCTGTACAGTAAAACGTATGTGCTCTTGAGGTTTGAAATGAAAAGAAATATTTTCGTCTGCCAGTTTCATGCACTTTGTCTTAATAACTGCTTCCCTATAATTGAACGCTAGGTGGCACTGTTGCATGACAATTAAGCGACAGCTGTGACTCAATCCGCAATTATCTGAGATACAGTTTCATCTTCCCTTTTGCTGCATTATGCGGTAGGTTTTCTTTCACAAATATGTTTCCCGAGACAACTGTTACTACACTTTACGGTTACACCTCTGAGTGTGTAAGGCAATATGCCTAGCAAGCAATGACGACCGCACTACTTAGATGTTCATTTTCTTATTATGAATATATCATTAGTAATGCTAAACAATGACATAGCAAAAGTACCACTATAGAATATATTTGATATGCTGCTTAGGAAAATTAAATACGTGATATGAATCATACCGGCTTTCAAAGACCATTACCATAGCTTGGCCCAATCTGAACTGAAATAATTTGTCACAAAGTTGATGAAAAATAGAAATTAATCAATTAGACAGCTTTAATATTCGTGGATAATGAATTAATTGAAGCCATCTGTGGTATCGGAGTGGTGGAAAAGCGCTAGCCACAATGAAACACTGACACCAATTTATTCTGCCTTGTGTTGGCCATACGTTTTTTTTAACCCTGGCCACGTGGTATGTGACCATACCATATCGCCAAACACGGGAGGTGGAGGTGCATAACCTCCCCTCTCCTTAACTTTGCCGTGTGTTAAACCTTCCCACGATGCTGCATTCCTCCTTAACTGTGAATAAACAAAACAACCAGGCGTGGCCGGCACAGGTAACAGCGGTAGGGCGAGGGGAGTTTGGGGGGTGATGAAGTGGACAGACGAAGGGATAGGGAAAGTAAAATAATAAAAAAAAACACTTACCGATGCATTCCTATGGGGCCATTGAACAGAGGACAGACAGGTTGGGATGGGGCCGTCGGCCTATTTCAAATGACGTGGTATAGTGTCGGTCATAATCTTGCCAACGCAGAGCCGACTGGGCGCTACACCATTAGTTACGTGGGGGTGTCACTCAGTACTCTCAGAGGAAAGCATACCTGGACCCTTTGACATTTCGTGTTGATGATTGGGCTACTTGGCAAAGTTCTCCGTTCACTTGGGGCCATCTCGGAGTGGTCCGGAGGTGTTTGGTGCAACGTGACTGCAGGTATTCTGACCATTCTTGCACCTTGAAAGGTGAATAAAACAATTTTGATCTTAGGGTATTTTGAGTAGTCAATGACAATAAATAGATGACGTCCATCCGGGAGGCACCCGCAGTCGGCTCTGGTATGGCGCCACAGGATGCAAGAGATGTCTTCCATGATGTTCTGAGCAGGTGGCTTCAGACTTCCTGTCACCTGGCATGCTTCACAGCTCCTGATGGTTGCCTCCATGAGGTCATCTAACTGAGGGAATCGTACTTTGCTTTGTAGCCTGCTCTTTGTTTTGACCATACTTTGGTGTGAACCATTAGCCAGATGTACAATTTGTCTTGTTAGACTTTACGGGATCACTAGCCTCTTCCCTCGCATCAGACATCCTTCTTCTGTGACTGTGAGCATGGTGTGGTACATGGATTGCAGCATCCATCTTGCTTTATCGATCCTTTGGTCCGTTTGTGTCATGAAAGTTTCAAGACATGACTGGCCCTGCAGCCAGCTGGAGGCAGTTGTTTGGTTTTTGTCACCACTATGATCTCTGACTATGCAGTAGGGAGCGGTCTCGATTTTCCTACTACATACATACTACTCGGTGTCTTGAGTAATCTCTTCCTTTTCTTTGATGTGTTCCGGGGGTGCCTTGAAAGGTAGTCAGTGGGATTCTGTGACCACAGTTTGTATCTGATAGTGAACAGTTGCAGGATCCACTTTTTATATCCCTGGAGGAGGTTTGGATGCTGACCCTGTAAAAAGTGGGATGAGTGGTTTATGGTCTGTGTGGACGGTGTAGTGGTGTCTGTACAAATACAGGTGGAAATACTGTCACACCCAGTGGACTGCGATCTCTTTAAACATTAAAAACAGAGATGCACCATATTTGCAATAAATCACAAAGATTAATAAATGTTTTCACAAAATTCAGAAATCGATAATGACATTTTCTTCTCTTTATTATTTTCTTCAGTTGCAGTTCTTTAAGTTGCTTCATAAAAAAAACAGCTAACACGTTTCGTCCATATACAAATGGACTTCTTCAGGGCTGATTTTAGGTTTAAACCTATAATAACTGATAAAAACCCCACCGAAAGGAAAATAGCCATCACCAGTGTAAACATATAAACACTGAAAAAACACCTTTGCAACTAAAAACTAAGTGCCATTCAAAGAAAGGAAAAGATGAGTGAAATAGACATTTTTATTTCTTCCTGAAGGGTCCAATACAATGTAACTTTGTTATACAAGGTAGCATCAAGAAAGACTGGGCTAACATTATTCTGCTTGAGTTTTGTTGTTTAGGGATGTCACTAAAACACTGTCTCTTCTTCCTTCTGCTTTTTTCAGTTTTGTGGTCTTTGGTCAAAAGATGCAGTGCTTAGAAACATGTTTTAGGTCTTAGTTAGTTATTTTATAAACTGTAGAGAATCAGGAAATATCAAAATCATATTTGATATTTTGGCTACATTTGATTTCTCTAATAGGTAAAATGGCTGGTTTCATAAGAATCTTTCCTAATATGTACCATCACATTTACCCAGTGACAGAGAATGGGTGAAATCCTTTGATACATCAGCCCCCTTTTCTAGTGAGTCAGTATTGATTGCAAGTGAATTGCCAAACACCCCAAGCTTTCAACATTCAATGCAAGATGTAGTGACAGGTATATGTGAAAAGAATGTTGTCACCAAGCACCTGAGATAGTGGTGAAAACATGACACCAGACGTTTGGAAGAAATGGAACGCAGTGTCGCTTGGATTGCCACTGAAAAAGTTCTGACCAAGTTCAATAAAGATTGGAGTGATATTGTTTGTATTTGCAGTAATTCAGCTATGTATGTGAAAAAGTTGTATGATGGTCTGTCAAAATCGATACCTGAGCTGAAGTGCTTCCCTGTAAGAGATCCTTGTCACTTGCTAGACGGTATGCTGAAGGCATCTTTACAATCTTCAGAGTTAATGGAGAATGCTTTTGGCTTTGTAGTCCATTTTGGTGCAGTACAAATGTATTTGTATCCCATATACCCTGTGCACATGCACAGGGTAGTGCAGAAAGCAAGCAATAATTAAAATTAAATTAAAATTCCATAAACACCGGAAAAACACTGTTTCTCTTGTTTTTAATAGAGCAAAAATGTGTAACTACTGATAACCACATTTTTTCAAGGGATTAAAAAAACTGAAAAAACCCCACCAGAATTTACCAAAAATAGAAACTGAAAACAGAAAAGCCTATGTATAACTATAATCCACTCTTGCAGCAAATTAGTTTAATCTATTTCAACCGTTGATCCAGGTATAAGTCTTCCTATAATGTTCCATCAACGTTTTTAAATATTTTAGAACATCTCCTCCATGCCTTAGTCCTATGTCCATGTGTAACTTTATGTTTCAAATGAATGGAAGAAATAGAGCAGGTCCACCCATCATCAAGCACTACAATTAGTGCCATGCAGGAAACCGAGAAAACACCCCTCTCGACCCCGTGTCATCTTTCTCAATATATGAATACCTCTGCTCCATTGGAGTGAGTGCTTTGTTCAAATATCCCACCGGTGCCACTCTCAGTACACTTGTCTCTGCGACAGTAATGCTCCGAGAACTGTTGGGCTGGAATCTACTGACAGCTTGGAGTCTCTCCTGGGGTGAAGTAAGTTAGCGTGGTTTACTCCAAAAGTGCTTTCTTGACGTCCTAGAATGCCTGTTATTGCACTGGCCCCCACACCCAGGGCATGGATGCTTTTGTGAAGTCCCTTGGTGGTTCTATCAGGGTGTTCCAGTTCTGAATAAAACGCCTTCATTATCTAACCATGCCTAAGAAACGCTGGACTCCAGTCACAGACGACGGATAGGATTGTATGTCTCTGACCTTCTCCCGGTTGGCAGAGAAACTGTATCCAGAAAAAAATGGATGTTTCGCTTTAGTAATTCACATATTTTCTCATGAAGTGTCAGCCCACTGTCAAGGTGTCTGGTAAACACTGCTCTCAGGTGTATTAGATGTCCAGTGAAGAGGCCTGTATCACGATGTTGTCACTGACATTTAACACCCCTGGTGAACAAGAAAGCAACCCAACCCCCCCCCCCCTCTCTTGATGATGTCTTGGAAAATGTTTGCTGCACTGGAGATCTAAAAATTGAGACATCTGTACCTTCGTAATCTGAGGTGAGTTAAAAAAGTGATGATGTGTCGTGACTAGGGGAAGCATGACCCGATGATACCTGACCTCAAGTTCAGCTTGATAAACCAACACAAGTCAACCAATTTGTTCTCTATGTCATCCACCGTGTGGGTCAGATGGCCTTTCTTAATTGCCAGGTTCCAAAAGAGCATGTCCACAAGATTCTAACTTCTTCGGGCTGGTTCAGCTCCCTAGTTACCACATTTGGGAAGACCTAGGGTGTAGACCCTTCAGCCCTTTCAATGATGCCCATGTCTTCTACTTCTTCAGTTCTTGCTCTACCTCGGGATGCAGATGGAATCCCACTCATCTGAGGCAGAAAGGGTTGGGCTTGGTTGATTGGTCCATGTAAAGGTGCACCATACACCCTTTTATGCACCCTATCCCTCGGCACGTAGAAACTCCTCCACTAGGTTCTCTGCTCCTTTGGAGTGGATGCTGAGAGCGAACTGGACAAGGTCGAAGTTCTTCAGCCATGTGGCAGCTGAGTAACAAGTCATTCCCCTCCTCCATGACGTATAACTTGGTGTGTGCTGAGTGTTTTGGTGGCTGGCCTCTGTTGTGAAAACTCCAGCCAGTGATAGGGTCATGCAGTTCCCAAAGGCGTACACTCAATTACAAGTTACCTTCAACTTTGGTGGGCCCTGCGTCGAGTCATAGAGCACCGGGACATGCCATTAATGGACGCACCAGCATCAATCAGTATGGTCATAGGTTGTCCTTGAATCAGGATCCGCTACTTGGGGCACTCCTTGTTTGTTTTCATCCTGGTCTGACTGCATGGATAATGTAGAAGGTTCACTCTTGGTCATCATCAGCAATAATGTTGTCTCCTGCTCCTTTTGTAGGCGCTACCAGCGTGTCCATTCCCTTTGCTGGGGCTTATTTTGAACTCCAGGAAGACCGGCAGACCTTCGAGAAATGTTTCGATTGTCCAGAAACAGTATTTTTCTTACTGAAGACAGGGCATTCTCCCATGTGAGGGAACTGTCCTCCACACCACCAGCAGGGGTCTGCCTTATATTGCATCCTCTTGCCCTCATTTTTCCCATACAGGGCCCCTTGGACACCAGATTGACGGGCTATGACTTGATCATGTGCTGCAGGATCGCTTCCATGTGGGGCACACATGCTTTTGACAGCTGCTTTGAGCATCCTAGCGTGAGGATGTCCATCATAGACTTCCCTGGGTCTTGCAAGATTTGTTCCCTCAATTTCACTGGCATGCACCCTTGGATGAATTGTGCTCTGGTTTCACCTTGCTGAACTGGGAGCGTACACATACTAGGTCAATCTCGGAGGCACATGTAGAATTAGTTTAAGGATTTATTGGAATCTAATGTACTTGTCGTAAGAGGAAACTCTTGTAGTCAGGGTTGTCGAGTGGTTCAAAATGGACTGTGAGAGCTGTTGCTAACGTGTTTTAGGTGTTTGGCGGTCTTGCCTCTATGAAGGCCTTCAACGGTTTATAGACTTCTGCCCCAGCGAGGTGTGGAGGAGGGGGTGCTTCCGGCTATCGCCTACAGCCTTTGCTGTGAAGCAGGTCTTTAAGCACTCCTCTCACATCTTCCAATGGGCAACCTGTGTGGACATTGGCCCCAGGAGGAACAACAGGTCAATTGGTGAGATAGTAGCCATAAGTCCTCAGCAGGGCAGGACCACGCGTCGGAGGAAGGCCTATGAAAAGGCTGCTGATATATAAGGAGGAGTGGTGTTGCACGACTGGCCAGTATCTATTTAGAATTTAAAGCGGTCATGGCCACTGGGGTGTGCCCACTCTGGTGTCTGCCTGGGTCAACTCGCCTAGCTTGAGCAGCATGCAAGAAATGTGGAGGAGGCGCCCAGTGCAGCAGGAGATAGAGTGTTGCCGGCGGTGACAGGCTACAAGCTGTGGCAGGCCGCAGGCTGTGAGAAGAGACTGGCATCCACGTGGTGGGCCTCAAAATTTGCTTGGCGACATCTTGGCTGGCTTGTGGTATACAGTGCTCTTACCTGCTGGGGCGCCGCACTGGGGCGTGTTCTTGGGGCCCGGGTGTGTCACACACTGTGCTCCTGCAGAGAAGTGCTGCCAGAGTGGAGGACCAAGAAAGTGTTTGGCACACTGGTTGGAGGATGAACAGCCACCCAGGCTATGCGTGGGAGCAGGCCGATGAGCTGAACTGATCCACCCTTGCTAAAGTGGAAGCGTGCCGGGCCCTGCACCATGGGTCCGTTAGAGAGCTCAGAAGATGCAAGCATGCTGGCAGTCACAGCTCCCTCCTCACCACTATTGTGGTGTAGAGGTGGCAGAGTAGTGCTGGCTGCAATGAAACACTGACGCCAATTTACTTTGCTTTGTGTCTGTCTGTGTCACAGCAGACCGGCTTTTTATTAACTTCTGGTCATGTAGTACCATGTCGCCAAACTTGGAAGGTGAGGGTACATAACCTTCCCTCCTTTAACTTTGTCATAGGGTAAACCGTCCCATGATACTACATCATCTACGGTCTGAAGGTTTATTTGAAGACAAAGTGCAATATAAATGCTAGTGTGATTTTCAAGAAACTGTCTCTGTTTGTTCCTATATGTACACATCAAATATTCCACTACAGGACTGGTGTCGAAGGCCTGTGAAACACTGCTGCAGTGCTGAATACTATGCTAACACTGCTTCTCACAGTACTACGCTGAACTCATTTATAATGCAACACGTGAAAAACTGTTATTGGTTTGTTATTTGAATGGGATCTGCAGTCATGTACAAGCAAGCATTAGCAAAGCCAACACGTCTGGCGTTGATAAGAATGTAGTTTTTTTAATCTATTTATTTTTACAACCATTCAATAAGCAAAAACAAACAAATACACCTAAAATAGGGCTAATGAGCTGTATCACTTTCCTCCAGTAGAGACTACCTGTGCACATTCCCTCTCCAAGTGCTTATGTACCCCTTTTCCTTTCAAACCCTCCAACAAGCTGATGAAGTGCCCGCTTTATTTTTGTGAAGCTTATCAAGGACCAAATACTCACAGTATAGCCAATTATAAATTGACATTTTAAAGTTACCAACTGGGACCCTTACAGTGGTTATTATGTGTTGGTGGGCTCCATCAGCGCTTATTTCTGGGAAACCGGGACTTTTTGAACCCACCTGTACTGTCTTGGTCCAGGTCTGCTATATAAGTAAAACAAGAGCTACCCACTATGCCCACCGGCACCTGAGTTTACATGATTATTGAAGAACAGTGGTTTGCTAAGGACTTACTTCAAAGCAGAATTATTTGCAGGTCATCATATATTGCACAAGACAATGCCAGTGTATGCCCATAAATAGCAGTCCTACACTCTCAAATATTATTTTTAATAAATCTCTACATTTTAAATATATATTTGCCTTCCACATAAGAACAACAAGGGCTTGGTATTCCCCACATGCTCACCAAGACAAATACCTATGAAAATGACTAAGAATGTGTACAAATAATGACCAAAAACACGGTTTGGGTCTGGGTATCCCATTCAATGTTTCCCCAGCATCTCTTTCATTTAGTGTATAGCAGCCTTAGCCGGTTTATTCTGGTGTTGTCGTTTTGACCTTGTCTACAATTATAAGGTCTTCATCAGGACTGAAATAATTATGAGACACACAATAGGGCAGTATATCTTCCCTTAAGCTATACACCCCAACAGAAACTTAAAAGCAGTGCAGAAGTGCCATACATCCATGTAGGCTGAAGGACTTTTTGCCTTATTTAAGCCGAGGTTACCACTGGGTAGTGAGAATTCAAGACCACAGGTTGAGGGTGAGCTTGGTGTTATTGAAGACAGTGCCAAAGTAGTGGTTGATAACAATAGAAGGAGCATGCGTAAGGCCTCTCATTGCTCTGTAAAAGGTAATGGCCATCTTCCAACAAATGGTGCTCTGATGGAGGACCGAAGAAACTGCAGTGTAAATGCCGCTGCCAGACAACATAAGAGTAACACACAGTATACAAAATTAGGTTGTCTTCTGCAATCAAAGCGTGAAGCACATCAAAGCTCCAAGAGACAAACAGTGGAGTGGGGAACCAACAATTGTTTGAGCATTTAGCCTAAATGTGCAGCTGGAGGAAAAAAAAGCCTGCAGCGCAGCCATGTCTGTCAGGCGGGAAATTATTCTGAATCCAAGTCTGAACAAAGGAAACAGCAGATTAATTCTTTTTTTATTTCTAACAGCCACAGAATTAGACGGACAGCCACTACAGTGATCTTTTACTATTTCAGTGTATTGGCAGCACTTCTCCCGTTCCCATTAACCACAATGGAAAATGATGGTACAACTATTTCTATCTCTCAATCTCCTAGCTGGGTGGAAGCTGTCACACCCCCTCCACCTCCCATTTGTTATGCACCATTTATGGTACTTGGGCAGCAGGAAATTGAGGGGGGTGGGTGGGAATTAGCCTTGGTACGTGTCCACCAATGCCCAGCAGTCTGACCATGGTGACAAGGAAAATGAACCCCTGGCCCTTCACTCAACATCCTCAGGAAATTTGTCTACACATACACTATGATGACATCCACATGTGTTCCAGATTAAATCCCTAAGGCATGGGAGATTGTTTTTCACAAATCCCATAACACAGTTGATCATATGTATAATCTCCTAGGCTTTTCCCACTTCCCTCCAGGCTCCACATCATCTTAGATTACTCTTACATGTTTGAAACTTTGTGAGAGTAATTGTACTCAAATCTCACGAGATCTTGAAGTCTCAAGAGATTTGGGAGCCGTCTTGGGTGCGGTAGTGTACATACCACGCCCCTTATGTGGAGCCTTGCTTGGCTTTGAGATCTCTTCCAAGAAGGTTGATATTCTCACCTGAGACCCCGTGAATCTGAAGAGCCCCATATTGTTTGGGAAATTGTAGCGGTGCGTCATAATCGTCTGTAGTCAGCACCAGCATATTTAGAGGACCACTAATGTTTGGGTTTAGAAATGTAGGACTAATCAAGAGTGTTGCCACACATATAGAATGATGCTCATATTATTTACTGACTAATGCTGTGCTTAATTGAGTGGAAAATGCTTTAAGTAATTTAGGATCAATTGCTCTGTGTATACAATGTGCTTCGAGATTAAACGTGCAATATTAAAGTTGCACGTGTAGGCTGTTTAATGAGAAATGTAATGCTTTAACATGAGAGTAATGCTTAAATAACGTAGAGTGTAATGTTAGGATTTTTTACCGAAATGCTTATGTTGCTGTATTGGAAATGCATTTAAAAGAGTAAAGGCCTGAGAGAAGAAAACGTTAGCAGAGGCCTACTTGTGAGTTTCTTAGCATGACTCGAGATGCTGGGTTGGGAAATGTGTTTTGGGAAAGAAGCTCGTGGTTGCAGCTGAATTTCGAATTGAAACTTAAAGCGTACAAGGGAGTCGTTCTCATGCATTTCTTTTGCAGGTGCTAGGCCACAGGACTCGTTAGGTAGAATGAGCCATTGTTTAGAGTAGGAGTGCGGACGAAGGGAGTGTGCTGGCATGTGCACTCGCAACATTAGGCGGAGAAGGTGCCTGGGATCCAAGGACACAGCAACGGTTTTTGTAAGAAGAAGGTTTGACACTGGAAAAGTACAAGAAGCTGTACCTGCGGAAGGGGGAGTGCCATGGGCGTACCCCTTGTTTTTAGGATTTTGTATTAGGGAAGGTGCCCGAGGGTGGAGAGTCAGTTGCTATTGAAGTTAGGGTTAGGGCCAGTTGGGTTTAGACTGAATCCTGTCTAAGGCAGTCCCGTTGGATGTGCAGTTAGACATGGGTCTTAGTTGGAACTAGGCAGGAGAAATTAAGGAGCATCTTAGAACGAGCTCGGTAGTAGGGCTACTTACCTGGAAAAAGTGAATATGCTTCTTAGGGAGCCTTCACAGCTGACACCTTTTTCTCTCGCCTGGGAGGTATGAAAAGTAGGGATGTCACTTTAGAATTAGTTTAGGGACAGACATATTTTTTCTTTCCCATTGGAACCGATGCAGTCAAAAGTTTACCTGTGGGGACAGTGATTGCATGTCTAATGCTTCTTAAATTAACTCTGCTTTTTATTCTAAGTCGCTTGAGACTCTTGCGTAGGATTATGTGTGTATTAGTGCCAGTTTATTTTTTGAACCTCTTGTTGAGGTGCTTGTATGTCCAGTTATTTTTGGCTTTGTAATACATTTTAAAACCTTTTCCCGGAGTCAGTTGTTCTTTAGATTAAATTGCATTGATTTGATGATCTGTCAAAGATATTGAACTTAAAGAACTTCTTTCACACTTCCATGCAGACCAAAGAGACCCGTCGACCTGGGGATTCCTCGGAGTGGTAAGATGAAAATTTAGGTGGGAATCCCAGTGTCACCAAATCCCAGCAACTCTTCTCTACTCAACCCCAGCCTTCGTTGGCCCAGATCTTTAGCTCCTGGAGCTCCTCTACATCCAACCTGAAATAAAAAAGGAAAACAAAGATAACTTAGAGAACATTTGAGAAGGAAGCACGTGCTCGTACCCTGAAGAAAAAGGCCAGTGCACTGCACCTTTATCTCTTTGCAAAACTGGACATTTCCATTGATATTTAAAGTGTAGGATCTCTGTGAGTTTGAATTACCAAGCGCTGTCCGAAATAAGAAGCATTATTTTGTTCTGGACTGTCGAATACTAAGACAGTTTTCTAAATTTCTCATGAACATTCCAAAGACTGAAACCACAGGAATTGTTTTGAATCCTGTGCTGTAAAAGGAACCCATTGCTAATGGTGAGATGTGAATAGAGACATGGTTTTCAGGGCTATGGAATGCAGTTTTGGATTGGTGCGATGTTTAAGGTGGGAATATTCTAATGCAATTTTGTTTTGTGTATACTGTTAGAGATATAGGCAAGAAGCATCTTCCATCAGAAGCATTTTTTTCCCACTGTGCAACTGGGAGAGCAAACTACCTGGTGAAGATAAAACCTAGAGTGAAGGACATATGGCAGCCTTTATCTCTTTTCTCCCATTGCAACCCCTTACCCCTGGGAATAATTTGACAACACTTCTGCCAGCCGCATGTTGGGGATTGGTTTCAGAGGGCTTGGGTCATCCCTCCTGGCCCCCGTTGGTCTGGGAGACAGACCCGTGAGGCGTGCGTATTGAGGCTCTTGGCAGTCATGACAGGACCCTATTGACTCTATCTTTTACCCTGACTCTGGCGGACCCCTTCTACTACGGCGGACCCTGTAACGATGTATCCGGATTAAAACGCCACGGTCGCCTCGCGTCCTATTTTAAGACTTACTGCCTCGACCTTGAGGCCCTGAGTTCCAACTACTAATCCTTCTGAGGCCTGGACCAGACATTTTCAGCATTCTGACCTTCCCCGATCGATCGATCCACTTAGAGTTCAGATCTTCTCGAACGTCGTTCTCTTATCCGCCTTTGATCCCAGGATATCGCGAGTTTGCTCCCCTATCTGTTCCCTCCCAAGTTGAAGCCTAATAGGGAACTGCCATTTTTCAGCTTCAGGATATGCTTTTCCTGCCCTGATTAAATGATGGGGACTCGTCCATATCATCTTCGATTTTAAGAGATTGTGCCTTCCAGTACATTGATGATATGCGCCCTGATGAAGGGAATTCCCACTTTGGCACTGTTCCGAAACGCGCGTCGGCGCTTTTTTCGTGTGTCTGATGATATGTGGTAGTTGATTGAGTTGGTATGGATGTATTGGCCTGAGAATGAGTCAGTGACTGATAGAATGAGTGGGTGATTTGGGTGCCATTTTTTATTGTTCTCCGTGTCCCTGGGCTGATGCTGCACTATTGGATATGTACTTTTTATTAAATGAAGTATGTATTGCTCTCTATCTACACTTGATATATATTTTTCTATGAATTAAGATGATAATAAATAATTGAAATATATTGATCTGTTCTGTGGGATTTTTCTATTATTGGAATTTTGTGGTCCTTGATATAATTGGGAACTCCCCTTTCCATGTTGTTACATATATATTTTGCCCTGGTGGGTTGTTCCCCCTCCCTTTATGCCTTTTAGGTTTAAGGGCCCCTCTTTCGTTTTTTGCATTCATCCCTCCTGTAGACCTCCGGCTTTTCAGGTTAGTGGAGTCTTGTCAGCAGCATGCAATTCTGGTCAGAGGCTTCAGGAGTAGTGGCACTGCAGTTGCCATTAAGGCCTACCCACTACCAGCTCATTCCACCGCCTCAAGACTGTTTTGGAGACCAACCCATATCGTTTTTTTAAATTAAGCACCTGCCTTGTGCCAGAAGGTTGAACAGGCTCAAAGCATTGCTAATATCTTGACCTTAATAGGCTGTGAGCTTTTATGGGGCACTTCCTCTTTCAGGAGCAGCAGCGAATAAGCCTAAGGTACAGTGACCTTTATTCCCAGCAATTGCGTTAAACCTGCAGTGCTTGATGTCAGATTCTCCGTGGTCCCATTTGTGACAATTCCTGGAAGCAGACAATGGAGCAGATTCAAGTATTTCCTAACCTTTGACTGCAATAGTCTGTAACATGCCTGAAGCAAATTAAATGACACAAAAATATCCACATCAAACAGTTGTGCTATATATGACATGCCCTTATAATCCCAGCATGTCTGTTTTTAAATAAAATGTTGTGTTCAACCAAATAGTATTGTATTGCGAGGCAGATCATTTTTTTCTCAGGCAGTAGACCATCCGTGAGTAGATGTGGACCGGTGTAAATCCTTCTCGTCTCACCCAGCCCTGGATAATAGGTGAAAACACTAACAAAGTGTCATTTTCTCTGGATTCATGCAATTAATTCTCTCTTTACCAAATGTGTACTGTAATTAACCAAGCCAAACTCATACTGACAGGAAACATATAAAATTCAACAAACATAGATCCGCAAGTCTAGGCTGGATTTCTCTTCTCCTTAAAAAACGTCTCAACTAAAGCACCCAGGGCTATATTTACAAGAGCATAGTGCCACCAGAATGTCACTTTTAGAGACGTTCTGGGGGCGCTAGGACCTTCTCCATATTTCTCCATTCCTAAAACGCAGGGATGCTCCGTATTTACAAAAATACGCAGCACCCCTGCATTTTCCCTAGTGTTGGCGCTTAAAATAGCTGCCTAGTGCCAACGTAGGCACCTTTGAACCATAGTGCAAGGGTGCCGGCATTGCAGGTAATCACTATGCATGGGGCTGTTCAAGGGTGCCTGCTTTGGAACTAAGCAAAACCAAAGGGGATGATGGATGGATTGTTGAACATTGCAAGCACTCACCCCTAGTCAACAGATCTGGGTTTAATCCATCATCATTCTTTAGCTAACTCTGCCACCCCAGTTCAGACATGTGCAAATCAGTCTGACCCTGTGCCTCATGGGAACAGTCCAGCCCAAACTGCCAAGCCATGTCTTCCCTGGACCGGAAACAAGCATCCTGGGACCGGTTTCTGGCTAATCAGCCGTCATAAGCCAGGCTAGCTTGAATCCAGTGTCAAAGTGAGCAAGGCACACATATCTGGGCACACCCTGCCAACTTAGGGCGAGCAAAGCAAAACCAAAGGGGATGATGGACGAAGTGTTGAACATTGAAAGCACTCATCCCCAGTCAACTGATCTGGCTGATGACGGCTGTTAGCCAGAAACGTGTCCCAGGATGCTAGTTTCTGGTCCAGTGAAGACATGGCTTGGCAGTTCGGGCTGGACTGTTGCCATGAGGCACAGGGTCAAGACTGATATGCATATGGCTGTGTCTGAACTGGGGCGCAAAGTGAGCTAAAGAATGATGATGGATTCAACTCAGATCTGTGACTAGGGGTGAATGTCTGAAAAGTTTCAGACCTCCGTCCATCATCTCCTTGTGTTTGCTTTGTTCGCCCTCAGTTGGCAGGGTATGCCCAGACGTGGGTCCCTTGCTCACTTTGCCACTGGATTCAAGCTAGCCAGACTGATGACGGCTGTTAGCCAGAAACTGGTCTCAGGATGCTTGTTACCAGTCCAGTGAAGACAAGGCTTGGCAGTTCGGGCTGGACTGTTCCCATGAGGCACAAGGTCAAGAATGATTTGCATATGGCTGTGTCTGAACTGGAGTGGCAAAGTGAGCTAAAGAACGATGATGGATTCAACCCAGATCTGTGACGGGGGGTGAGTGTCTGAAAAGTTTCAGCGCTCCGTCCATCATCTCCTTGTGTTTGCTTTGTTCACCCTAAGTTGGCAGGGTATGCCCAGACGTGGGTCCCTTGCTCACTTTGCCACTGGATTCAAGATAGCCTGGCTGATGACGGCTGTTAGCCAGAAACCGGTCCCAGGATGCTTGTTTCCAGTCGAGTGAAGACATGGCTTGGCAGTTCAGGCTGGACTGTTCCCATGAGGCACAGGGTCAGGACTGATTTGCATATGGCTGTGTCTGAACTGGGGTGGCAGTGAGCTAAAGAAAGGTGATGGATTCAACCCAGATCTGTCACTGGGGGTGAGTGTCTGAAAAGTTTCAGAGCTTCGTCCATCATCTCCTTGTGTTTGCGTTGGAACTAGGCAGCTACTTTTAGCGTCAGAACTAGGGAAAGCACAGGGCTGCACCGTAGTTTTGCAAAACGGTGCATCTTATCTTAACAAAAATTTATAAAGTGCTCGTACACCTGGGGGTTTCATGGCGCTGACCAACAGAAACTGAAAAAACTGCAACTCAAAAGGCTGAGAGAAGGTTAAGCCAAAGTCTGAACGAACAACAAGGTTTTAAGGTGCCGCCTGAACTGAAGAAGAGCGATACAAGAATGAATCTTCAAAGTAAGAGAGTTCCACAGTTTAGTGGCAAGCGTGGCGAACCTCCGTCCTCCCTTACGTTGGAATTTGTAGCGAGGAACTATCAGGAGGGTTTGCGATGCAGAACGTAGGCTGCGAAGGGGAATGTACCTGGGCAAAAGTTTTTGACTAAACTTCGAGCGACGCGCACGAAGAGACTTAAAGGTCATACAGGCAGTTTTAAAGAATACGCGCTGTATGATCGGAAGCCAATGGAGCTGCCTCAACAGAGGTCTAGCAGACTGCCAATGCGGGATGATAAATATGCCTGGCTGCCTGATTTTGAGCCATCTGGAGGCATTTACTGAGGGCAACAGGGAGGCCCAGGTAGATGGCATTGGCGTAGTCTAAATGTGACAACACCAAGGCCATCACCACCTGGGTCAGGGCAGGCTGGGTGAGCATCCAACTAATCTTTTTTATTTTACGGAGCTGGAAAAAGCAAGATGAAACAACAGAGTTTACTTGAGGCTTTAATGATAGCTCTCCATCAATAAGCACCCCCAGGCTTTTGACCGAGCTGGACGGGATAGGGGGTAAGCCCAGTTCGGAAGGCCAATAGTGTGGGCCCCAGAGAAGCTTACTTTGACCAAAAAGGACCAGTTCTGTCTTCTCGGGATTCAATTTAAGTTGGTTGCTGTCCACCCAATGACGTATAAAGAGCATGGTGGACTGGAGATGATGGATAGAGTCTGGGGAGTCATCAATTGTGAAGGTGAGTTGCAAATCATCTGCATAGTTAAAAGTAGTGACTTTAAAAGATTTTAATACGTGGAGCAGGGGAAGCATGTAAATATTGAACAAAATAGGTGACAACGACGAGCCCTGAGGGACCCCACAGGTGGTGTGGAGTTTGGGAGATGAGAAAGGGGGCAGACCGACTGCCTGTGAGCGGTCACTAAGAAAGGACCTAATCCAATCAAGGGCAGGGCCGCAAATGCCGGCTAGTGTGACACGGTCGAGAGGATGTCATGGTCGACCGTGTCAAATGCAGCTGACAAATCAAGCAGGACCAGGGCTTGAGGGATTCCCAAGTCTGCATTATGGCGTAGAGAATCCAAAACTGCCGTGATGACCGCCTCGGTCGAATGGGCCGGGCGAAATCCGGCTTGGGCAGAATCCAAAAAGTCGGATTGCTCAATAAAGCTGGAAAGGTGTGATGTTACATGTGCTTCCAGTACTTTGGCTAGATACGGGAGCAAGGAGATTGGCCTGTAATTTGATAGGATAGTGGGTTCCACACCTGTTTTTTTCTGGAGGGGTACCACCACTGCCTCCTTAAACGAGTTGGGCACCATACCTTGCGTCAGAGAGGAGTTAAGGAGTTCTAATATTGGAGAGGGAAAAACAGTGAATACCTTTTTTAAAACATGGGGAGGGCAACAATCACGGGGGGATCCCGACTTGACCCTATGCATGAGGGCAAGCAAGGACGGGGCGTCCAAGAGAGGGAAGTGGTCAAGGGAAAATTCACTAGTGATATGAGTAGGGTCAGGGGAGGCAGGGGAAGTGACAAGAATACTGGATTTAATCAGCACGATTTTGTGCAGAAAATAATGATTAAGAGTGTTACAGAAGTCCTGTGTGGCTACAGGCTTAGGCTGGGTTCTTGCAGGATTCGAAAGCTTATCGACTATGCAGAAAATGTCCTTAGATTTATTATTGGACATTTCAATTATACTTGAGAAAAAGTCCGCTTTGGCTAAAAAGATGGCTTTCATATAGACTGCACGAGCGGCCAGATAGCGGGACTTACCAAGAGGGTCATAGTTACTTCTCCATTCACGTTCTTTTTGACGAACAATTAATTTTTTTGCCCTAAGGTCGGGGGAGAACCATTTGTGGGCGTCAGATTGGCGCATAGTTTTCAATTTGTTCAGCGGGACATGTATGTCACTTGCAGTTTCCAGCCAATTGGAAATATCAGCTACAGTTTGGTTAAGATCAATGTTACATACAGGAATAGAGTTCTTCAGACTTCCTAGAAAAGCAGGAGTATCTAGAGAGCCCCACTTCCTGATAAGGCCTTCTCTAGTGTCTACATTTATTATAGGCATGGGGATAAAGATGTTAAATTTGATCAGAAAATGGTCAGACCAAATGCAAGGGGAAATATTAGGGAGTGAGATGCTAAGGTTAGTACTCCATATCTGATCCAATGTATGTCCTTTAGTGTGGGTGGCAGTGTTAATATGATGTCTAAAGTTGAGCCCTTTAAGAAGTTCCATGAGCTCACTTGCCAAGGGGCCACCAGACACGCTGTTAAGCCAGTAATTGAAGTCACCGATTAACAGAATCTTCGTGTAATTGGTGACCAATATGGCCAACTGGTCGCACAGAGAGAAAGGAAAAGTGGGCATACTCTGGGGGGGGGCCTGTATATTAGTACGCATGTGAGTGGGCCCGACCTAGAGTCGAGTCTGATAACCATGTTGTCAACTACAGGAAGGTCGAGAGATGCCATTTTAGAGAAAACAAGATGTTTATTGATAATGGCGGCTACTCCACCCCCATCTCTGCGTTTTGGAAATGGCGGAGCAGGCCACAGCTACAATTGGTGCAGCTCAGTACTCCTCAATTTCCTTGTAAATATGCCCCCCATTTTTTAGATCCACGTCTAGACTGTGACCAAATTGAACTGAATAAGTGATTAGCATGTATAGTATCTTTACAATTGTGATTCTGTTAAGTTCGGAGTGACTAGTCATATTCCCAGAGGTGATGGGACCACTCACATATGCAATGTGTAAAGTGCTACAAGCTAGACATCCTGCCAAGATGTGCCCACTCGAAGTGCAGGTGCCAACAAAGAGGGAACACTGCAATTATTTCGAAAATAAATAGACAAGTTACTATAGTGAGCACATTAATTATCTCATTGCTTTTCATAAGATGCATGAACATCACCCTATAGGTTCACTTGTGGGATGGGCCTCTCTCACTTGAACCTGGCACTAACACAGGGTTGTTCTTGCATATTATTAGAACGTTATTCGTCATCACTGGGGACAAGCTGAAACCTCAGAGCAAAACAAAACCAGGCATCGATGACTAATGAGCTTAAACACCACTGAAGTACACATCGAAACACCACAGGCAATAAACCTGAGACTCAGTAAAGGGCAGATGGAAACATAAAAGGATTAAGAAGGTGGACGTAACCGGAAAACAAAATGTAGGCCTGCAATCAAAAGCTAGCAATGCTTCTTCCACAGTCTAGGTAATCTCACTACTTAAGAATCAACAAATCCCTAAAGTCTTTTCTTCTTTGCCTTTTTGTACGTGCTGAGAGCTGACATTACCTTCCAGTGACCTTTCTCCAGAGAAGAGGTTTGCACCACCATCTTGACTTGGACTTCTTTCTCTGCTATCCCTACAGGCAGCCGCCATCTTGAAATGTTCTCTGATACAAGTAGAGTGTGAATTTCCAAGTGTGTGACAGTGACCAGGTGAAAAAGGGGGAAAGGAACTAGCGAGCAGTGCTTGAATCTGGCACTGATTATGGGCAAGTACATGGGTGCCAAGAATGGTTCCATACACTTGGCATTCATGGACTTGTCCAGTGCCTTCGATACAGTGTGTAGGGACAAATTATGGCGTATGATGGATTCTATGGGTTTTGAAGAGCCTCTGGTCACCCTGCTTCGCAGGTTACATACCGCTACAATGGTTAGAATCAGATACGGCCGTGGAGGTGAGAAAACAAGACCTATACTATCCACCGAAGGTGTCCGACAAGGCTGTATTCTGGCACCTTTTTAATTCTTGGTTTACATGAATGGCTTAGAGGGCTTCCTATTAGAAACAGTTGCTGATTTCCCAATGATAAATGGAAAAAGAATTCCAATGTTGTCTTATGCAGATGACACTGTTTTAATGGCACTCACCCCTAACAGCATGCAGACTTGTCTGAATGCTTTTGATATGTTTATGAGTAAACTAGACCTAGGTGTCAATTTTACTAAATCTTTTGCCATGACTTGTGGTCAAAAAAATGTCAAAACACGGAAATATATTGTTAGGGATGCTACTATTGAGAAAGTGGATAATTTCTGTTATCTAGGTAACCCTTTTAACAAAAAACTGAATTGGGAACCATTGTTGACAGTTTCAGAAGGTTACACAGTCAATTGAAGCTCTCTTTCGTTTCGCCAGCAAATTGGGTCAGCGACGTGTAGCTGAAATTACATCGTTATATAAAAACAAATGTGTGTCTGCCTTGACTTATGGTGCAGGGGTTTGGGGATCACAAGGCTGTGTAAAAATACAAATTATGGAAAATAAGTTTTTAAAACGTTTATTATCCGTACCTTTGGGAACATCCAACACCTTTTGCCATAAAGAAGTTGGAATTGAGATTATAAGCGATATCATTCACGTTGCACCCCTAACATTATGGTCTAAAGTTTGGCGATCTGAAGAACTGAAATTAACAAAAGATATCATTCAAGACTGCCTTAAACTTGACCACTATACCCAAATCCCGTGGCTACGATATGTCAGAGAGACTTTTTATAAAATAGGTTTGGGTAATATGTTTGCAAATCCTGAAATGCTCAGTAAGGATGCTAAGGAAACTATCAAAAATGCCTATAGTGTTAATCTAGGTTTTTTAAGTACAAATGATCGGGTACTACGTGTACGGGGAAAACTAGTTCGCCCATTCTATTTGTCATATATTATGAACACGCAATGGCGTTTTTATCTTACAAGATTTCGCCTTGGCACTTTACACTTTTTGTTTGCATTCCCAAAGCAGGGGGGTTGGTGGGAGAAATTACCCTGTTGTCCTTGTAATAATAGGGTTTCGCAAAATACTCTCCACCTTCTCCTTTTCTGTACTTTGTATAAAGTTCCAAGAAACATCTTTATCAAACCATTATTGGTATCATTTGGAACGTGTTATTATAAAGAAGCTTATGACCTCTTAGTATCTCTGTCAACTGCAAATATTTGTAATGCTGTTTTAAATTTTATTAGATCAGCCTTGGTGATTAGAAACAGATACTGACTCTTGACGGAAATTAGCTCTAAAAAATCTGTATTGTGACTTTTTGTAAACATTTACTGTGATTCTAGGGTGTATTAATTAATTGTTATGTCTTTGAAGAAAATGTTTTTAATGTATACTTTTATGATTTCTATATGGAATCAAAATAAAGTTATTTTGACTTGACTTGAGAAAAGGCCTCGTATTGAATGAGGGTTGTAGTTTCTACCTGAAGCCGAATCCTTTTAAAAGGCAATTGGATTTTCCTCATCATACAAGTGGAGTGTCCATATTTTTGGCACTCCATGTAAGTCGAGGGGAGTGTCTCCATATGTCGCCAAAATGATTTGTGTTAATGAATATTTATTGGAGTTTAACCATTCCTCTGTAGATGGAATTGGTATGAAGTAACGCTGACTAGAATATCGCCCACATTACTCTATACATTACGTGATGAATGATGTGCACTTTACATCAGGCATCCGCCATCTTGAGCTGTTCTGTGATACACCTTAAGCATGAAACTCTATCAATGACTGAATGCAGATGATGACTCCTTTTCGGTAACCTTGTGTCTGTCTCCAGGGAAAGGACCCATCTCTAAGTTTGCCTAGCACTAATGGGGCTATTCTTCCTCAGACCCCGACACGATGTTTGTGTTAATTATCACTGTTGCTTTGAATTTGATATTACGGTCTAATTTGATATTACTCTTTTTGAGATATTTCTGTTAGACTGTTAGATAACTCCAGGAAACGCTAACTGCAGTAAGGAACTTTAGCAGGACAAGTCAAAGAGATTGAACACATTCTTCCCATTAGGAAAATGCAAAGCCCTTCTTTTTCACATCTCTGTAAGTGTTAAAGTTTAGTTTCACTAATTAAAAGAGTGACCTGGTGAAAAAATGTAGCCAATTTTTAAAATTAGGCTTGTAGTTTTTATCTGGGTTAGAAGCTTTTTTAAGAGGCGTGACATCAGGCCTCATTTAGCCCCTGGTGGATGGAGTTCTACCCATGAGGGTGATGGAGGACTGGCGGGCGGTAGTCTTTCCTATTTAGAGGTTTCTGCCAACCCAGCAGTCATTTCAGGAAACATTGAAAGGATCCACCATCATGGAACTTCCCTTAAACGTAGAAAAAGGTTTATGGACATCCGCTGTCGATTTTGATGGCCACCCCTGAAATGCTTGCCATTTTCTGTATTTTAAAAACTGAAAAACAAAAATGAATGAGCCCAACACCCTAGTAGTCTTATCTCAGTATGTGGGAGTTATTTCCACCCCTTAGTAGGTATGGTAAGATCCCATGAGATCAGTGAGGGTCACTTAAGAGCTGTAATAAAAAATAAAAAAGTAAACCACATGGGACATTTTGAAGGGCTTCCTAAGGCTCTAAGGCATAGCCCACAGCTGGTTTATCAAATAAAGAGAGGGATGCAGCCATGTGCAGGATCTGTCCTGGACCGATCTTGCATCTTAGTTACACACGGTTGTCTCGGTGCATCTGGGCTGTGTCACCTGTGTACCTCTCGCTGTCTTCTGTTTTCTTTTTCATTACAGCTCTCAAGTGACCCTCACTGGTTCTCATGGGATCTTACCCTACATACTAAGGGGTGAGATATATTATCTATGTATTTGTGCATATAAACACAGCGTCTCAAGGTTTGCCATCAGTGGTGGGGCCCGACAGTATTAATTACCTAGATTTAAAAGGTTCACAAGTCTACTGGATAGTGGAACCTTTTCCCTTTTGATTTTTTATTTATTCATATGATTCACATCTACTTTATAAAACCAGGGCATGTTTACAAATAAAAATACTGATACAGAGAACAACCCTGACACCATTCTCTCAGCCCTTATCATTGATCGTATGTGTCTGTCTGTCACTTAGCTATAACTTCCCTTTTAATAATTTCTAGAATGACCACAGCACCTTTAGCTCACGTATATATATAATGCGACCGTTAGCAATAATGATCATGCTACAAACTACAAGCACCTGGCCCTCCCATGGAGAACCCAGACCTTAGCAAAACTTCCATTGGTATAGATACCTTAATGGTAAACTGTATCTCTGTTTCTTGACCCTTGTTGTTTCAGAAGTTCTACTCCCTTCATTTATCCAGGGGCACCAACATTTTCGGGCCACTGTAGATACAACTTTCTCACTCTGTCCTGACAAAGCACCCTGGATCTGTCGCTGAGACCATTAAAGTGCGAAACATGTTGACCAGAACATATGCCCACTAGGGACATATAGTTACCCAGCTACCAAAGGACATAATACCCCTTAAAGCAGCACTATGCACTTTGTTTTAATAATGACAGAGGGATCACCTTAATACAAAATAATCACTCTCCCTCCAGCCATTTTTTAATACACCTTCTAGGACTTCACTTCCATTTACACCCATGCACCCATACGGCTTCATCAAAAGATCTCAGAAAAAGAGACCCTTCGGGGGACATGCAGGGCATTGCAGCACCGGCCCAACGAAGAGCAAAAGCCCAGTGATGAAGCATGATATCCTTCGGGGTGTGTGAGGGCATCAACATGAGGACATGCTGCCCCCCACAATTAGAGTAGCACACGACGAGAGTACCTCTTACTTCCCTTCTTTTTCTCTCTCTACTTAGAAATGGTGACTCCCTTTTGGTATAAGTTTAACTTTAGGAGCACGGGTCACCGGACCTTATGAATAGCTCCTAGAGTCCCCCTCTTTTGAGAAATAGGATTATTTAGCACAGTGGATCAGCCGAGGGACCATCTCTTATCTCTTTTCTACACTATCTAACTACAATGACAGAACAGATAGGTCTAAGCTTTGATGATGACATAGTATCTGAAATCTTGAGGACACCCAGCCTATCAGGAATGAAAGGCTCAGCCTCAACAAGTACAGCGCAAGGTGACTGGAACAACATGGAGGCCCTGAAAGAACAACAGGTAAAAAGAGCGATGCATGGAGCAATCATGACGGAATATCTGCAGGCCAATCTAGCTCCAAATGGCCTCATCATGACAGTACAAGATGGCTAGTCAGGTTTGTTTTATAATGAATTAGGACACACACAGCCAACTTGTGCTGCGTGAACCAGGCGTTTTATATTCCAAAAGGATTTATTTTCATTTATAATTAAGTTTCATTAATTCATCCATATGTCTTCAAAGGAAACTTCTGTCAAAACAGTCGAATCAATAACATACAATTATGTGCGCGATATATACAAATGTACAGGGGTTCACAGTGGATACTCGAAATTCATAACACTAAAATACCACTTATTACATAATAATTACATTCAAAACAAATTGCAACATGAAAGACATTTCAACAAGAAAAACTAATACGCAAAAAGAACCAGTCCTTTAACTCAAATACCAGTGGACAGGCGGAAGTAAGGATGGAATGGGACTGCCTGCCTATCTCACAAAACCTGTGATGAATTATTTAAAGGGTTGCCAGCGGGTTCCCACCACAGTGGTATTAGTTATTCCTAGCTGCACCCTTCTTTCTTGTCACAGGCTGGGGGTCAACGCGTTTCGAACCGTAGTGATTAAAGGTTCTCCTCAGGACGGGGACTGGGTATGATCCTCACTGCAAAGGAATTAAGGGATGGTGTCAGACTCATAGTGCAACAATGTATGTAAATGCACTCTCTAACTATAAAAGAAAAGGTGATTGCAATTTACCTGCACAGCGCGCACAAGGGCTGCAGGAGTGGAGATTAACTGCACATCAAGTGATTTCGTCTGGAAAAATAAGTGGAGTGGCAGTCAGGACTAGTGGATTTAAAAGGTCACCAAAAAGTACATAAACCCAGATTGCAAAAGGAACAGTCCAGTGTCATACCTGTGCTTGGTTGTAGACGCGGGGTGACAAGTACTCATGTGTCGAAGCGCCCGCAGAGCGGTGAGCAGTCGATCAGTGGAACGGCTCGCCTTCTCTCATTTACTAAATAAAAAGAAGCAGACAGCGCTGTAGTGCACGGTGCCCCAACGATAGTACAGGTTCAAAACCACAGAGTGTGATATAGATTGTTGTGTCCTACCTGCGCGTGAATGCAGATGCTAGTAGACGGCGGCACCCGGGAAAGAATCCGGGGATTGCAGAGGGCGGGACTCTTCTGCGCAAAACCGCTGCAAAAAGCGATAGGCATTTAGCATGCATACAAGGCCAAAGTCGTTGTTTTTCAGAGGGAGAACTAGGTTACAGGCAGAGGGAAAGTGGACTTACTCAGGCGGAACCTGGATTCAATCCATCCCACAGCCACGAACATCGAGCGTGTAACTGCGCGGGCCGGCTCCAGATTTTTTAACAGGAAGCCCGGTGGGGGCCATGGAGAGCGACGATGGACAAAGGGCCGACGCTAGGGTTGCTGGTACGTGTGGTTCCGCGAAGTAGAGCGGAGAGTATATTGATGCCAATAAGTATAGATTCTGCCGCCAGAGTGTGTATTATTTATGCCAAATGAATGTAGAAGGCTAATGGCACAACCATCAAGCCCAGAGATGTAAGGATGTCTCAAGTTACCGGGGATGAATTATGTTGTATAGAAACATGAAACTAGCCTGCCACCACCCATAATTGATCAAAACGAGGGAAAAATTACTATGTGGAAAAGAGAACAAGGGAGAGTTCTGTGTGAAAGTGATGACAAATCAACTTGAAGGGGATTTTCAAACAATATAAGCAGCACGGACCCACCACAGCTCAGCGCAGGAGTAAGCACACAAACAGTGCAGATGGAAACAGGAGTTTACAAGTTCCCAAGTTCAGACAGTTCATTGAGGCTAGAGTTAGATGTATCAAATTTGAGGATGAGGTACGCCTCTTTCTGTGAAAGGCGTGTATCTGGGTCCCCGCTACCACCTCTGAAAACAGCAAGCACAGTCCATCTGATATCATTTGGGGAATGTTTGTGTTGTAGAAAATGGGAGACCAGCGGTGCCGTCAGGTTCTTGTTGTTTATCCTTGAGCGAAGTTGGATGATTCTTTGTCGCACCTCCTGCCTGGTCTTTCCAATGTACACCTTGTTGCACGGACATTGGATGGCGTAGACAGTGTATTTCGTTTTACAGTTCGTATGTTCATCATTACGCCAAAATTTGATACCGTCTTTAAAAAGGGAGCCCTCCATTGTGAGGTCACAGACGGTGCAGGTCCCGCATTTACGATGTCCCTTAACAGGAGTGGCCCCAAAGATGGTACTTTGGGTGTCTCTTTTGACAGGGGGCCGTGTGAAAGAAGGCGTACCTCATCCTCAAATTTGATACATCTAACTCTGGCCTCAATGAACTGTCTGAACTTGGGAACTTGTAAACTCCTGTTTCCATCTGCACTGTTTGTGTGCTTACTCCTGCGCTGAGCTGTGGTGGGTCCGTGCTGCTTATATTGTTTGAAAATCCCCTTCAAGTTGATTTGTCATCACTTTCACACAGAAATCTCCCTTGTTCTCTTTTCCACATAGTAATTTTTCCCTCATTTTGATCAATTATGGGTGGTGGCAGGCTAGTTTCATGTTTCTATACAACATAATTCATCCCCGGTAACTTGAGACATCCTTACATCTCTGGGCTTGATGGTTGTGCCATTAGCCTTCTACATTCATTTGGCATAAATAATACACACTCTGGCGGCAGAATCTATACTTATTGGCATCAATATACTCTCCGCTCTACTTCGCGGAACCACAAGTACCAGCAACCCTAGCGTCGGCCCTTTGTCCATCGTCGCTCTCCATGGCCCCCACCGGGCTTCCTGTTAAACAATCTGGAGCCGGCCAGCACAGTTACACGCTCGATGTTCGTGGCTGTGGGATGGATTGAATCCAGGTTCCGCCTGAGTAAGTCCACTTTCCCTCTGCCTGTAACCTAGTCCTCCCTCTGAAAAACAACGACTTTGGCCTTGCATGCATGCTAAATGCCTATCGCTTTTTGCAGCGGTTTTGCGCAGAAGAGTCCCGCCCTCTGCAATCCCCGGATTCTTTCCCGGGTGCCACCGTCTACTAGCATCTGCATTCACGCGCAGGTAGGACACAACAATCTATGTCACACTCTGTGGTTTTGAACCTGGACTATCATTGGGGCACCGTGCACTACAGCGCTGTCTGCTTCTTTTTATTTAGTAAATGAGAGAAGGCGAGCCGTTCCACTGATCGACTGCGCACCGCTCTGCGGGCGCTTCGACACATGAGTACTTGTCACCCCGCGTCTACAACCAAGCACAGGTATGACACGGGACTGTTCCTTTTGCAATCTGGGTTTATGTACTTTTTGGTGACCTTTTAAATCCACTAGTCCTGACTGCCACTCCACTTATTTTTCCAGACGAAATCACTTGATGTGCAGTTAATCTCCACTCCTGCAGCCCTTGTGCGCGCTGTGCAGGTAAATTGCAATCACCTTTTCTTTTATAGTTAGAGAGTGCATTTACATACATTGTTGCACTATGAGTCTGACACCATCCCTTAATTCCTTTGCAGTGAGGATCATACCCAGTCCCTGTCCTGAGGAGAACCTTTAATCACTACGGTTCGAAACGCGTTGACCCCCAGCCTGTGACAAGAAAGAAGGGTGCAGCTAGGAATAACTAATACCACTGTGGTGGGAACCCGCTGGCACCCCTTTAAATAATTCATCACAGGTTTTGTGAGATAGGCAGGCAGTCCCATTCCATCCTTACTTCCGCCTGTCCACTGGTATTTGAGTTAAAGGACTGTTTCTTTTTGCGTATTAGTTTTTCTTGTTGAAATGTCTTTCATGTTGCAATTTGTTTTGAATGTAATTATTATGTAATAAGTGGTATTTTAGTGTTATGAATTTCGAGTATCCACTGTGAACCCCTGTACATTTGTATATATCGCACACATAATTGTATGTTATTGATTCGACTGTTTTGACAGAAGTTTCCTTTGAAGACATATGGATGAATTAATGAAACTTAATTATAAATGAAAATAAATCCTTTTGGAATATAAAACGCCTGGTTCACGCAGCACAAGTTGGCTGTGTGTGTCCTAATTCATTATAAAACAAACCTGACTAGCCATCTTGTTCTGTTTAGCAATTGTTGAGGTCCAGGCTAGTCAGTGGTAGGATCCAATACCTTCCTTTGTGCACACTCATCGTGACAGTAGCACCATGGATATTCCTAGAGGACATAATATTCAGAAAGGATTGCAGCCAAATAGCTTGGCGATGCATATGCGACTGGCTTGTACTTATAATTAGCACAGCCAAACTCCTATCAGAAGCCCTATTAATAAAAATAACCATTGCAGAGAATTCACTGAAAGCAACCATTATATTCTACACCTGGAAGACACGCTTGGCTGAGATAAATACCAAAATGAATGACCATAAAAACTACCACCTGCAGAGGAAAATCACCAAACTGCAAAAATATATCAAAACTTTTGAGAGGGAAAAAGTGAACCCGTACACTAAGGAAGACTACCTGACAAACAACCAAGACACTTCATCCAACAAAGAATCAACATCCTCAACCAGATCAAAAAGATCTAGTAGTAATTCCAGTAAAGCAAGTTGGAAGAACTTCCAAGGAGATTCAGGACTACTACCAAACCCTCCAATGTTCAACTACCCAATACCAGGCTATCCAGGGGCAGCACCACCATGGTATCCAGGCTACCATGGACCACCACTGCCTCATCCATTCTATCAACAACCACCTCCTTTTTAGAACAGAGGCAGGGTCAGAGGAAGAGGCAGATGAAAAAACAACCAAAGACAGGTGCAGTGGACAGAGGTCGAGGACCAACACAGGACACGGAGTCAAACAAAGAAAAACTAGTGGTGAACCTATCCACAAGGACCCTGACAACAACAGAAGAATCCGTCCTACAGAGAGGATTGGGTTTTGTCCCAACACCGAAAGATGACTCGAACAGACTCACTGGTGAACTGCACACATTCTTCAGTAGCGCCAAATGCGATGCAGTGCGCGCAACAAAATTAGTTTTATTTATTTTTATTTGTACTTACCTGAATTTGGACCTATTCCTTGTTTTACTACCCTTCACCCTGCCCTCCCCCACCCCACGTCACCGCCCAGCAGCACTCCCACTACCGACCGCTACTAGCGTTCTTTTGAAAGCTATGTCTTAAATCATTTTTTCAAACACAGGATACCAGCAGGAGGGATACGGATACTACAGACACAGGCCTACGTAATCCCACCAGATTCACGCCCGCCACAGCAATGACTGCCAGTGAGATACTGACCTATAAAAAAGCAGTCTTACAAGACGTTACCAAACTACAACCCAAGAGAACATATGACAATTTACCGACAAAAGAAACGAAAGCCCTTCAAGACCTTAGTGAAGATCCGGCAATCACCATGAAACCTGCAGACAAAGACGCAGCTATCGTCATCCTTAACACAGACGACTATAACAATGAATACCTTAGACAGCTAGCTGACACAAAATAGACACAGACTCCACGGATTCTCTCAGAAGAAGAACCAGCATCTCAGTGACGGAAGCACTACGGAATGGTTAGATCACCAAGAATGAAGCGGAGTACCTAGGGAACACAGAACCAATTACGCCATATTTCTACGTATTACCAAAGATCCACAAAAACATCTACCCCCCACCCAGCAGACCAATAGTGTCAGAGATCGACTCCATCCTCAGGCCATTGAGTCAATATTGTGATCCTTTTCTATGGCCACTAGTTCAAGCAACGCCGTCATACCTCAAGGACACCAAGGAGACCATCAACCTCATTGAAAACATCAGAGGACCTGAGGAAATTACTTTACTGGTAACACTCGACGTGGAGGCATTATACACTAACATTCCACAAGAAGCCACACTAAGAGTGATTGAAGAAAACCTGAGAAACAGTGATCTTTCCACACACCAACCCATTAACTTCATCCTGGAATGTGCAGAACTTGCCATGAAGAACAACTTCTTCAAATTCCATAAGCAACACTATCAACAAATCCATGGAACTTGTATGGGCAGTACATTTGCGCCAAGCCTAGCATGTCTATATATGGCCCATTTTGCGGCCCAACATATTCTACCTGAAACTAACCACTTCAAATCAGAAATAGGAGTGGAAAAGGTACATAGATGATGTACTTATGTTGTGGAAGGGGACAGAGGATCGATGTAAAGAATTCCACTCCTGGATCAACCAACAGGACCCCTTCCTCAAATTCACACTATTAACCTCAAGTGAAGAAATACCATTCCTGGACTTACTAATTCTCTTCAAAGATGGAAAATTGTCGGCCACGACATACAGGAAGCCTACAGATCGCAACAGCTTACTGCCTTACGACAGCCATCACACCAAAGCCTTGAAACAGAATCTCCCCTTTGGCCAATTTCTCAGGCTGAGGAGAAACTGCAGCACTAGCCAGGACTACGGAATACAGGCAGCAGAACTTAGCAAAAACCTGGAAAAAAGAAACTACCCACAAAAAATCATAAAGTCTGCCAAGAAACGCGCACGGAACAACCATCGAGGAGTGCTTTTAGAAACACAAGAAAAACGCAAAGATTAAACAATTACATGTGTTACAACTCGCACGCCTCAATCTAATCAGGTTAAAAAGGTCCTATTAAAACACTGCAACATCCTGAACACAGGCGATATGCAACTGCAACGCCCAAGATTCGCATTCAGATGTACACAGAACATAAAAGATATTGTTGTCCACACAAGACCACAGAAAAAACAGGGGACAATCAGAGGACATTATGGGACCTGCTGACAGTCAAGGGACACTATCCAGGCAGAACTTGTAATGTCTGCCCGCTTACAGCACTTATCAAAATTCTCCAATTGAAGAACCAACAGTGAACACAAAAGAGACACACCAATTGTAATACAAAAAAATGTGTCTACATGGTGAAATGTTCTTGTAACCTACTATACATGGGGATGACCTCTAGAGCTGTAAGCGCAAGGGTGAATGAGCACAGGAGCAACATCTGGTGCATTAGAAACACAACCAAAATGAGCAGGCACTACATTGAAAAGGGACATACACCAGACCAAGTCAATTGGACCATCATTGAGTCCAATCCCCTTTGGACAACAAAGACCCTTTTCCAAAAAGAGCAAAGATGGGTTCATCACCTCCAAACAAATGCCCAGGGTCTTAATGATGAAATACCTTGGATTGAGGTACTATTGAAACCAAACTCTTGACATCGACACCACCAGTGCAACACTACAGTGATGACCATGTTAGCAGACCTCTAAATTCTTAAAAACACTATGAAAATATTCAAGTTGCACCACCCACCGCAAAATGATGCACCAACTGTAAAATCTGACAAAGAGGACACTGATGTGCTGCAAATAACACCAATAAATGCGTTAACCTTTTATTGTTATTCATTAGTCCACCAGGGATACTTTACTTACCAACATCTATCAAAAGAACCCACCCCAAGATGGTGACCTAGATATTTCCCATGCGTGCCACACTAAAATAAAATATACATATAACTTTATGCACAATACATGAATCGCCTCCCTTTGAGAAATATCACCATGCCAGTGACACACAAAAGCTATCAGCACACAAATATCTAACACCCCGAGAATATTCCTCATACGAGCTTAATATAGAGTATACCACTCTAATGTGGCACCCTTAGTAACAACAAAAACTTGCCAATCAATCCATTGATTAAACAATTAACGCCCCACCCGGAAGCAGGCTACTCCTATAAAATAAGACAGGGCTTTCCCTTCTCCACCGGCGGAGACAGCGAGAGGCACACAGGTGACACAGCCCAGATGCATGAAGAGAACCGTGAGTAACTAAGATGTAAGATCGGTCCAGGACAGATCCTGCACATGGCTGCATCCCCTCTCTTCATTTGAAAAACCAGCTGTGGGTTATACCTTAGAGCCTTAGGAAGCCCTTCAAAATGTCACATGTGGTTTTCTGTTTTCTTTTTCATTAGAGCTCTCAAGTGACCCTCATTGATCTCATGGGATCTTACCCTACCTACTAAGGGGTGAGATATATTATCTATGTATTTGTGCATATAAAGACAGCGTCTCGAGGTTTGCCATCAATGGTGGGGCCCGACGGTATTAATTACCCAGATTTAAAAGGTTCACAAGCCTACTGGAAAATAGAACCTTTTTACTTTTGAATGTTTTTATTTATTTATATGATTCACATCTACTTGATAAAACCAGGGCATTTTACAAATAAAACTACTGATACAGAGAACAACCCTGACACCATTCTCTCAGCACTAATCATTGATCCTATGTGTCTGTCTGTCTGTCTGTCACTTAGCTATAACTTCTCTTCTAATAATTTCTAGAATGACCACAGCACCTTTAGCTCACAAATATATAACACAACCGTTAGCATTAATGATCACGCTACAAACTACAAGCACCTTGCCCTCCAATGAAGACCCAGACCTTAGCAAAACTTCCATTGGTATAGATACCCTAATGGTAAACTGTATATTTGTTTCTTGACTCTTTCAGTTTCAGAAGTTCTACTCCCTTCATTTATCCGAGGACACACATTTTTCGTGCAACTGAAGATACAACTTACTCACTCGGTCCTGACGAAGCACCCTGGATCTCCCCTGAGACGATTAAAGGGCAAAACATGTTGACCAGAACATATGCCCATCAGGGACATATAGTTACCCAGCTACGAAGGGACATAATACCCCTTAAAGCAGCACCATAGACTTTGTTTTAATAATGACAGAGGGATCATCTTAATAAAAATGTATCCCTCTCCCTCCAGCCATTTTTTAATACACCTGCTAGAACTTCACTGCCACTTACAGTACGGTGCAGCTGTCTCTAATTTTGGCAGCCACGATGTAAGATTGTGTGCAGTCTAGCTTATTGGTGGGAGGAGTCAGTGGGCAGCAGGAAGAGTAGGAGTGAACGTAGGAAGGGGCAGTTAGAGTTAGGACAGGAACGAGAGCAGTAACAAGAATAAAGGCTCCTAGAAAATACACATGAGTGTGTGTCATTATGGTAGCACGACGCTACAGCTCGCGACGAGGGTGGGATCCTGCAACCTGCCACTCCTGAACTCAAGCAGAGAAGCGTCCTATCCCTGGGCAACATGAGAGGAATGATCGCCGTCGCGACACGTGTGCCCTGCTGAAGCCGCCGCCGAAAGCAAAAGGCCAGCGGTAATTGCCCCAGCTCCGCGATTGATCGGTCGCGTAGAGCCCTGCCTGGTCAGCGTGGCCGAGCGCTGAAGGTGACTGAAGTCGAGCGCTACTTCGCGCCAAAAGTTAAGAGCTCACCCCCGCTGCGTGCAAAATGGCACGCGAGTAACGAAACGAAGTCGGGAGCTTGTCCCGATCCTACCTGGATGTCGTGGTGGCCCAGGAAGCTGTGGGACGTTGAGGAAACATTGCTGCTTAACAGAAACCGGCTGCCGGTGACTGCTGAATGAAACCCTGAGAGCCTGCAGAGTGAATGAGATCAAATCTCGTGGAGAACGAGATTCCCACGTCGGCGGCCATCTTAGAATCAGGCAACTGGGAGACAACCCCTGTAAAATCCCTGAGCGGTCATTTTGAAGTCAGGCACCAGGGATAATGAACAAGCCCGAGCAAAGGCAACAGAAAAGTCAATAAGCACGAGCAAAGACAACAGCAATAACAAACAAGCACGAGCAAATGTAACAGAAAAGTCAACAAGCACGAGCAAAGACAACAGCAATAACAAACAAGCATGAGCAAATGTAACAGAAAAGTCAACAAGCACGAGCAAAGGCAACAACAATAACAAACAAGCACAAGCAAATGGAATAGAAAGAGTCAACAAGCACGAGCAAAGACAACAGTGATAACAAACAAGCACGAGTACATGCAACAGAAAGACAACAAGCACGAGCAAAGGCAACAGCAATAACAAACAAGCACAGTCAAGTGCAACAGTGAGAGTAAATAAGCACAATTGAAAGCAAAGGTACGGGAACCAACGATGTCGACGTCACCACACAGGAATGTGGCAAATGCGGCAGCAGCCATGTCAGGCACGTCTAGTGTCTCGTATCTGCGGACTCCTGAACCACTGGCCCTCATCGCTGGAGGAGGCATGGGACCTCGATGGGAGGAGTGGTTGGAGGGCTTTGAGGACTATATGAAGGGATCAAAAGTCACAGATGAAGAGGAAAAGTTAATTGCGTTGCGCAATCTGGTAGGAAAAGAAATCAGTAAGATTATCAAGGAGCTGCCACCCCCTGAAACTGGTTCATATGTCAAGGTGCAATATGCCCTGAACAAGAGATTTTTACATAAGAGAAACGTGGACTATGAAGGTACATGCTCCACCAAGCTCGTCAAGAAAGAGAGGAACTGATGAGTACGTTTATAATGAGACTGAGACGACTTTCTCGTTACTGTGAATTCGATATGTTCTCCACAGAAGACGCCATCAGGCTGCGGATAATTGAAGCGTGCCAGTCAGAAACTCTCAGAAGGCGGTTGCTACGAAAAGGTCAGACTCTTGATGAGATTGAGGAGATGACTCGGATATATGATCAAGCAGAGGAACACGCCAAAAGAATGGAGACAGGACATAATGAGAGGAGGGAACAAGTGCATCGCGTACAAGCCAAGGACAACCGCAGACGCTCTCGAGACCAACATCGGACATCCAGGACGTCGTCCCGCTAACAATATACCGGACGTAGACACCATGAGTCTCGCCGTACTGACAAAAAACGAGATCATCCCCACAAATGCTATCGATGTGGTCACGACTTTCCACACACTGACGCATGTCCAGCACTTGGTCAGCAGTGTCAAAAATGCGGAAGAGAAAATCACTTTGAAGCCATGTGTGGAGACCTTCGGAAGGAGAGGATGAAGGAGACATCGAGGTCGTCTCGTCCTGACACCAAGCGACACCATGTGAGGGCCGTCCGGGATCGACCAGAGTCCTCTTCTGACTCGTCACGCTCCAGCAGAGCGTCTCGCCGGTCTCAATGGGTGAGAAGATCCCCATCCCAGAGGATCCCGGTCGACATCTCGAGACTCGAGATACACCATTGAATATGCTTGCATGGTAGCAGACCCGGACCAGTTAAAAAGATACCCCAGACTAGACATAAATGTAGGAACTCACCCAGCTAAGTTTGTAATGGACAGTGGGGCCTCACTGAACTACATCTCTGTGACTGAATATGACAAAATGAAACCATGACCCACACTGAGCACGGCGTATGTGAAAGTATTCACGTGGATGGTAAAAAGACCTCTTCTATGCCTGGGGAAGTTCGCAACCACTCTCAAACACAAAGACATTTCCATCCCAGCATACATCCATGTAATTGAAGGTCCCGAAGCAGACTGTCTCCTCAGTCTACCCACTGCAGAGCATCTTCGGCTAGTTGAGATCTTATACAGAGTGAGTGATGATCCGGACATCAAACGAAAATTTCCCAAATTATTCACAGGACTTGGAAAACTGAACAAATGTCAGATCCGGCTACATATCAATGAACGGATGCCTCCTGTTGCACAACATCCAAGACGAGTGCCTTTCCACCTCCAACAAGCGGTGGAAGATGAGATTCAATAGTTGCTACAGGCAGACATCATCGAGAAGACGGAAGGGCCGACACCATGGGTGTCACCTGTTGTCATCGTGCCAAAGAAGGGCTTGCCCAATAAAGTACGCTTGTGTGTAGATATGCGGCTTCCCAATACAGCTTTTGAGAGGGAGCGTCACCCAGGGCCCCATTTGAGTGACATGATCTCGTCATTAAATGGTGCCAGAGTCTTCTCCAAATTGGATTTAAATAAAGGGTACCACCAGCTGGAACTTCATGAGAAGTTGCGGTACATAACGACATTTGCTACCCATCTAGGTCTATTTCGCTACAAGCGACTTAGCTTCGGCATTTTGTCTGCTGCAGAGATCTTTCAAGAGGCTATCCGCCAGACCATTCAGCATATACCAAATACACTAAATTATAGTGATGACATTCTGATATATGGCACAAATGTCCAAGAACATGACAAAGCATTAGACCGAGTGTGCCAGGCCCTCCTAGAAGCTAATCTAACTCTCAACAAAGACAAGTGTGAGTTTCATCAATCCACTCTTAAATTCTTCAGTCATGTGTTCTCTGGAGCGGGAATGAAACCTGACCCTGAAAAGGTGATAGCCTTGAATGACACCAAGAGTCCGCAGGATGTGAGCGACATCAGGTCGTTTCTGGGTATGGCAAGCTATTGTGCCAGGTATATAAAGGACTACGCCACCATCAGTCACCCATTACGATCACTCACCAAGCAAGGACAGCCATTCAAATGGACTCCCCAATGTGAGAAGGCGTTCCGAGAAATTAAACAGGCTGTTGAATCAGCAGACAATCTTGCATACTTCAATCCCAAAAGAAAGACCGAAATCACCGTGGACGCTAGCCCAGTAGGATTGGGTGCAATACTTGCTCAGTTTGACAACGAGACGGACCAGCGGCATATAGTGGCGTATGCCAGCCGAAGTTTGTCAGACACTGAAAAGGCGTATTCCCAACCTGAAAAGGAGAGTCTTGCGGTTGTGTGGGCCTGTGAACATTTTCACATTTTCATATATGGAAAGCACTTTACACTTGTGACTGACCATCAATCACTAGTCACCATCTTTGGGAACCCCAGAGCCAAAATGCCACCTCGAATTGAGCGCTGGGGTCTGCGATTGCAAGAGTACACATACACAATAGTGCATAAACCAGGGAAATCAGAAAATCCAGCTGATTACATGTCCAGACACCCTCGAGCATCACAGGTGTCATGTCCATCGGTGGCAGAGGAATACATTCATTTTGTCGCGGACCATGCTAGACCACCAGCCGTTCCCTTAGAGGCCATACTTGAAGCCACTGCGCGAGATGACATTCTTCAAAAGGTGATGCACCGGCTGCAGACCAATCGCTGGCGCCACGACAGTGAAGAAGAAGGCTGTGACACTCAGGTCCGACAAGAATTGCAGGCCTTCAAACATGTATGTGAAGAACTATCCGCAACCTCAGAGGGGCTCCTACTGAGGGACCAAAGGATTGTCATCCCCAGGCAACTTCGTCAAGGGGTCATCAACTTGGCCCATGAAGGGCATCGCGGAGTGGTAGCTACAAAAAGGGCACGGAGAGAACGAGTGTGGTTTCCACTGCTGGATCAGATGGTGGAGCTCACTTTAAAGGATTGCCCCCAGTGCCAACTAGTCAACTCAGGAGACCCTCCGGCACCTTTACTCATGTCAAAACTACCTGGTGGTGTATGGCAAGATCTGGCCATGGACTTTTATGGACCCCTTCAGTCGAGCAAATATGTCCTAGTAATAATGGACGAATACTCCAGATTTCCGATAGCTCAATTTGTGCCTTCCACTGGTGCCACCAGCACAATTGCGATGTTGGATGAAGTGTTCGCAGCTTGGGGTGTTCCGAAAGAGCTCAAGACTGACAACGGGCCTCCTTTCAACGGACATGAATTTGAAGAGTTTGCAAAGCATTTGAACTTTAGACACCGCAAGATCACTCCCCTCTGGCCCCAGGCCAACGGCATGGTGGATCGGTTTATGGCAACGTTGAAAAAGACATTCCAGCAAGCCACCCGTGACAAAAAGGATTTACAAGTTGCTCTCAACTAAACCTTGAGAGCCTATCGAACAACACCCCATGCCACGACAGGGTAATGTCCTGCCACTCTCATGTTGGGGCGACCAATCAGAACACGCGTACCCATATGGGAAGGAGCCTTGCGACCGGTGTCGCCGACAAGAACACACGAGGAGCTAGTGGTGGCTGACCGGGGGCGCAAGGACAAGATGAAGTCTTATGCCGACACATTTGGAGGAGGGTTCGGTCCTCATCTCTGCAGGAAGGTGATTGTGTCCTGGTCAAGCAAGAACAGCAGAGAAAGACTGATTGCAACTTCAGGGCCGAACCTCTTGTGATTACTCAACAGAAGGGTAAAATGTTGACTGCGGAATCCGAGAACCGGAGAATTACGAGGAACGTGTCACACTTCCAAAGGTGTACTCCCAATGTCAGGGATGCCCTCCACAAAATGACTGAGAGAACGTACACCGATAAGCCTAGCAATGCAGTTACAGCACCAAGAGCAGAGACTCATGCCGAAACTGATTCTGGAGCAGGTGTAGTGCTACGACCCAGACGTGATATCCGACTACCTGTGAGGTTGATTGAAGAACTATGACCAAGTTAAGATTTCTTTTCCAGTTTTGTTAACAAAGGGGGAGATGTAAGATTGTGTGCAGTCTAGCTTATTGGTGAGAGGAGTCAGTGGGCAGCAGGAAGAGGAGGAGTGAACGTAGGAAGGGGCAGTTAGAGTAGGGACAGGAACGAGAGCAGTAACAAGAATAAAGGCTCCTAGAAAATACACATGAGTGTGTGTCATTATTGGTAGCACGACGCTACACACACCATTTGATTTTTGTTTTTAATCCTGGCACCAGGAAGCATCAATAAACTATGGTAGGCTTACCTAGTAGCTAGTTTTATATTTCCCCCACTGTTTAGACAGCACTGCAAGACCTAACTCATACAATCGCTCACATTGGGTTTTAGTAATACCCCTTTCCTCATTAAAACATCCCTGAGCTCCTCCCTCGCAGCGAGGGGGTTGTAGCCCGCCTCACGACTAGGTTTGTGACGCGAGGAGGTGTCCCCATGATGAAGCATGACACCTTTGGTGTGTGAGGGAAACCGTCCTTTAAAGGGAAACCTCCCCCCCCTTTTCTCACAGCACTTTTTATTCCATGTTTTCTCTATCATTGGGAAAACCAGTAGTCCATTGCTCGGACCCGAGGGCTTCTAGTGTTATTTGATGTCTAAATTGGGGAGAGTGCCCTCGCTGGAACATTAAATCTCCTCCAGCCCCCATTGTGTATTGCATACTTCTTTTCATTTCAATCACCCCAGGAGCAGACTAAAATGTCTCGAGTGGCCTGAGCTAGGCTTCTCAAGTGGCTCGGATGTGATGCTCCTTAAGAACCGGTGCTCCTTTACATATTCCATGTGCAAAAGGGGTCTTGAGGGCCCAGTGTTGAATTTATATGGTGACTAGCAAGGGGCAACCACAGTAGAGAGGACGCCTGGCAAAACGCACCTACAGAATTACATTTATCGTTAGAGATGCTAATAAGGAGGAAGATGAATACCTGTAATAAAGCAGCAATAAATTAGTAATGGACTGGACCTAAAACCTTTAAAGATTAAATGGATGTCCAGCCTCTCCTGCTGGTCCCACAGTGCTCTTTGTTTAGCAAACGAGTACAACAATGGCAGGAATTTTCCTTCACTCAGTTAATTACAAGAGATATGTCCTACCTATTTTAAAATGTTTTTAAAATGGTAAAATGTTGTAGTATCTGAGGCGTCATGAGATATAGTATTTTGCCTCGGGAGTGGAAGGGAGTGTACTTTTGACTCCATGAGTAAACCACTCAGAAGCCGCTATAGTATGATGCGGGAATATTGTGAACAGAATATCTTCTGACACACTATGGTCTACTAAGTAATGTTAATCATAATATTGCCCCAATGGATTTAATAACAAAACATCTGCACCCAATGGGAGAATATTTTTTTAAACGATAATTAGGATGCAATAATTATGTGAGACCATATTTTATACACAATATTCTGACATACAACTGTATTAATACCAGACATAATAACAATAATTTGTTTATTGCACAGTGCTTGCTGCCATAGTTGTGTGTCTTTGTAGTGCAATAAATAGGAGTTATTCTACTGAAAATCAGTAATACTAGATCTTGCACCTAATACAAGAAGAATGCAGGAGCTATATATAATTCTGCACATACTATATACAGTTAAAGATAAGAAGGGTCTATGGAACAGAGCAAACGCGTGCTGAATAGATTATGGAATGAAATCCGAAGGAAGTTCCTCCTAAAGACCTAAATGAACAACCAAACTCCTTCATCATTGGCATAATCACGTAATGTCATGAAGTCGTTTTTCTCCCCTCAAAAGAACAAAGACAGCTATATCACCAGAACTTAATATTCTTCCTTACTTTTCCCACCAAAAACGACATTAGTTTTCAGAATGTGTTTATTTTCTATATATAAATGACGCTCTTTCCTCTTTCCTCATTGTGTTATTTTTCGACTATCTATATTATTCATTTCCTGGTGGGTGAGGGTGGGATGTTGCATGTTATAAACAAGGCATGTGAGCACACAGTTTTTATTTTAAGTACTCTTGTCGTATTGCCTTCATTTTACTGCGTATATTCAAACAGAATTTTAGATCTGGCTAAAGTCAGCTTGCCTGAGTTTTCTTTGTACGACCTCATGTGTATTTTTATTTATGTGAATTTTCTATGTTTGTGTGTGTGTTTTCTAACATATACCTGTGTACTGTCTGCTTGCATAAGGCTGAAGGTGTGTGCATGTTTCTCTTTCTGCATCTAGACATATCACACAACAGGATATGGTAATTGCAACAAGGAACCTAAAACCAACAAGATCGTTGGCTTTGCCAATGCTTGTTTGCCAATGGTAAAGACATATTTAATCCCTCTGTCTCCCATCTGTTTCGATTAATTGGGTTGTCATGACTTACAACATTGCACTCCAACAGTTAGTGGTGATGCAAAGGGAGCAGAGAAAACTCTGTTAAAAAAAATCTACTAATGGCCATTTCCGCAGGTGTGTGTGGGAGCTGGCATAGCACCCCCAAAGTGTGATTACACTGTGACATATGTCTAATGCCCCTAAAATGGTGGGGGCTGTTTTCTAGCAGGCTATGGACACACACAACAATGACCATTTTTTGTAAATACTGCTTCCCTTAAATGGTAAATCTTTCTTAGAATTATTTATTATAAGGAGGTGGATTCCCCACTCTAAATAGAACAACTCTTCCAGTACCCTATAGGGTGACGTTACTTCTGTACCATCATGGAGTGGGTCACACAATCAGCAGCGATGCTGCTAGCGGTATATCGAACATTATCCACTCTGTAAAGAAAATCTGCTATTGTTTTAGTGGATTTATCATTATTACCGTCTTCCACGTCAAGGTCAGAATTCAAATACCAATATAATCCAATACATGGGGAAACTCGTGAGCCTACTCTGCTTGCCCAGGGACTATAACAATGTATGGAGAATGTCCACAATGAAAGGTCTACACAAATTCACAGGCACTGTTGAACAGACAACAATGAAACTGGAAAGGAAAAAGGGGAGGGATAACGCGCCGGTAAAAATAAACAAACATGAAGCAAGCACGGGCTAATGGAAGAGAAAGTATAATAGAATGTTGAAATAGGAAAAATTATACTTGGTTAAATTGTAACACAACAAATACTGCGGGTTAGGTTCATATTGAACACATGCAAGGAAACAAAAACTTCAGCAAATGCAAGGAAAAAAATACTTCAAAGAGAGCAAAATGTGCATTTGAAGAGCAAAGGGGCACTGAAAATTGTAGGCATGGTTTTTAGGGCTATAAATGGGGTAATACGAGTTGACAACTTAGTACGTAGAAATGGGTTCTGGTTTAGGGCTCAGCCCGTGCACCTGTGAATCACGAATGCCTGTATTTGAGCTCCGGCCTCTCTACCGGCCATCTTTCTCGTGTCATGATATCTTCATTTTTCCTAATGTGTCATGCCACTAAAATGACCTGCAGACTTCAACGTCAAAGATGGCGGAGGACTCCGACTGTTTCAAAATAACCTTTAACTGTAGCGACTCCTTCACATGGAGAAATGATTGTTCAGGGAAGTAGATTTTTTTTTTAAATGATTGTAACATCTTGCATCTTGCTTCTACTTCTATCTTTTGTTTAGCGCCGAGATACCCTCATGGGTGATTAACACGCATAGCATATTGGTATATTATATCAATGTGAGGGCTGCTTGTTCACACTAGAGCCTCTGTTGAGGGCCTTAAAAGTTTCGCTTAGGTTTGCTCATCACCCTTCCTCTCTGTGGTATTGCCAGAATGTTCTGCATAATCTGTCCTTGCCACAGTGTGTGTGTGTGATGGGAACTGAGGGGCATATTAGCAACAAATAGCGATATTTATCGCATTTTTTTTTATCGCTGCCTATCGCCAGATATTATCGCAGAGATAACATGCTATTAGCAACGTTTATCTCTAATGCGATAAAATATCCGGCGATAGAGGCTCAATGCGTGAATATCGCTGGAAATCCAGCGATATTCAGGCATTAACTCTAATGGGGACTTAACCTGAATATCCACCTCCCATTGGATAAACAGGTTAAGTCATGGTCTGAGCAGGCGTTAGGTTCTGGCGATAATCGCGCTTAGCGCAACTTTTTTAATCGCACAGCCTGCCTTGCTTATAGGTGATAGCTGTGTTAGCCACTGCTTTCAGTCGCTAACAGGTTGGGTTCGCCCACGTTGCATGTCATTAGGGATAAATATCGCTGACATGCAAAGTGGGCCCCATACCGGTCGCTATCGCCTAAAAGCTGTCGCTAACTGCTGTTAGCGACAGCTTGCTAATAGGGCGATAAAATTATTGCCTCTGTTGAGGGCCTTAAAAGTTTCGCTTAGGTTTGCTCATCACCCTTCCTCTCTGTGATATTGCTAGAATTTTCTGCATAATCTGTCTTTGCCACAGTGTGTGTGTGATGGGAACTGAGGGGCATATTAGCAACAAATAGCGAGCATTTTTTTATCGCTGCCTATCGCGGTATATTATCGCAGAGATAATATGCTATTAGCAACGTTTATCTCTAATGTGATGAAATATCCGACGATAGAGGCTCAATGCGTGAATATCGCTGGAAATCCAGCGATATTCAGGCATTAACTCTAATGGGGACTTAACCTGAATATTCACCTCCCATTGGATAAACAGGTTAAGTCATGGTCTGAGCAGGCGTTAGGTTCTGGTGATAATCGAGCTTAGTGTGACTTTTCTAATCGCTCAGCCTGCCTAGCTAATAGGTGATAGATGCGTTAGCGACTGCTTTCAGTCGCTAACAGGTTGGGTACGCTCACTTTGCATGTCATTAGCGATAAATACCGCTGACATGCAAAGTGGGCCCCATACCGGTCGCTATCGCCTAAAAGCTGTTGCTAACTGCTGTTAGCGACAGCTTGCTAATAGGGCGATACAATTATTGCCGCTTTAGCGGGAAAAAGTCCAGCTAAAGCAGCAATAGTGCCCTTGCTAATATGCCCCTGAGTTCTTGGAGTTATTTTATGTCTCTCACGGTAGACTTGCGTAGTTGGTGCTTGGTTTCTGGCCTGGTTGTCCCTTGCAATCACCAGCCAGAGAAATACTTTTCCTTACAGGAGTAGAGGAAGACTTTGGGGGTCTGAGCATCTGGATCCCAGTTAAACGATTAGCCTAGTCAATTATTCCCTCAGCAGATATTTCCTATCTAAGCATTAATCCAGTCAATTATTCACATCAGATATTTTCTGCCTTCTAAGGGAAGTGTACAGTTTGTGCTGCTGTGTTGCCACCTGAACTGTGATCTAAATGTGTGGGGTTTTTATTTCTGTATGCAGGAAGCTTTTGAAGGAAATAATTTATGCCATTAATGCATGGTTTACGTTGCCTTTGAAGAAACCTCTGTCCCTTGCCACTTGTTGCTCAGTAGTGAGATGTAAACATGAAGCACGTTAGCGAACTGAAAGTCAGTGCAAACCTGGTCAGTGCATCTGTATGCATAGTCCCAGCCACACAATCAGACGAGCAGATTCACAAGTGTTTGCGATTACCAAATGGTGAATATTTGGTAATCGCCAACAGCAATGTATGTTTAACACATTTTGCGATTCCCAATGGGTTGCAAATAGAACTACCTCATTAATATTCATGAGGCAGGGCCCAGGTTGCGACCTATTGGGATTGCAAAACTCACAGGGATTGTGGCTTGATAGGGTCAGCAGTCTGGCAGGTCTGTGATTGCTTTTCAATAAAGCAATTATGTTTTTTAAATACAGTCTATTTACCTTAAAGGAAAATGGGATGCGTTTTAAAATAAAAATACAAAGTTTTCTTTTACTTTTCTAAAAGTAGGCAGTGGATGCCTGCTCTTAAAAATGTTTTCCAAACATTCACGAAGGGGAAGAGGTCCTTTTGGGGCCCCTTCCCATTTACGAATGGGTTACCACCTACTTGAAGTAGGTGGTAAAATGAAAATGTTTTGCAATTGCATTTTGGTCACAAAACATTTAAAGATAGCACTGCGATTTGGTATGAGGAGGGACACTCTAAACACACCATTTCATAATACTGAATGGCAAACCCATTTGATTATAGGTTATTGAATTACAAATTGGGCCTTTGTACATTGGAAAATGCATTCTTTTCGTTTGCAAATGGCACTATTCGCAGAATCGGGCTGTTTGCAAACGAAAAAAAGCTTTGTATATCTGGCCCAATGGTCTTATTCACATTACACCACTGTGAGATCAGGGAGTGACATGCGTGAATATAAGTCCTTAGATCTTTCACTTGGTGTACTGCATTACAACAGAGGGTGCTGTGCTGGCTACCTCAGTACCAAGTGCTGGTAGCTCAGGGTGTGCCCATCCTACTCCCCTGTCACCTTTTTTGAGGACTTGTTGTTGAGACTTGCAGACTTTGGGGCATATTAACAAGGCCAGGCGATAATTATCGCTAAACACACTTAGCGCTAGGATAATTATCGCCAGCCAACTCTGAATTTTATCGCTGAGATAGCGTGCTATCATCAACGCTTATCTCTAAAGCGATAAAATTCAGAGCTCAAGCTGCCAATTGTGAGATTATCGCTGGAAATACAGCGATAATCCCAGGGATAGACATACTTAGCCATGATATCCACCTTACATAGGATATCATGGCTAAGTCAGAAAAATACCAGACGTAAAAAAGCAGCGTTAACCTCGGTTAGCGCTGCTTCTTTTATCGCTTACAGGGTTAGCGATATCCTTGATTATAGGAGAAATGTCGCTTAGCAACATTTCCCCTATTATTTTACTTGGGAATGCCCCCTTTGCATCTCATTAGAGATGCAAGGGGAAGCGTAGAGTAAAAGGGTGCTAACATGCAAATTTGCGTGTTAGCACCCTGTTGCTGATAGGGAGCTAGTTTTATCTCCGCTTTTTTGGCTTTTAAAGCCAAAAAAACAGAGATAAAGCCCTTGTTTTTATGCCCCTGTATTTCTTCCAAGAAGAGATAGACCTGATGAAGCAGAAAATAAAAATAATTTTAGTCCTAGTCTAATCTAGGCAAACTGAGAAGATTCAGAAGAACCAGGTGATGCTAGCGTGCAAATTATGAAATGATTGATCACCCAAGCATGAAATACAAAGTTTATTTAAACTAGGCCTGTCACATCCATAACACGAATCATCATTTTGCATTCATTGATGAAAGTTACCTGTTTTAAGTGTGGTGGCCATTTACCTATCTATGGGTTTCTTTTTTTCCCATGGAAGCGAAAGACAAAAACTGTGAAGTGCAGTCCTTTTCATCTTTACTTACAGCTGAGCATGGGAATGAAGGGTTAAGCATGAGAGGCAGGCATCTTGTTTTTTCAGGAAACGGTCTGGAGGTGTCCATTGCTGGCTTAGATCTCATTGATTGCTCACTGCAAAGAATATGGTTGACCGAAAGGTTATATTAATATTCTTCCTTCGTCAATGCTCTCCATTAAGTCACCAGGCCAAATGGCTGTATCCTCTGTGACTGTTAATCTGTGCCGCACACATGGGTCTGTTTTAGTTAATTTACAGTAGTCGTAAAACAAGTCAAAATATAAAACCTTTTTTTCCCCCAATCAGAAATTTCTGTTGTGTTACTGTTTCTTTTTTTTATCTGGACAGTAGAGCTCATCCTCACATTCAGGGAGGTCATCTTGTGATGTCCGAGAAACTGTCCTCATCCATGACTGAGTCTTTGGAAGCAAAATCATTTCTGGGTATGAAATGTTTATTCATTATTGCCAGTCTTTACACGTTATGAGGAGAAAGACTGGTCCTTTTGACTTCACAACTGCCCCATCAGCACTGAACATGCGCTAAATATACATTGGCTACAGGACGTGCAGATACTTTATTGTCATTTAACAAAAGAGAGAAGACCCCACTTGTTCCAGGGAACAGGGTACTACAGACAATCAAAGTCAAAGGAAATTTCCCTGGATTAACTAAATGACATCTAACTATGACACAGACATATTATTTAAAAATTTGGCCACAAACTAAAATGTAACGTTTACACATTTTCTTTATTAAAAATTCTCTCACTTAACAAGGTATTTTCCTTAACATAAGGAACCAAAATCAATATTAAAATTTCAGAGAAAACAGTTTTCCTGAAAAACAGTTAATATAAACATTGCTTGATATACAATACAATACAAAATAATAAAACATTCATCAATACAAAAAGCTATTACAATGTGCATGAAAAACATATATCACAGACTAATTGCATAGGACTAATTATAAAAACAGACAAAAAAACCCTATTTTCAATGGATCAACAAATGTTGCTCCCAGATAGTCAGATCCAATAGCCTTTATGTTACTCGTGTGAGGCTTCCAATGTCCAAAATTGGCGTATTTATGAAAACCACCCGGCTTTACTTGGATTCTATGAACATTATGCGTCGACGCGTTTCGGTGTTTAAGCCGTGGATATGGTTACACCTTCCTCAGGACAGAATTAATTGGGGTCATCAACACCAAGATGGTGGTATCCTTCTTTATGGAAGATACGTTACGAGACAGACCCGCGGTTGAGCAGGAGGGAGAGAGCAGAAAGAACATATCCAGTTCAAAGAATCTTGCCGAGTGACTAACCTGAAAGTCGATATCCAAGGGGTTACCGCGGTGAACGTATTATATATGAGGACTACGGAACCCTGCATCAAAACCCAAGATATGTAAAATTTACGGAGCATTGAGGGAAACAGTACAGTCTATGAGAATCGAAAAGGAAAGGATTGTACAAAAATTACAAAAGTTCCAACAAGGATATTATTCCAATCATATCCAGTGAAATGAGGAAGTGATGAGCATTAAATCGTATAAAATAGTGTATATCTCCCCACTAAGTACCCCGACAATGCAAGTTCATCCATAAAGAAGGATACCACCATCTTGGTGTTGATGACCCCAATTAATTCTGTCCTGAGGAAGGTGTAACCATATCCACGGCTTAAACACCGAAACGCGTCGACGCATAATGTTCATAGAATCCAAGTAAAGCCGGGTGGTTTTCATAAATACGCCAATTTTGGACATTGGAAGCCTCACACGAGTAACATAAAGGCAATTGGATCTGACTATCTGGGAGCAACATTTGTTGATCCATTGAAAATAGGTTTTTTTTGTCTGTTTTTATAATTAGTCCTATGCAATTAGTCTGTGATATATGTTTTTCATGTACATTGTAATAGCTTTTTGTATTGATCAATGTTTTATTAATTTGTATTGTATATCAAGCAATGTTTATATTAACTGTTTTTCAGGAAAACTGTTTTCTCTGAGATTTTAATATTGATTTTGGTTCCTTATGTTAAGGAAAATACCTTGCTAAGTGAGAGAATTTTTAATAAAGAAAACGTGTAAACGTTACATTTTATTTTGTGGCCAAATTTTTAAATAATATGTCTGTGTCATAGTTAGATGTCATTTAGTTAATCCAGGGAAATTTCCTTTGACTTTGATACTTTATTGCCAGCCTACTGAGTTATGGCCACTGTTACTTCTTCTCTCCCTATAGGCCAATGGGTCTTTATCCAGGGAGACCTATGGTGGGTCATCCAGACAGCCCTGTACAATTTTATTAAGTGGTGTTATTGTTGACACTTGTTTTTTTCTTCATTGCCTGTACCAGTGCACTTCTTTTAAGTCCTGCCATATAAGTAAACCAACCCATTGCAGATGTTGGAAGTCAAGCTGTTTGTCCTATATGTTTAGAAGCAAGTAATGTTATCACTGATGGGAGTTGCTGCTTCAGTAGTGAAATGCTCCTGGATTCTGGGCCTGATGCCCTGGAGGTTGAAGGAAGCACTTTAGTTCTGCTGCTACCTTAAATTTGCAATCGGTCATCTTCTAGGTCACCTTGTTTCCTGACAATCCAGTTCTTATAAATTAGGACATCCACTGTTAAAAAATGAATGAAAGTGGCCAGCAATTATTTTGAACCATGGATCCAAAGTCATGGCACAGATGTACTCTTTGGAGGATACAGTCTCTTTTCGTAGCCTTTGATTTGTGTTCACACGAAGAATTAAGGTATTGACCATAGCAGCTGCTTCTTCATTGACATTGGTAAATGTTTGTTTTACCTTTTGCAAATGTTCCTGCAGCATGTGCAACGAGGAGATCACTTGGCTCTTGGTACTGTGCTTCTTGCTGACTTCCAGTGTCAAAATCTCAAAAGTCACTTGCATTTGGATTAGACACCTCACTAAACCCCATTTGTCAATCTCCATCGTCTTGCTTTTGGCAAATACATCACCTCTCCTTTGTAGTACATAATAATTCATAGACCTTTACTGCTCAAACAGATGTTGCAGCATGAAGAAGTGGTGTTCCAATGGGTTGTCACCTCATGTATGAGGGCTTTTTGAGGGACTCTATTAGCACATAGAATAATCTTCAGCTGCCTTTGGGCTTTAACAGAATGAATGAAATGTGTGCACATCTAATGAAAGGTGACCAGTATGTTGTTCACTATTACTTTATTTTCAAGGAAGTCCTGCACAATTAGGTTGATGCATTAAGTACAGGACTCTGAAGTATCCCACACCAGCCATGGCTTTGACAGAATTACTGCCATTGTAAGTGGCAACACATGCAATGATGAGACTGCTGGGTTGAAACCATGCATAGTGTTTGGTATTAGATTATTTCAAGATGTTGGAAGGTGTATGTGATTTCTCAATTGAGAACATTGCACATTTTAAATGCCACCCAATGCCTTGAAAAGCATATTCAGAGGTGAGACCAGCAGGTAGATTTGCTTAGCCTCTTGAAGGAGACCAGTGTGCAGTGATGCACATGTAGTCTTGCTTGTCAGCCGGTTCACTTGCCTATTGTGAGCTGGGTAGACTAACCAGCACTCTTTTTCATTGCTTTACCAACCCGTAGCAGCACTTGATGGTGCAGCGATTGTGCACTATAAGCGACAGTCACAGGGCTGCTTCCCATGATGACATCTTCTTCCTTACCATCACCTCCTTCTAGCAGTTCAACTTCTTCTCTCTCACTAACAACTATCTTTCTGAAGTGTTCTTCCCGTATGATTGGTTGTTGATTTTTTAGATGGGCCTGTTGACCCTAAGTACCGTAATATCCACCCGGCTTACCACGATACCCCGATTTATGTCAACGTGAATATTTTGCAATGTGCTCCTCATGCAGCCTAAGTGTGAAGAAGTTCCAAACTGGAGAAGAGAGCTTTCTTAGAGAGCCAATGCAAGAAGAACATGTTGAGGTGGAGAAAGGCTGCTGTGTTTGCCTTTCTTTATGTAAGTTGTTTCTGCGGTAGGGGTGGTGGTTGCTGCAGGATTTTGGATTCTTGTAAAGATGCCAGCAGGCGGTGTTGACAGTACTATGTGTCTCAGCACAGGTTGAAAATTGGTGATTGATTTGCACTTGCAATGTGGCACTCTCCACATGGAACCTTCCCTTTCCTTTGTCTCTCTAAGCAGGTCTCCACCTGGGTCCAATCCATTTCAACATTATCAGAAGAGGGCTTGGGGAAGATCAGGGGGTTCTCTTTCGTTTCCTTGTGAGAGATCATGAAAGCAATGTGTCCAGTTGAAAAGCAATCACAACAACGTCTTGCTTGGAAGCAAGCTGAACTTCCTGCTCTGTTTCTACCTCTGGTAGATCAGGTGTAGCGGATTGTGGTTGCTGTTGATTTTCCTGTAAAAAAGAGTCAATTTGTTGCTTGGGCTAATACATTTCAGAGTCACTGCTGTCAGCCACGACAGCAGGCACTGCAGCACTGAGAGAGATTGCTTTAATTTTGGTGGTGGTGTTGGTGCCATTTTTTACCTGTACGTGATCCTCCTCCTAGTCTTTTCCTGCTGAGAGGAGAGTGCAGCAGGTATGCCAAATTGCCTGAAAAAAATGATATGAGCTTGAGCCTATCCTTGAGCCTTAGGACCCCACCAGTAAAGCAACAGCAATAATATAAAAGAAAATTCCGCAGCCCAGCTAAATAGAAACAGTGGGAACAGATTGAAATAAAATCTAAAAATGTCCCAAATACAAACAGAACCAGGCATCAGCTGCCCCTGCAAAATATGTTTAAAAGTTGAAGAAGAACAATCATCAACCTCACACACAACAATAGTGGACAATGACATAGAGATGAGACCTCTGAACCTGACAGAATATACAGGGTGGGACATAAGCATCCATTTTCAGTGTCAAATCCTGCTTGAATGTCAAATCATGATTAGGGTTTCAAAATGACTAACCACCAATACATGTTGCCCAGAATTCTATGACAGCAGACCAAATGACACTCCAAGTAAACTTGTGTAAAAGAGCCCCAACACATGTTCAGCAGACCAGGTAGAATATAATGAATGTGTACATGTTTACTCACTGAACATATGAGTGCATTAACAGAACCCCCTCTTGCAGATGCTCTTGAAGGTGAAAGGCAATAAAGCCTATATCATGGATTACAAATACAGGCCTTATTCCCTTTTTCTTTCACAACCAGCCAGATGGACAACAGCACTGCATCTACCCCCACCAATCAGTGGTATCCACCCTGGAAAGTGGGAGGTCTATTGATGAACATGGATACCGTTCACTTCAATGTGTTGGGTATGCCAAGGGTACTAGTGAGCTGCAGGTAAGTCAACTTTGTAATGAATTATTGAGCCGTTACTCGGCTACCCACTGGAAACAAGAGTATGCTCTACTAGAAAGTGCCACAGACAAAAAGAATACAAATAACTGTCACCAGCAAGTCCAAAACATTAGTTGTTGCTACATCAGGCCTTATATAGAGGTGAACCTGAGCTTCTTACTGGCAACTGGTAAAGTAGATGGATACAGTAGTCCAATGCAATAGCCTTGACAATGTATGTTGTTAAACATTTCAATGATCTACAGGGTGCCTGCCAGGCTGCCTCCAGTAAGCATAGGCAATTTAATTGGTCACTAGAATATCTGTGCTTCAGCAACAGAGCTATTGGGGTGATCACAGAGCTGCTGACAATGAGCCGGAGAATAATGCTGGAATGATACCAGAACTAGTGAGGTGCACTAGGACAAACAGTGCTCCTACTAGAGTGTGGTCTTCAAATTCCTTCTGGAGCGTGACATCCATTATTCAATGGGGTTTTGGAGTTGTATCTCCCATTGCATCATTATTTTTAGTAATTAATGCATAGCTTGTTATTATATCATGTTTACTTTATTCTTGATTCTTATAAGAGAGAGGGTATGAGAAAATAAGATAGGGAAAAGAGAGATGAGAGATGCACAAACACTCAAAAAAGAGAGAAAGGCAGGAAGAGACACTCACAACATGTGTCAATAAACATACACAGAATCAACAGAGAGAACAAAAAAGGAAGGGCAGACCAGAGAGACAGAACAAGAGAAAGGGAGGCAGAACAGTATGCCAGAGAGAGAAAGAAAGGCAGATAAAACAGAGAGGAAGGAGGGTGACAGCTGGAGATAAATTGGAAGTCCAAAGAGAAAGAAAAATAGAGTGTGAGAGCGAGAGAGAAAGAGAGAGAGAGAGAGAAAGATAAAGAAAGGGGGATGGTGAAAGGGCATTGGGGCACACAGGTACACTTAGGGGCAGATTCCGATCTCGCTCGGAAGGGCTCAGAACGTGATCCGTCTGGAAAAAGTACGAGCCATAAGCGTGTTCTCCTTCAACTGTACGAGCGAGCTAGAACAATGCGCAAAATCGCCGACCGACTCGTTTCCGGGTCTGAACCGTTCCGTACGTCTCTTCCGTAAGCAAACCATGCCGTGCAATGGAGGCGATTTCCGACCGAGCCAGTACCATGCACGTGTCAGACAGCTGGATCGAGCCCAAGTTTCCGGCTTGCAAATCGTCCGGGAAGTTGCCTTTGCGGGTCTGCGTCGGACCCCCGTCACACGCAGCCTTATGACTTTGACACAGGGCAGGCATGTATGGTGCGGATGTCACCGATGCATACCCACTGTAGGGGGGGTCCTTGTGCAAGACGTACCCATTCATTCAATGGGAGCCCGTGTACGTGTCGTACGACCGGCTCCTATTGACTGCTATGGGAGTCCGACGGAACCGAGTCTGGCAGCATGCGGCCGCATCGTACTCGCTTGATCGGACTGCAGGAGTCTGGCCCGCTCGGAAAACCCTCCGGATTCAGCTCGGTTGGCGAGCTTTCTGACCCAAATCGGAATCGGACCCCTAGGAAGAAAAGCTGGTGCGAGTGGCTCTGAGATATAGTGAGATAGCAAGCAGAATATATGGATAAGAAAGCAAGCAATAGAAACACCAATAGATCTGGTCTTTTCAAGATTGTGGTGTTTATTTCTATTTATTTTTTTGCAAACTTTTCCATTATGTATTAAAAGTAAAAATGCTATCTGCTGTAGCAGTGGACTCTATAATTTCGTAAACACTTTGTGTCAGGTTCGCATCGCCTGCGCCTGCATTGTACCATGTACGGGACAAAAACTACATTGCCCATGACCCTTGGCGGCAATGGCAGGAAGTTACTTTAATGAGTGGAGCACGCATCCTGGTGCGTGTTATTCTGGTTCCTGTTTTCGATTCCTGACGTGGGAGCGGCTGCTCTGCACGTCGTTCTCTGTTTGACAAGTCCGTTCGAGTTTGCCGGCTGCTCCTGTTCCATTGGGTAGGCTTCCAGGACTATCCCCGAGTGTTCTTACCTCTGGATAGCTATTCTGGGATATTCCTCGGTAAGAACCTTATTCAGCTCGTTCAAGGTCTCGTTAGCAAGCTGCAACGAAGTCCATGCTGTAGAGCTAACTATTCCGTTTCGGTGACGAGAGGCGGAGCTCCTGCTTTCTTGGTTTCTGGATACTTTGTTTTTCCTCACGTGTACTTTTCTTCTGGTATCATGGAGGTGCTTGTTATTCAAAGCGGAGCGCAGTGGTGAGGATAACCACGCGCTGCCGTGTTTGTTGGGGCATTTAAATCACTGTGGATCTATGTGGAACAAAAGCGGAGTGCTGTGGTAACTGGTACTACGCGCTGCCGTGTTTTGTACAGAACAGTTGGGCTATTGAAAGAAGGGAGCAGAACGCGGTAGTGGACGCAACTACAGGTCGCTGTAGTGTCCCTTACCTTATTACAGGCTGATCAGCTTATGTCATATGAGACTATCTATGGACCGTTAAGGAGCGGAGTGTTGTGGTTATTGCATCCTACACACTACCGTGTCCAGATCTTGCAAGTTGGACAAAGGGCTTGTCTCATTCTGAGTTCATTCGTTTATTCTTTTCTACAGAAACCCTTAGTTGACTATGGTCTATACTGCCCAGTGGTAGGTCCTTAGACAGAGATAGTCTCATTCATGTGTTCATTGTTCTACACAAATGTCTATGACTGAAGGTTCTCATTTATGTTCCCTTAGGATTAACTGAGACAGTTGGGAAGAGTGAAGATTGTTATACTACTGATTGGCATGGTTCTTTTTCTTTAAACAGGTATACACGGCTCCTACTAGCGAGAATATATGAGTGTAGCCCTACTTGTATATGAGGTTTCATGCAAATGTCCTTTTGTCATTTCAGGTTTCCCTTCCCTGCTGACCCCTTCCTTTCCCTTCCCGTTTCTTTTATTTAACTTATATTTTCCCTCACCTAATGACTCGAACACCTTGTTTTGTAACATCAGGGTGTTGGTGACATTTGAAGGTAGAACCACTATTCTACAACTGGATCCTGTGCAGTAAATCTGACACTTTGGGCCAGAGGTACGACCCGTTGCGACCCGTTTGCACTTGCAAAAACCTACAGGGCCATGTACAAAGCCTATTTAGCGAGAAGCAATTTATTTGCGACTCGCTAAATAGGTTTTGCGACTCGCTATTAGGAATGGGCGTTCCCTTCCTAATAGTGACTCAGAAGCCATGTAAGAATGTTTTGCGACTGCAATTGCGCTCGCAAAACACTCGCAAATTACCGCTTTCTTTAAGAGGGTGGTAATGCATTCGCAAATGGGAAGCGGTCTCCAGGGGACCCCTTTCCCTTTGCCAATGCAGGGGAAAATATTTTTTAGGGGCAGGCATTGGCCCTAGGGACCACTACCTGCCCTTAAAAAATGTTTTTTTTAATGCATTAAAAACTGCTTTATTGAAAAGCAGTCCCAGACATGGAGGTTTGCTGAGCCCGGCAGGCCTCCATCCCTGGGAGGGCCTACCATTCCCAATGGGGTCTCAAATTGCGACTGGCTCATTAATATTAATGACCCTTGTATTTTTGCGACCCCATTGGGAATCACAATCAGTGTCTCTGACACTGTTGAACATTCTAAATTGTGACTCGCAATTGAGCGCAAATTGCGAGTTGCAATTTAGAATTCCCTATTATTTATAACATTGGACAGCTCCTCCATACCTAGAAACTTCCAAATCCTCACCCACCATGTTTCCAGTGTAGGAGTTCCAAGCTTCTCCCACCAAGCCAGAATCTCCTGTTTTGTTGCTAGGAGCGGAAAGGCGAAAAGCGTTCCCTCTCTTTGCTTGTAGAGGATGTATCCATGTGAATGACTGCCCTCGTATGATGACTTCTTGGCATCTGTCTGTCTCACTTGCTTTAATTTGTTTAATTGTCCCCAAGATATTCTCCCAAAACTCCTTTAATCTAGCGCATCCGAGCAATATATGAGAAATATTTGCAGTCGCACCACAACCCCTCCAGCATTTATCCAACCCATGTGGGTATAGTACTTGTAGCCTCATGCCTCATGATGGTCAGATTTCATCTGTATCTTGTGGAGCACCTCCCTACCTTTAGCATTGCTCACATAGTTTGTATTTCAAATAAATCTCTCTTCCCATTTGTCATCATCTTATTTAAAATCCAACTCTTTCTTCATTTCAGGACTTCTTGTAAGCCGACTTGTTTCCCCCTTTTAGCTTCTGTAGGACACAGTATAGGTTAATGATTGCATGTTTTGTGTCATGGTGTGAATTGGGGCACTTTTTCATAGGGGTAGAATCTCGGGTCACCCCATGTTTAATGGAGGAATGGAGGGCCTAGTGTCTCATCTGTTCACATTCCGGGAAGCAATATCCTTGCCTCAAGTCTTCAAAACTCTTGATCTGATACTCTCAGAACATATACCCCAGTGTAAAACACTTGGCTTCATTCCAAGTGTGGTACACCGCCCTCAGAAGTCAATGTTGCCCTTCAAATGTGTAAACAGGGACGGGGAGGTTGCTAGAATTCCTTTGTTACTTAACATGTCCCATGTCCATATTACTGTAAATACTACTAGTGACAATAAACAAACCTGTATCTCTGGGTTTTTGTTATCCATGGTATCTCCTAAAGGGATATCTTTGCTATGTTGAAATCAATTGTTACGGGAAAAAGGGTATACCCAAATACAGTCACTGGGACCTGGGTGTCTGAGGGTACAAATAGGGAAGGGGTCCCATTACACAGTTTTAGAAAACAAGGTGGATAATTAAAGCAAGAATCCAAAACATAAACAAATGGTTGAATATTTGTAAGGGAACACTGTTGTTTAATCACAATGTGCCAGCGGGTTAAGTATATCACAAGGAAAATACCTCATTTATTCATTTAAAACATTTGTGCCCCAAAACACCTCCCCCTCCCTTACCCATTGAGGCACAAATGTTTTTTCTGAATAAATTATGTATTTTCCTTGTGATATACTTATAGTATTCTTCTGTATTCGGTATACCTGACCTCCCTGTACAGGGAGCTCTGCATTTTCTGTACCTGTGGTTTAATGCCCTCCAAAATGTATTCCATTAATCAGCAATCTCATTAATTCACCTTTGGGAATCTATAGTGGCAATGCTTGAAATATGAACCATATTTTGGGAAGTGTGGACATTTTGATGCCTGTTGTACGACCCACCAACTATTTGCTATACAGTCTCCAATCTCCAGGAGTGCCGCTGAAACCTTGCAGGGCATGGAAGTTGCACTGCATCATTGATTTTGTATGTGGAGTGATCTCTACTCCCAAATATTTAATGTAAGTGGATGACCATCTAAACAGTGTATCCAGTATCAGCTTCTTCATTTCATTACCATCAACTGACATCAAGAATCCGGATTTGGCCATATTTTCTTTAAAGCCCTCTACATCCTGATACCTCTACAGCTCACATTTACTTGCCTGGTCGAGCTCTTTGGGCCTGTCAATGTTAGCGCACATCACCTGCAAAAAATGCAACTTTATAGACATCTCTCCACAATCTCACACCTTTAATGTGTTGGTTACCGCTACCTTTGTACCTGGGATTCTATGTACAAAGCATAGAGCAGTGGGACAGTGGGCACCTCGTTTGGTGCTCCTGCCATTAAATGCCTTGTCTGGTAAGATCCTATTGATTTTTATTTGTTCTTGTGGTTCTGGGTATGCCACTAATACCCATTTGATCAGGTCATTCCCACAGTCAATCAGCCAGAGTTTCACCAGTAAAAACACCTATAGGAACCCTTTCGGCATCAAGTAAAAGCCATATCATCTGCTTACCCTGTTTTTGCTATATCAATTAAATGCATCACTTCATTGTTATAACTAGTTTGTTTACCCCTTAAAAGTCTGCCTGATCTCGGTGGAGGAGTTTAGGCAAAATGAACTCTAGGCGTGCACTATAATTTGTAATGCAGTAATACTATATTACGTCTGTTAGACTGGCATCTTTGGCATGGTTTTCCCTGACTTTTTGCCTCTACCCCCTGTATTTTTGATGCTGTGCTGGATTTCGTTTTTGATGGCTTAGATGCTTAGAGCACTTTGCCACTGCTAATCAGTGTCAAAGTGCAAGTGCTACCTTTGTAAATTGTTGTTACAATTGGTTCTCCCTGACCGGTATATTTGATTTACTGGTAAGTCCCTAGTAAAGTGCACTAGATGTGCCAGGGCTGGTAAATCAAATGCTACTACTGGGCCTGCAGCAGTGATTGCGTCACCCACATGAGTAGCTCTGAAAAGGTAACTCAAACCTGCCACCGCAGTGTCTGTGTGCAGTTGTTAACTGCCATGTCGACTTGGCAAGTGCACCCACTTGCCAGGCCCTCACCTTCCCTTTACCTACATGTTAGTCACCCCGACAGTGGGCCCATGGTACCAATGTGGGCAGGGTGCAGTGTATGTGAAAGGCAGGACATGCCCTGGGTTCACTGACATAATATTGATGTTAAAATATTGAATACAAAACTATCGACTCCCTATACTTAAACAGGTGTGTACAAAAATATTGAATCAAAAATATCGACGTAAAAATATAGATATAAAAAAATATCGATTTCAAATGATAAATAAAATAAAATATAGTAAATATTAATATTATTTTTAAATAGGAAAATAACATTTAATACACATTGTAACTAAATACAACAAATAAACTTAATTTATAAAAATATAAACACACAAACACAATAATTTATACATATACATATATTTAACTATTATCTTTTTTTAATTTTTAAACTTTAAAATTATATAAAAATAAAACATATATATGTCAATAATTTAAAATAAAAAAACAATCTACAATAAATTGAAACAATAAATTATTTAAAACAATTAAAATGTATTTTATTATACAATAAATACAACAGTAGGGAAATTGTTGGATTGGAAAATTATTAAATTAAACAGTAGGTAAAGTGTTGGATAGCAGAGGGGTTAAAATTAATATTCCCACTCCAGTTAGAAAAACAGTATGGAAAGTGTCGAATAGCGGAGAGGAAAACATTACTATTCCAACTCCAGTGAGTGCAACAGTAGGGAAAATGTTGGATAGCAAAGGGGTAACAATTAATATTCCCACTCCAGTAAGTGCAACAGTAGGTTAAGTATTGGATAGCAGAGGGGTACAAATTACTATTGCCACTCCAATGAGTGCAACATTAGGGAAAGTGTTGGATATCCGAGAAACACAAATTACTAATACCATTTAAACAACAGAATTGTTTTCTAAAATCATACAAATAAAAAAACAATATTAAAAAATATACGATTAAATATATTAAACATATAATAATAACACACATTAAAATATAAATTACATAACAAAAAGCTACAAATATTATGTAAAATAAATTAATAAATACATTTATAAACAATATTTATTTAAAAGGAGCAAATATTAACAAACAAAAAATTATTTCAAACATAAATCTATTTATTTTATTTCCTACACTATAACACCACACCAATAAAAAACACTTCAAAAGATTTATTTAAATGTATTTCCATAATTAACATAATTAATATACAATTTAAAACAATTATGAACAAAAAAATAATACACATTCAGTAAATGCACATGCTTTAAAATATATAATATCCACAACATACACCTAAAATTAAGTACACAATTACCATAATTAATTTCTAATTAAATAATTTATATTAATCAACAAATAATTATTAATTCATCAATTAAAAATAAATTACTTCCCACCCTTCCTACCATTTACATCTATAAACACCACAAAACATACCTAAAACTAATTACACAATGACCATAATTAATTACTAATTAAATATTCAAAACTAATTAACAGCTAATTAGTAATTCATCAATTAAAAATAACGTCCTTCCCACCATTTACAACTATAAACACCACAACACACTCCTAAAACTAATTACACAATTACCATGATGTATTTCCCATTAATTAAAATTAATTAACAACAAATTAGTTAATTCATAATAAATTACATTACACATTTAGGGGTCGATTCCGATCCTGGAAAAAAAACGTCTGTACGATTCGTATCCGGAGCCCTCTCCGTACGAATCGTAAACCTGCCGTACGACCCGACGAGTACGATCCGGACCGGGGTATGAGGACGCGATTCGTACGGTCCACGTCCGATAAGGTCGAGTCGTACGGAAAAGCGTACCCCTGCGATCATGGGGTGTACGAACCGTACCCTGCAATCGCAGGGTGTATGCACCGTACACCCAGCGAACATGGGGTACGGTCCGTACACCCCATGATCGCGGGGTACGGTGCATACACCCCATGATCGCAGGGGTACGCACCGTACCCCTGCGATCATGGGGTGTACGCACCGTACCCGGGGGGAGCGTTCCGTACCTGTTCGGAGGCGAACTCTGCTTCTCCGGATGTTTTAGGCTCCCGTAGAAAAAGCGTTGTACGGTGCGTACCCGACACAAATCGTACTTGCTGGGTCGGAAAAACCAGCCGCGAACCGTATGGATGTCGCGTACAGCGGGTTCCGAGGAAGATGCGTACGGGGATTTGATTCGTACGGTCTCTGTACGATTCGTACGGAGTCCAGCTCCTGGTACGAATCGTACTTCGTCGTACGTACGGGGGACGTTGCAGGGTACGATTCGTATGGGAAAAACGCTCCGAACGGCTATTCGGAGCGTTTTTTTCCGAATCGGAATCGACCCCTTAATGCTATAACATCGCAACTAAACAAATATTAATAAATAAAAAATATTCAATAAATTTAATATAATTAAATTACTTCCCACCATTCCCCTTTAAACCCACAACCAGGCTATGGAACTAAAAATGCAAAATTCAAATAAAAAAATTTAATAACTACTAAAATGTTAACACATATAATTAAAAAAAAATCTTATACAAAAAACGTACATCACATACATATAAAATATATACTAAAATACATAACATTAATTAAAAATGAATATTTTTAACAACAATATTTTTGCAAACGATATTAAACAATTAAATTGATGTTCTTGACCACAATATTTTGTCTGTTAATATTTCTGACCCACAATATTTTTACCTCGATATTTGTGCAAGTCGATATTTTTGCATCAATATTCTGGCTCTGCCCCTGTTCCCATAGGATAGATTGGGGAGTTTGCTTATAACATCTTTAAAAATATAACTACCCCTGGGAACAAGATAGGAAAATAAAGTTTGCGATGCCTGAACTCAGAATGTTAAGATGCATCTTTAGTGAGGATGATTTTTACATTCTGTGTCTGAAAATACCACTTTTAAAAAGTCGTTTATTTTCTTGCCTAGCCATTCGGTGTGCCTCTACTAGGATGTGGATTGACTGTTTGGGCTTGGGGTGTCAGGGGCTGGGGAGGAGCAGTGTCTCCAGAGAGCCTGATGAATCAGGGCTGGGCTGAATAGACCTGGGCTGCATTTAGAGTAGGGGGGAGGAGATTTCCTTTGACCTGAATGGGCCTGGTCTGCCTTCCATAATGCTGTCTCCAACTCCTGCCAGGCATCTGAACCAGAGAGGACAGAACTGGTTTTGGCTGGGCACAGACACTTTCTGCCTTCAGAGAACAAAGGCATTTACTGTAGAAAAAGAGGGGCTCAGACCCCAGAACTTTAGACTACTTCTGGAATCAAGAGGAACCTTTGCCAAAGAGAAGAGCTGGAGAAACTGAGGAGAAGTACTGCACTTGCTGTGTGTCTGGGGTTGGCCTGCAGTTGCTCTTTCTGCAAGGAAAGGAGAAGGACTTTGCTGTGTTCTGTGTCCCCTGCTTGAGGAAAGTCTCCATGGGCTTGAGTAGAGCTCGCCTCAGGAAAACATAGGCTTCACCCCCAGCTCCCCTGAACTTCCTTGCTGGGAGTTCTGACCTGCCAGGAGTGCCTGTGACTGTGTGGGGGTCTCTGGAGGTTGTTTCTGCTGCTGGAAGATGGAAAACAACGTAACAACAAGAAAATTGATGCATCGCTCTTCTTGCAACAGTTTTTCCGATGCAATGCCATGGTGCGAGAAGAATCTCCCCACACGCCACTGCTGAAACTGACGCAGCGCCTGTTGCCACTGTAACAATCGACCCATCGAGGGATTGCAGCTGAAGAAATCAACACAGCGCCGCTCAACGCCGCCGCATTCCGGATTTCCACGCAGCGTCCCTGTGAGGCAAGTTTTCCCCGAGGCATAACCCGCGGATCGGAGTCATCTCAGAATCGGCGCATCGCTTCCCCTGTGTCCTGCGGAATTGTCGCATCGCTACCACGAACGTCTCAGGAATCAACGCATCTCTTTGTTTTTCAATGCTTCCTATTGCTGTGGTTGTTTGGCTTGGTGAATTTTGTCGCAACGACAGGTACTTTGCAAGAAATAACACATCCATAGTTTTATATGGACTCAGTTGCTAAAACCTTTTGAAAGTCATTTTTCTTAATATTTGTAAGTTGGATTTTTGTCGTTCTGACTTGTTAAGTTTAGATTAAGATGCTTTATTTTTCTAAACCGGTGTCGTGTCCATTTGTGGTGTTATCACTGTGTTACTGTGAGTGTTGGTACAAATACTTTATACATTGCCTTTGGGATAAGCCTGTCTGCTCGTGCCAAGCTACCAAGGGGGTGAGCAAGGGTTATCTAAAGTGTGTTTCCCCCTTATCCTGACTCGAAGCAAGGGTCCCTAATTAGACAAAGGTATCTTCCTCTGCCAACTAGTGACCCTCTTTTCTAACAACTTTAAATCACAAAACAGTGTTAAATGTGCAGTAATGCACATAGTGCACATTTCTAACTGCTTTAACATGAAAACTACCAACACACAAATTGTCAAACACAACACAAAGGTGCACCACTTAACAGTAAAACAAGAAATAACTGGTCTGTATCCATAGAGCTTTTCCTTTAGTCTCTTCTTTTGTTCACAATATTCTTGTTTTTTTTTTAAAAAACACAGCCGATGCGTTTCGTCCAGTAAAGGACTTCTTCAGGGCATGAAGGCAAGAAACCGGGCACTCCCAACAAGTATCAGCGTCGGAGTATCCGTGGTGGGTAGGTTTGTAAGAAGAATGTACACAAACTCATTGCAGCAGGAATGAATATCACGGAGATAGGTACTCCTCTTTAGAAAAAAGAGAGAATCCAAGGTACGATAACATATTACTAAACCATTCCAGAGGCCACACCACGATAGAGCAGAGACCATCTTTGCTCTACAGGAGGCGCTTTTGGGTTAGATCATAGCCGTACTGAGGCTGATAGGGTCATTGTTCCATCACTTCTGGCCCACCTTATCATGGTGTGGCCTCTGAAATGGTTTAGTAAAGTGTTATCATACCTTGGATTGTCTCTTTCTTAAAAGAAAAGACTAAAAGAAAAACTCTATGGCTACAGAGCAGTTATTTCTTGTTTTACTGTTAAGTGGTGCACCTTTGCGTTGTGTTTGAAAATTGGTATAATCCTGTATTGGATTGCACCGTGGCAGTGGTTGCATTAACAGTGTGCACACATGAGTGATGGGGGATTCCCATTGAATATATAATAATTAGGGATAGCGGGTCATGTGTTAGGCCTTTACAGGGTACACTTTCTACAGCTTGTTCTTCATACTACCAACACACCAGTCTAAGAAGGAAAGTAGCACTTTAAAAGGAGGACACAGGAACTTAGAAAACTTCCTATGAATGAAAAAAGCTAAAACATTTTAAATGGATTTCAGGAAGACTATACAGTAGAAGGTACACTACAGCCCAGATTTACAAACTTACTTGTGGATGCTTGCATAATACAAAGTGGTGCTTCACGACACAATGCAGCACAAACACTGGTGTAATCAGCTTTTGGGTGCAAAAGGATTTTTGCACTGAAAGGGGCTGCAAGTGTAATACTGAACCACCACTGTATTGACTAGTGCGAACCCTCTGATAATCTGTAAAAAGTGGATAGTAGGGTGTGGCAACAGCGCAAACACCCCTAGGAATCCATGCAGAGCTAGATTAGCTAAAATCATGCAATGTAATGTGGTCTAACGTTGCGTGAAATCTTGGCGCCAAATACAAGTAGTTGGGAATACTGGCCAAAAGGATATTTCCATGAGTAATTTTCACAAAATTCCACATATTGTGTGGTGAGCTATCTGTGCACAGAGGTATACTGGAGGGTGTGCTTTGCATACAGAACTGACTCAAGTCTGCTCTGTTTTGTGTTGTTTTCAGAATCTCACTTTATATTTTTGCAGGAGTGTCAGGATGACATGAGGTTAATTCCCAACATCACCCTTGCACCAGGAAACCCAACATTAGCCAAGGTTTATTAAATCTGATGGGGAAGATGGGATGGGAAGGGAGAGAAAACAATGTCCCATGAAGGCGTCTCTGGAATGCAACTGTCTATGTCTGCCGAGTGAGGCTCTTCCTATAGGAGTAAGTAAGAGGATATGAGAGACAACCAATGTGTCTATATGTGCATTACAACTTTTAAACAATCTTACATATGTATACCTTAATGAATACCCTCTCCCTCTTTTTGATAGATTGGAATAGAAGGCCCTTCAGTAATCCTGTGCTGCTCTAAAAGTAAAGACAACATGTAAATAAAGGAAAAAACAACCCACCAGCCACTTGAAGGTAAGCCTTATTGATATTTGCCACATACCTATTATTAGACTGTGAGTCATAAAATGTAGGTCCCATCCAGGACTCACAGGGCATTACTTAGGGCAGTAATTAATTTCATGTTAGTCCGCTAGTAATGATTTTTAACAAAAATGTGGATCAAAAGAGGAAGCAAAAATACAGGACCTTTTCTATAGAAAATTGAAATTGAATACTGTTCCTCCAGATATAGGGGTCGATTCCGATCCGGTAAAATGCGCTCCGAATCGTCGTACGGAGAGTTTTTTCCCCATACGAATCGTACCCGTAGACGTCCCGTACGTACGACGAAGTACGATCCGTACCAGGTGCCAAACTCCGTACGAGTCGTACAGGACTCCGTACGACTCAAATCTCCGTACGAGTTTCACTCGGACCCGGCTGTACGCGAGATCACTACGGTTCGCGGCTGGTTTTTACGACCCAGCAAGTACGATTCGTGTCGGGTACGCGCCGTACCACCCTTTTCCTATGGGAGCCGAAAACAGTCGTAAACGCAGAGTTCGCGCCGAAACAGGTACGGAACGCCCCCCTCGGGTACGGCACGTACCCCCCATGATCGCAGGGGTACGTGCCGTACCCCTGTGATCATGCGGGGTACGTGCCGTACACCCAGCGTACATGGGGTACGCACCGTACCCCATGTACGGTGGGTGTACGGCACGTACCCCATGTACGCTGGGTGTACGGCACGTACCCCGCATGATCACAGGGGTACGGCACATACCCCTGCGATCATGGGGGGTACGCGCCGTACGGTGTGTAGGTGATCGTGCGCTTTTCCGTACGAATCGACGTGTACCGTACGAATCGCGTCTGGGTCGGCCGATCGGGATCGGAATCGTCCGGTCGTACGGCGTCCGTACGAGCCGTACGGAAACGGCTCCGGATACGATTCGTACGGACGGGGATTTTACCGGATCGGAATCGACCTAATAATGTCCAGCACATTCACTAATTAGCCTTTGATTTTAATTTCTGTCTTTTATGCAGGAGTAAATATACCCATGAAATCATGAAAGTCTCCCTTGTTTAACTTGGAGAGCTCGAAATATCAGAAAAGTACATTTTGAAACATTTTCACAACAGCGCTAAGCGCGTTAGTTTTGCTTTATAGTCACCAATACTTTAAATTTCCTTTTGTTGTCTTTTTTCTCTTTAGGTTCTTTTGTTAGAAGTAATGTACAAATGTCCGCGTAACTGATAGGAAACGTTAGGGTGAAAATGAAGAGAAAAGTTGACGCCTTAGGAAACCCAACTAAGAATGCCAAGGACGACGCAGTACGGAGGGGTGACCCGGAAGTAAGGTGAGTGAGAGACCGACAGCAGGAAGCTGCAGGCACGTAAACACTAGAACACCAGGCAGCTTCCTGCCGTGTCTGCTCGCCTGTTATGTGTTTCAGCTCTGCCTCTGCCGTGCCCCCTGGCCGGATCCCGGCTGGCCTGACAGTTGTAGTGCAAGTGTAAATTGTATTTATCATTGTGCAAACTAGTTATTTTAGCTTGTTCATGACCAATGACATCAATGTTGTGCTACATGTAGCAAATATTGTGATGTATAATTTTTTGACATACATCCTCATAGTGTTGCATTGTATGAACCTTGGTAAATCTGAAATGCAAAACAATAACAATGGTGCCCTCTGGAAGGATATAAGCCTAAGCCTCCTATGTATCTAACCCAGTGTCTGATGTTGTCAGAAAAGGGGTTGCAAGGGTAAAAGATGTATAACTCCTCAATATCAGTCATGAATAGATTAGCCAGGTCTGGAGCGAAGCCACCTCCCATGGCTACACCTTTCGTTTGAAAGAAAAATTGGTTGTCAAATTGAAAGTAGTTCTTACTTAGTGCTAAGTCAGTAAGTGCCAGAATGAACCAGGTTGCTACTTGTACATGTCATGTTCTCCGGTCCAAGGTACACCCTATGACCCTGACAGCCTCCCTTTGGGGTATATTTGTGTAAATTATCCATAGTCATCCAAATTTATGCAGTGTCAACCAAGTCTACGTCTTCCAACAGTATGATCTAGGCTTGATGACATACGTTTTGAGGGAAAAGTCAATGTTTTAGCACAAGGGTTCTAGGATGGAATCACACCCTGAAACTATATGGCGTCCTGGGGGGTTTCATCACCTCTTTTGAATTTTAGGGACGGAGTAAATGACTAGTAACCTTTGATTGTCTGTGCTTAGAAGGCATTGCTCATTTTTGTTTTGAAAGTCTTGTTCAATTCCTTTGCGTGTTAGATCCCCTATAGTAATCTTGATTTTATTTGTGGGGACTAATGAAACGCTTATATAGCAGGACACATGTCATGCATGTCAGCGTTTATAAAAGAGATTAAAGATCATTTCTTCTCCCGTCTGGATGGAGATGTAGATGTAGATAATGCTTCAATTATTTACGCTCCTACCTTGATCTCTAAATCTTCTAATCAGCACACGAGTAAAGGTAGTAGAGGCAAAAAACAGAGGCACAAAGGGATTTGATTAAGCAGCTGCATCAACAATCCAAAATAGTTGAATGTGTTATAAAATGGGGATTAAAGCCAGCTTGGGCAAGTCTAGTGCAGGCTGCTGAAACCAAGAATAACACCCTATTTTGGAAGACTATTAACAGCCCCTTCCGTAAAGATATCTCGACCCCTTGAGAGCTCAATTTCGGTAGATGTATGAGTGGACCACTTTGTCTCGATTTTTGCACCTTCAATAGATTTAGATCAAGAGGAAGGGTTGTCAAAGGCCATAACCCAAATCGGTATCACTTTCAGTCTTAAAGAGATCCAGAGACCCCCTGCTTAATCGGCACTGGGCAAAGCACCTGGTCTAGACAAAGTCCCTATTGATGTGTATGAATATTTCCTGGATCTTTGGGCCCTCCTGCTTACAATTGTCTGTAATGCAGTTGGGTTGAGCAGAATACTGCTTACTTTGTCTGAATCCTTAATTATCCCTATATTTAAGAAAGGTTCCAAACAAGACCCGAAATGTTACAGACCTATTTCACTGCTTGACTCTTCTGCAAAAATATTAGGTGGGGTCTTATTGGAAAGACTAAAGGACTGGGCAGAGGAAAAGAACATTTTATCAAGAGCACAGTACGACTTTAGAAGGGCAAGGGACTTAGGGTCAGTGGAACAATATCTTAAATTAAATATCCTAATGGGGAAGTATCAAGGGCCGAAGCAGGCAATTTGTACATGTGTTTCATGGACCTAAGCAGCTTTCGATATGGTGAATTATAACATACTATGGAAATGTATGACAGCTTTAGGGGATCTAAAAGACATCTTATCATTTATTGCCTAAATGCATAGCAACCTAACTGCAAGAGTATGTATGGGTTGCAGGGCGAACCAACTAGATCATTTATGCTACACAGAGGAGTAAGACAGGGGAATGTTTTAGCCCCCTTTCTTTTCTCAATATACATTAATGCAGTAGTTCCCAACCTGTGCGACGCGGCACCCTGGTGCGCCGCAAAAACCATCCAGGGGCACCATGGCTGCAGGTGCTGAGCAGAGTTCATCGTGAATTACACCGGGCTCTGGAGTGCAGGCCCAGTGCGTTGTGTCTGGTGACCACTAGGTGGTGCACTTGCTGCCTTTTGAGGACGCACCGGAGAGCAGGAGACATTAAAGCAGTGACTGTGGAGTTTTCAACAACAGCAACCAAAAGGGGCAGAGAGGAAGAGGAACTCCTGACAATTAAAGAGCTGTGGTTCATTTAAATTCAGAGAGGGGGTAAGTGCGAGCAGTTTTTGCAGACATTTAGCTTAACAAAAGTGAGCAGATGTTTTGATTCTCGCATTAGAATACAACGAAGTAGGTATTTTGAGAGTTTGTTTTAAAGCTTGCAGTGACCCCTGCAAGAGAAATTGGTGATGTTTAGCTGATGCAGAACATGGTAAAGATATAGGGGTTCATTATGATTGCAGGCGGATCGCCACTGCCTTCTATGGTGGTGGCGATCCACCCGCAAAAATCCTCCACCCGCTCTGAATTCTCCCCCCGCCACATTACCATGGCGGAGGGGAGCCCGGCCGGCGGAAAGACCATCTGCCGGTTTTCCGCCCGGTCGAAGAGTCGACCGGGCGGAAAAGCTGCTAACATGGTGGCGGTGTCTGGGAGACACTGCCATCCATATTAGCATTATGGCGGGGACATGCCTTTCCATGGCGGCATTGCCACCATGGAAAGGTAGGCGGGATTTGCTTGTGGGGGCCCGTTTCCGGCCCTCAAGGACTCTGGGGGGTGGCGGGTGCACAGGGGTTCCATGCACAACATGGCAGGCACCGTGTAGTGCCTGCCATGTTGTGCATGGAAGTGCACGACATTCCTTCCTGTCATTGTGGCGGGCGGTGCTGACTGCACCGCCCGCCACAATGTCAGGAATGCAGGATGCGCCCACCACTGTGGCGGGCGCATCCTAATTGGCCCCCACAGGACCCCCTCCCTTATGGCGGGCGCTCCCATTTTGCGATAGGATGGCGGGTGGACTTTGTCCGTCCGCCATCCTAATGTGCCCCATAGTCTTAAAAGTGTAAACATAAGTATTTTTAAATAATTTTTCCAGCTTGCCTTTCCGTGTCAATTCTTGCTTGCAGGAAACTGGTTTGGAGGAGAAATATTTCGTAGGAACTGAGAAGTGGGCAGTTATCACACCATAGGCTTTCTCCTTTCGGCAGGGGTCATCCAGTGAAGTCCAGGATCAGCCAGGAGATATAACTGACATGGTATCTCAAAGCTGGCTCTCTTGTTTTTAAAAGAAAAAAACCCGTCATTCCTCCGGAAAGAGCACCTCACCCCTGTACACGAGCCTGGAATGAAACTTTACCCATGTGACTAAGCGGCACACCCATTTGCAGTACACTGTTTTCACATTTAAGTACATGACTATAATTTATGAGACCGATTTATCTTTTACATTGGTTGAAAATATATCTATGAAGATGCGTACAAAGTTATATTTTGACACGCTACTTATTGACCAAGTATCCTCCTTAATCGAGTGGTTCACAAGATGTATACAAAATAGGATCAAATTACATACTGTGTTCCACGTGTCTGGTCAGTATTGACAGTGCATTGCGCCCTGTGCAGTTTTTTCTGATTATTTTATTAGGGCGTTTTTGTCTGTTTGAAGATAAAAAAAAGATATACAATTTTGTACAAATGGGTTCTATGTTGTATAACGTTTAGGGCAGGCTAAGAATGTTTCAGAGTGAGTCTGATGTTAATCAATAAATTATAGAAAATTTATTTTCCTTGGCACTTTTTTTTGTTGAAAAAAAAAGAAAATGTTTTGAATGAATGATTCCTGAGGATTCAAATTCATATGCTTCTTTGTTCTATTTAGATTTCTTAGGTTTGAGGTCAAGTCATGGATTGCATTACCAGCTCTGAAGCAGTCAGTTTAATTTTGCTGTCGAGCCAACCTTCTCAAGTCTATCAAGCATACCCAGAATCAGTTCACCCTCATCAGCCAATATAAATATTACAGCCCTGTTCTGTATTTGTAAAAAAAAATGGCTTCAGATTATTAACACTTTCTTGGAGGCTTCATGGTCAATCCTTTCCCTGACCAAACTATCTTTTTAAGGAAAACTTAGAGCCACAGCATTTGTCTTCCAGTCCAAGGATTGAACAGCTTTAAGATAAGGCCAGCTTCAGTACACACTTCAGTCATACCACTCCTTCAGTATTCTTTGCAGACACCAAGGTTGCCCATTGCATGTGGATAAACTAGTTCGTCTTCCTCCTGAGGTCCAGTACATAGCGCAACACACCATAAGAACCTTGGAATTCCCTTTCAACCCTCCTTCACCAAAGTGAGAGAATCACAGTTTGCCAGGGAAATGCATTCTTAGAGACATGATTTTTAATGTAGATGTTGGTGAGGTACAAGGTTATCGGTGAACACCTTTACAACGAAACTATTACAACGCACTACCATTACAACGCGGTCATTACAACGCAAACCATTACAACGCATTGCGCTGGGGGGCGCTCCAGGATAGGGAATAAGTTTAATTTTCTATCCAACACCTTCCCTAGTGTCCACGGGGACTGGAGTTGGAATAGAAAATTATACTTACCACTATCCAGCACCTCTAAGCGCTATGCGTTGTAAAGGTTTGCGATGTAAAAACCGCGTTGTAAAGGCAGGCGTTGTAATAGCCTGCGTTGTAACGTCATACATCCAAGGTTATCACTTAAAGACTATTGTTCCTAATAATTGATGAAGATGAGTCAAAATACTGTAGGGGCGTCTAAAGCAAAAGTGAAAATGAGAGTTTACAGTTCGGAGAGTACATAAATGCTAAATAGTAGAGCCTTTTGAGGAACTGTAAGAGGGAGCGGGTTGATATGAGTGGGAATAAAAAGGGACAAAAAAGGCATAGGAAGACTAGGAAAAGTGGAACCAGTGGCAATGCTCATCTGAAATGGTGGAGGTACATGTACAGCTATGTGTTCCTGGCTGGTTTTGGCTGGAATTAAAATGTAATGACTACAGAGACCAGGCTTACATCCCTCTGTCAAAAAAAGTAGTGGAATGGTGAGCCGCACCTGAAGGACAATTGGTCAAGGGAGCCGCGGGTCAAAAAAGTTTGGGAACCACTGCATTAATGGAGTAGATGAGGAACTGCAGATAATTGGAGTTGATTCTCCCAGAGTAAGATCTCGACCCATACTGATCCTTCTATACACAGATGATGCAGTTGTTTTGGCTTAAAACCGTGCGGGTCAGCAGCCCCTCGTTATTTGTTTTAATGATTTTATGAAAAGTACTGATTTCAAGATAAATCAGGGGAAAACTTTCACAATTTCATGCTGTTAGAAGCGGCTGTCTCTAGTTGGCAGAGGTATACACTTCTGACAAATAGAGACACACCTTTTCTAGTCAGGGCAAGGGGATCACACACTTAGATAACCCCTGCTCACCCCCTTGGTAGCTTGGCAAAGCAGACAGGCTTATCTCAGAGGCAGTGCGTTAAGCATTTATGACCACATACAGTAATAAAGTGAATACACTACAAATGGACACGACACAGTAGTATTATACAAATAAGGATGTTTATATAAGGCTTAGCACAAGACCAAATAACGACAAAAATAAACCACAATCTTAATAAATACTCTTGGAAGGAAAAATAATAGTTCAAGTACGGTTTCTTCTTAGCACAAAAAGTCTTTAGTAACAACAGCAACTCTTCTTCTTTAAAACACAGTTCTTGGCAACAATGTAACCCACACGGGAGTCACACGACGTCGAGGCAAAGTTAATCCAAAGGTTCGGCGTCGACCGCGAGGAGCGCTACGTCGAGCCCGGAGTCGCACAGACCCCCACAACACAGTACCTTGGAAAAGTGAAGCACTCGATGATCAGCGGCGTCGAGATGTCCGGCGCGCGTCTTCGGCGTCGATCGGGCCTCGGAGTCGGGGCGATCTGCAGCGGCGTCGACCGAAGTCAGGCAGGAGCAGTGCTCATGAGATGAAGCAGGATACGGCGTCGTCGATGTCGATGTTGCAAGAGTGAGCAGCGCTCACGGCGTCGAGAGGGCTCGAGGTCGATGCGATCAGCGGCGGCGTCGACACAGGGTCACTTGGAGCTGGAGCCGAACTCGCTACTCACTGGCGTCGCTACTGGTGTCGATCGGGCCCGGCGGCCGGCGTCGAAGGTGCGGGACACTGGAGCCGTTACTCACAATGTCGAGCTGGATTCGGTGGCGTCCGTCGGCGTCGAGATTGCTGGATTCTTCAGAGGTGCTGGATTTTCAGGTTCCAGCAACAAGCACTTTCAGCAAATAAATGAAGTCCTTTGGCCCTGTGACTTCAACAGGAGGCTGGCACTCTTCCAACCCTTGGAGATTTTCTTTAGCAAGTTTGAGAGTACACACTCAGTTCCTCTCTCCTGGTTCCTTGGCAAACATAAAGAAGCAACTGCAGGATTCCCCCAACAAACAGCACTCTGGCAGACGGGGTAGGCAAGTCCTTGGATCAGCAGGCTTCTTGTCCTTGGTTCAGGTTTCCTTGTCAGAAGTGATCTAAAATCTTGGTTCAGGGGTCCTTCTCTTATACCCTTTTTTGGCTTTGATCCCTTTGTCCATGCAGGGGAATTTCCCCCCATCTCGGGTTTGTTGTGGGTGTTGCCAGGCCGAGGCACCTGGCCTATTCACTGTGCAGGGCAGAGTCTTCAGCCGCCCAGCAGGAGCGGAGCCAGCATTGTCACTGGCAGGGGCAGGGCCATCAGTCGCCCGGTAGGAGGTGGGGCCAGGAAAGTCCCTGGCAGGCACAGAGTCATCAGTCGCCTGGCAGGGGGGCGGAGCCAGCATTGTATCAGGCAGGGCAGGCTATCAGGAGCTACTCTTCCCCTACTCTCAATGCAAATGCCCCACTCACCCCACACTGACTCATTCAGACCTCTGGAGCCACCCAGCTCCTGTCACACGCACACCAGAACCAGCAGAGACCGGTAGACAGTTAGACAAGAAAATAGCTACTTTCTAAAAGTGCTATTTTCAAACACAGAGTCCAAAAACCATCCACCCAAACGGATGCGTTATTAAACCCTGAGTTCAGGGATACCAAACTCGACATTGCACCATGCTCCCCGAGCCCTCTAGGATTATAGCATTAATAATCCTGGCAGCCCATTCTAACTTATGGAGAGCAGGTTACCTTACAATAGTGAAAAAACGAATATGGCTGTAATTCACTATTAGGACATGCCAACCTTGTCAAGCTTGTCCTACCTTATGCTTACAATGCACCCTGCCCTTGGGCCTACCATAGGGGTGACTAACATGAAGTTAAGGGAAGGTTTAAGGACTGGCAAGTAGGTGTACTTGCGCAGTCTTCGTGACAGTACCAGACTGCACGTAGGTCTAGCAATGGCAGACCTGTAGACATACTTTTACTAGGCCGCTTCTGTGGGTGGCACAACACGGGCTGCAAGCCCACTAGCAGCATTTGTATTTACAAGCCCTGGCACTCCTGGTGCACTCTACTAGGGACTGACAGTAAACCAAATAAGCCAAACATGGAATTCAATCAATACAGCAATTTCACATAGGGAGCACTTGCACTGTGGCACTGATCAGCAGTGGCACAGTGCCCAAAGCATTATACCAGCAAAAACATCGTAAACAGAGGAGGCAAACAGAAAAAATGGAGGAGAGACTAATGCCAGTGATGTCAGGTCTAACACATGCCAAAGTAAAAAAAAGGAAAATCCTATTCCTTCTTTTTAATAGGCAACAGGCTTGCAAGTACAATGCAATTTTGCTGTTTAGGCTTGAGGTTTTCCATTAATGGGGGCTGGAATGTGCATAGTGAAGTTAGTGTGGCTAATATGTCAAGGAACAATGAGGGGATATTTAGATTTGCTGTCAAACTAGGTGATAAATCTATACCAGAAACTTTAAATCTTTACACTGCCAAGACGGTACCTACTGCAACATATGTTTGGGGGGCTAGGAGATAACATCCCACAAAGAAAAGAGGATACATTTCTGAGAATGTTGTTGACGGGTCCAGAATCAATCCACTAAATAATTGTACATATGAAACTAAACCGCCAGTCTATTTCGGATGTTAAGGAGACTAAACCGTTGCTATCATTGTGTGCGGTTTGGATAAGACTAGAGGTTCATCTCACCCACAAAATACTCAGGGACTGCATGGCACTGAAACAGGCACACAAAATACTGAGGTCATCCCATGTCAGTAAGAGCCTACAGCTCATAGAAGCTAAGCATATGAACCTGTGGGAGAAGCCAGAAAATATCTCACAATTCCCTAAACCCACATTAAAATAGTATGTTTGGGATAGTTGTTCGAGAGCAACCAAACTTAGAGAGCAGTCTAAAAGTACTGTGATGACCTATATATCGCACCTTAGCCATCAAGGTCCACAGTGTTATATTAGTAGGGTGGGAAATACTGACAACAGAAATAATTTTGGTAAGATTCTGTTTTTCTATTATACATCATCTGGTATGCTTCCGGGCGGGAATAAACTGGCCCTATAATGATGTTAAATTTCAAGTTGGAGAACATTAAAAAGAAATGAATTAGAATCCTACTTCATGGACATTTACTGAAAGAATATGTGCAACTGAATATAATACTTGTGGACTTGCAAATGAAAAACAAGCCAGCAATATTTGTTGAAGATCCCACATTTCATACTAATTTCAGTTTGGTGGTTAACCAGTGTTCTTGACACTAGATGGTAATTGGGTTAGACACAACATTAGAACACATTAAATAAACTGGAAAAATAAATTGAAGAACTGACTAGAGAAACCCTTAATGATGAAGCACTTCTTAATGCTACAGAAGCATTTGAAGCTTTAGAACAAACTACTGAATTTAATCACATAACTCAGCAGAGCAAACTGAGTAAACCCCGACAAAGACATTGCGAAATATGACAAATTCCAAACCTATCCTTACTTGAAAGATGAGTACTACATGCAAGATTAATTAGATCACTACATAAACAGGGACAAGGGTCAGCATAAATGACTCATCCGCCTTTTCCGACAACTCGGCAACAGACAATTCAGACACCGAGGAGACGCCAGGGCCAAGCTCCTCATCTAACCCTCCAAGCCCTAGCAACCAATATCCTACTTTTTTTAGGGAGGAATCGGGGTCATTCAGGCCAGCAGAGAGACAAGAGAGGGAGGGGATGATGCAGAAGTGCCAGTATCAAGAAACACGCCTGGAACGTCTGACACAAAGTCAGCATTAGTTTTGGTAAAAGACTAACAAATCCCATAAGTGAGATGGCAATGGTCTTCAATCATTCTAGATTAGCAAACAATGAAATCTCAGTTTTAAGTCGAGGTCTTTCATTTGTACCCACAACCAGACCAAACTTTTTCAAATCAAGTTGGAAATGCAGCTTCTAGTTCGTAAAATCAGCCTTAGCCACTTTTTTGGTGGGGTTTCGACCCAGATAAACAATAACATTACAGGCCTCAGACCACCATCCACTTTAATACCTCCCTCTCATTCAATCCTATGGAAATTTTGACCTTTGAAAAAGTAATCTTGAAGGAGGTAGACTCCCTTAGCAACCAGCACAAGTATACCCACTATAACATAAGTAAGGCCGAAACGTTGACTGTTCGTACCTTGCAAAATAACCTAGATGTGGTGATCAAGCCTGCTGACAATGGGGGGGCATTGTCATACAACATGCTGATGACTACCGCAATGAGCTTCTTAATCAATTGGCAGGTGTGTCCTTCTCTAACAAAGTTTCATTTGACCCGATAAAATGAGATCAAGATTACTATAGGGGATCTAACAAACAAAGGTACTGAACAATGTGTTTTAGGCAAAAACGAGCAATACTACCTAAACAAAGAGAATCCATGGATCCCAGTCATTTACTCCCTCCCCGTTCATACAAAACCCCTTGGGGTGCCCTATCTTATCAGGGTGTAGTTTCATCCCTGAACCCTTGTGCAAATACTTTCACTTTTTTCTCAAACCTTGGGTCCCGAAGACCAGATTATATGTTAGAGATAGTATGTATTATCAAATTGCTGGAAGACGTAGACTTTGATGACACCACAGAAATGTTGGTAACAATTTAGTCTCTTTACACAAATATCCCCCAAATGGAGGTTGCCAAGGTCATATGGTGTACCTTGGACCAGAGAACATGCCTGTATTAAGTACTGACCTGGTTCATTCTGGCACTTACTTACAGAGCACTAAGTAAGAACTATTTTCAATTTGACAACCAATTTTACTTTCAAACAGAGGGTGAAGTAATAGGATTTGGCTTCGCTCCAGAGCTGACTAATGTATTCATGGCAGATTTTTAGGAGTTATGCATCTTTTTCCCATGTAACCCCTTTTCTGACAACCTCAAGCACAGGGTTAGATATATAGGAAGCTTAGACTTATTTCCTCTCTTGAGGGGACCATTATTATTGTTATGCATTTCAATAGACCAGGTTCCCAAGGTTATGGGATTGCCCCATAATAGTTTAACTTGGTAAATCTGGGCCCACTAATTTCATTGTTTAATATTGCCTGGAGCTTTATTGGTAACTGTACAAATTTAGGGCAGATTAAGAGTACATGGTTGACGAAAATGACAATTACAATCACTACCAGACTGTTAGACCTGGCACCATTGGCGTGGGTCTCCCTTCCATTTTTGCTGTTGCCTCTTGTATTTTTGCTGGTGCTTGATGCTTTGGGCACTGTGCCACTGCTGTCCAGTGCCACAGTGCAAGTTCTCCCTATTGTAAATTGATGTACTAATCAGTGGTTCCATGTTTGGCTATTTGGTTTACTTGTCAGACCCTAGTGTAGTGCACTGAGTGTGTCCCAGGGAGTGTCCATCCAAATGCTGCTGGTGGGCTTGCAGCACTGGTTGTGCCACCCACAGAAGCAGTACAAAAGGAGGTGGTGATGGACGGAGCATCTGATCCAATCAGACACTCACACCCAGTCAAAAGATCTGGGTTTAATCCATCACCGTTCTTTAGCCCACTCTGCCAGACATGGCCATATGCAAACCAGTCAGACCCTGTGCCTCATGGGAACAGTCCAGCCCGAACTGCCAAGCCATGCCTTCCCAGGACCGGAAACAAGCTTCCTAGGACCAGTTCCTGGCATTTCAGCCGGCTTCAGCCAGACGTGCTTGAATCCAGTGGCAAAGTGAGCAAGGGACTCACGTCTGAGCATACCCTGCCAACTTATGGCGAACAAACCGGTACAAAAGGGGGTGGTGATGGACGGAGCATCTGAACCAATCTGACACTCACACCCAGTCAAAAGATCTGGGTTTAATCCATCACCGTTCTTTAGCCCACTCTGCCACCTCAGTTCAGACATGGTCCATATGCAAATCAGTCTGACCCTGTGCCTCATGGGAACAGTCCAGCCCGAACTGCCAAGCCATGCCTTCCCTGGACCGGAAACAAGCTTCCTAGGACTTCCGGTCCTAGGAAGCTTGTTTGATTGATTCAGATGCTCCGTCCATCGCCACCCCCTTTTGTACCGCTTTGTTCGCCATACGTTGGCAGGGTATGCTCACACGTGAGTCCCTTGCTCACTTTGTCACTGCATTCAAGCAAGCCTGGCTGAAGACGGCTGTAATGCCAGAAACCGGTCCTAGGAAGCTTGAATCCGATCCAGGGAAGGCATGGCTTGGCAGTTTGGGCTGGACTGTTCCCATGAGGCACAGGGTCAGACTGATTTGCATATGGCCATGTCTGAACTGGGGTGGCAGAGTGGGCTAAAGAACGGTGATGGATTAAACACAGAGCTGTTGACTGGGTGTGAGTGTTTGATTGGTTCAGATGCTCCGTCCATCGCCACCCCCTTTTGTACCGCTTTGTTCGCCATAAGTTGGCAGGGTATGCTCAGACGTGAGTCCCATGCTCACTTTGCCACTGGATTCAAGCAAGCCTGGCTGAAGATGGCTGTAATGCCAGAAACCGGACCTAGGAAGCTTGAATCCGGTCTAGGGAAGGCATGGCTTGGCATTTCGGGCTGGACTGTTCCCATGAGGCACAGGGTCAGACTGATTTGCATATGGCCATGGCTTAACTGGGGTGGCAGAGTGGGCTAAAGAACGGTGATGGATTAAACCCAGATCTGTTGACTGGGTGTGAGTGTTTGATTGGTTCAGATGCTCTGTCCATCACCACCCCCTTTTGTACCGACAAAAGCAGCCTTGTAAAATGTGTCTAAGGTCTGCCATTGCAGAGCTTGCGTGCAGTCTGGTACTGTCATGCTGACTGGGCAAGTGCACCCACTTCCCAGTCCCTAAACCTTCCCTTTTCTTCATGTCAGTCACCCCTATGGTAGGCGAAAGGCAGGGTGCATTGTAAGTATAAGGTAGGACAAGCCCTGGTGTGTGTGGCATGTCCTAATAGTGAATTACAGCCATTTTCGTTTTTCACTATTGCAAGGCTACCTGTTCTCCATAGGCCAGAATGATTTGTTAGAGTTATTAAATTTTATAATCCTAACTGTGTCACAGAACATGTTAGATATTCGAGTTTAGTATGCCTGAACTCAGAATAATAAAACACATCTTTTAGTAAAGTTTATTTTAATATTCTGTGTTTGCAAATACCACTTTTAGAAAGTAGGTATTTGCTTGTCTAACCATTCAAACCTTCCTCTGCTAGGTTGTGTATTCCTATGTCTGGTTTTGTGAGTGACAGGGCTGGGGAATTCCAGGAGACAGGCTGAGTCACTCAGTGGTGAATAGAGAGATCTGCATCTAGATGGGAGGGAGGAGTTGCACCTGAACCTTGAATAGGGCTGTGCCTGCCTTCCACAATGCTGGCTCCACCCCCTGGGGAGCGGCTGATGTCTCTGCCCTGCACACTGAAAGAAGAGAAGGAGTCCTGTAAACAAATTGCTCCAGGACTGTACTTGCCTTCCATAATCTGGTTCCACCTCCTGTGGGGCGTCTGATGTTTCTGTCCTGCACTGTGAAAGGAAAGGAGAAGTCTGGTAAACAGAGTGCTTCAGAACTGGCTTGGACTGGGCAAAGGCCCCTCTCCCCTCAGAGAACAAAGGATTTTGGGAAATAAATATTGGGACCCTGATCTCATGGAATTAGATCACTTTTGGACTACAAGAAGAAACCTTTACTGAAACTGAGGAGAGACTATTCCCAAGCTGAAGTGCTGCTTGGGGGATTGGCCTGCAGTGGTTGCCTTACAGCCAAAGGAAGGAGAAAGGAACTTTGTGTACTTTGCTTTCAACTTGTGAAGGATCTCCAAGGGCTTGGAAAAGAGCTTGCCTCCTGCTGAAGACTCAGGGACAACAGACTTCAACCCCCAGCTCCCCAGAGTTCTTGTGGAAGTGTCTGCTGCTGTTTTGGGCCTTCTGAGGAACGGTGTGTCGCAAGGAGCTGGAAGCGCGACTCAACGAGAAGAAGCGTCTCGCCGTCGCTGTGCCTGCCGTCGCAACTCCGAAGGAGGATGTCGCCGCTGGAACTGTCACACTGCACCGCATTGGAGAGAAGTGTGCCACAACGAAGAGGAAGCGTGTCGCTGCTGCTGCCGTCGCAACTCCGAAGGAGGGTGTCGCCGCTGTAGTTGTCGCACTGCACCGCATCAGGAGAAGAATCTCGCAACGAGGTCAGAACGTGTCGCCGTTGCTGTGCCTGCCGTCGCAACTCTGAAGGAGGGTGTCGCCGCTGGAACTCTCGCATTGCACAGCATCGACCAAGAGCACCTAGCATCCCCGAGAAGCGCGCCGCCGTCGGAGCTGCTGGCGTCGCATCTTGGATGTCGCCGCTGTAGTTGTTGCATTGAGCGGAAGCTTCAAGCATTGTGGAGAAGAGCGTCGCCGCTGGAGCTGTTGCCGTCGCATCGTGAGGGTGTCGCCGCTGCAGTCCATGCATCGAACCGAGGTCTTCTCGCATCACTGAGAAGCGTGCCGCATCTGGAAGATCTTCACGTCTTTATTTCTTTGTATCTGAACTTTGCCGCATTTCCCATTGCTGCGACATTGCTTGTCGTGGAAGCGCAACGCAACCTAAGGTACATTGACGCAGAGTGTCGCTTTTAAGAACTGAACTGAACTAAGCTTAAATCTACCATCTTAAAGTAATCATAGTGTGTATTTTTGTCGTTTATGGTCTTGTGGTAACTCTATATAAAGTCTAATTATTTTTAATATAAAGCCTGTGTGGTGTTCATTTGTAGTGTTGTCACTGGGTTACTGTATGTGGTCACAACTGCTTAACTTAAAACGCCTCTGAAATAAGCCTTGACTGTTCGCGCCACGCTACCTAGAGGGTGCGCAGGGGTTATTTTAGGAGTGAAATCCCCTTATCCTGACTAGAGGAGAGGGTCCCTATTTGTCACAAGTACCTACCTGTGCCAACTAGAGACCCCCAAATCTAGCAGAGACCCTTTACTCATTTATCAGAATTAGCCATGATGTGAACATTATTAAGAACCAGACTATGCACCTTTTCACTCTCCTTTGTTTATGTGTAATTCGGAATGGGGTGCTCTGCATTTTACTTATAATTTCAGTTTGACATAATTTATGTTTACTTACATCTGAAAAATGTTTTCAAAATGTTTTTTGAGGAGGGAGCGTGTCCAGGCTACTCCACAAACATGGCATTGTCTCACTAGAGCCCCAAGGGACATATTTTCTGTCACACTCACTACAGGTGGTGACAATATATAAAACAGAAGGTGTTCTCAAACTTAAAGAAAACACTACATTCCATATGCTATAAAACCTTATTATGGATTAAAAGAAGCCACGTGTATTTTGCATAATTCCTCCCACTTACTTACAGAGAACAATTTAGATATAAACCTTATTTTCACATAGAAGCCTACCAGACAGCGCAGCTGTCTATTTTGCTTAAGACATCTTGGGGACATTCTAAAAGCTTCCCTTTGAATACATTCCACCTATTGCTTACCATTGGCTTTGTAACTCACATTTGCTTTCTATTTACTAACTTTGTTTTTAGGCTGTCTAGCTTGAGTTTGTCCCTCTCGTGGAGCATTGCCTCTTTACTATATCTTTCCGAGTGCTCCATTCCTGTAAACAGGCCTTTAAATCTTGTTCTTATCTTCTCACATTTGCTGTGCATTCAAAGACAGAGGTCAAATTTCAGGCTCTTTCTTGCAGGGAGCTTTGAGTTCAATCTTCTTTTTCTGACTTCAAAGTGAGAGGATTTATGTGACCGTCTTGCTGTGAAAGAACAGCTTTTTTCTAGCACGCAACACAGTTTAAATGTTTGTAAATAAACTGTGCGGATATTTCAGAATATATATTAGGAAAGCTCAAATAAAGCCCATTTTTTGGTATTCTGAAGTGTGGTGGAAACAAATATTTTAATACGATCAAAACAAATCAATACACTAGATGATCAGATCACCACACATTATTGTTTGCGTGCTGTATACTTTTATCAGTAAAACTGTATGTCTGTGCAAATATAATGGTCATTTCAATTGAAACTGTGTTGTCTGTAATGGCAATGCACTATCACACCATGCATACTTCCCTTTACGTGACTCCACTCTACTCTGCACTACTTTACGCCACTGAACTTTATAGCTCTCCGCTCTACTCCACTCCACTCTGCGTCACTGCAGTCTACTCTGCACCACTCCACTCTGTGCCATTGCACTCTACGCCACTTCACTCTACACTCCTCTACCACCACTCTACGGTAATGCACTCTACGCCACTTTGTTCCACTGCATGTTTTGCCACTGCACTCTATACCACTCTATACCACTCCATTCTAGGCCACTCTACTCTACACTACTCTCCTCTGCAAAACTACCCTCTGCTACTGCACTCTACGCCAATATAGTGTATGCCAATACACTCTACTCTGTACCACTCTACACCAGTGCACTCGAGGCCAATCGACTCTATGCCAATCTACTGTTTGCCAATGCCCTCTACTCTGTGCCACTCCACTCTATGACACTGCACTCTACGCCAATTTAGTGCTTGCCAATGCACTCTAATCTTGACCACTCCACTCTACGCCAATCCACTCCACACTAATCTACTTTTCACCACTACAGTCTAAGCCACTCTACTTTATACCACTACACTCAATACAACTCCACTCTGCAACACTCCACTTCACTCCGCACCACTCCACTCTACGTTACTCTGAAACAATCCACTTTATGCCACTCTACTCCACTCTTTGCCACTCCACTCTATGCTGTGCTACTCCACTCTACGCCACTGCACTTTACGTCACTCTACTCTGTACCACTCTACACTATGCCACTCTACTTTAAACCACTGCACTGTACACCAATGCACTCTACACCACTCTACTCTGTACCACTCTACTCTACGCCACTCTACTTTAAACCACTGCACTGTACGCCAATGCACTCTACACCAGTCTACTCAAAACCAATGCACTCTACCGCAATCTACTCTGCGCCACTGCAGTCTACGCCACTATACTCTACTCTGCAACACTCCACTCCATGCCACTCCACCCTACTCTGCACCACTGTACTCTACACCACTGCACTCAACGACAATGTACTTTACACCACTGCCCTCTAGGCCACTCATCTCTGCACCACTGCACTCTATGTCACTGCACACTAAGCCACTCTAGTCTACTATGCACCACTCCAATCTACGCCACTGCGATATTCCAATCAGTGACACTCCACTCCACTCTACTTTACGCCACTCCACTCTACATCATATCACTTATGCTACACCACTCCATTCTTTCCTATGCCACAAAGTTTAACTCATGCTGAACAATAGCCACACTGGTGTATAACATGGCCAGAAACACATTGGCAAAGCCAAAAGCTCTTGCATAGGCGAGACCTATTGCATATATGCTAATAGACCGGATGCAGCAAGAGTTTCTCGATGTTTGAACCCAAAAATTGCTTTATTTTGGCTGTCTCCCACCTGAAATTGCCTCTGCTTCAATGGAAGTCAATGGAGGAATACATTCTCTCAATAGTTTTATTTTTGTAATCTCCCACTTTTCTCTTCGAAAATGTTGGCATGTATTCTATTGGCTTTGCCAGTGGTTGTTACATTTTACATGCTGCTCACGTACACATGGCAATCGACTATTTTTCCTGCCTCAAAGTTATCAGGGGAAATCTAGTGGCGTCTTCCTGGTTTACTTTGACGCCAAAGTTTTACCGCTTTATGGTGCATCGTCGAGGCAAAGTCTGTTTGACAAAGCCAGGGCGGTTCAGTGGAATGGGCTCCCGGAGCCGCCGGTCACGTGACACGTGATGATCAATTTCTAGTGTATTTAAACAACGCGATTGCTGTGCCCAGCGGAGACAGCACGACAGCGACGCTAAACCATCACCCGCCAGATAGCAGCCAGAGCCGGGCTCATTAACCAATTTTCAGGGCGTGTTTCCTTTGTACAAGTAACTAATTAGTCACCAATTTCCACTCTCAACACGTTTTCCTTGAGGAATTGAGAAGAGATTACATGAAGTGGTGATAAAGGAACGAAAACGCGCAAACATTCTAGAGGGGAAAAAAAGCCTCCCTTGGCAGCAAGGCAGGAGGAGCCCCTCATTTTGTTTTTCAGATAAATTCTTTATGGGTGTCAGAAAGCCTGAACATAAGAGTCGATGAAGATTGCAGTTGTATGGTGCAATGTGATGCGCTGTCAAATGTGACAACTAGCTGCGCATTGCATTCTGGTACATGTAGTTACATTGTTAACAATGTAAGCATGGAATGAAAATATCAACATTCACATTTCCTCCTCTCTATGCATGTTCCTTCCGTCCAGATATTTACAGAGGGTGGCCTAACCCTATCAGTCAGCGTAGGGAGTGGATCTAAAAAGTATATGAAACCACAAGCATACTCCGGCACCTGCAGAGTAAATTAAAATCTCCAGCTAACTGTAAACATAATCTGTGAGTCTATCTTTTCAATTCTTTCACCTCCATCATACTTCTAGACTCTATTTAGAGTCGGGCTAACTGTCATGCCTCTGCTAGCAATTCCTCTACTGGCTCTATTGGCAGAAACTTTAGACCCACGGGTTTCTCGACTTCGGGCCTTCGGTATCAGTACCTTAGATTGTCTGCAGTATTTAAGGTAGATGTCCTGGCATAATTTTTCAGTTAATTTATGTCCGACTCTACCCTTTTCTTGCAAGATGGAGGCATCCTTGTATTGAATTTGCTTTTCTATAGTGGTTAGTACCCTGAGGAAGCTTTAAAGCGCTTTACTCTAAGCAGCATGCTTACTTATGGGATATTGAATGATGGTTGTGCTCTGCTGATACAGACAGCAATTTTCTTTGCGTGTTATTGATTTAATTTTAACACTTGTTAGACAAGTCATTTTCTCAGTAAAGTTGAAGTGGTGGGTAGACGTCTACCTCAGCAAATCTTCAGTCCTAGTTGCTGTCGTGAGGGGCTCTTTGTTAGTGTTAGTGGAGTGGCCCTGGGTTTGTAAAGGAGGTTGTTGTTTCACCTGCCAGAGATTACACATAGTTCGCCCCAGCCGGTCGGGCATTGTTATTGGAGCGTTAATCACTGCTTTCCTGCGCAGGGCCTTGTTTCAGAAGCCACAAAGAAGGTCCGTCTTCATTGTTGGCAGCACTGTAGGAACCACCATTTACAACGAAAAAAAACGCAAAGATACATAAAATGAAAGCAACATACCTTGACCGCTCCCTCTGGCTGATAGCCCTGCGCCTGGATTTGCTCCAGCCTTGAGGTTTTAAAATGTTTTATGAAGACTTAAGACACAGACATAGAAGGCAGACTACGAGCAGCAGGCTTTAAAGAAGTATCCAGCTGGTTGTGTACTTAAGGATTTAGTTTCTAGCAGCTAGAAGATGAAACATCTACCCCCTCCCCATATTCCTTGTCACAACATGCCCTGCTACTACATTTTGTAAATTGCAGACTTGGGTTACCAGAAATAAAAGCAGACCTATTGTACAAATAATCCTTATTTATACTGCCAATTACAGTCCTACATGTGTAGACTATAAAGGCAGGAATGTGTACAAAAACTACCTTTCCTCGTCTCTCTCGCCAAGTCCATTGGTGCGCCGTCTTTTTACACATCTTTTCAACTTTTCACAAGTAAATATTACGCAGACAACATGGATATAAACTCGCGCTTTATTTGCACAGAAAGGCACACCTAGAATTCCTGCCATATTTGTAGTGAGCGTTCATGAGTCACATACTCCTTGCACTACCCTGGAGAATTCCCACAGCTGAATAGAGACTTTTTTTTTGCAAACAGTGATCCCAGTGAGGTTGGACATTCTCTCATGGCCATTTCTAGGAGGAATCAAATTAGAATAAAATAAGAAGGTGTGAAGAATGCTGTCCTATGAAAAGACTTCTCAAGAATGTCCTGCTATATTCTTATTATAGCCATTAAGGCGCCTGTCTACGCCTGGTAACATATTTTCAACCTCTTTCCTGTAGTATTTCTGTCTGAACTAATTTCTAGGATATTTTTTTTTTGCTTGAGTTACAGTATTTATTAAAGTTGTATTGTATTTGTTATAGTGTGCTTGTGTTTATGGTTTATTCTACTTTGCTCCTCTGGCAGTGATTAGGGTTTTGCCACAGGACAACACTCAGTATATTGCCACACTATTGGAATGTGAACAATATCGAAGTTTTAATAATGAATTGGGCTCATATCAGCTCTCCCATATCAAATATCAACAAATCAACAAGGTAGGTAGATGTGGAGTTAAAAATGGTAAACCCATACTTCCTTGTATGCGATTATCTTGACAATATGTTCATAAGCCATATTGCCGAATAGATAAATGTTGAGGTCGATTTTGTTGGCATCGATATTGTGACTTACAATTGTAGGGCTGTTGCTTGAGGAAACTCTCATGACTGGTCTGAAAAGCAGAAGTGATGATTCTATGCAGGCATTTGAGGAAATATATATTTTTTAATAATAAGGTGTGAAAAAAATTCCTTTTAAAGGAAGTATCCATGAATGAGACTGGTTCAATGAGAACAACTCAACCTTAAATAAAAGACAACATCCTTCCAACCACACACCACGCATGGTGTTGCATATTATCCAAGTGAGTAAGCATCCCAGCACCTCACATTGTTGGATTAAGGGCTATACAAACGCTGCAATACAATTCAATTTGAAGACAGTCTCTATGTAAAAACCTCCAGGCACTGGTGAAGTATTGCCTATGTATCAGGAAGCCAGAAGGACAGATGAAAAAATAAGTTTTCAAACCAAATCCAAAGTCTGAAAGGTGTGATTATTGCTGCAGCATGAGGGGCACAGGGTTTCCAAGTTTGATGCATTTAACAAAAAAACACTTTTCTTCAAACTCCTGCTAATAGAAAGCCACAGGGCCACAACAGGTCCCTTTTCCTTTCTACAGGCATGTCACCTTATCAACTAGGTAGGATGGTGCAAAGTGGAACATTTCCAGTAGACAAATACTTTTAAATTTAATATGATCTTCAACCCTTGCCAGTGAAGATGTTTGTGGCTGTGAAAAAATGATTTTGTCACTCACATTCAAAAGTACTTGTAATTTAGAGATTGTGGTTTTTCGCTACCTCTGAGATAGAACTATAAACGTACATACTTATTGTATCAACTACATCGACCTAACCACTACACTACACGATGAGTCTAAGAAAATGAACGTGGAGCTAAAAATAGTAAATCTATGTTTACCCTATGCATATAGTGGTAGGTAACATGGTGGATCCAATATTTTGACTGTGATATTGGCTACATTTAGCCTTTGCTGAGTTGACTGTTCTACCATTGTGGTGGAATAAACACCTCTGCTACACTGCAAATGTGGCTTCCACATTTGAATATTGCATTGGAGGCTGCTATTGCCAGCAACATTGAAACAGCAGAAGGAAAAAGAGTTCTGTGGCAGACTAGATCCCTAAATCTACATTGTGATAACTGTAGCCCCTTGAACCTCACTCTCTCAGATGCCTCCTTATTGCTCTCTGGCTTTACCTGCTTTACTCTGGCCCTTGCTGCTTCCCTCCTCACACTCTCCCTTCTCATCACCTAGTGGACTGAATATGTACACTTAAAATGTAACCCCAGCATGGAGAACATTTCCAATCAATTCATTCGAAATATTCCAGATGCGCTGGAAGTTTCTTCCTGAACATTATAATCCCGGCCCCCTGATAGCTCTGTAAAAAATTGCTGTCCGTGGATTTTCATTTTGGATCATTATAGAAGTAATTTAGCGTAGGTAGACATTGCTAATCCGGGCTGAATTTTTCTGGACAACATTTTAAGAGCCTGGCGGATGTGTTGTAGTAATGATGCAATATTTCAGGAACCATGAGACCTATATACTTCATTTTGGTGTCAAAACATAGGTTTTGGGGGTTAAGTGTCTTATACAAACATAAAATAACTCATCAGGGCAACCCTTCTGCCATTTTCCAAATTGGCAGCTTTAATAGAGGAAAAAGAGACATTTATAGAATTTAAACAAATAATAATTGTTTTTAATCCTTTTATGTATACACAAAACAATGTTCATGATCTGAATATGAAAAAATGTGTTCACTTTATTTGTTTCAGCAATCACTCGGGGTAAATTTGTAGAATGTTGAACATTTAAGAAGAGCATATCGACAGGGACCTCTTTTTATACCACAGGTTTTGCAAGTACATGCACGTGTAAGTTCTGTGGGTAGAGGCTTTCGAAAATGTGTAGGTTTTAGTGTCCCATTATTATCTTCCCAACCAAATTAACACAGATCCTTCCCTACATATGCATGATCAAAACATTTGCACATCTTCTGATGAAGTAGAATGCACTTTTAATTTGTCCACACAAAGATTGTGATGTCGGTGAAAGGTCACCTAGCGGGACTGATCTCTTGAACTCATGTACCAAAGATCGTCAAATGTGTGACAGTCAGAACTCGTTTTCCACACATGCACAAAGTATTTTTCTACTTCTTTAAAGTTACATACTTCTTCTGTCTCAGCAAATCCCTTTAGAAACTTCACAGGTTCAGCAGTTAATGCCCCAAGCTTTGTTCCAATGTTGCTCAAAGCCTCATCTCCCGTAGGAATATGTGCCTTGATAAGAACACTGGGCACCTCTGGGTCATGTTCATTGTACAGAACATGAAATGGGATTAAGTGTCTTTTCTTGCCTGTTCCATAACATATGTATAACTCTGACAATTGTTGATTTATGACCATTGCAAGAAATCTAAGTAGCACAATAATAACATCTGTGTCATTTGACAGTACAATGTCGCGATTGGAACCATATCGAACAACCCACTCAACATGTGGCACAACACAGAGAATAGCTTCCTCCAATGTGCTGTTAAGTTCTTGAACAATATGGCCCAAACCGTTTGAATATATCTCTGCAGGCACCAACTCCTCATTGACAATAATTTCAGTTGCAAAAATTGGAAATTCAGCTTTCACTGAAGCATCAGCAAAGTTTTGAAGAGTTAACCTCTCCAAGTTCACCTTGTTTGATGTTAATGACCAGAATGTATCAAAGTTGCAGAGGTATAGGGGGCGAAGTTTTGATGCAGGCAAGGCCAATTGTCAAAACCTGTAGATATTTGTCTGATTCTTTTACATTCTTTGAGAGATAGTTCAAGATAATTGTCAAAGACAATTTGCAGTTCTTGCAAGGTGCACACTGATTTTGATATCTGTAGAACAGTCTGAACGGCCTCTCCACAGTTTTGCATGGATGAAATCTTGACCATTCGCAATTGTGACATATAGTCCACAACAACAGCAGTTTTCAATGAGGACACCTTTTCGAATTGAAATTGTTCAGGTGAAAGTTTTTTCTCAAGCTCTTGTATGAGTTTGTGCTTCACTGGTTTGGTTGCAGAATCTCCATCAAATAATGCGTTTGTTGGAAGAAGTACATGCAACAGAATGTCCTTGATAAATTCACCCCTTACTTTTACCACATCCATTTCTCTATCAGGTTGCAAATGTTGTTTTTTTGTAACCTGTTCTGTAGTGGCTGGTTGGACGAAACTCTTACTATGACAAAAAAAGCATGGAGGTTAAGCTTTAGTGATGATGCCAAACAGCTTTTTCTCTTTCAATACAAATATCTCCTGCTTCAGTTCTGCGTATAGTTTCAATCCATGTTCCAGGATATTTAGTAGTGACTTCATATTGTTATCCACATATTGTTTGGTCATGTAGATGAGTAGTCACACAGGCTTGGTAATCTCAAAGGGATTTCCTAGATGCTGCATGAAATGAAGAAGGCTGTCAACATGTTTATTACAACTCTTTACAAAGATTGTGGGAATGCTTACATGACCTGCTCATTTATTTACACCTTTGTCCAATTTATCTTTACCAAGTCTCTGAAACCACAGTCTTTTAGAATGCTCACGTAGTGTTGCAATACCCACACACCAGGGTATGACTCATCTAGGACTGGAAAGAGCCTAGAACAATATCCAACCAAAAAAAACAAAGCACACCAAACGATCATAGCTATCATCCATCTTCCAATGATCTGTGGTTGAGCCAGTTAACAAGATTCCTTCAGAAAAACTCCACCACAATTGTTGAATCAGGTCCCATTGCTTGTTTTATTCCATTCCATTAACACAGATATTAACAGCAGCCAACATACGTTTCGCCCCCCTGGGCTTTCTCAAGGCTTGTATTTCATTAAAGAGATTGATTTAAGTGTCTCAAGTTATAAGTTATGAGTTTTTCTGAAGGACTCTTTTGTTAACTGGCTTAACCGCAGATGATTGGAAGTTGGATGATAGCTACGATCGTTTGGTATGCTTTCGTGTTTTTAGGTTGGATGTTTATTAAAACGTTCCCCTCTCTTTCCCACAAGTTCGTGGTGAGGAACCATTTCACATTGGTTTGTTAATTTTGATTTTGTCATCTCTGAAAACATTGCAAATAGAAAGGACTTCATGGTAAACTAGATGCCATGGAGCAACATGTTCACGTGTACGTGTCTGACCAACAATTCCCTTGGAGATTTTCTATGATCTCTGATTCGTCTGTTCCAGTTTCATATCAGAGCCACAGCATTGAACCTTCCCTCTCTGTCTCTCACCACAAAATGTCTTTCGAAGGATTTTTCTGGTGAGGTATGGTTTTCCCACCTCTAGATTCTTCACTCTTTCAAATACCAGGACCCATATCTCAGGTAGTTTATGTAATCAAATTCACGAAACACAGTAATCAGTGACTCAACAGTCTTCATATGCAGCTCCCAGTCACCCTCCTGATCAACCTGTACAACGTTTTTCACTAGAGCTATCATGTGTAAAGCATTTCCCCACTTTCAAAGTTCTGCTTTTGCTTCACATTCTTTGACAAAATCTACGAACTTGGTTTTCAGGTTAGCTGATTTTGAACTGAGTGTATTGAACATTGCTTGGCTTTGCATTATCTCTTTTGAAAGAAGTGAACCCTGTGCCTTGTTCACTTCTGAGATAAGATTTGTATAACCAAATTTGTCATTCTTGTTCCAGAAAGCATTCCAATGCAAGGTTTCTATAGCCTCAAATGTGATGACAAACTAACAAACAAAATGAGTTCTGCTAATACTGACTGGTCAGTTTTGCTTCCAAAGATTTCAGCCTCAACAAGTGCATTGTCTATGTCACATCCACTGAGATAACTTACTGCACACAGCAACACAATTTTTGTCATGTGAAAAACACCCATCATTGGATAAAGATCAACAGATTCTACTGGATTTATCATAAAAATGTCAGCTACAATACGGAAAACACCATAATCGCAAATATTTGGCAGGATAGGCTGGTCTTCAAGCTGAGCAGGCACATTTTGGATTTTTTTTTACAGCTGTGTATACTGCTGCGTAGATTGTAACCGGAGATGATAATACTAGTAAAAACCTTCTTCAGTGGGACAGAGTTCTGGACGATCATAGCAAGAATTCCAGCCCACAGAGGAACTGGCTTTTCTTCATCCTTTAGTCCGCACCGAATAAGCAATGAAAGCGATCAAATGGATCCCCCCGAGTCAAGGAAGACAGTCACATATGCTCTCCTAACCAGCAGACTGGACTCCTGAAATGCCCTCTATGCTGTCATCAACAAGTCTCTACTCTGCAAGCTCCAGACAATACAGAACACCGCAACCAGACTCATCCTCGGCATCCCTCGACACAAGCACATCAGCCAACAGCTACGGAACCTCCACGGGCTCGCCTTCGAGAAGAGAGTCACTTTCAAGATACTCACCCACCCCGGCAAACGCCTCCACAACACCGGACCCCAATACCTCCACAAGAGAATCGCCTTTCATGTACCCAAAAGAAACCTCCGATTCACCAACCTCACCTATGCCGAAAGCCCACACATCTGCAGAGCCAGAACAGGGGGAAGAGTTAGGCTGGCTTTTGTCTAAAATGGATTATTAAACAAGCATTGAAATATTTATCAAGACTCAGCGCCTATATACAAAGACACTAGGAGAGTTATCTACCTCTCTCATTTGATTGGATTGACTCACCAAGCGGTGCTCTTTCAAACTAGACAAAAAGTGCACTTACGATTCCCTGATTGATTGATTGATTGATGAATTCAGTTAAATCAGCTTTGCAGACCACAGCATTAGGTTGAAGAAGATCCATGTCCTCAGCTGCTTTGAAACTTTCTGGTAGACTAGGATGTGCTGATGGCTTGGAGTGATTTTGTACATGTTGGCAAGGCAGCTGGGTTATAGGTTTGCAGCTTCGCTTGTTTATGCCTACAGCTACAACAACTTGTTTTCCAGCAGCTTCTTCATTGGTACAGTCTTAAAAAGCACCATTGGAGTATCATATGTGCTGGATGTTCCTGACAAAGAAGATCTGTCTCCAAAAGCAGAAATTATCAAGAGGAGCAATTGTAAATCTTTTCCTGGTAAAGTGACTTGGAAGTGGTGTGCTGTCGGATTCACAAGATTTTACAGCATGAGCTGCAAAGAAGTTCCTGCTCTCTACTATGTCATTATAACCTGCTCATGCACCAATCCTATTCATTGGTGTGATTAGCTCTCTACTTTTGCACTTGTCATAGATTGATTGGGAAGTCATCATGTGTAGCAGAGTTTTCGTTTTGCCGTAATGTAATTCATAAAACGTGATCTGGAAAAGACAGTACATTTGCACAGCAGAAGCCCGTCTGTTCATGGGATTGTCTTCCACTTCTCAGCGTATATATTGAAAGACATCATCAATGCTTTCGGCTTCTGTTCGGAACTCAAGAACTTTAGTTTGTAACAGTTTTGCTGGTGATGTAAAAAATGTTAAGACAACATCAGGCATTCTTGTTGACTCCCATGATTTGTTGATGTCAGGGGCATCACAAAATTTGTCATTAAGTCCAAAATCTGAATCTTTCAGGACGTTTCTTAAAATATTTCCTGATGATTTTACTCCATCCTGTGATCTTATTTTGGCAACCAGAACTGCAGGAGTCAAATTAGCTGAGAACACCATAAGTGACTCTTTCTGTTTGTTAGACTGACAAAAATACATTTTTTCCAATGTACATTCTCACCAGAAAAATCTTAATTTCACTATTATGGATCAATACAGTTTCATCAATGTTGACCATTATTTCTCTGTCGTCACTGAGTGTGAACCCATAGCCAGCACTCAAGAGTGGCTTTAAAACCTCTGTTGCTTTTTCAAAGATTGCAAACTTAATCGAGGGCTGCCGGTTACATTGCTGCTGGGAGCTCATTAAACATTCATATTTTCAAATGTATGCACGCATGCTGTTTGGAATGGCATACAAATCTGCTGCAAATACATTCACCTCGCTGTTTAGATCGGCCACTCAGCTGAAAACTGATTCTTGGAAAAAAACAGCTGCAGATAAAAAACATGCTTGCCCTTTGAGACTCACATACTATGTACTTTGTTCTTTCATCAATCCCTTTGGCCCTTGTTCTGGCTAAACCATAGATAACACACTGAAGAGCCTCTGCTTTCTGTGCAGTGCTTGGAGGTGGACGAAGAGTAGCCATCGATCTTCTAAATGGATTGTCATTGGGTTTGCCTGCCGTCACATTCTAAGAAGACTAGCATTCTTGTTGTGATTCACTGTTTTCTGCTCATTTATGACCATTTTTTACCAGCCTTTTTTCCAGTGTATACAACTTATAGCACTTGTTGTTACAATGATAAAATATATGATCCTATTCACCAATGAATTTTAGTCTTTTGTGAACTTTGTCTTGCCATATTTCTGCAGCATCTCAAACTCTCTTCTGCACAGCCACAGTTAATGTTAGCTTTTCTTTTGGATTAGTTTGGCATATGACACATTTTTCTTTGTTGAAGGAGTCCTCGATTTTGCAGTTAGCAACACCCCATCAGGATGTAAAGATCCTTTGCTACCACCTGCTTCACTCACATTTACCAATTTAAATCAATGGAAAACCTGAAACAAAAACAATATTAAAATAAGTTGCCAATATGATGGCCAAAACACATTATTATAGAGCCACCAATTTGGAAAATGGTGGCAAGGTTGCTCTAAGGAGGTATTTTCTGTCTCTATAAGACTACTTTACCCCCAAAACCTATGTTTTGAAACCCCTATGAAGTATATAGGTATCATGGTTCCTGAAATATTTCATAATCTCTGCAACACATCCACCATTTTTAAAAATGCTGTCCAGAAAAATTCCGCCGGGATTAGCAATGTCTACCCAAGCTAAATTACTTCTCCAATGATAGAAAAACACAAATCAAAAATAAATATCTGGACAACAATTTTTTTAAAGAGGTATATCAAGGGGCCAGGACTATTAAGAACATTTCAGAGATTCCTGTAAAAGATCACCATGATTTACATGCTGGCCATGCATAGATGTGACACTACTCACAATGTGTCTGCTTGTGCAACTCTATACAGAGTGATCACTTAGCTTCCACTTTCAGCAGCATCACTATTCCCCAATGGAAGTCCTTACTGTGAACCAACCAAAGCTCTTCCTCTGGTTCTTGTGCTTTCCCCCCACTTTCTGAAACAGGTAATGTGATGCAGAGGAGGCAGATTGGATAGTATCTTTTTTTGGTGGATACCACACATCATTCTCCTCTCAGTGATGCTAAAATTGCTTTATAAATACTAAAGGTAAGGAGTTTTAGAAATTACTTTTGGAGCTGAATATGACAGCAATCATGGCTCAGATTGAGCAGAAATAAAGGGTAGGATTTTTCTTTCACAAAAGACGTATAGGAAGATATGTTTTGGCACATAGTCTACGTGCGCTTTCATGTAAAATGCTTCACAGAGGAAGACCACAGATTTGTTTTTTACATTGTTCAAGGAGATGTTCTGATACAAAAAAGTGAAGAAAAGCCCCTCAAGTTGGACTTGTTAAATTGTGCAGGGTTGCAAAACGATACATTTGTCTTCCATTCCTTGACTTGCATCCCAATGCTGTACATCCAATATAAACATACACATAGCTTGGGAAAGCTGGTATTTTGTGGTATTGGTTGTATTGGTTGGAAGTAGTTAAATCTTAACAAAGATTGATGGAGTAGCCCTGAAGAGCTCCACAACTAAAACTCCGGGCAGGAGGACCAGGAAAATTAAGCACAGACTTAGACACGGAAATTGATGAGGACGAAAAGATAAATCTTTTGCATGGTATACAACTGGACCTCAATTGTGAATAACAAAGAGAACCCTTAAATAATCAGTAATAACTGGTACCTCACACAACATTGCTTCAAACGTAATGATCCGATTATGGATGGGTCATGCTGGAGCTGCTAGGAGGAAAACGAAACAATGGAGTATATTTCATGATCATGTTAGACTATGGATCATTTCTGAAAGGCAATTGTGAGAAATTGGCTTGTTGGTTGACTGGGGTGTGAACCACAATCCTTGTCAGGGTGAGGCACAGGCCAATTCTTAATTAACCTGTGCTTAACCCTTTGGTACTTTGGCACAGAGCAGTCAGGCTTAATTTAGAGGCAATGTGTAACGTATTTGTGCAGCACTTCAAAAGCAATACTGTGGAAAACACCACACAAAAAGGATACCAAACCAAGGGGTTCATTAGGATGGCAGACGGATTGCCACCGCCATGCAGGCATGCACATGGACATGCACATGGGGGGTACCTATGGAACCCCCCAGCATTTCAATGTACACCATGACAGGCACCGCGCGGTGCCTGTCATGTTGTGCATTGAAATGTACAACATGCATTTTTTGCATTGCGGCAGCCGGTGCTTCAAGCACCGTCCGCCGCAATGTAAAAAATGCGGGATGCACCCGCCACTGTGGCGGATGCATCCTAATTGGGGGCACGGTTACTCCGCCCTTGTGGCGGACGGTACCGGCCCCCGACAAGATGGCGGACGGACTCTGTCCGTCAGCCATCCTAATGGACCTCTAAGTTAGATAAATAGAGTAAAATGTAATTAATAAAACAGGACAAAAATGACAAAAAAACAATTGGTAGAACCACAGTTCTGAAGTTTCAAAGATTTTAGTAAAAATGGTGGCAGAAAGCACAAAGTGCCAACTAGGGTTATCTGGTTGCGCTAGATGGGTCAAACTCACACTTTCAGGCCAACTGCGATGGAGTGCAGGTCTGCTAGAGTCACCAGGTTGGGCCTGCTGAGGTTTACCTTCTGAAACCTATTCCAAGAGACCCCTTTGCAATGGAGGGGGCCACGAGGAGCAGGGGGAGTGTTGCAGGAGGCTGTCACATGGCATGAAGAACAGGCCAGGTGTCGTGGGTGTATGTGCTGGAGCTTCACGTTGGGGGCCCACCACATGCAGTTGATGCTGTAGCACAGAGAGGATGATGCTGGAGATTTGCTTTAATTCACAGAGCGACGATGAGGTCTCAGTGTGAACGGGCCCGTTAACAGTTACAAAGAGTCCAAAAACTTGAATACAGCTCCCTGAGCCGCAAAAAGGAGTCTACTACCGCTGAGTCAAGGGGCTGGTGCAAGATGTCGAGGAGCCTTTTATGTCCCTGAAGCTCAGATCAGGAGGTCAGTATACTAGCCTTTAAAGTCACTGCAGTGTTCTGGGTTCAAGGGTGAAGTTATAGGTCCTTTTTTTCTTCTCACTCAGGCAAGGGGGCAGCAGGTCAGCACAGCAGGACAGCAGTTCCTTCAGGGCAGAAGTCCAGCAGAGTGGCACTCCTTTCAGCAGCACAGCCGTCCTTCTTCCTGGCAAAATAACCACAGGTCCAGAAAAATACTGAAGAGTTGGTGTCTGAGATCCAGTATTTATACCCAGTTTTGCCTTTGAAATGGGGAGAACCTTCTAGAGGCATGCTTTTGAAGTGCACAGGTGCCCTTCATTTCCCGCCATGGGTCCAGTGGGTATGAGGCACCTTTGTGTGTAGACATGACATAGCCTATTCATGTGTAAGTGGGGCTAGGCCCAGCTCCTTCCTCCGATCCTGCCAGTAATGGGCCATCCAGTCACACTAAGCTCCTCATTGTGTGTGGCTGTCTAGGAGGAATACACAAAGCCCAACTTTCACCCACACCCAGTCATGAAACCCAGAGACAGGCTGCAGGCGCCACATGGCTCAGACAAGAAAATGCCAGCTTTCTAAAAGTCAAATATGTGGTTGTTCGCACACAGCCTTGAATCTCACACTGGGTTTAGACGATTTAGTGTGTACTGTGGGTGTGTACTCCGGTCTAGTACACTCCAATAATATGATTCTTGCATACGCGACATTCGGGGGCGTCCCCTCAGGCACCACCTGGTCCCTTTAGGGGTAATAAATGTTCTTGATTTTCAAATAAATGTGGATACTTTAGAGTTTTAGATCACTTCTTCATATTTATTGCTTCATATGAACTTTTTCCTTCTTTATATTTTCATGCATCTTCATGCACATATATAATTACATTCTCTCCATGTTCCAATGCATTTCGGGTAATAAACCCTTCGTCAGGGACCAACAAGCTGTAAAATGAAAACTGTGTATCACTACATGAGGAGACGTTGCATGAAACTATTCACAATGATCTCCATGTCCTAAAAAAACGTGTCTGGTATATCAGAACTTTGTTGTTAATTGTATATAGTATGGGAGTGTTAATCATGTTAGTAGTACTGTGACGCTAGAAGTGTTCAAAGTTGTTTGGCTCGAGACTAGAACAGAGTAAACAATTGCCGTGTGGTTAATTGTGTGTTTAACTTCACTTCAACTCGGTGAACGCCTAGAGATTTAAAGACAACTACTTAAATCTAATGATTTCAGTGTTCTCTACGGTGAACACTACGTGCAGTTAGGACAGCAAAGGCTGTCGGGCGTGACATATATTAATAGTTCTGATGTTGTACGTTCGTGCTTTAAAACGGTGATTTACGCGTTCTCTTCAATGTACTCGGTGAACGCTTCATGCAATAAAGTATCAATTACACTAATATAGAGCGTGCATAACAAACGTTCCACGTTGGCGGTTTACTTACAGGAGTGAACGCGGCTTCTGCGTGCTCCGTGAAGCTGATCCTTCACTGTGTATTTCTGTCTACTGGGGTGTTAATAAAGTGCCATTCAAGAGGTAGCCAACAGTGACGACGGACACTGCCATACTATATACAATTAACAACATAGTTCTGATATACTTGACTATGGACTTACAAGTAAATTTAATATGGCAATTGGGTATAAGAAAATCCTAACCTCTTACAGGAGAAAGCACAAGCACTTTAGAACTGGTTAGGTTAGCAGTGGTAAAGTGCACAGAGTCCTAAAGCCAACAAAAACAATTTAGAAAAAAAGTGGAGGGTAAAGGCATAACGTTTGCGGGTGACCCTGAAAAAAGGGCCGAGTCCCACATGACCCCCATTGAGCCAAAAGCTAGGATGGACTACTCAAGCCCTTGATGGGCTTCCCTGCTTAGGCGGGTGAACATGAAGGAAGGCCCTATTATGCAGAGGCACTTGGTAGTTCTACGCTTCTCCGAACTCAGTTGGATCCCTCTGACTGTACTCTCCTGGGCCACTGAACTCACCCATGTGTAGCCCTTCTTCTTGTCTGTGACCCCATCTGTGATGCACCTTACCTTAATTTGCTCACAGATGCCTCCCAGTACGCAGACAGTCCCACCATGGCCAGCAAAGGGATGTGGCCCATTCCACCCCTTGGATCAGACATCTGTCCCCAACCTAAGGAAAACTCTGCCCATAAGAACAACAATCAACAGAGCACACTGACAGCTATCAGTGTCAAGTGCCAGACCACAGGCCATCCAGGGTTATCTAACCTCTGAGGTTTCCCAGAGTTTGAGGCAATAGCACAGGGTGTTTTGCACCCTATCTCCACTCTACCTCCCTTCAATGCAGGGATGGTACCCTGAGACTGGTCCTTCAGTCCAGGATATGAACCCTGAGCTGAAAAGGTACACTTCAATGGGACAGGTACCGCAGAGAAAACTGGTGGATGTGCAGCAAAAGTGATGCTAGGGTGTTTTGCGGCTCGTAAACCAATGCAAATCACCCTTGTGTTGCATTTGAGTACATCAGGTGCCAAAAATCCATTAGACGTGACATATTTAAAGAAAAAACTTTCCTCATTCCTCCAAAGGTAGAGCTGGAGCAGCCAGGGCAACAGCCTCAATAACCCCAGCACTAGCCAGGATGTCTAGACAGACCCCCAGGGGAAGAGGAAGAGTTATTTTAGTGAGGAGGAGAATCAAAATCTGATAACAGAGGTGGTAAGTATGAACATCAACTATTTGTCACCTCCAAATTCCTATTAGTGAAGAAAGAGGCCATTTGGCAGTCCATAGTAGACAAGATTACAAGTGACGGGGAAGCTAAACGGACAGTGCCAGAGTGTAAGAAGTGCTGGCACGATTATAAGTGTAGGACCAAGGCAGGCATGGGGACTAGTGGGGGAGGACCTGAGGACCAGGAGGAGCTGAGCTCTTTGGAGGAAGAGGTGGCAGCAGTCATCCCAGCAAAGTTGGCGGCTGGAGTTCCCAGACAGGACATTGCTGGGTATAAGGACCATCAAGATCTACTGGGTAAGTGGCATCAAGGGAAGGATGACCAAAAATGTTATGCTCTGCAGCGCAGAAAGCAACTTGTAAGTAAAAGGGATGGAATTGCTCACATGTCTAGTCATATCATAGAAATGTACGTCAAACTGCCCAGTCACAATTTGCACAACCCAGTCCAGCTCCAACAGGTTTGTCCAGTTCATGTGTAATATGCAGCACCAGTCCAGGTTCACCTTTGTATCCTGGGGCTTGTAGTGTAACATTAGTGATCAGGACTACAAATACAAAGCAAAAATCCTGGCCTGGAACACAACATCATGTCTGGACACGCGAGCCCTGCTTACCCTGTCCTTTACAGTGCATGCACCCTGGCACTACGAAGCTAGTGTGTCTGACTTCGGGCCGTGCAGCTGAATCTGGACTGCAAAGCAATGGACTGAAATGGGGTTGTCAAAGGATAAACTCCACACCCAGGTGTGGGGTATGTGCAGTATCATCACATAGCAACATGTGAAGAGCCACGTGTATGGTCACTAGCATGAAACTACATTGCACGCAGCTGTCCCGATGTGCAGGGTGAGAGCACACAGGTGTTGCGGTCATGGTAGACTCACCCTAACACCTGTTATGTACAAATTCATACTGGGGGTGGTGGGGAATGCAAGTGGTGCACACCAGATGACTATGTGTGTTTGTTGAAAAGATCGATGGTGTGTAAGCCCAGTGGTGTCCTGGTAGTGCATTGCAATGTAGGTGTGGCTGAGCACATTGAAGTGACACTGTGTCTGAATGGAGAGGCATTGCAGAGCAAGGAGGTGAGAAGTGACTTGTATGCTTCAAGGTAGCCTGAGCAATACACACACACCTCTGTGTCTGATAGTGTCAAATTTGTGATGCAGCTGGGAAAGGATGACATAGAAGAGGGCAATGGTGTACTACATCCTAAAAGTGATGTGGACCAGTGTGAAGATGTAGCACATGTCAGAAGAGAGATAGATAGAGAAATGTCTTACCATGCCACATATGTTGAAGCAGGAGGATGTGAAACAGGGAATCGTGTAGTGACAAGAATGAGCTAGGTTGCCACAACCATGGGCAGAATTCAGGGAGGGTTGGAGGGTAAGGTGTATGGGCCTAGTTGTGTGGCGAACCTGGGCAGGTACATTTCACCAATTATCATCACTACTAGCATGTGGGGTACAGCTTGACCCATAGTCCTCAAATACAGGCAGCCATGTTGGTCAATTGGATGTGGTGACTCATATTGTTGATGTTGGTGTCACATGAGAGCGAATGTATGATCTGGGTTCCATCCATGTGTGACAGTAAGTGGTGTCCCTGGGTCTAAATGAGGATGACTTCCGGGGCAGAGTCACCACAAGAAAAGGAATCCCTACAAGCTGACAAAGAGAAATTGTCTCGAGCCGCCCAAGGAAACGAATTTTTTTTAAATGTGAGGCACAATTGGCCTTATTGTTAAAAGTGGAACAAAAGAACCACTGTCAGTAGCTGCACAAGTCGTGTAAGTACTTATCCTTTGATTTGGTCCTGAAGAAAGCCCCATAGACCCGGCTGGGCGCAGTGGGGCTAAAACATGTCGGCCTGATTTTAACCAACAGTATAGAGGATCTAGTAACTTGATCCATATCTTCACACCAGCTTTTTTATTTATCCTGAATCATCTTTTTTTGTAATAAAACGATTGTCTTGAGATGACCCAGAGATTTTTAATTCACATCCTTTTTTGAGCACTCAAAGACACTATATCTGGACACTACTACGTATCCAGTGGTTACCTCCGGATGGAGGTGAGCATACAACAAAAAAAGACCCAATGATGATGCACCAACGCATCGTAACTGGCGGAGAACCAATATATACCTCCTACCAACTACGTGCGTGTATGAGGGTTTTTTATTAAGAGAACAAAACCCCTGGAAACGTAGTTATAAGTGGTCCATTCTCCCCCATCCTGATTTTTGATTCTAAATGAGGATAGCCAGAGGTGTCATGTACATGTGCCAGTGAGCAAGACTGAGTCAAACAGTTTGTGATACTCTGCAGATAACCAACTCTGGCAATTATGAAATTGGGTGAGTGTCAGTGCTAACAATCTTCCTAGTTTAACTGGACCCATCCCCTCAGTGTTGGTACAATGTGCCCACTGTCCAGAACTATGGAGCCACATTTGTGTGTAATGAAATCCCATGGGTATACACAAATAGCACAACCATAGTAAGTACATGTCCTTACACATTCCCCCAGTGTAGCAAGGTTGCTAGCTGTGTAGATTTGTGTGGATGCCTGCGAACTATGAGCCATTGGCCACATGAATGCACATGGTACATGCAAGACAACATAACAAGGCAGATTGCTGTGGTGTACTGTGTGAAAGTCAGACTGCAGGATCAAATCAAATCCATGACCAAACCCACATCCCTTTCCCAGGGAGGTGTGGGCTGAGTAGTGGCCAGTGGGAATGCATGCACCCTAGTCACTTGGTGCAATGTACACAGTAGTAGTGTCATTACATGGAACCACATCCAGTATAGACATCATAAAAAAGAAAACTATTCACTAATGCAGACATGGACCTTACCTCAACTAACCCGCACAGGCAAGGCAGGCTAGCAAGCTGTCTAACTGTGTTGCAATGTGTGGTATGACACAAAGTCATGCTTGCCACACACTTGTTGTGTAAACAATGCAGAGATATTGCCATCTGAAAGGCGAATGCAGTGCAACTTGGCCTCAATTCCTACGACTCACATATGTCTTACAAATCAATGTTGACCTGTATGTCCTACCCATCAATGTTGAACTGAAAGTCAATGAGACTTAATGATATATATCAACCAGATTACTCATGTCAACATCTAGCATAGATCACCATCGACATATCATTATTTCATTGCGGAGGGAAAAACAACACCTCCTGACCAGCTGCCTGTCCTGGATGACCAACCTGCTGGTGATGACATCCTGCCCCTGTGGATGATGACCCCTTTCAACAATTCCTGGACTCTATTGAAACACCTTCTCCGGTTGTGGGAGGGGCTGACAGCATTGCTGGGTCTCCAGAGGAACTGCCTACCATGGGACATACCCCATCTGCCAGCCCAAATCCAGGCCTGGACTGCGAGGACCCCCAGGTTGACTTCCAACAGTAGGCGGGAGGAGTCCAGTGTCAGCTGGTAGATGAGATGCAGGCGGAGATATAGACCATCATGGGCACCCGAGAGGGAGTCCGTAGGTGCCTCAGTCCCAATAAGAACACCTCTGAGGTAATAAGAGGCACCTGCCCTCCGGTCCATAGATTGGAACTGTCCCTGGCTGACATCGCTGGTGTCATGAGGCAGAGGCAAGAACAACAACCCTACCGATGTGACACTAGTGAGGTTGCCACCAATCTTGGGGCTATACGTACCATCCTTGAATATATGGAGCAGAAGCAGGGTTCCTATATTGCAACAGTAGGTACTTTCAACTGCAACGTTGTTGCTCTGCTGACAAGCAAGCAGGCCCTTCTCAGTGCTGTGCTACCTTCCTTGTAGCCACATTTGCAGCCCCTGATGTGTGTGTGCCTCAGATGCCTCCGGCACACACAACACAACACTCAGGGGAGGCACAGCACACATCAGAGGAGGAAGATGTGAACTGTAACAAATTGACAACGGAGATCTACTCAGTAACATTTGTCTGTGGCTTTCTGCAAGTTTCCCATTGGACCTGTGTTAAATATCATGCCATCGCCCTTGTCACTTGGTACTGTCTCCTTTTTGTATGCCCACCTGTTAATCTGATCCGTTTGTGGACTGTCGATGAAGCCCACCTTGCCTAATGGCAACTTAGACCTCCTCCTCACTGGAATAGTCCTCTCCTCCACATGTCACATGACATGTTTCCCCCATGAACTCTTTCTGAACATCCTTCAGCTCTTAAACAATGTTGGGGTTGTTGCTGCAAGAACTGCTACTTTGAATCAGCCTATGAACCCACCTGTACTATAAATGCACTACCTTGAACCTTTGTGTCGTATGTCTTTTGCTGCTAGGACTAGATAGACCATGGTGGATGTGCAGACCCAAAAGGCACTTCCTACCATCTCAAGGTAATTGTGATACAGTCCCTATCACATTCTCTTGTTAGACAAGGTCAAGCATCATGATCTTCCCAGCCAGGACATTATGTTATAAATTCCGTTGTGCTACTGAACATCATGGCCTGACAATAAGCATCGGTAACTTGAGTGGCACACATTAAAATAGGCTAACTAATCACACAATTGCAGAACTTCAAAAAATGGGTCCTGTGGTGCAGGTGAGCCACTCACACATGCTCAACCATTCACAGATGTTTAGCTCAGTTATCATGACTATGTCATCATGCACATCTGTCAGCCTCAATGTTAACATTCAAGATATAATATAAGTACAATCATAATGAAAGTACTGACAAGTAGCAATAACAAATGGTCGGTATTCTCCTGTTTTGCATCATACCTATGCCACTCAAGGATGTAGAAGCTCAGTGCTAAACCTTGGATATCATTAAGCATGAACTGCAACTAAGTATTTGGGGTCCTGTGTCAAAGGAGAAATGGTGTTGTAAGGCACACTGGGAAATGTAGGGACATTGTGTCCCTTTGGCCCTGAGAGCCCACACATGCATTGAATGTGAGTGTAACCACCCATTACATCAATTGTACCGTATACACACATAACAATATAGAGGAGCCAGAGCACAGACCCGGGAACCAAGCTACACATACCCAGGCCAAGAGGAGCAGTCAGACAATTGTCTTTTCTAACTTAGCAAGTAGTTCCACAAATAAATAGGCAGGAAGTGTAACACCACACAAGTACTCAATGCCAAGGTGGATACTGACCAGCAAACGATGATGACGTACTAGTACAATGGTGCAAGGGTGAGAGCGTAATTGGCAGGCAACAGTGTGTCCCAACAAAGCCATGAATTGCTACTATGGGTTGATAGACCCATCCCTATTGAACATGTGGCATAACTTACACATGCAGTACTTAAGTAGGTGACTATCTGGGTTGGGCTGTGTATCCATTCACACAAAGAGGACCACTCACAGAGCCCAAAGATTGTTGACGATCCCGTGACTGACTCCTTTGCAACACTGAGTGCTTCTTGTCCATAGGTGTCACACAAATTTACACATATCTACAAACACTGCAGGGAATCCCAACATCATGCACCCAAATCAGCCTAAGCAAATATGACAAGTCCTATGTACGCAGTTGTAAAAGTAGAAAAAGATTTTTATATCAGAAATTGTTATTCAAAGCAACTAAAACTACCTACCCAACCCTACCTAACACTATCTAATTTAAGCCTAAACTAACTTAACCTACCCATCTTACCCCAACTTAACACTACCTTAACCTACCTAAACCTAGCTCAATATATGCTGCACATTTCCCACAAAAGACATGTTAAACATCAACCCCCACCCCTTAACACAAGTAGTCACACAAAACAAACATAAACTACCCCTATACATAAACTAACTATACTTTAAAATGTAAACAATGTATATATATATATATATATATTCACTGAAAAAACCATAGGTTTCACACCAGTTATAGTTAGGAATTAGCATTTAAAAAACCTATTAAATTCACTGAAAAAACCATAGGTTTCACACCAGTTATAGTTAGCTGGAAATTTTACTCGCATAAAACCATTGAAATTCCCACATTATAGTTAGTTGGACTCACTATAACTCGCGCGCTCGCAATGCACTGCTGATGACGTCACATATTACATCACTCATGACATGGTCAGTGACATCACTCATGACATCACTGATGACACCATCCAGTGAATGTGTGTCTTTTAAAAAAATAAATATGTGTTATATATGTATATGTAAAAGTTGATGGAAGAATAAATGTTTAAATAAGTGTTTACATGGATGTGTTTTAAAAAATAAATTGATTTCTTAACTGGTTTATTAAGTGTATGTTAGTGAATACATATATTAGAAAGTAATGTTTAAATAGTTAAATATATGTATTAGTGTTTCACTTTGTGTATAAGTGGCTGCATGGGTTGGTGAGTAGCTACATGTGTATGTGTATGGATTATTAGATGTTTTTTTAGTATCAGTATGAGTGTTTGTATGGTTTGGTGGGGGTATTACTTAGCACATAGATGCATGAATGACTGACTCTCTCTTTGTATGTGTTTTGAAGACAGCATATGTGCAGGGCTGTATGGATGGATGAGTGTGTATATGTGTGTGTTAGTGAGTGAATGACTATCTCACTAATGTCTTTTATCAGTATCTACATATGTTTTAATCTAGTATATATGAATTTTGATGTATATAAGTGAGTATATGTGTGAGTGAGGGATTGTAAGAGTTCCTGTTTAAATTAGTATGTGTTTCTATAAGTGATTGTTTAAGAGAGTAAGTATGTGTAAGTTTCCTTAGAAGTAAAGTGGTAGTGTGTGTATAGCTGTATATGCAAATAAATGGATGTTCAATAGTTTATTAGCATGTGTGAGTATGTGTGAGACTATCTTTTGGATGACTGTCGGTGTGTAAGAGGATGTATAGGTGTATCACTACATATGATGAGTGAGTATATGTATGGGTGACTATATAGAACTGTTGGTGAATGAGTGGATGTGTATAAAGATGGTGGAATTACTGAATTAGTTGTTGTAACTGGTATGGGTATCTCCATTTTTTTGTAAATTTAAGTTTCTATTATTGAATATGTGTTTCAAGGGTTACATTCCACTGAAAGGAGGGCTGTTACTCTGTCACAAGGATGGTGTCATCAGTGATGTCATTGACCATGTCATGAGTGATGTAATATGTGACGTCATCAGCGGTGCATTGCGAGCGCGCGAGTTATAGTGAGTCCAACTAACTATAACGTGGGAATTTCAATGGTTTTATGCGAGTAAAATTTCCAGCTAACTATAACTGGTGTGAAACCTATGTTTTTTTCAGGGAATTTAATAGGTTTTTTAAATGCTAATTCCTAACTATAACTGGTGTGAAACCTGTGGTTTTTTCAGTGAATTTCAATGGTTTTTTAATAGCAAATCTCTATAGGTATAAAAAGTAAAACATTTTATAACGAATTTTATATTGTATAATTATGTAAAAAAAAAAATTTTTTGCCCTGGGGCGCTCCCGGGGGGCATACCGGTGAACGCACTGGTAAGCGCAATGTTACGGCGCGCCCCGGGGCGCGTACCGCGGAGCGCCCCGTTAGCGCTATTCTCGCGAACGAAAACAACATCGTGACGTTTCGCGTAACCGCGTGATGGGTCATATGACGCACTGCGTAAGTGCACCCGGAAGCACGCGAGCGCATACGATCGCGCAACGTCCTGACGCGCTTACGCTACGCACCCCTCGGCGCGCCCCGGAGCGTGACTACGGGCGCGCCCCGGGGCGCGTAGCGTGAGCGCGTCGGGTCATGTGATCTGAAAATAACACTTTTCATTGGTGCAGAACAGTTTTGGTTTCCAAATGATGAAAGCCCGGGTCATGTGACCTGAAAATAACACTTCTCATTGGTTCAGGACAGTTTTTTTTTCCAAATGATGAAAGACCCCACCTTTTTTCCTTATTCTGACTTTGTCCTTTGTCTGAGGAAGACCTGTTTCAACAATAAAGAGAATTATTTTGTACTTTCAAATGGCTACTGTAGCAGCAACAGCTGGAGCATCTGCACCACCACCACCACCACCAAGAGGACCACCACAACAGTACATTGGTGGTCAAGAAGAGGAGGAGGAGGAAGAGGAAGAGGAGGAGGGGAGAAGATGGCTGCCTGAAGACAATACCCCATACAAGCCAAGGCCACACATTGTATGGGAGTTTCTTTCAATCCCAGAGGGCAAGAAAAAAGTCAATGCGGCCAAGGTAACTTGCCTAATCTGTGGCATGGAACTCTCAAGGGGCAGCCCAAACAAAAAATATTCTTTTGGTAATAATACCATGATTAGACATATGACCTGCAAGCATCCAAATAACTATTCTGCTGCAGAGATCAGGGAACTGGCTAGTAACCTCCCCCAGTCTTCAAGGACCACATCCAAAAGAAAGCAACCCACTCCATCGGGACCAGAGACAACGGAGACGATGCCTTGCATTCAACCACGATTTTCAGATTTTAGAATTACATGTATTCATTGTGGCAAGCTAATCTCCTATGGTGAAAAGAGCGTAAAGCTCGTCGTCCTTGCTGGTGACAATCACAATTGCCCCCAAAAAACCCTAATTTTTTCCGTTTTTTGTTTTTTGCTCCAGTTGAGCCATTTTCAATTCCCTTTTTTTTTGTTTCTCCCCATAAAAAATACAAAAAAAATATAAAATTGTTTTGAAAAGCCAAAAAAAGTACAAAATGTTCAAAAAAACATTAAAAAAAATATAAAACAACAAAAAGAAGAAAAATAACAGTTCTTTTTAGAACTACCTTTAATTTATAAAAAATAAACATATATTTTTAAAGAATCTCTGTCAATTTTTTTTCCTTAGGGTATACGTACCGGGGCGCGCACCCAAAAAAAATAAATAAATAATGAAGGAGTTAGCATGAGGGAAGAACACAGAGAGTAATGTTAAGAGAAAGAGAGCTACAGGGAGAAACACAGAGGGATTGTTTATTACATAGTAAAAAACAGAGAAGGTGTAATAGGGTGAAAGTGAGAAAAGTAAAATGACTAAAGGAGCGAAAGAAAGGAAGAGAGAGGAAGAAGACTAAAGTAGAGATAGTGGGAGAATGTGAGTGGGTGTGGAAAGAAAAAGAAAGGACAGTAAAAAATGGAGAATGAAGGGTAGTGGCGGAACCGGGATACATGAAGAACGGTGAAGGAGGGTGAGAAAAGACCAGTTAGTGTAAGTAAAGAGGGGTGAAAGAGGGTGAAAAATTGAATTAGGATAAGACATGGGGAGTGACAAAGAGAAAGGACAAAGAGAGTAAAGGAAACAGTGCCTGTATGGGTTTGAGTGAAACAGCAAAGAAAGGTAAGTAATGCAGTGTGTGTGACTTATAGGGAGTCAGTGGGTGTAGGTCGGGGTGTGGGTGTGTAAGGTGTGTCTGTGGGTGTGGGTGTGTGGGGTGTTTCGGTGTGGGTGGAGGTGAGGGTGTGTGAGATATGTGTGAGGGGTGTGTGGGTGTGGGGGGTATGTGTGTGGGATGTATGTGTGTGTATGGAATGTGTGCGTGTGTGAAGAGTGTGTGTGGGGGTGTGTGTGTGTGTATGAGGTGTGTGTGTGGTGTGTGTGTGGGGTGTATGTCAGAGGTGTGTGTATGTGTTGGGAGGGGGATGAGGTGTGTGTGGAGGAGTGAAGTAAATAATTAAGAAAAAGAGAATCAGTGAAGAAGCAAAGGAAGGGAACAGAGGGTAAGTGAAGTAAAGAATGGGAACTGAAAGAAGTTGAATATGAGAGGGGAAATAGGGATAGGGGAGTAAACATGGAGAATAAGTGAGGGAAGCAGAGTAAAGAAACAGGAGTGACGTTCGTTGAGAAAATATTAGTGAGGTTAAAGCAAAGGGTGATGACAAACTACATTTTTTTAGTAACACTTACCATATAATTAATGTAAACTTAATTACATGTTTTTACTACACTTTGTATCTGTGAAAGAGAGAAGAAAAAATAAGTTATAATTAGTAAAATATGTATTTTAAATTAAAAAATACAAATGAAGAGGTTAAACATCATAACAGTGTATTTAGAAATAAAGTAAGAGGGAAGGAAACAGAAAGGGAAATAAAGTAAGGTAGAAGGACAAAAAGAGAGAAAATGAAATAGAAGGAGAGAAAATTCCTAAGAGTAAGGCATATAGATTCACTGACAGAGAGGAAGAGAAGAACAGAGAAATGAACTGAAGGTAAGAAAGATACTAAAACAATGTGAGTTAGCAAAACTAAATCAGGAAACAGGAGTAAGTAAAAAGGGAATGACTGAGAGGGAAAGGAGTCTGATTGAGGATTCATTTACAAGAATGAGGAATGGAAGATGACTGAGAGTAAGTGAAGAACAGTCATAGAGTGAAGGGATGAAGGGAGAGAGGATAATATACAACGATTGAGGGAAATGGAGTGAGGAAGTTAGTAGACAGACACACTAAGAGAAAAACTGAGTGAGGTGGAGTACAATGAGTGAGCAAAGGAAATGAGTAAGGGAGCAAAAAAAGGAAAGAGAGGAGAAGACGACCAAAACAGTGGTACTGAGATAAAATAATTTGGTGATGAAAGTAAAGAGAAGGACATTGAAAGACAGGAAAGGAGGGATAGTAATGGAACCAGAGTAAAATAAATGGGATGAAGAACGATGAGAGAGGAGCTGTGAAGTTGTTGTAAAAGAAATGATAGAAGGTAGATAAACACAAGTGAACATAACACAAGGAGAGTGAGGCACTGAGGACATAGAGGTAGTGAACGAAAAATAGAGAGAAAAGGTCAAAAGAAAGGAGCAAACAAAGATAAGTGAGGGAGAGTGGGTGATTTATAGTGATAGAGTGCGACAATACTGCTGAGTGAGTAAACAGGAATTACTAAAAGAGCAAAGGAGGAAAATACGGAAAAGGGAAGTAAAGCAGAGAGAATGAAAGCTGAAAAGTTATGCAAGGGAGAGAGGGGATGCAGACAGTTGAAATGAGAATGAGGGGTTGTCAAAGAAGTGGAGTAAAGGAACGGGAGTTACAGAGAGTGAGAGAAAGACATTATAAGTGAGTAAAAAGAGCTGAAAGAGGATGGAAAAAGGAAAGTGAGTGTCAGACAATGGGAATACAATTTAATTTACACAATCCAAAGTATAGAATAACTTGTACAACATGTTACATAGTTTATTTTTGCTGTTCTCAGAATATATTGAATTTCACTTAAACCAGTGAGTTCAAATTACTCATCATATGACAGCGGGAAAAAAACCCACAATCTAAAAGATTGTGTTTTAAAGAAACCATTAGATACTCACAAATGACAAATCTACACTAATCTTTGATTGACTTACTTTTCCTTTAGGCCAAATAGTATATCATGGAGGTCCTTTTCTCGTTGCAAAGTACTCTGCTGTTTACTAAAAAATCCATTTCATCGACTTTCTAGAAGAAAAGCTCCAAGAACATCTGAAATATTTTCATTATTTTCATATACTCCTTTTTTTCAGTCATGACTCTTTACTCATTCCTGTACCTTTCCTTTTGGCCACATAGTGTCAGATGTATGAGTATATTTTCAAATTAATTCTAAGAAACTCTGAAATTACCGTTTTTCAGACGTTCTGAAAGAAAGGCTCATACAACATCTTCACAATATGGATCGCTTTTACTCAGAATATATTTTTAAACAGCAAAATAACCTTTATTAACTGCTCCCGTCTTCATAGGCCAATTACCTTTACTTACATTTTGGTTCTAAAAACACCAGGTATGAATTTTTTAAGTCAAAAGGCAAACGTTGTTTGAAAGTCAAATGACTGTCATTACAGTGGGTCCAACCTTTATGACTTTTTAAATAGCATCTGTAATGCCCTGATGTTGTTGAAGGACCGTCATGATAAATAATAGCTACAGTTGCAAACGTTCTTCCTGATATTTATAACTGAGAAGCCAAAAATTTTTTAATAGAAGTTGACAATTTACTTCCATCAGGTCTACATCGTTGGAACATTAAAATGACATATTGACCATAATTTTGTATAAATAATGTGGACAGCATTGCAGACTTACATTGGGTACACACCATATTGTGATCCGCTGCTTTAACTAGATTATTAAAAGGCACTGATTTGCAGTCTGGTGCACTCAAATATATAAATCTTTCAGTGTCTATTCTAGTAGTACTTGATAAAGTACAGTTGTCGCAGTCATGCTGCCATTGATAAGAAAGGCTAAAACGATTTTTTATATCTACACCTTCATCTTCCAATACATCAAACATATACATTAAAAATTCCTGACAATCCTGCTGAATATTCTGTGAAAATTGATTTTGACCAGAACATATGTCTAGAAGATTTCGAATTTCTGAAACACTTTCTATTTTTGCTCTATCACTGCTACATTTCTCAAACACAGAATTCAATAAACAGCAGAGTGTTACATCCCGATTTTCAGCAATCTGTTCTTGTAAAGTTTGAAGAAAAAAACATTAACCACTAAATTAGCATAGCAGTTGACACCAGAACTGTTTTCAAACTGAAATCCAACAACATCTTCAACAGAATCCTTTTTCTTTCTGCTTACAATTACAGTTTCATCTACTTTTTGTCTTTTTGCTACTACCTCACTGCAATTATTCTCATTTCTTCTTTTTGGGCCTACCACACGTTTTTCAATCAGAGGATATTGAGGCAAATGTGGAGCATACTCTCTTCTTAACCTGTTGTATTCTTTAACACAATCTAGATCAGCACAAATCTTTGTTTCATCACACTCAATCAAGTACAATCCTGATAAAGTTCTGACTCGTGATAATGCCACATATGCCATACCCTCTTTAAACACAGAAGTTCCAATGTTCACCAGAGCGCTATCTACACTTAAACCTTGAGATTTATGGATTGTCACCGCATATGCCAAACAAATAGGAAACTGTTTTCTGCGAACATATAAGGCTTTCACAAGCAGAAATCTAGCTGAACAACGACAAATTTGTTCTATTTCGTCAATGCCATCAAATTTAATTTTTAAAATGTCAATTCCATCTCTATTTTTGTAATTCACAAAACCAACAACATGACCCATTGCTCCATTTACCAGACCTCTTTCAACATTTAAATCCTTCTCAAAATGATACGACAATTTAAACACACATTCAGAGTCTTTTCAAAACCAGCAGTTTTGGATCTAGTCTTCTCTAATGAATCCAATTTTGATTTCAAATTTTCTGACAAAATAATTGTTGCTCCCATATGCTCTATTTTATCTATAGCTTCCAGTTTCACTATCTCTTCATTTTCTAACTTTAACATTTTGTTGTTGAACATGGAACATTCTTTCAGATTTGGCATCAAACATATGCCAGATTTCTTCTCGTTAATTTTCTTAAAAATATTCTCTGGAAGAATGTTTTCATTTGGGTACAAATTTGAAATTATTCATCCATGTAAAGGTTCTTTCCCATGCTGACTTACTTTTCCAATTCTTACATCTTGTAGAATATTTTTATAATCTTCATCCTTTGCCTGCCGCATATTTTGAAGCAGTTCTGTATATTTGAAGTTTAACCATATATTAACGTTTCCAATGCTTCCTAGGCACTTCCTGGTATCTTCATGCGTGAGCATTTTGAACACAGGTTGTCCTTTCACTGGAGTCAACTGCAGTAGATCTCCAAAAACAATAATATGTTTTCCTCCAACTAAGACATCATAGTCTGTTCTAAGAATTTCTTGCATTCTCAAATGCACAAAAGCAAGCATTATATTTGACACCATGCTTACTTCATCAATGATAAGAAGTTTCATTTTCTTCAGGACTCTCGAAACTTCGGAACACGCATCTCCAGATAGCTTGTGGTATTGCAATTTGTTATCATGCTCCACTGGCAGCATCAGTAAACGATGTAAAGTAATCCCTTTAATATTATGTGCTGCCAGCCCAGTTGGAGCGGTAACAACACAAGATAGCGGTGATTCAGTCCTTTTCTGCAGATAAGTTGCAATTGCTTTAATCAGAAAACTTTTTCCAGTTCCCGCTTCTCCACTCACGTACAGTTGGACAGGTTTAAATGATGTACATGAGCACTCTTTTTTCTCATGAGTGAATCCATGTTCAATCTGTTCTGTGACTTCGTCATATATTTGCTTCTGCTCAAGATTTAGTTGTTTCACCAAATCTTTTAAGTTAACTACATCATCTTGAGCTTGTTCCATAGCTCTTTCCACCTCATCCATGGCAGTGGCAGCTTCATTTTGGATAATTGGTCCTCCTAGTGGATCCTGACTCAATGAAGCAGAACTCTGACTGTCTTGAGAACTGTCTCTAGCAATCTCTACAGCAATTGTGGCTTCTTGCTCTATTTCTTCGTTCAACATTTGCAGATAATTTGGAAAAACAGGACATTCTATGGTATCCTTGGTTGCATTAAAAGAATCTTCGTAACAGAGAAAATCTCCAAGTAGTTCCTCTTCTGTACGCCATGGCTTAAAGAGTTGCAAAAGAGCTAAATAGTAAAATTCCCTTTTCTCTGGATTTTCGCAACTCATTTTTCGATGATTAATCAAATGGCCTTTTCTCTGCTTCACTAGACATCCTTCACACCCAATGATAGCATATATTCCATTGTTGATATCTTCTCTGATGGTTCTCTTATAAACATAGTTTTGCAGAACTTCATAGAGACAAGCGTTCTCAAGGTAAGAACTTCTATTTGGATAGTATGTATCCAACATATTTGTCTTCAAAATATCTGTACTTTCTGGTTCTTTCTCCGCCAAATACTCTATTTCTTGTACAGATTTCAAAACTCGGTTTCGTGTTGCAGCAAGACCTAGACTCACCCAAATGATGGTTCTAGATTTGGCATAGAGACTTGCTGATAACAATCGATCAGAACATTCATATGCTCCAATTTCTCGATGCGACAACATCTTCAGACTGTAACTGTATAATTTCTTGCTTTGACTCTTTTCATGTGAAATGTCCTCCCACATTTCCTTCAGTTCTGTCTTTTCTTTTTTTGTGATGTAAGACGTCACATATCGAGCCACAGCAATAGAGTTGTCAGCAACGAACTGAATATCCATGCTAGCATTCCACATGGACAAAATCACTGGGTTGTAGTCGTTGATGTACTTGGACTCTTCGTTTCTTTTTAAATTGTATGTATTTTTTGGGGATTTCCTCGTCACAGTATGTCGCAGAGAAGACATCAAATTATTTACTCTTCCTTTAGAAATCACTGGTCGTGGAAAGCCGAAACGACATTTTGTGTAGAACTTGTCCTTGTTTCTGAATTTTCGACGACAGTACTTTCCACAAAGATGGGATTGAAAGCGTAACACTTGTTGCCTTAAACTGTTTTCCTCTGTAGTTTTCGGAACAGCACATGTTAAATACTCTTCAATGAACCTCATCACTGTCTCATCCGAATCTGTTCCAAATTTGGGTGCATCTTTAATCCACAACAACATATGTATGTGGGGAGCACCTCTCGCTTGATACTCCTTTCTCCAGCAGAAATCTAAAACCTCTCCCAGGGGAGGATTTTTTTTGTTGGTAATAAAAGACATCATAGCTTCAAATCTATGATTGAAATATCTGCATACGTTCACTGGATCCAAAGAACACAGTTCTCCAGGTTTTTTTAATTCTATATTTTGTATATTTGCATTTGCCTCTCGTAGAAATTCAAGTAAGTCGTCCCATGCATACTCGGCACAGCTAAGAGTGAGGAACCATGTAGGAGTTCCTAAGTTTCTTAGCATACATTTCAATTCCCCACGACGACGGTACCAATACTCGTTTGTACCACGCTGACATGCCTAGAGATTGATTAGATGAGATTCCAAAATATTATCTTGCAGATTCATTTTTTCCATAAAGTCCCTCGCCAAAACATTTTGCAGATGTGCTCCACTTTTCAGAATATGGTTTACTGCATAAGAAAGCCCAGACAAGTCACTTTCATACAGTAGATGAAACAAATAGGAATGCATTGACGAAACCTTGGATCTTCAGCATATAATCTTACAGTTCGATATTCAGATGCAGGAATTTGAAGTGGTCGATCGTCATATCGTCCACCTCGACCTGTTGGAAATAGCTGTGGAAAACAACGAGCTTCCAAACTTTCTTCCCATACACTAATGGGACTTCCTTTTGCTGTTTTCATTTGAAACATTTCAATTGCATTCCCCATTACTTCTTTGAAATGCAAAGGATGAACAGTATAATGTTCATATATTTCTTCACTTCTAGACACATCAACTTTTTCAATTTGGCCGGCTGAACAATCACTGTCTTCATCTGCAGCTGTTTCCTCTGCTGCAACAGATACATCTTTGTAATACTCATTGTTTTTGACTAAATACAACGTTGCCTTTTTGACTTTCCTAACATCCACTAAATCTTGCCAGATTTTCTTACTCTTTGTCGGAACCCCATTAACTAGAATAACTAAAGGTTCCTCTTCTACTTTTTCTATACCAATTGTATCAATATTTTTTTTGAAATCTAGAGGCAAATAAACAACTCTTCCCTTTAATCCTCTTTGCAAATCTGTAGGAGGCAATTTCCCTATCTTAGGCTCCATGCGAACAATTGCCTGAAAAGGGTGGACACATTGAATCAAAATAGACTCATATGTATTTAAATCCATCAATTCAGGGGGAATGTCTACCAACTCCAGATTATTATGAACAGCTCTAGCAGGCATTCTGTTTTGAATTAATTTATCATAACAATATTTACAAATACGCTGATCAGAACTCAAATCAAAACAATTCTCCACCCACAAATAAGTTGCAAAATCCTTCCACTCATAATTATTTATCTTTTCACTTTTTACGTATAAATCAACTAATCTAGTTTGATGCTTATAATGACTTCGTCGACAACACACACAAGTAAAATTCGGCCTTTCACTTGATTTCACCTTAAACCTGGTAATTTCCTGGTCAAACTTTTCTGTACTTGAAATCTGTACATTGTCTTCCTCATTACCTTGAATTTCTGTGTCAATTTCTACACTGTCCCCTTTTTCACCAAAATAACAAATCTCAATTTCTTCACAAATCTTCTTCACATCTAATTGAGTTCCATGCAAAAGAGCACTGTTTAATTGTTTAAGCTTAAGTGCTGGACTTTTTGCATAATACAACATTCTCACTAATTTCCTCATTTTGGTATGATGCACTGCTAACATCCTAAAATGATGAAACACACTCTGACAGACTTTTCTAGAAAGACAAGCCAGTGAATGCCCTTGCAAACCTGTGTTTTCTCTCACTCTGCAAGGATCTAAGTCTTGCAACAACTTCATTTTCTGCTTTAGACTTTTCTTACTATATGTACGTAAGAAATACAAAACAAATCAATTGATTCCTGTCGCACACTACAAATACTACTACACTTCCAAGTGTACACTGGACCCTTAGTACGTCTCCCTGAAACTTCATCAGTTAACACCTCTTCTGGTTCTCTAGGCACAGTTTCTCTTTTTCAATCGGACAACCGTCTTTCACCTCATATGCTCGACCACTGGTGTCAACTGCATGCACTAAATCATTCTCCTGGAAGTAACTCTCCTCATTAAAAAATGTCTCACAACTTGAACTGTGCATCCATTCTCCTGAAAAAACTTTACAAAAATTAGTCCGATTAATTACTCTTTTCCATCTACTGTTTGATTTGAAAACATCATTGTCTTGTTAAGTGTCCTGATTCTATTGATTATTAAAATAAATAATTTTTTCTTAACTTCAAAAGCCTGATCAACAATCTTCTCTACACTTTTCTTTTTCTTATAAAAAGCAGCTCTCTGTTTACCTTTCCTAATGTTTTTTAACAAATTTAAAACCACCCTATTGCGAAACATTCGTTTACGAATGTCTCTAAACTTATTCTGCCTTCTATTCCTATACATATTATTCTCTCCTGCTCCAGTAGTAATATTTTTTGAGGGCATCTCCTTCCTTTTCAAATTTACTTTCTCATTCTCTTTTTCTACATGCTGTCCAACATTTTTTTTTTGATCTACATATGTTTGGTAAGAAAGACTTAGTTGTCTTACCAGGAGCTTTTTTCCTGTTTTTTGAAGTATTTGTTGTGGAAGAGTGCTGTAATTCCATTTCTGTTTTAGTTTTTTGGAGCTTATCATCTTTTCTTCTCCTTTCCCTTGAGGGCATCTTTCCTTACTCTTGAAATCTTGCTTTCAATCTGTGTTAAAGAAAAAAAATAGCACATATAGACCACTATTACCAAACAACAAAGCAATGACAAAAAGCAAACGGTCTATTCATGGTTACAGATCAGATGAGGATTCTCCAGGGGTGCAGAAGAGGTGAGACCTGTATTGAAGAGTGTCGTGGAAGAGAGGTCTGTCCACAGGTACAAAGAAGGTGAGACCTGTGTCTAAGAGTGCAGTGGGGGATAGGCTTCATGAAGTCTAGTCCACTGCACTCTTACACACAGGCTTCACCACCTATGCTTCCCAGGAAAGGCCTATCTCCCAATACAGTCTTGAACATAGGTCAAATTTCTTTCTTTCAACAAGCAAACACTATTTATTCCATCTCAAAAATGTAAAGGCCATTCATTTTCCCCAAAATCGTTTTTGACTTCACATTTAGGAAACACAGCACAGGTCCTATGTACAACCATTCCATGTCACTATTGAAACCTCACTATTTTACAAAATACAATTCCTCTATGCAAACAAACTCAATGTCCTTCCTACACTGAGTTAACACAGGTTACATCATTGTGAAAGAGTCAAATTGACACCTGTGTCCAGGAGTGCAGTGGACAAGACTAAACTGGAGTAGTGTGCAAAAAAAGATGAGCCTCATTTATGAGGCCCTGCGTCAGTTTTGCACTGCTGATGCGTCACTTTTTGTGACGCATCAGCGGCATAAAACATGTGCCTTGTTACGCCATATTTAAAAAGTGACGCATGTAGGTAGATGCGTCACTTTTTAAACCCCTGCGTCACATTATACCTCTGTCAGGTGTAATGTACACAGAGGGGGCACTCCCCCGCAAAAAGCCTCGTAATAGTGACACAGTGAAATCTATGAGATTTCACTGCGTCACTTTTAGGAAACTATTACGTCAAAATCTTGCGCCTGCCTCACAGCAGGCGTAAGACTGAGGCAAACGTTTTCACATGGGGCTTTTCCCATGTGAAAGGATGCATTGCTGGAGTTGTGTCACTTTTGTGACACACTCCAGCAATTCGTCACTTTTGCGCTTACAGATACATCAGAAATACTGACTTATCTGTAAGTCCTTGCAACATGATGCGTCATACATTAAATATAACGCATCATTGGTGTCACAAGGAGTGCGCAGTGAAAAATGACGCATCGCTGTTTTCATAAATAAGGCCCTCAGTGTGCTTCCTAATCTGAGGTAACACAGCTGACATGATTGTGAAAGGTTCACATTTTTTTATGTAATCATGCACACACTACTTATTCCTTCTCAAAAATGTAAAAGCCATTGATTTGCCCCAAAATCGATTTTTCAATAACATTTTAGAAACACAGTGCAGGTCCTATGTACAAGCATTCCATTTCAGTACTGAAAAGTCTCTATTTTACAAAATACATTTCCTATCTCTTGCAAACATTCCTACCAAGCATTACCCAAAAAATGAAACAAACCAGCAGCAAAGAAACTCAGTCTGCTTCCTAATCTGAGGTAACACAGGTGACATGATTGAGAAAGGTTCAAATATTTTTATGGAATCATGCACACACTATTTATTCCTTCTCAAAAATCTAAAACCAATTGCTTTGCCCCAAAGTCGTTTTTTTAATAACATTTTACAAACAGAGTGCAGATCCTATGTACAAGCATTCCATTTCAGTACTGAAAACTCACTATTTTACAAAATACATTTCCTCTCTCTTGCAAACATTCCTACCAAGCATTACCCAAAAAAATGACAGAAACCAACAGCAAAGAAACTCAGTCTACTTCCCAATCTGAGGTAACACAGGTGACATGTTTGTAAAAGATTCGAATATTTTTATGTAATTATGCACACACTATTTATTTCTTCTTAAAAATGGTAAAGCCATTGATTTGCCCTAAAATCGTTTTTCAATTAACATTTTAGGAACAGAGCACAGATCCTATTTACAAGCATTCATTTTCACTACTGAAACTCATTGATTTGCACTAAAATCGTTTTTCAATTAACATTTTAGATACAGAGCAAAGGTCCTATGTACAACCATTCAACTTCACTACTGAAACATGACTATTTCACAAAATACAAATCCTCTATCTTGCAAATATTGAAACCATGCATTTTCAAAAAGCATCACAGAAACCATCAGCAAAGAAACTCAATGTGCTTCTTAATCTGAACTCTCTTTCTATATTGAATGAATCATAACTCACCTTTACAAATGCTTTGGGAGATTGAGAACAGTGTCAGATACACACACCAATATTTCTTTAACAGAGCAAAAGGTATGTTCTCCAGGCACTGCAACCATTAATGGCACAGAAAACCTCTAATTCTACACACATATTCCTCATGGTAACCAATCAAAACTCTTCCCTCTCTATTTTCAAACCAACACCCTTCCCTCCCCTCAGCCCTTTCTACCTGTTACCATAGCAACTCCCTCCTCACTGAGCTCTCAGGGCTAAAAGGTTATTCTACAATGTTGCAAATGAACTCAGCAAGGATGTTTGACATCTCAATACCCCAGCTTATGAGGTACAATGTTTCTTTAAATGACTTTTTCTTAACCATTCAAATTACTTCTTTCACAGAACAGAACCATGCACCCTAACTTTCAGTTTTCAACTTTCTGAATCCACCAATCATTGCTTGTGATTCAAGAGCACTGAAACTCCACAGTTTTTTTTTGCAAACTCCTACTGTTCCAACTGCCATTTCATTCCCACACTTCATCTGACTGCACCAGAACCTCCTCTTCCCATGTATTCTGTCTGGATTATTGGACATAGCTACATCCACTGGGCTCAAAGGTATGCAGCTACCAGAAATTTTCACAACCTTGATTTACCAAATGTGAACATTAAATGGATTGGCCAGAGAGGATTGAGATGTCATCAATTGATACCATTGGTGAAAACCTTTTTGCATCTGCCACACCCTCACCTCATAATTCTGCACTGTGGTGGAAATGACAGGCACTTTGACTGGGGTAGGTCTGGAAATGCTTTTAAAGGGCACCTTTGAACAATTGATGGCACTTTTTCCTCACAAGGCCTTGGTATTTTCCAATATATGCCAAAGACAGAAATGGAAGTGGTCCAACCAATTTTGTCCACAATATGAGAAAGCACGGAAACATGTGAATAAATCTGTTTCTGCTTACATGAGAGACTATGGAATGGGTTCAATATACAACAACAACTTGCGTTACAACATGCAAAATATCTACAGAGGAGATGGTGTACACTTCTCAGATGAGGGGAATAGAATATTCCTCCTGAATATAAGACTGTGCATTGGAACCTACTTGTAGGTACTTAAATCAGCCACAGAACCCAAAAGCTCTTTTCAGAGCTACCCTACCTCTGATCACTCAAAATGATTATTTTTCTCTAACTTTTTTCACTCTTTTTCATCAAAGTACGCTTCCCGGTACGCTTCCCGGTGCGCGTACCGGGCGCTCCCCCGCGAAAATTAAAAATAAATGGTTTTTTTGGGCCTATATGGGCCTCCTAAGCCCCCCTCAGAAAACCTAGGGGGTCAGGGAGTGTCCACCGTGCCCCCTTTTACCCATTCCCAACGTTGTTTGTCCTCCATCTTGTGTGTCCCAAAAATTTTTTAAAGTTAATTTACATAAAAACCACTGGAGACACTTTCACCAAATATAGAATAGGCCATACTACATACCAATCCCTACCATTTTCCCAAATTTGGTGGAATTCAATTGAGCCATTTGAGCTGTAGCATTGTCTAAATATCCTGAGGTAAATTACATGACAAAAACACATCTGAAGTGTTAGAATTTACAACCAATTAAAATGTTACTTTCCTTTTCTACTTTTTTTCCTGACATTTGATTGGTTATGTACATGAATATAAATGAAAAATGAGAGGGAAACACAGCCATTTTGACTACAACTACCTGAGGTACATCTTGAAAGGATTTTCGCATTTTTTCTTCTTCACCTCTCTGTAGAGTAAGTTGTTAATTTGTAAGGGGCACTTTAAGTTAATTTGTAAAAACGTTTTCTGATAGTTATTTACTGTCACTCTGCTATAGTTATAGATAGAGATAGGCTCCTCTGTTATATTTATGGATTGACTTAGGCTTCTCTGCTATAATTATGAATTTACTTACGCTTCTTCACAGGCACTTTTTTATATTTCTACTTCCTGCCTGATACCATACACTGCCCAAAGTTAACTTCACTGTTAAAAAATCAGAACTACCTGTCTGAACTTAAACCCAACACTGCCCTAACTCTACTGGTATATTTATTTTTAATACAATTTACAGCAGGAAAATGGAAGGAGAAGCAAATATTTCTTTCAAAATAGTTCTTCAAAACAATCCTGAGGAAGACTTGGACTTTATGGATCAGTCTCTAGACGAAGAATTAGTTAATTGTGTGGAAGAAATCGAATCATGGACTGAAATAATGTTGGAAGTGTTATTAAATTTTGAAAAATCAGAGCAATACATTTTTATTTATTAATTAAAAATTGCTCTAGACATTATTCTTTTTTATATGTAATTCATGAAATAGTACCAAAATGATTAAGTTTATATTATAGTATAAATTGAAACTTACAGTATACTGTGCAATTTTAAAAGATCATAAGGGAGCAGGGTAGACTACCCATGATCCCCTAGGTCTTCTCAGGGAGTACTTAAAGGATCTGTTTCTGCTTTCCTGACAGACTATGGTATGGATTCCATATTCCACAATAACTTCTGTAACAACATGCAAGATATCTACAGAAAAAACGGTGTACATTGAATTTAAGACTCTGCATTGGTACCTACATGTTGGTACTTAAATCACCCACAGAACACAACAACTCTATTCAGAGCTACCCTACCTCTAAGCACTTTAAATTATTATTTTACTGTTTCACTGAGTTTTCCCCATGTGTGGGGGGGAGGTGTGTGTGGGGGATGTGTGGGGTGTGTCTGTGAGGTGTGTGTGTGTGTGTGTCTCTGGGGGGGTGAGGTGTATAGGTGTGTGTAGGTGTGTGGGGTATGTGGGTGTGGGTGGGGATGTGGGTGTGTAAGGTGTGTGTGTGGGTGTGGGTGTGTGGGGTGTTTGGGTGTAGGTGGGGGTGTGGGTGTGTGAGGTGTGTGTGGGGGGTGTGTGGGTGTGGGGAGTATGTGTGTAGGATGTGTGTGTATGTGTGGGATGTGTGGGTGTGTGTGTGTGTGTGGGGGGGAGGTGTGTGTGTGGGATGTGTGGGGTGTGTCTGTGAGGTATCTGTGTGTGCGTGTGTGTGTGTTGGGGGGGTGAGGTGTGTGTGTGAGTGTGGGTGTGTGGGATGTGTGGGTGTGGGTGTGGATGTGTAAGGTGTTGGTGTGGGGGTGTGGGGTGTTTGGGTGTGGGTGGAGGTGTGCGTATGTGAGGTATGTGTGGGGAGTGTGTGGGTGTGGGGGTGTGGGGTTGTGTGTGTGTCGGTGTGTGTGGAACGTATTTGTAGGTACCTAAAACAGCCACAGAACCCAAAAGCTCTTTTCAGAGCTACCCTACCTGTAATCACTCAAAATGATTATTTTACACTATTATTTTCACTATTTTTCATCAAAGTACGCTCCCTGGTACGCTCCCCGGTGCACGTACCGGGCGCTCCCCCTGCGAAAATCGAAAAAAAAATTTAAAAAATGTTTCACCCGCGGGACCCTTTTATGGCCCCCACATCAAACCTAGGGGGTCAGGGTGGTCTACCCTGCCCCCTTTTGGTTATTTCCTCCTTTGTTTTTGCCACCTCTTGTGTCTCGATCCTACCGAGACACAAGATGGCGGCTGCTCCGGACTGTTTGGAATGTTTACAGACACCCGAGAGCCAATCAGCTTTCCGTGCGCAAGTCGCGTGGCGCGCCCAGAGCGCTCCCGGTGCGCGTACCGGGGCGCGGCTATAGATATATATATATTTTTTTTAACCTAAATTACTCTAAATCCTCTGGATCACATATCTTGAGACATAGCAAAGGCACATTGGGCTACCAGTCCCTACAATTGTGCCAAGTTTGGTGGGAATCCATTCAGCCATTCGGGCTAAAAGTGAGGCCAACCGCCCTATGGAAATTAACATGGAGAAAACACGTTTTGGGACCCCCCTTTAATCTCAGCCCCCGCTTGACGAATCCCCCCTAAACTTTCAGGGAAGGAGCGGAGAGCCGTGCGGCAAATTTGAGGAAAATTACAGGCAGATTCCTCAACCGGCGCCAAAGTTATTCCCAATAGAATGTCGCGATTTCCCTATGGAAAACAATCCTAACTATAACTACCTACTGGCGACCGCCAGTAGGTAATATATATATATATATATATATATATATATATATATATTTGTCGAAAACATGAGAATACAAACACGCACTTACCGCAAACCAACAGCGGGCAATGCTTTATTGCACGCAAATAGTTTTCACCCGACATCCCTCAAACAATCCATCCCCTATGCTAAATGTCTACGCATGACCCGCAACTGCAGCACAGCCGAAGGGCTGGCAATGTCCAAAGAGAATCTATTCTCTAGACTGAAGCAAAGAGGGTTTACCCAGAGAACGTGTATGGATGCTAACATGAAATGTTGGCACTAAGACTAGAAAGGAACTCCTCTTCCCCCCTGTGGTAGTGACCAATACTGAGGGTAATGAGCGCCAACCTCCTAGACTGATCACGGGGTTCAATAGGTATCACACTAACCTCAGAAAAATTCTCACGAGACACTGGCCTTTGGTACGCAACGATGCGACCATAGGCAAGGCTGCTGGAAAAACACCCCATATAACTTTCAGGAAAGCAAAATCTATGCGCAGCCAATTGGTGTGCAATGCCCCGGTGATCAAGAAACCGAACAATTGGTTGAAAGCCAGAAAGGGTTAAAAAAATGCAGTAAATGCAAGGCGTGTAACCATGGAATCAACATGACCAAAGTCACTTTACCCTTTAGACTAAAACCGTACTACATCAGAGCACAATTCTCGTGTAAAACTGAATATGCGATGTATGTGCTTGTCTCCATGTGCGGTAAAAGATACGTAGGGAGCTCCATACACCCAGCACATGTCAGGGTCCTCCAACACTTGCGGGCAATAGCCAATGACGACCAGGCATACCCGGTAGCGAGACACATTAATCAGCTACATGCAGGTAATTCCAAAAAACTATCCTATTTTGTCATCGACAGTGTACCGAAAAGTGCCAGGGGAGGGAACCGGAAAGGAGCATTACGACGGCTAGAGTCCAGATATATAATCCTGCTGAACTCCAAGATCCCTTTTGGTCTGAATGCAGATGAAGCCTTAAATGTACATCTGTAATACAGCCTGCCAATTCTGTAACCTTAGTACCATTCTTGAACATCTGCAGTTCATCTACTTAGTACTTAAGGGAATCACTTGTACATAGGAGCACCTCACGGTTTACTATAATTTAAGACACCAATTCACCACCAATGTAATATTATTTTTATACACTTTTAACACTTGGGACACACACAACCACACGTATTTAGATGAGTGAACCGCGCAACGAGTCATGTCCACAATTATACGTATGTGTGAGAACAAATAGATAACATGTCAGACTCTTATGCAGTAGTATGCCCAAAGCCACAATTTAGGACTGAGATGTGTGAAAACTATGACACAAGAAATTCTAGCACAGGTGAAATGTATATTTCAGCGCATACTTGGGTACTTACCTTTCATACTGTAATTCCTCAGCATTTGACATGTGTATGTTCAATGTAACGCAACCGGACAGAAACATACGAGTGAGCGGTTGAACAAGATAATTACTTATCCTGTGATGGTTATGTGTAAATATTTTATTTAGCCTTGTCATATTAATTGGTTGACATTATAATTTATTTAAACGCCTGTGTGACATAAACAAAGGCGCATGGTGGTTGAATTTGTAAAGCACTATAATTAAATATTCACGTGCGAGTTGGAAAAAGGAAAAAAAGACTAAACAATGACTAATGAAAATTGTAAACTCGGAACTCTTCTATGTTTGTTGGTATGTGTCACAATAAGGTAATCATAGTAACCAAATAATTCGAGTTGAGACCTGTCAGACCATTAACTATACAAGTGATCATGTATATATACCATGACAGAATGTTCATGCAGATGTAGTGAACAAGGCGGGAGCAAGCCGCCGAAACGCGTCTAAGCAGCAAACAGAGCAAATAAATTTTGCTTGGATTACAACTCACGGAGTCAGCGCCTCACTTGATCGAACGTGTGGATTGGTTTCAAATATATATATATATATATATATATATATATATATATATATATATATATATATATATATATCCAAACGTCACAGGAAGCCCCCAGTGAAGTCAGGCCTCAGACACGCAACTTTTGCTCAAAGATCTTTATTGGCGGCTTGCATGCTGGCAGCGGACAAGAAACAGCATCAAGGTCCATGTAACGCCAGACGCGTTTCAGGAGTGTTCATCCCTTCCTCAGTGGCGTGGACTCGAGAACATCAGCAACGTTAATCCCACACCCATCTGATCTTTAAACAACCCGCCCTCATGGGCGTGGCCCTCCCACGGCCTTCTGGTTGTTGTAGTGTAGAATTGTCCTGTCCCCAGTGGGCATGCTGGTATCACGAAAATAAACCCCCAATTCAAAGTCCCAAGTGGGTTGATGTCTGCACTTGCCAATTGCCAGTCCCGCTTTCCAGGCGCCAAAATGAGCCCTAAGGCGGCACCACCCTGCAATGGCGCCGTCTTTGTGTGTCTTCCATGAGTGACGGCACTGGTTAGAACCATCACGGATCTGCTGGGATGCAGCGGGCCCGACTTCGCGACCGAGCATCAGCCGCTTAAATCCAAACGTCACAGGAAGCCCCCAGTGAAGTCAGGCCTCAGACACGCAACTTTTGCTCAAAGATCTTTATTGGCGGCTTGCATGCTGGCAGCGGACAAGAAACAGCATCAAGGTCCATGTAACGCCAGACGCGTTTCAGGAGTGTTCATCCCTTCCTCAGTGGCGTGGACTCGAGAACATCAGCAACGTTAATCCCACACCCATCTGATCTTTAAACAACCCGCCCTCATGGGCGTGGCCCTCCCACGGCCTTCTGGTTGTTGTAGTGTAGAATTGTCCTGTCCCCAGTGGGCATGCTGGTATCACGAAAATAAACCCCCAATTCAAAGTCCCAAGTGGGTTGATGTCCGCACTTGCCAATTGCCAGTCCCGCTTTCCAGGCGCCAAAATGAGCCCTAAGGCGGCACCACCCTGCAATGGCGCCGTCTTTGTGTGTCTTCCATGAGTGACGGCACTGGTTAGAACCATCACGGATCTGCTGGGATGCAGCGGGCCCGACTTCGCGACCGAGCATCAGCCGCTTAAATCCAAACGTCACAGGAAGCCCCCAGTGAAGTCAGGCCTCAGACACGCAACTTTTGCTCAAAGATCTTTATTGGCGGCTTGCATGCTGGCAGCGGACAAGAAACAGCATCAAGGTCCATGTAACGCCAGACGCGTTTCAGGAGTGTTCATCCCTTCCTCAGTGGCGTGGACTCGAGAACATCAGCAACGTTAATCCCACACCCATCTGATCTTTAAACAACCCGCCCTCATGGGCGTGGCCCTCCCACGGCCTTCTGGTTGTTGTAGTGTAGAATTGTCCTGTCCCCAGTGGGCATGCTGGTATCACGAAAATAAACCCCCAATTCAAAGTCCCAAGTGGGTTGATGTCCGCACTTGCCAATTGCCAGTCCCGCTTTCCAGGCACCAAAATGAGCCCTAAGGCGGCACCACCCTGCAATGGCGCCGTCTTTGTGTGTCTTCCATGAGTGACGGCACTGGTTAGAACCATCACGGATCTGCTGGGATGCAACGGGCCCGACTTCGCGACCGAGCATCAGCCGCTTAAATCCAAACGTCACAGGAAGCCCCCAGTGAAGTCAGGCCTCAGACACGCAACTTTTGCTCAAAGATCTTTATTGGCGGCTTGCATGCTGGCAGCGGACAAGAAACAGCATCAAGGTCCATGTAACGCCAGACGCGTTTCAGGAGTGTTCATCCCTTCCTCAGTGGCGTGGACTCGAGAACATCAGCAACGTTAATCCCACACCCATCTGATCTTTAAACAACCCGCCCTCATGGGCGTGGCCCTCCCACGGCCTTCTGGTTGTTGTAGTGTAGAATTGTCCTGTCCCCAGTGGGCATGCTGGTATCACGAAAATAAACCCCCAATTCAAAGTCCCAAGTGGGTTGATGTCCGCACTTGCCAATTGCCAGTCCCGCTTTCCAGGCGCCAAAATGAGCCCTAAGGCGGCACCACCCTGCAATGGCGCCGTCTTTGTGTGTCTTCCATGAGTGACGGCACTGGTTAGAACCATCACGGATCTGCTGGGATGCAGCGGGCCCGACTTCGCGACCGAGCATCAGCCGCTTAAATCCAAACGTCACAGGAAGCCCCCAGTGAAGTCAGGCCTCAGACACGCAACTTTTGCTCAAAGATCTTTATTGGCGGCTTGCATGCTGGCAGCGGACAAGAAACAGCATCAAGGTCCATGTAACGCCAGACGCGTTTCAGGAGTGTTCATCCCTTCCTCAGTGGCGTGGACTCGAGAACATCAGCAACGTTAATCCCACACCCATCTGATCTTTAAACAACCCGCCCTCATGGGCGTGGCCCTCCCACGGCCTTCTGGTTGTTGTAGTGTAGAATTGTCCTGTCCCCAGTGGGCATGCTGGTATCACGAAAATAAACCCCCAATTCAAAGTCCCAAGTGGGTTGATGTCCGCACTTGCCAATTGCCAGTCCCGCTTTCCAGGCGCCAAAATGAGCCCTAAGGCGGCACCACCCTGCAATGGCGCCGTCTTTGTGTGTCTTCCATGAGTGACGGCACTGGTTAGAACCATCACGGATCTGCTGGGATGCAGCGGGCCCGACTTCGCGACCGAGCATCAGCCGCTTAAATCCAAACGTCACAGGAAGCCCCCAGTGAAGTCAGGCCTCAGACACGCAACTTTTGCTCAAAGATCTTTATTGGCGGCTTGCATGCTGGCAGCGGACAAGAAACAGCATCAAGGTCCATGTAACGCCAGACGCGTTTCAGGAGTGTTCATCCCTTCCTCAGTGGCGTGGACTCGAGAACATCAGCAACGTTAATCCCACACCCATCTGATCTTTAAACAACCCGCCCTCATGGGCGTGGCCCTCCCACGGCCTTCTGGTTGTTGTAGTGTAGAATTGTCCTGTCCCCAGTGGGCATGCTGGTATCACGAAAATAAACCCCCAATTCAAAGTCCCAAGTGGGTTGATGTCCGCACTTGCCAATTGCCAGTCCCGCTTTCCAGGCGCCAAAATGAGCCCTAAGGCGGCACCACCCTGCAATGGCGCCGTCTTTGTGTGTCTTCCATGAGTGACGGCACTGGTTAGAACCATCACGGATCTGCTGGGATGCAGCGGGCCCGACTTCGCGACCGAGCATCAGCCGCTTAAATCCAAACGTCACAGGAAGCCCCCAGTGAAGTCAGGCCTCAGACACGCTTCTTTTGCTCAAAGATCTTTATTGGCGGCTTGCATGCTGGCAGCGGACAAGAAACAGCATCAAGGTCCATGTAACGCCAGACGCGTTTCAGGAGTGTTCATCCCTTCCTCAGTGGCGTGGACTCGAGAACATCAGCAACGTTAATCCCACACCCATCTGATCTTTAAACAACCCGCCCTATACGTTTGGATATATATATATATATTACCTACTGGCGGTCGCCAGTAGGTATATATAGTTAGGATTTTTTCCCTATGGGATTTTTGAAAATTCTATGTCTAATAACTTTGGCGTTTGTGGACGGAATTGGCTGAAATTTTCAGGAAAATGGCACATTTTGTTTCTGAGCAGCCCTTGAAAATTTGGGGGGGGGTTCGTCAAGGGGGGGCCGAGAAAAAAGGGGGTCCCAAAACGTGTTTTTAACATTGAGTTTTCCATAGGGCGGTTGGCCTCACTTTTAGCTCGAAGGGCTGAATGGATTTACACGAAACTTGGCAAAATTGTAGGGACTGGTAGCCCGATGTGCCTTTTGTAGGTCTCAATATATGTGCTTCAGTGGATTTTGAGAAATTAACGTTCAAAAAAAGATATATATCTGTAACAGCGGACCGGGCAGCGCTCCAGTTCGCGTACTTTTCGCGCAACGGAGCTTTGTGAAGCGAAGCTGATTGGTTCTCCGGCATCTGTAAACATTCCAAACAGTCCGTAGCGGCCGCCATCTTGTCTCTCGGTAGGATCGAGAGACAAGAGGAGGCCAAAGCGAAGGGGCAAATGACCATAAGGGGGCATAGTAGATTCTCGCTGACCCCCTAGGTTTGATGTGGAGGTTTTAAAAGGGCCCCGCGGGGCAAAAAAAAAAAATAATAATAATCGAACGGCTGAATGGATTTGCACGAAACTTGGCAAAATTGTAGGGACTGGTAGCCCGATGTGCCTTTGCTAGGTCTCAATATATGTGCTCCAGTGGATTTTGAGAAATTAACGTTCAAAAAAATATATATATCTGTAACAGCGCTCCGCTTCGCGTACTTTTCGCGTTACGGAGCTTTGCGAAGCTGATTGGTTCTTCGGCGTCTGTAAACATTCCAAACAGTCCGTAGCGGCCGCCATCTTGTCTCTCGGTAGGATCGAGAGACAAGAGGAGGCCAAAGCGAAGGGGCAAATGACCATAAGGGGGCATAGTAGATCCTCCCTGACCCCCTAGGTTTGATGTGGAGGCTTTAAAAGGGTCTCGCAGGGCAAAAGAAAAAATATCGTTTTTTTAGTTTTTTTGCGTGGAGTGCGCCCGGTTCGCGAACCGGGAAGCGTTCTGGGGAGCGTACTTTCTTGAAAATTAGTGAAAAAAGTTAGAGTAAAATAATAATTGTGAGTGAATAGATGTAGGGTAGCTCTGAGAAGAGCTTTTGGGTTTATGGTACATTTAGGTACTTATAAGTAGGTACCAATGCACAGTCTTAAATTCAGAGTGAAAATTCTGTTGCCCTCATCTGAGAAGTGAACTCCATCTCCTCTGTAGATATCTTGCATGTAGTAACGCAAGTTATTGTTGTACAGGGAGCCCATTCCATGGTCTCTCATGTAAGCTGAAACAGATTTGTTTACATGCTTCCTCGATTTCTCAATTTGTGGACAAAATTGGTTCGACCACCTCCATTTTTGTCTTTGGCATATATTTGAATATACCAAGGCAGTCTGAGGAAAAAGTGCCATCAATTGCTCAAAGGTGTCCTTTAAAAGCATTTCCAGACCTACCCCAGTCAAAGTGCCCAAATCATTACCTCCACAGTGCACAATTAACAGGTCAGGTTTTGGCAAATGCATAAAGGTTTTCACCAATGGTATCAATTGGTGACATTTTAATCCTCTGTGGCCAAACCACTTAATTTCCACATCTTGTAAATTGAGGTTAGGTAAATTCCTGTTTTCAGCGTACCTCTGAGCCCAATAGATGTAACTATGTCCAACAATCCAGACAGAAAACATGGCGAGAGAAGGTTCTCCTGCAGTCAGATGAAGTGTGGCAATGAAATGGCAGTTGAAAAAATGAGAGTGTAAAATGAAAAAAACTGAGGAGTTTCTGTGTTAATGAAGCAGTAAGAGTGATTGGTGGATTTTGATTGCTGAAAACAGAAAGTTAGGGTGCATGGATGAGTTCGTTGAAAGATGTATTTTGAGTGGCGAAGAAAAAATCATTAAATGAAAGATTGCATTGGATATGCAGGTGCACTGAGAGTTCAGAGTTCAATTGCAACATTGTTGTGTGAACTTGGAAACACCAGAGGTCTTGCAAGAGGTGGTTGCTATGCAGAAAAAGCAGAGAGGGGGCAGAGGGGGGAAGGGTTTTGATTTGAAAAAAAGTGAGGGAAGAGTTTTGATTGGGTGACATGAGAGATATGTGTGAAGAATTACAGCATTTCTGTGCTTTTGATAGCTGCAGACTCTGGAGTGCATACCTTTTGCTCTGCTGAAGACAAATTGGTGTGTTTCTGAGACTGTTTTGAAACTCAAAGTATTTGCTAAGGTGAGAAAAGATTTCTTTAATTTAGATAGAAAATAGTGTGCTTTAAGGAGAAAATTATGAAGAAAGTTGTGTTTTTCAAATGTTGCTTTGTCTCAAGTGTTTTACAAATAGATTTTGTTTCTTTGAGAAATTGTAATTGGAGAAAATGTGAAGTATTAGTACTGACAGGGTTTTTATGTGCATAGGAGCTGTGGAGTGTTTTCAAATTATGACTTGTAAATCGTTTTTGAGAAAAAGCAATGGTTTTAATATTGATGACAAGGACATAATGGTGTCTGCTTCTTTATAAGGTAATTGAGAGTCTCTGATGTTATTTTTCCCATTTCAATGTAAGAAGTTTGTCTGTGGAGCAAATTGCTTGTAAATATGCTCCCACCTGTGCATGGCAAATTTAGATTTTGAATGTTTGCGTTACATAGGCATGTTAAAGGTGACTGAAACATGCTGCAAAGGCAATCAAAAAACGCTTTTATGTGTCTTAAGGACATTTTAAGTCATTTCCCCATGTGCAGTGTTTTCAAATTATGAGTTGAAAATCGTTTTTGAGGTAAAGGAATGTTTTCAAAATTTATGTGCGCCATATGCCCCCAAATTTCTTTTTCAGGGGTGCAGCAGGGTGTTCTTGAGACACCCCTGCACCCTCGGAAAAATTCGTAATTTGCGATGAGGTAATTGCTAATCGCAAATTGCACCTTCATTCCTATGGGCCTCCTGCTGCATGGAAATGAATGGGTAATTTGTAATTAGCAAATAGCTCATCGCAAACTAGGAATGGTAAAGAATCGCTATTTATTCCTTAAAGTTCGCTATTTAGGAAATGCAAAAAACTTTGATGATACATATGGCGGTTCATCTCTAACAAGATAAGAAGCATAGGGATAGATTTATGATGACTGGCGCATCACCAGGGATGTGTTAGTCATTCTGTGCCGCTGTTCCGTCACCTATGGTGTGCTGCATTTACAATGCGGCGCATCATGGGGCAAAAACAGCACAGATGCGTGACGTATCTGTGCCGTAAAGGTGGCGCATTGCTGGAGTTGTATCGCAAGTGTGATGAAGCTCCAGCAAGGCTCAGGGGTGCCCCTGTCGCAGGGTTTCTGTTCTCACACAGAACTGTGGACAGAGGATTGGAACCTCGGCGAATTAGGGTGCCCCAAAACTCACCTTAGTAATCAAAAACCCCTTAGCAAGCTAGGTACAGTGTCACATTGGATATAACAAACTCTCAATGTTTAGACAATCCAGAATATGAACTTATAGTACCTCAGGATACGTGGAACTCATGAAGAGTCGGTCGTTATATATTTCTTAGAAACCAGAACATGGAGTTAAGAAGAACACATGTGTATTTGAAATGTTTATTTACTAATGCCGTCTTCTCAGGCGTAGTATCTTAGATAATACAAGTACACATATTATCAGTAGCAAAATTACCAGCATAGTTACTAGTACATAAAAAGCGAATGGTGACAGTATGTTAACATGCTGTAAATGAATAAGAGTTAGCAACACTTATAAGCAGCCGCGGGCCGTGGAGGGAGTTACGGTGGGGCAGGGAGGCGGGGAGGGGGAGGGGCAGGGTGGAGAGGGCTCCACCCTGCCCCTCCCCCTCCCCGCCTCCCTGCCCCACCGTAACTCCCTCCACGGCCCGCGGCTGCTTATATCTGACCCTCCCTAATACACATATTATATTATTTGCTAAGAAGGTCTCTTTGTGTTGGTTTAGGGCGTGCCCATACTTTAGTGTCTTAGATTTGAAGGAATCACATCAGTATACACCAGCTCTCTCTTCATGTGAACCGCATCAAGTGTTGTGTATGTGTGTTCGGCAAAGCAATATAAAACCCGCCTTATGTCGTGGAGATCAGACCTCATAACAATTCTGTATCGTGTTGTTCTTGAAACTGCAGCAGTCGCTGTACAGATATAGTTTAACAAGCAAAGCAGATAGTAGAGCAATAACATATTATTCTCATGTAAACCACGATGAACTACTAGGTTGAAAGCTAAAGCAACAACTAAGTGTCGTGTGCAGAAGTTGCAAAAAAGGAAAAATGGCGTTTAAACCGGTAATGAGCCCATGCTAACTTAACACGGTGTAAAGATATCCAGGATCTAGATGACACCTCCCCATGATCCGGAAACGAACTGAATAAGATAATAGAAGTGGCATCTCATGAGAGCAGATTGCAACTTTATATGTGGACGGTCCGCAAGGTAAAACATTAAAAACTAGGAAAATTTTATGCTAAAGAAAAATAAAACAGCCAATTACTTTATCGAGGCTTAAGCCAATAGGCAAGCTAAATAATAAAAACTTGACAAATAAGTCAATGAATTGTCAATGAAATGCTAGTACTCAGCATATCAAACATGAAAAAGGTCTATGACATAACTGTGTATGCAAAATAAGCTGCAACAGCCTCCAATAGGAAGTCACCGTCTTCATCCGAAAAGAGTTCAGCCATCCAATTTAAAAGCGGAAAAGAACATACGTGCTCTCCCAGCACCGGATCCTCTATCACCATCAGAGGACAGCTCGGTGGGTTTTCAAGAAAGCTCTGTTCCAAGAAAGACTGTGTTGCCGCCAGTAAATTCCAGGGACCAAATAGTCCATGCATCAATGCCACAGCCATAATCCTTTCGCCAGGACAAACCAACTCGTGAGTAATGATAGGAGTCATCAGCTGATTAAAGTCGACGTCAGGAGAAACCGGTCCGCAGAGACACAAATCAATGGCCCAATCGAAATCACAGGTCAGGCAGTGAAATACAGGCTGGACACAGGTGAAGTAGGAGAATCGAAAAGATAATCCATATGCCGTGCTTAATATCGCCAACGGCATTGTGCCATAATATTCAAGCATGCGATTGCGGAACAGCGTCAGCAGCTGCAGGGCGGGAGCTTGCACAGGAGGGACATCCATATTTAAAAATGTAAAAAAGCACAAGAGCGTCCGCTGGTAATGCAAGTAAAAATGGGAATCCACCAAGCACAGTGGAAAAAATAGAATGAAAGAAAGCAGGGATGACTCCAAAGATTTTCTCAAATGAAGTCACGAGACCACTGGTAACAACTTTAAAAAAGTGCGCCAGGCCCTTTGTGGAGGACGCGTTAAAGATAGTCCGAACCATCTTGCTGAAATGGAAAGGCAAATCTGTATTTAAAAGGGTCTGCACCTCTGTACGGGTGTTCGCTATGTGAAGCACGAAAGTTTCACGGGCCGAACTCAAGGCCACCTCTCTCTGAGACAAAAGAGCTCTTATTCTTGCCATGCCGTTGAAATCTGCTCCCAAGGTTGGTATTTGTGGCCAAATTGAAAACTCCCTATGTTCATATGTGGGAGGAGGTGTGGGAGGAAATAGAACATTTCTGCAGCAAATAACCCGTTCACACTGTTACGATAAAAGGAATACTTTTAATTAACCCAGAACAATCTTCATTATTGAGCATCAAATAACTACCATTTTCCAACAACTTGAACGTGGGGATGATAGCAGGAACTGGCGTGCCTTGCAACACGCAAGCCATATTTTGTCGGTGTTTGTTGCATGAACCGTGTAACTGTATGTGCCTACACATTAGTGAATGATCTGGCGTCTCAGTGCATTCCTCTCCATTCAGATAAACTTCTTGATCATCTTTGAAACATCTGTATGTGTATGGAAGCGACCAGACCTCATGAAGAAAACCACTACCTAAAGGTGCATAACGACCTATTGGTATATATTTCATACAATTTGAAAACTTATATAAAGCAAAAGGCAGCGTTATTAAACCGTGGATAAGGCACGTTGCCAAAGCAGCCAACCTTTTGGATTTATACTGGAAATGTTAAAGGAAGAATTATGGAGTAGGGCCTGTAAATTTTTAATGGACAACCGAGTAAAATTACTCCAACCATCATATTCCTCTAACTCCGGGATAGTAGGGGTGTTTAATTTTTTAGAAGTAGCCAATCCAAAGCATTTGGTCTGGGAAATTGTTTCATTCACAAACAACATATGATTTGGGATGAGATATGCACGGTGCAAAGCTTCAGTGCCTTGTATCTGCCAGGTTCGTGAACCCCAAACTGATGTAGATCCTGGATATCTTTACACTGTGTTAAGTTAGCATGGGCTCATTACTGGTTTAAACGCCATTTTTCCTTTTTTGCAACTTCTGCACACGACACTTAGTTGTTGCTTTAGCTTTCAGCCTACCTGCGTCAAGATCTATGCCTGCTTCAAGCAGGCGCAGGGTTTTGATGCAGCTTTGTCCTATCTGATTGTAAATGCGGCAGACCGTGGGTGGCAGAGCAGCGGTGCACGTTAACTGGTGCATCTCTGGGGATGTGCTAGTTAATATAAATCTGCCCCTTTCCATACATACTGAGCATGTCATGAATGATGTAATATGTGACATCATCAGCAGTGGATTACGGGTAATAGTATCTCTAGTTTACTCCCCTATAGCTGTCTTTCTTTTAACATAACTGTCTGTTTCCTTCCCTTATACTTACTGTTTTTTTGGTTCGCTTCCGGTTCGCGTACCGGCGAGCGAACTGGGAAGCGAACTAAGAGAAATAGAGGTTGGCACAGTTCCAAATATTGTACCAATTTTTTAATACCGGGGAGGTAGTTCTGAAAAGAACTTTTTTTTTAATTGTTTTTGTTGTTTTATATTTTTTTTATTATTTTTCTGAATTTTTTTTTACTTTTTTTGAATTTTTCTGAACAGTTTTATATTTTTTTTGTTTTTTTTCGGAAGGGGCAACGAAAACGATTCATTGTAAAGGGCTCAACAGGAGCAACAAAAAAAAAAAAGAATTTATTGTTTGGGGCGTTTCGGACAAACATGAGCATGATTGTCAATAGCTCTGTTGATCAGAGTGATGCTTCTTTCTCCGTAGCAAATGAATCCACTGCAATGTACGCAGACTTGTTTTACTTCACGAAATCTCGTTTGTATATTTGGCACCATCTCCCTGCCCTCTGGTCCCGTTACTTCCGGTACAACAGATCTTCTGGCCATAATAGGCAGATTATCTAGGTCGTTACGAAACTGTGCAGCACTGTAGTTGTTAGGATGCCACCTAGTCATATGGCGATGCATTGTGTAGTTTCCGAAACTGTATTTTTTCTCGGTCCCTCTGGACAGTCTATCTTGACATATAAGGCAAGTTACGTATCTTGCATTTACTTTTTTCTGACCTTTGGGAATTTAAAAAAATTGCCAAATGAAGTTTTCTTTCCGGTGAGACGTCCTGGGCTCCTCAGGCAAAAAGTGTCTCTCTTCGTGCTCGTCGTCCTGTTCCTCTTCTTCCTCTTCTTGCTGAATTATAACTTCAGCAGGTGGTCCCCTCTTCCTTGGATGTGGTGGAGGTGGTGGGGAAGCACCAGCTGAAGCTACTAAAGAAGCCATTGCTCACTGGTAACAAAGGGTCTTTCTCTCACAATGATGAAAGTCAGAGTGAGGAAAGAAGGAGGGATTTTCATCATTTGGGAAAAACAATAGTTCTCAACCAATGAAAAGTGTTCATTTTAGATTATATGACCTAGTCTTACATCATTAGGAAACCAAAAGTGAAATGAACCAATGAAAAGTGTTATTACCAAGTCACATGACCTGCTGTGTTTACGTTACGCGCTTTGCAGGGCCTCCCGGTTTGCTTCCAGAAACCTGCGCTTTGCGCCTCGCTTCGTGTACCAGTTCGCTAACGTAGCACGTCATATGACGTATCACGCGACAACGCGAAACGTCATGTGGACGGGAGGCGTCACGATGTTGTTTTCTAACGCGGCAGTTGCGGTAAAGAAACGTTTACCGGCTCGCGGTCTATTTCGCGGCATCAAGGTCAGCTAACGGGAAGTTTCCCGATTCGCGAAGCGGGAACGAAGAAAAAAATATATAAAAAAAAAAAATTATTAATAAACATATAAAATATATTTTTGGATTTAAAGAAGAATACATTTTACAGCTACAGATATTAGCTGTTAAAAAACCAATGAAATTCACTGAAAAAACCATAGGTTATAGACCATATATAGTTAGGAATTAGCATTTACAAAACCTTGAAAATTCACTGAAAAAACCATAGGTTATAGACCATATATAGTTAGGAATTAGCATTTACAAAACCTTATTTCACTCACACAAAACCATTGAAATTCCATATATAGTTAGTTGCACTAACTATATATCGCGCACCCGCAATCCACTGCTGATGATGTCACATATTACATCATTCATGACATGGTCAGTGACATCACTGATGACATCACTGATGACATCTCAAATGACATCACTGATGATATCTCTTTTGACATCAATGGTCACATCAATGATGATATCATTAATGTGACAATACAATGCATCTCCTCACACTTTAATATCACCCAGTGTTAAATACAGAGTATAATTTTTGAAACCATTGACACACCAATACTAGTTACTACATACGCACTCACTGATTCCTACGTCTACACACACATTAACTCATTCACCCATACAATCATTCATACATACAATCACTCATCTTTACAACACTATCATATGCACTCATACACCTATACAGACACTCACACTCTGCCACTCATCCATGGAGTTACTCACACACCTAGTCAGTCCTGTAAAGAATCAATCACACTTCCATTTTCTAATCTACACAGTTAAACATAGAGTACCTTACATTTTCAAACATATACTAACACATACTTACTCTCTTATAGAATCACTGATACAAGTACACATTGATCTGCACAGAGTCACACACCTCCCAGCCAGCCATACACACACTCAGTCTCCCATACAAATACTTGTGCAACCAATCAATAACCCATATAGCTACTTATATAGCTACTGATCAACACATGCAGCAGCTTGCACAACAACAGACATACTGATGCACACTTTCAGACAGTTTAGTCACTAACCCGTGCATTTAGTAAGACGCATTTAATCACTCACTCATACAGTCAATCACGCACCTACTAAAACCTTCATTCAGACACTTATACATCCACTCATTCTTCAATATGTAAAACATATTTAAACTTTACAGAAACACATAATCACTGGATGTTGTCATCAGTGATGTCATCAGTGATGTCACTGACCATGTCATGAATGATGTAATATGTGACATCATCAGCAGTGGATTGCGGGTGCGCGATATATAGTTAGTGCAACTAACTATATATGGAATTTCAATGGTTTTGTGTGAGTGAAATAAGGTTTTCTAAATGCTAATTCCTAACTATATATGGTCTATAACCTATGTTTTTTTCAGTGAATTTTCAAGGTTTTGTAAATGCTAATTCCTAACTATATATGGTCTATAACCTATGGTTTTTTCTGTGATATATATATATATATATATATATATATATATATATATATACACACACACACACATACATATACATCCACAGGTGTCACCCAGCCTGCCGAACTCTGAATGGGTGCTTTTATCCATAAACGTGAGGGTGAAATCATGGTGAGTATAAGAAAAAACAAAGGCATAGATCACTAATTGGAACCCTGCTGATTGAAAGAGTAAATGTATTTCGGCGCAATGCCTTCTTCAGTACTCAACAAAGTGCACCCCAAGTTGCTAGTGTTTAAAATGTGTTTTTTGGCAATTTCATTGGTGGATAAATTCATAGCCAGCAACAAAGGACTGTCCTTAATGTTCTTTCAGAATGATGGTATAACTGTCAATAACAAAACGGATATATATATATGTATCCCAGATGAAGGCCATTGGCCAAAATAAAAAGGACTTTAGCAACTAGACAAGCTACCTGAAGTGAGTCGCTGTTTCAAGTGCCTCCTTTCAGTGGTGGTGACGCAATGTGAGTGCAGGTACCCACAGAATCCCTCTTTTTTATTACCTACTGGTGGTCGCCAGTAGGTACCTATTATCCATAGGAAAACCACAACATTCTATTGGCCATAACTTTAGCGTTGATTGATGAATCTTCTTGAAATTTTCCAAACTTTTGGCCAGCTCAGTTCCGCTACTTCCCTGAAAATTGGGTGATTGGTCAGGCGGGGGCCAAGAAAAAAGGGGGTCCCAAATAGGTGTTTTCCCCATAGGACCTTTAGCCACGGCTACAGCCCGAACGGCTAAATGGAATTACACCAAATTTGGTAGAGTGGTAGTCCTCAGTTCCGACTTGTGCCTTTGGCCTATCTGGTGTCAATCTGTACAGTAGTTTCTGAGAAAATTAGGGTTAAAGTAATTTATATATCTATGGGCGCAACGGATCCACGGATTGTATGAGTATTATCATCGTAGCATAAGCGCACCGTCCCGATCACGCGCTCAATTCTAATTGGCTGTCAAGCGGTTATAAACATTCAAAACCAGGAACTGTTGGCAGCCATTTTATGCCTCGGTAGAAGCAAGGGTGAAGAAGTCTGTGAAATATGTGTTGAAAACGTGAACAGGGGTAGGATAGACACACCCTGACCCCCTAGGCCTGCTCAGGGATCTCATAGGGTCCCGTAGGGTAAACAAAGTGTTGTAATTTAACAGCGGTCTGGTTGAGCGTTAGCAAAAGACATCTTGGTTTTGGCCGTTATCTTGACATTTAGAGGCGTCCATTTTGGATTCGCGGCAGCCATTTTTTCTGCCACACGTTGCCTCGTGTTGACCATGTGCTTTGTCCTACCTTTCTGCTCATGGCCTTTGAATCTGCCCGGCAACAAGCTATTAATAGCATCTCTGTGTTTTGCCACTGACCGTTAGGGTCCACATCTGGAAATGGTTAGCCTTAGATTGGAATGTGTTAGCCGAGACCCCAAAACTGTTAACTCCTCCCACTGATCGATTGTGCCTTTCGATATTGCCTTATATGGACATAAAATGTGCTCTCATGCTTTGTACCGCCTTCTTTTGAGCCCCTGTGTGGGTATAAATAAACTATGCGTTCAGTGGCCTTTTGTGCTACTTCTCGCAGTGCCGAAGGGTACTGTTTGAATTCTAGCACCACCTCATGAGGTGTAATAAACGTTTATGTTTATATTTCCAGTTTCCGTGCCAACTTTTTCCTTTGGGGTCTGAGGACTTCGTGCACAGAAGGGCGAACCCTTTGCACTAGCGGGCCTGGCTGAGGCCTGCACGACAAATTGGCGCCTGACACGTGGGGCTCATCGACGACTCGGATGCCCGAAGGATTGGTCGTGACGAAGGTTCGGAACTTCGCTGAGGACGCGATCGCTGCCAGAGAAGACCCGAGTCTTGGCACCCGAGGCGGTTCTTCCCTTCTTTCCGATCCGACCATCCAGGCGGCGCCGGTCTTCGACTGAGATCTCTTCTGTTGGTCTGCCGTGCAGTGACCGTTTGGTCGAATTTAGAACTTGGCAGTTGGAACCTGGACAGCCTATGATTGGTAAGAGCCGTTTTGCGGTGCCTGTTGTAGGTTTTGGATGCCCTTGTATGGTAAGGTAGTCTTAGGAACACTTACTGTGGCATATTTGTATTTGGGAATAGAGTTGTCTACTTTGGTATTTGTATTTGCATGTGTATTTGAATGTGGGAAATATATGTGTTGCAACTCATATAGGCAGGTAATGCGAGGATTTTTCCTCCACCTTTGATTTGGATTTGGACGGCGCAACGTACTAAGAAAGTACCTTAAGCGCTATTTTACGTATAATAGTGTATATTTTGCACTATTTTTGAGCATGCCTGTTTTTAGCGCACTTCGAAGGTTGTGCTGCTTTTGTAGAGGTACCAGTTTACGACTTGAGGAATCGCAGCCGGCTCCCCCAGAAGGGACGCCTAATAGGGACATGTATGTAAAGTTTGGTCTTTCTGCCATAATGTACAGCACGTTGTGGCACAAATACACCAAAAAGGATCCTGAGTTACGTTGGCCACTGTATGGGTCGTTTGATGCACGAAAGATTGAGTTTGTGGAGCGATGTTTGTTTGAGCGAAGGGCTAGACGTGATATGTTTGAGAGTTTGCGAATGTGGGAGAAAGAAGTGCGACAGCAAGAGAAACGTGAGCAAGCGTTGATTGAAAAAGAACAGCGAAAGACTGTGTATGACAAAGCACTGGAACTAAGAAAGAAAGAAGAGAAAGAGTTACAGGAGCGAGAGGATAAAGAACGAAGGTTACAGATATCTGGCCAATATCCTGTCCGTCAGCCTCTCTATCCTGTCCTTAATAAACCACACGATGATTTTTCGTTACTAGATCGACCTCCACCCCCGTATGCCGTTCCGTCTGCTCCGTCTGGAGGTGACGAGGACTCCGATCCGGACCAACGAAAAGCACAGGACACTCGATCTATGTTGTCTGTTGCGCGCTCGGCCGAACTTCGACAAGCTGCTCGTTTGGCATTACGTAACACTGATTCTGCTCCTGCACTTTTAGCTAGTATAAAGGATTGGTCGGAAAGGGAGCAGTTATATTTTCTTGCGACATTTGCTGATGAAGTTGTAGAAAAGTTTCGAAAATACTCTCCAGTTTTAGAACCTAATGATATAGCAGTTGATCGTAAGCAGTTACGTGATGGTTCTTTTGTTTTTTTCCAGGTAGACGACTGATTAAATTACGAAATGAGGCGTGCCACCTACAGGAGCAGAAAAGGCTGCGGACAACGTTCCACAGTCCAATCCGTCTGGAGAGCCGCAGTCCTCCATCTTCGAGACAGATAAGATAAAATCTACCGATATGAGACCTATTGCGGAAGCCGCGCCATTGTATGTTCCTCCTAAAGGAGCGGGTGACAGTGATGATAAAAATTCGAGTGATTCTAAAAGATATTTTATTTATAATTGGGTGTACACGCCTTGGAATAGGGCAGATGTAATGGCGCTTAAAGCAGCATTGCCTGATCCGCGTAAAAACCCAGCCGCCTTTTATGAGGAAGTTGAAGGTGCTTTAAATTCTTGTACTATGACCTTATGTGATATAGATTTGTTTTTCGGTTTAATTTTGCCTCCAGATATGTGGCGGACAGTTCGTAAAATTGATGATCGCGCTATTTTTGGTGCTGAATGGAAAGATCTTGAACGACTAGATGCGGATAGAGAACCCGCCAAAAAGCCGCATCGATTAATATTAGATCTTCCTGCAGCCATTTTGACTAACCTCAAAATGATTATCCCCCCTAAAAAGATTGATTGGACTGTTTTAGCGTCATGCAAACAAAAGACAGATGAATCGGTTTCTGATTTCTTTACACGTTTTGAGGAAACTTTTCATGATTTTAGTGGCCAGTCTTTAACAGATGATACAGGCAGGCATTTGTTTGTCGATAAATACGTCACAAATCTGTTACCCGGCATAGCTAGCCGTCTAAAAGCCAGTGAGAGTTCTTGGACTGCTTCCTCTCCGGCCACTGTTTTGACGATGGCTCAATACTATGAGCGCCAGGAAGCGGAGGCGAAGGGGAACAAGGACAAGAAATCTAAAGAGTTAAAAACGAAAGTTATGATGGCTCAAGTTTATGGTCCGCCTTCTAGAAGTTATGATAGGGGCCCTGATAGACACTATGATAGAGGTGGGCGAGCATCTCTCAATACTCCTTACACTCGAGTGAATTTATCTATCAATCAATGTGCATATTATAAGCAGATTGGCCATTGGATGCGTAATTGTCCATTATTGCGTCCCCAGCAAGAAGCCCGTGGGCGGGGTCAAGGGAGAAATGGTTCAGGATCTTCTGGGTCTCGGGGAAATATGAATGACCGCGCCCGATCCGATACAAATGCATGCCCACAGCATAGCCAGAACACTTTTGATAGACGAAATCAATATCAAATGTCTGACTATGTCCAGCCTGATCTTTACGATTCTGCTCACGCATAGGATTGCCTAGGATGGGGTAAGGAATCAGTTGAAGTTCCAGTAGATCAGACGGGTCCCTATGTTACAGCACATGTTTTGGGTTCTACTGATCGGTTTCTGGTTGATACAGGAGCTACTCGTAGCGCTCTGTCTAAACAATTGGTTCGGAGGGCTCCCCTGTCTGGCACAACTATTACTTCGATAGGTTTCGATGGAACACCTTCCCTTAGCCCATTGTCACAACCGCTCCCATTGTATGTTGATAAATTTAGCGCTCCATGTCCGTTTCTGCTCTCCCCAAATACACCAGATAATATTGTGGGCCTTGATATGTTGAAGTATTTTAGAGCCACGATACGATGTTCTCCTGAAGGGGTGCGAGTCATTTTAAATGATAATTACTCTGAACTGGACAGAATTTGTTTGGTTAAAGAAGATATTGCATTAGCCTCCCACCCCAAAACTTTGTGGGCTACCTCAGACACTGATGTGGGTCAAATGGTTATCCCACCGGTTCAGATTAGTGTCAGGGAGGGAGCTGTGCTGCCTCGTTTGCCAGAGTACAGGATCTCACAGGAGGGTGAAGAAGCACTCACACGAATTGTACATGATCTCATCCAAGTTGGGGTTGTGGAGGAAGTCCCATTTAATGTTTGCAACAGCCCGATTCTTCCAATTCTGAAGAGAGATACTGACACACGTGTTTACAGATTCATTATTGATTTGAGGGAGGTGAACAAGATTGTCGTACCACAGTATCCTGTAGTGTCCGACATCACAACACTTCTTACCTTGGTTCCTCCGACTGCTACTACATTCTCTGTGATAGATTTGAAGAACGCCTTCTTTTCGATCCCTATTCATCCTGACAGCCGATATTTGTTCGGTTTCACTTTGAATAATCGATCGTATCGATTTTGTAGAGTTCCTCAAGGCTATACTGAGAGCCCGAGTATTTACAGTCAAGCATTGAAGCGGGAAATTGATTCTTTTGTATTGCCCGAGGGTGTGGCTCTCATACAATATGTCGATGACATATTGCTGGCAGCTGACACCCCGGAATAGTGTGAAAAATGTACTCTGTCTTTGCTTTCTTTTCTTGCTTCACATCACCACAAAGTGTCTCAAAAGAAGTTGCAATATTGTAGACCAAAGGTAACCTATTTAGGTCAACTTTTGTCTAAGGAGGGACGTGCATTGACATCAGATCGCATACAAGCCATTTTAGATACGCCAGTCCCCACTACACAGAAAGGAGTACGTGCATTTTTGGGTCTTACTTCCTTTTGTAGACAGTGGATTCTAGGATTTTCACACATTGTTAAGCCCTTGTTAGCACTCTTGACGAAAGATACTCCAGTACCCCTTCCCTAGACAGAGGAATGTGAAAGTGCTTTTCGACAGTTACGACAAGCTCTTTGCTCAGCACCAGTGTTAGGTACACCAGATTATACGAAGCTTTTCACACTTCACGTACACGAGAAAGACGGATGTGCATTGTCAGTGTTGGTTCAGTTACACGGCGATAAGCAACGTCCGTGTGCATATTTTTCAGCAGTCCTTGATCCTGTTGCTAGAGCATTACCTGGGTGTTTTCGCTCAGTCGCAGCAACAGCTGTGTCAATTCGACAGAGTGAGGGAATAGTTTTGTCACAAATTGTTGGTGTTAGTACCACATGCTGTAGATGCCCTTTTGAATCAGACAAAGACGTAGCACTTGACTAGTGCTCATCTTACAGGATATGAATTAACATTGCTAGCCCCCCACATTACATTGAAGAGATGTGCAACTTTGAATCCAGCTACTTTGTTGCCATATCCGGTGACTCAACCTCAGTCACAAGAAACGCATGGTTGTATTTTTCTGACTGAAGAACAGACAAAGGGTCGCATTGATTTGCAGGATACGCCCCTTCCAGATGTGGATGGTGGATTGTGCGTTGATGGGTCTTGTTTGAAATTACCAGATGGTATGACCTCAGCCGCATATGCAATTACCACGCTTGAGACAATAGTTGAGACAGCTCGCATACCGCAGAAATCGGCCCAAGCAGCTGAATTGATAGCTTTGACGCGAGCATGTGAGCTCAGTGCTGGTCTGCGTGTGAACATTTACACAGATAGCCGCTATGCTTTTGGAGTAGCGCATGATTTTGGCCTACTCTGGAAGGAAAGAGGCTTTCTTACATCTCATGGAATACAGATAATGCATGGAGAATTAGTACATAATCTTTTGACTGCACTGACATACCCGAAGAAAGTAGCCATAGTAAAGTGCAGTGCACATAAGAAAGTAACGGACAAAATTGGACAGGGAAATGCTTTTGTAGACCGCGTAGCAAGTGAAACTGCGACACAGAGAAATACTACTTCCATGTATGTAGTGAAGTCACAAGCTGAGAGATGGCACGATGCTAGGCAAGAGGTGCGAGAGATACAGAAAACAGCTTCTGACAAAGAACGTGAACAGTGGTCAAAAGAGGGGGAGTTAGATGATGAAGGTTGTTGAAGAAACAAGCAGATGGATCGATGGAAGCTGCCTGTAGCTTTCATACAACCTATGGTTCAGATGGCACATGGGCTGGCACATGTTGGAGCTTCCGCAATAACGAGAATGCTTATGCAAGTTTGGGAGCATCCAGAAATTGCTAGCACAGCTAGAAGAATAGTACAGTCTTGCTTGATTTGTTTGCAATACAATCATGGAAAAGGGACACGAGTTCCATCTGGAGGTTTTGTCACACCAACTGCACCTTTTGAAGTCCTGCAAATGGACTATATTCAGCTTGAGTGGTGTAATAATTTAAATTATGTTCTAGTGGTGGTTTGTGCCTTCAGTAAATGGATTGAAGCATATCCCACGAAGGACAATACTGCAATTACTACTGCTAAGGTGCTACTGAAGGAGTTCTTCCCGAGTTTTGGTGTTTGCAGACTCTTATGGAATGATAATGGGCCTCATTTTGTTGGGGAAGTTATCAAGTACGTTTTGAAGGGATTAGGAATCAAGCAGAAATTCCATGCTGTGTTCCATCCACAATCAGCAGGATTGGTGGAGAGGTATAACGCTACTCTGAAGCTGAAAATTACGAAAATTCAAGCTTCCACGAATTTGACTTGGCCAGACGCGTTGCCATTGGCATTGTTATCCATCAGATCGGTACCACATTCTAGAACGGGTCTCACCCCGTATGAAGTGGTATTCGGGCCGCCGATGAATATTTGGGGACCTCCGAAACCAAGCTCTTTGTATGATGTACCTTGTGTTTTAATGAATGACTATCTGGCACAATTAACTGACAGCTTGGTTTCCATTCATCAACAGGTCTGAGAAGCGCTCCCCGATAAATCCCAAGGTGAAGGCCATGAGCTCCGTCCTGGTGATTTTGTCATGGTGAAAGTCTTCGAGAGGTCAAACAGCCTGGAGCGGAGGTGGCGTGGACCAGAACAAGTTCTCCTCGCCACAAGAACGGCAGTTCGAGTTACCAACAAAAGAAATTGGGTGCATAGCACTCATTGTCGGAAGGTATTGTCGACCTTGGTGGAACCTGCTGTGCTGACCGATCATCGAGACATCCTGACTACGGAGAAAGGCCCTATTGTGTCACCTGACGGATCTGCGCAGTTCTTCCCGGACCAGACGACCCCTGGAGCAACGCGATACAATTTGAGATCGAGAAAGTGATCTACAGTTTTTTTTGTGCGAGACTGGTTGAGCAACCGCTCTGGGTAGTGGAAACGGAATGCCAATATGACAAGGGAGAGGGATCAGCCCTGCGTAGTGTAGTGACACCTGTCTTGATCTATGGTGAAGAAATCAACATCTACCCACGGGTGAAGAGCTCATTGACTATTTTGTTTTCTATTTTATTTAGTTTGAAGAAGAATTGACTTTGTGACTATGATAACTACTAAAAAGAAGATTTTAGGAGTGATAGGTGTTTTTGTTATTTTGACAATTATGGCAGTAATCACTTGGTCTGTTGAAATGATGATTCCTGCTCGCGAGGTTTTTGTAATGTCTACTACTCCAATTCCAGAAAAGCATCAGCATTTTACTCTTCCGTATCATGAGTATAAGCATCGAGAGTCCTTTGTAAATAATACATTTGTTCAGATGCTCCATCATACCCATAATGCAACTAACACTACAAATTGCTGGATATGTGGTATGCTTCCAGCTCATCAGAAGAAAGGCCATTTAATCCACTTCCTTTTTCACATAATGGTTCTTGTCGCGCATGGTACACTCTTCTCTTTTCAAACAGAAAACCTGCAGTAGGTGGACTTCTGTTCCGTCTGAATAAAGAGTGTTACCAAGGTGAACATGGGTATCCCCAAGCGAATGGAACTATATGGGAATGGGAGGAATATCGACCGGACAATGCTTCTACGCCTTATGTTTTCACTCATACAAGAGACTCTACCACAAGCAATGAATCTGTAATCACTGTAACACGGACTAAAGCGGACCTATGTGTACAAAGTACGGGACGAATTCCAGTTGGAACCAGTGATTGTGTTGTTGTATTAAATATGGATGGAATAAATAAGAGTACCTTCCTGGCTTCACATAACACATATCTAGTATGTGGAAGTCATGGATATCACAGACTACCTGTAGGGTGGTCTGGCATATGCTATGTTTCTTTTCTATTACCTCCTGTTTTCCTAGCACCTGCTTCCTATCACCAAGATTTTAAATTGTTCAGAAACATTTCTATAAACCGTTATAAAAGGACAATACGGATTGATGATGTAGACCAAACAGATACTAGTCTGCAGCAATATGTTGATTTTAATTTAGGACTGTTTTCCTTTGTGGGTGCTGCGTTAAATAGTAGGAAAATACGACGATTGACTAGAGTTGTAGAGGCCGTCACTAATGAAACTGCTGTAGCCCTTGGAAATATTACTGAGGAGTTGCAAGTTGCCAGAATTGTAATTTTTCAGAACAGGATGGTTCTTGATGTTATGTTAGCAGATAGAGGAGGAGCATGTAAAGTTATCGGAAGTAGTTGCTGTGTTTTTATCCCCGGTTACTCGCCTTCTGTATATGAAGCAATTCTTAAACTGCATAAAATAGCTGCTGATATTCATGAGAAAAATGGTACCTGGACTTTTACTGGATGGTTTTGGGCTCTAGTTTCTGCCTGGGGTTGGAAATTACTGACTGTTCTATGTATTGCAATTGCAGTGATTTTCACTTGTTGTATGTGCATCCACTGTGGCCTGATGCTATGTTCTTTGTGCATAACTGCCTGTATACCATCTAAACGAAATGCCATGAAGGCACAACAAGCATTGGATAAAGAAGTGACCAGTATGATGTGCATAGATGTACAAGATGAGAGCACAGATTACCCTAAAAGAGCATATGTCTTTAGCTAACGCTAAAAGGGTCATCTGTTGTAATTTAACAGCGATTTGGTTGAGCGTTAGCAAAAGACATCTTGGTTTTGGCCGTTATCTTGACATTTAGTGGCATCCATTTTGGATTCACGGCAGCCATTTTGTCTGCCACACGTTTCCTCGTGTTGACCATGTGCTTTGTCCAACTTTCTGCTCATGGCCTTTGAATAAGCCCGGCAACAAGCTATTAATAGCATCTCTGTGTTTTGCCACTGACCGTTAGGGTCCACATCTGGAAATGGTTAGCCTTAGATTGGAATGTGTTAGCCGAGACCCCAAAACTGTTAACTCCTCCCACTGATCGATTGTGCCTTTCGATATTGCCTTATATGGACATAAAATGTGCATCGCTTTTTTGCATGGGGAGATGCTAATTTTTATGTGGAAATGCAATCTGCTTTGGATTATGAAAGTGAGAACAGATTTCACTGCTCTGTCTTTCAAAATGCAAACTAAGTTTGCTATGGGAGGGCGGGAGTCATGAGAGTTTCGCACTGTGAAAGCAAACAGCAGTATACCGGGGGTAAGCACCTCTGGACACTGCTGGAGCTGGTCGTGATAGTTCCCAGGGCCCTCGAGGGCACCAGGCGGAGGGCCACGCAGTCTGCCTCCCGTAATACACAAATTCCCGGGGGTGGTGATTCCCAGAGCTTGAAGGGGGTCGTTGAGGCCCACATACTTGTAATTTTGTAGGTGGGGGGTTGGACGCGAAAGCGATGCAAGGGGGTTGTAAATCTGGTACACAGTGTTTTGTTTTACTTTGCTTTCCTTTCTGTCATGTAGAGGATCCTGGGTAAATATAACGTTTTTTGTACATCCAGTTACTTTTAACCCTAACCCCAAACAGCTTTCTGCCTGTTACCATAGTAACAGTTCATGGAACACTTACGTGACCAGAGAGGTTAGAAGTTCACCACACTATGTTGCTAATGGTGTTGTAGTTTAAAAACTTTTGAATTGGAACCATTAGTTGTAGGTATAGACTCTGGTAAAAATCTGGTAAAGAGTTAGCTTTAGAATTATACTTCGAATTATAAATATAATTTCTTTTGAGGACTGCTACCCCCAGAAAAAAAAGACGTATATACTTTTTTAATTAACTTTTATTCAAACAATAAATAACTGGAAATATAACTAAATGATAACAATACAATAAATAACTAGAACCATAACTTTAACAAAACAATATAATAAACAACATATAATATTGACTCCAATCTGCAAAGCAAAAAAGAAAGTTAGTGTTTAAAATTGGATCGATGTGACTAAATGAGGTCAAATATTACAAGTCAAAGTAACACTTGACGATATTTACAGTTTTTTTTAATGTGTGCAGTGTGCCTGATAGATTTCACTTATCTTATAGGCTTGCATTCAAACGGTGTCTGTATAGAAGTGCCTACTGCGTCATATTTATATTACACATGAACAGGTCTTTAAAAATGATTCAGAGATGAGACAGAATTAGGTGAGAGATCAAGTCATTATGCAGGACAATTTTTTTAGGCTTATTTACAAAACTCTTGTGCCAATTTTGTGTTACTTTTCTCATGTTGAAAGTGACGCAAAAATGGCACAAGGTGTTTGTAAATAAGCTCTTTTATTTCTAATGCATTTAATCAGAGGCATTGTATATCTAGGCTTCTCTGCTAACTTTGTGGAAACACTGTGAACAGTAGAGTTCACAACTTCAACTCAGCTTTGGTTCTACACATCAGAGTAGACAGCAGTGTCCATAAATTTAAAAAAGAAAGAGAAACGATGTGAGAAAGAGAAAGAGAGAGAAAATGACATTAAAACTGTGAGAGAGAGAAAGTTATAGATGGAGCAGATTTACAAACCCAGCCTTCACCACCCATGGACCTTCCTCCCCGTTGTTGCCACCTCCTTTGCTATGCCTTATGAATCAAATCTCTTCACTTGACCTTGGATGTAATCGCTCTCAAAATGCTTCCACTGGCCAATTTTACATGCAGACTTTGGTCCACCCTTTTTATCTATTTTTGCACTTTGAGATATAACGTCCTACCTCTGTTCTTGATCTCCTACTTTCTCCTTTCAAATTCTCTTGGAAAGATCTTATCAAGCCTTCAAGAGAAAAAGTAAGAAGGCTGAGAAACCATTTTATATGTGAGTTCTGTATGCTATCATAATACCCAATCATGTATTTTCATTCTTACTACCTTTGTGTTATGCACTTCAGTTGCAGTGTTCATTCTTATCTGGCTGTGTGCATTACGACAATTAAAGCTACAATTTGTCTGCATATTTTTAATAAAGTATTTGACACAATGCATAGTAACACCGTATTTATTGAATGTTTTGAAATTAATTTCCACATGTCTTAAAAAAGGTGAATGCAAGAAAAGTTACTTGTCGCATATGGAAGACTGCTTTCAAGAGGAAACTCCAATAAAGAGTACTGGTGTGGAACTGCAAATATGCGGAGGCACTTGCAGACTAAGAATACAGTAAACTTTGCTAGGGAAGAGTTAAGGAGATTGAGAGAGGCTCCTCCTGCTTGATGAGAAGGTCCAAGTACCAGTGGAGCAACACAGTCAACCTCTACTGCACAGCCTAATATTCGCCCCCAATTTGGAACCCTTCAAGAGAAAAAGTCAGAAGTTTGGGAGCTCTGTATGCCATTCTAATACCTAATTATCCATTAGTTATATAGAGATCAACCCTGTATCAGACCCATCCGTTTAGGTGTGAATTGGAGATTATCTGCCACCAAAAACCCCTGAAGTACTTATATCCGTTACTTTTTAACTTCGTCGACTAGTCCTATTGAGAGTATTTACCTTAACAATATCCGTAAAAAATTTGTGAATCTTTCTTGTTTCATACAACTAGTTCATGCCATATTTGAGACATCGGTGTTATGAACTGGAACAGGAGGATATACTTTCTTCAATGTCGGTAACTTGCTGCTGACTTATGTAACATTCTGCTAACTGAAAAAGAGTTAAAAATGTATATGTTGTCGATATGTCCGAAGGTTAATTATAATATTCATAAAACAATTGTTCTCAATAGGATTGGGGATGAAAAGCAATCATCAGAGATTATATTTGGCCAGCAAAATAGGAAATAGCATTGCATTATACAAATGTTAGGCCGAGATTGGTCACTCACTTCATTCACAAACTCCTGGGCTTGATCTGATAGAACCCTTTTTGGACTTCCATGATCTAGAAATTGAGAAATAAACATCAAGGAAAATTAAAAAACACGGTTCACATAAAAAAATTCAAAACAACATTTTCACTTTGTATCTGAAGTACAGGCTGAAAACGTGTAACGAGCATTTAAATGAGAAATGGGTTTCAGACACAAACCTCGATAAGACTATCACAATGGAGATTTATATTTTATAAAAATATTTATAGAAGCAAGAAAAATTATAACTCATACATTGTTCAATTTTAAATGACATATTTTGCCAATAAAATCAGGAGGACATGCTTTTTTACGTTTGGTTGATTTCAGAATGCCTACTAATTCTAGTAAAACATGACAATAACACAGTTATCTCTCTGCAAACACATAAAATACACAAATGCTTATCTCAGAATGCTTTTCTTTCATGAAATGTTGAAGTCAAACCTGATAACTCAATTAGGTCCATTGCAATTTTTGGCTGATAACATATGGAGAGCAGTCAGTGGATCTGGTGTGTCGAGTTGTTCACCACCACGTGGTATATTGTATGGGCAGGAATAAACAGTTTGTGGTTGAGATATCTGTATAATGAGATAGAACAGGGGGCAAATCAATCAATCAATCAAGAGTATTTGTAAAGCGCGCTACTCACCCGCTAGGGTCTCAAGGCGCTGGGGGGGGGGGGCTGCTACTGCTCGAAAAGCCAGGTCTTGAGTTGCTTCCTGAAGGAGAGATGGTCCTGGGTGAGTCGTAGGTGGGTGGGGAGGTGTTCCAGGTCTTGGCCGCCAGGTAGGTGAAGGATCTTCCTCCGGCGGTGGTTCTGCAGATCCGAGGGACGGTGGCGAGGGCGAGGCTGGCGGAGCGGAGCTGGCGAGTTGGCGTGTAGAAAGTGAGGCGGTTGTTGAGGTATTCGGGGCCTAAGTCATGGAGAGCCTTGTGTGCGTGGGTGAGGAGTCTGAACGTGATCCTCTTGCTGACGGGGAGCCAGTGCAGGTCCCTCAGGTGGGCGGAGATGTGGCTGTGTCTGGGGATGTCCAAGATGAGTCATGCGGAGGCGTTCTGGATGCGCTGGAGTCTTTTCTGTAGTTTGGCGGTGGTCCCAGCGTAGAGGGCGTTCCCGTAGTCCAGACGGCTGGTGACGAGGGCCTGGGTGACCGTTTTCCTGGTTCCAGTGGGGATCCAGCGGAAGATCTTACGGAGAATGCGGAGTGTGTTGAAGCAGGAGGAGGTAACGGCGTTAACTTGCCTGGCCATCGTGAGAGAGGAGTCAAGGATGAAGCCCAGGTTGCGTGCGTGGTCCGTGGGCTTGGGTGGGGGGCCCAGAGCAGGGGGCCACCAGGTGTCGTCCCAGGCAGAGATGGAAGGGCAGAGGATGAGGACTTTCGTCTTGTCTGAGTTGAGTTTCAGGCGGCTGAGCTTCATCCAGTCTGCGATGTCTTTCATTCCGTACTGGAAGCTGGCTCTGGCGGAGGTGGGGTAGTTGGTGAGGGAGAGGATCAGTTGGGTATCGTTGGCGTAGGGGATGATGTTGAGGTTGTGCTTGCGTGCGATGGATGCCAGGGGGCTCGCGTTGAAGAGGGTGGGGCTGAGTGAGGATCCTTGAGGTACGCCGCAGATGATCTTGGTGGCTTCTGCGAGGAAGGGCGGGAGACAGACTCTTTGGGTTCTGTCGGAGAGGAAGGAGGTGATCCATTCCAGGGCCTTTCCTTGGATCCCGGCGTGGTGGAGGCGGGTTGTCAGGGTGCGGTGGCAGACCGCGTCTAACGCAGCCGAAAGGTCGAGCAGGATGAGGGCGTCGGTTTCTCCGATGTCCAGCAGGGCCCGTATGTCGTCGGTGGCCGCGATCAGGGCGGTCTCGGTGCTGTGGTTCGCTCGGAATCCGGACTGCGATGGGTCGAGGGAGCCGTTCGTCTCCAGGAAGGCTGTCAGCTGTTGACGGTTTTCTCGATGACTTTTGCAGGGAAGGGGAGGAGCGAGATGGGGCGGAAGTGCTTGAGGTCTGAGGGGTCTGCGGTGGGTTTCTTCAGTAGGGCGCTGATCTCTGCGTGCTTCTGGCTCTCTCCGGGAAGGTGGCGGATATGAAGGAGTTGTTGATGATGTCCCGAAGTTTGGGTGCGATGATGGAGTCGGATTTGTTGAAGATGTGGTGTGGGCAGGGATCGGCTGGGGAGCCCAAGTGGATGGTGTTCATCGTGATGGTGGTATTTTCCGTGCTGACCTGAGTCCAGGCGCAC